>NC_090296.1:130423199-131031366 GCF_039906515.1 Pseudorca crassidens
GGACTACACAAAGCTGTGAGTAAAAAAAAAAAACAAGGCTCACTGGGGACCATTTTGGTGTTTTGGTGTCTACCTACTTCCTCTAGTTCTGTGTCAAAGGGCTCCACACAGCATACATTGGCATCAAGTATAGAACACCTGAGACTTGCTAGTGCCAGGCAGTGAGTTAAACATGTGGCTGATGAGAAAAGTTTGCATGTGGGAATATTTGTCAAACACTGAAGTTAAACTTTTTGTTTGCTTTGTAATCTCAGGAGTTCTTGGAGTTTTTGATGTGCTAAAGTTCCTCGTGAATCTCAGCAGGATTGTAGCATATGGTGGGCATTGAACCCCAAAGTTATTAGCACACCATTTTCATGGAACCTGTTAACATTTCATAGAAATTATTTCACAGTGAAAGCTTCAGAGAAATGCTGTTTGGAGAAAGAGACATAAACACTCTGGGAGGACACAGCTCCCACTGTGTATAATGTCAAGTATACAATAATTCCCTGAAGTGAGAATTCATGTGCTTTACATGGTATATCTACTTGTCATTCTGGTTAGCTACCCAAAGAATGTGGCGCTGGTCCTCAAAGACTCACCTACTCTTCCAGTGGACCGTTTCCATCCTCACCTTATTTACCATCCTTCCTTCTACCTTCATCTTTCTTCTTCCTTCTTACCATTTTTCTTTCTATAACACAAATCTTATATATGCATAGTGTTTTGTTTACATACATCCTACCTAAAATAACACTGCAATTAATCATAAGTAATATTTTCATTAAAGAATAAATTAGTCTTAAAGGCCCCATCCTTTTATCAAAATATACTTTCCACAGGTCCTTGAATTACTAAAACATTTGTGGTAGATGTGAAGTCAAAAATCATAGAAATGCTGTGTTATGAATTAAAGTCTAACAAGGGCAAGAGGTAGAGTAAGAGCTGCAATGAGCCCAATGTTTCTTGAGCTAGAGCCACAGAATGTTGTATTAGCATGGTGAATCTGTTTATCTGTGACCTCTGGGATGTGGCAGCTGAAGAACATAAGGATTGTACCCTCTATGAGTGCATTGGAGAACTTAACCATGCATGCTACAGTTAAAAACATTAGACATATTTGCAGTCTATGCATTTTAAGAGTCCCCAGGTTGTTTGCAAGTAACCTTGATCTTTTTTTTTTTTTTTTTTTTTTGCGCTACGCGGGCCTCTCACTGCTGTGGCCTCTCCCGTTGCGGAGCACAGGCTCCAGACGTGCAGGCTCAGCGGCCATGGCTCACGGGCACAGCCACTCTGCGGCATGTGGGATCTTCCCTGACCGGGCATGAACCCGTGTCCCCTGCATCGGCAGGCGGACTCTCGACCACTGCACCACCAGAGAAGCCCCAACCTTGATCTTTTGATTTTTACTTGAGTGTTACTGTTCAAAATCTCATGGTTCTTTCTAAATCTCCCTATTATCCTTTTGAACTATATGTGCAGATTTCCCTCGTCTGAGTGATAGGACCAGCTTAGCATATAATGAATATTTTAAATATCCTAAAATAATAAGATTTTT
The DNA here is from genome assembly GCF_039906515.1 of Pseudorca crassidens. Classification (NCBI taxonomy): domain Eukaryota; kingdom Metazoa; phylum Chordata; class Mammalia; order Artiodactyla; family Delphinidae; genus Pseudorca; species Pseudorca crassidens. Next base: position 130,424,740 of record NC_090296.1, read on the forward strand.
AGTACCTTAAACATTGTGTTGAGATGGAGCTTTTAATTGGTCCTACTGAGTCAGAGAACCTTTTATGAACTGCATGGAGAAAATTGTGTTTTATGAGCAATGTTCAAGAAAGTCCATCCCCCTATTGGGATACCTGCCTCACACTACACCAACTAGACCAGCCAAGTCTGTTCCCACTGCGATACTGTTGAATATCTGACAATTCTCAATGCTCATCATTCCTCCCCTGCCTGTTGAAACATAAAAGAAAAGGTATCTTCTTACTGGCTCTACCAGGTTTTGGTATCACTTTCCTTATGACAAGTAGAAAAACCCTGAACATTTAAATTAGGTCATCAGTAGAAGTGCAGTTATTTTATTAGCCACTAATTTCTGTGATCGCAGGGCTGACAAGGAGGCTCGTGGTGTCCTTTAATAGTAAGAGCAGATATATGTGAGCACAGAGATGGCAGAGGAAGTAAGAGGTCTGAGACTGGAGTGGTAGACTTTAAACTAGATGCTAATGACCTTCATCAAACTTCTGTCCACCCCAGGTCACAGTCTCTACATCTGCAAACCATGCAGATGATCCTTCTGGATTTCAGGACTTGTGGAAATAAATAAGAGCAGGCAGAGGCTGTTTATTCAGGGCTTACTATATCAAGAAAGTCAGCCAGCATCACTTACCTTTGGCAGAGACTCAAAAGCAGGCAGAGGAATGGGAAAGCTTTATAGTGGAAGAAAGGGATGGCTCCAGGTGTACCATGATTGGAGGTTGTTTGCACAGGGAAGCTGGAACATTGTATGTGATTGGTTATGGGTGCATATTTGGCTTTCTTTGGTTGATCCTGAGTTTGAAATGAGGGTGAAATTTTAGGAAAGCTGTCAGTCATCCATCAAGTCCTGACCATTCTCAGCTGATGGTTGCAGAGGTTATGGTTTAGCTCCCTGGGCTACTGGCTTCAGAGGTTGTGATGCAGAGTTCCATTGTCATATGTGGTCTGGTCATTGTCCGTCTGTATGTTCAGTCTTTCAGAGGGGATATTCCATGGATTGAATGAGATGTCACTAAGTACCTGGCACAGCTCCCCATGCATGGTCAAGCTTCAATGGATCACATTATAATTTTAAACTATTAAGAAATAAACAAGCCTGGGGTTAATTACCAAGAGACTTGAGTATGGGAATGACGAAAGTTTTGTTTTAGGAATTTTGTTCTGCAGTATGATGCAGAATTGATTAAAGGGACTAAGAGTGATGTGATGCAGGCCTGTGTTGCCATCTTGGTTGTAGCACCTCAGAACAGGAAATGCCTCTTCCGCAAAGTGGATTAAAGTGTAAGAAAGATCTTTTGACAAAGCAAAGATGAAGCAGGCTGTGAACTCAGATCAGGAGACATATTTTATACATCATCCTGCAGCTGTCATTCCATGTCGTTGGAATCACATGTTTTACTGAGGTTGTACTTATGTTTCTGTTCTATACCATTTTTTCCCCCAGCTAAAATAGAAACAGAAGTTTGGTTGACTGGCTATGTGGGAGAAGTTTGTACTTTGTTTAGATGAAAGAGAAGGAAGGGAAAAGTCAGATTTTGGCAACTACTAAGATGCTCAAGAAAGGAAAGCTGGGGTGAGGCAAGTCTCTAAGGCCGAGGGCTGATGTCACCATCTGTCCCAGGGATGGAGGCTACTTCTCTCATTGGGGAGGATGGCGGGTCCAGGTTCACACCAGCAAGAAATCAGAGATGCACTGCAATTTCTTTTTTTTCTTGGTGAAGTCCAGAAAGGCAGTTATTTGAGGCATAGTAAATGAAATGCTTACAGAAGAGGATGTCTATGAGTTGGTTATATAAAAGTATGACAAATGACCACCTGTTGTTTTAAAACTTTCTTACCCTTATCCATGTTATGCATTTTTTTAATTTTCTTTCTAATCACTATGTAATATTGCAGAGTATGGACATTTGAGTATAAACTAGTTCATATTGTATAATTATTAAGACACAGGTTAAAATTAGTCACCATAAATAACTTGACGACTTTTGAGAATCAGTCCGGGTACCTAACTGGAGGAGATTGACAGCATAATTAGAGGGATCAGTACAAAAATATTCCTAGACTTTTATTGCTTCAGGACATATAAACTCATAACAATATAATGATATATTGATAACTTGACATTGGTTTTCTGTAATGCATTTAGCCTTTTTCTCTGTTTTTTCCCCTCATTTCTGCTTTACAACACTAGTAATGAAGATTATGAAAGACTTTCATCTTAACTCAAACTACTATAATTCTGTATAATTGCAATCTAAATTTACTGCTGTTAAACAGTAAAAAGAAGAAATTTAGAATCACTGGAGCCATTATTTTAATTTTTTAAACTTTTAATTTTGAGATTGCAATAAATTAAGAGGAAATCACAAAAATTGTACAGAAAGGTCTAAGTACCCTTTACCCCAAGGGTTAACATCTTATATAACTATACAACAACAGCAAAAACATTGACATTGGTGCAATCCACAGGCCTTATTCAGATTTCACCTCTCCTACATTCACTCATTTGTGTGTCTTTTTATGGCTCCATGCAATTTTGTTACATGTGTAGGTGCCTGTAACTACCGTCACAGGGAAGACACAGGACTGTTCCATCAGGGCAAAGATCTTAGGAGGAGATCTCCTCTGTTCTTCCTTGGTAGCCACACCCATCCCCTCCCCCATCTATAACTTCTGGAAACCACTAATCTGTTCTCTAAGAATGTTTTATGCATTGAATCATGCAAAATGCGACCTTTGCTGCTTTCCTGCTTTTCCACTCAGCGTAATTCTCTTGAGACTCATCCAACTTGTTTGTATCAATACTTTGTTCTTTTTTTATTCCTGACTGGTATTTCATGCTATGAAAGTACAACAGTTGGTTTTTTATTCCTGACTGGTATTTCATGCTATGAAAGTACAACAGTTGGTTAAACCTTTCACTCATTGGAGGATATTTGGATTATTTCCAGTTTTTTACTATATAAGAAAGAAAGCTGCTATGAACATTTTTGTACAGGTTTTAATGTGAGCCTAAATTTTCATTCCTCTCAGATAAAAGCCCAGGAGTGCTATTTCTGCACAATATAGTAAGGTTATATTTAGTTTAAAAGAATTTTTTAAAGAAACCATCAAACTATTTCCCAGAGTAGTTGTACCATTTTACATCCCCACCATCAGTGTATAAGAAATCTAGTTTCTCTGCATACTCTGCAGCATTTGGTGTTTTACTTTTTTTTTTAATATCAGCTATTTCAATAGGTGTGTTGATATCTCATCATGGCCTTAATTTGCCTTTCCCTAGTGGTTAATGATGCTGAACTTCTTTTCATGTGCTTGTGATCTATATCTCCTCTTTAGTGACAAGTCTGTTAGTGTCTTTTGCCCATTTTCTAATTGGATTGTTTTGTACTTTTGTTTTGAGAGTTCTTCATATATTCTAGATAGGGGTCTTTTGTCAGATATGTGGTTTACAAATATTTTCTCTTTCTCTAAGTCTGTAGATCATCTTTCCATTCTCTTAATAAGATTTGCAGAACAAAATTTTAAATTTTGGTAATACGCAATTTTTTGTTTTTCTTTTATGGATTGTGCTTTTGGTGTCATCTATAAGAACTCCTCATCTTGCTATATAGGTCTTGAAGATTCTTTCTTATGTAGCTTTACATTTTGCTTTTAAATCCATGATCAATTTTTTTTAACATCTTTATTGGGGTATAATTGCTTTACAATGGTGTGTTAGTTTCTGCTTTATAACAAAGTGAATCAGTTATATATATACATATGTTCCCATATGTCTTCCCTCTTGCGTCTCCCTCCCTCCCACCCTCCTTATCCCACCCTCCCTATCCCACCCCTCCAGGCTGTCACAAAGCACCGGGCCAATATCCCTGTGCCATGCGGCTGCTTCCCACTAGCTATCTACCTTACTACGTTTGTTAGTGTGTATATGTCCATGACTCTCTCTCGCCCTTTCACAGCTCACCCTACCCCCTCCCCATATCCTCAAGTCCGTTCTCCAGTAGGTCTGCGTCTTGATTCCTGTCTTACCCCTAGGTTCTTCATGACATTTTTTTTCTTAAATTCCATATATATGTGTTAGCATACAGTATTTGTCTTTTTCTTTCTGACTTACTTCACTCTGTATGACAGACTCTAGGTCTATCCACCTCATTACAAATAGCTCAATTTCATTTCTTTTTAAGGCTGAGTAATATTCCATTGTATATATGTGCCACATCTTCTTTATCCATTCATCCGATGATGGGCACTTAGGTTGTTTCCATCTCTGGGCTATTGTAAATAGAGCTGCAATGAACATCTTGGTACATGACTCTTTTTGAATTTTGGTTTTCTCAGGGTATATGCCCAGTAGTGGGATTGCTGGGTCATATGGTAGTTCTATTTGTAGTTTTTTAAGGAACCTCCATACCGTTCTCCATAGTGGCTGAACCAATTCACATTCCAACCAGCAGTGCAAGAGTGTTCCCTTTTCTCCACACCCTCTCCATCATTTATTGTTTCTAGATTTTTTGATGATGGCCATTCTGACTGGTGTGAGATGATATCTCACTGTAGTTTTGATTTGCATTTCTCTAACAATTAATGATGTTGAGCATTCTTTCATGTGTTTGTTGGCAGTCTGTATATCTTCTTTGGAGAAATGTCTATTTAGGTCTTCTGCCCATTTTTGGATTGGGTTGTTTGTTTTTTTGTTATTGAGCTGCATGAGCTGGTTGTAAATTTTGGAGATTAATCCTTTGTCAGTTGCTTCATTTGCAAATATTTTCTCCCATTCTGAGGGTTGTCTTTTGGTCTCGTTTATGGTTTCCTTTGCTGTGTAAAAGCCTTGAAGTTTCATTAGGTCGCATTTGTTTATCTTTGTTTTTATTTCCATTACTCTAGGAGGTGGGTCAGAAAGGATCTTGCTGTGATTTATGTCATAGAGTGTTCTGCCTATGTTTTCCTCTAAGTTTGATAGTTTCTGGCCTTACATTTAGGTCTTTAATCCATTTTGAGCTTATTTTTGTGTATGGTGTTAGGGAGTGATCTAATCTCATACTTCTAAATGTACCTGTCCAGTTTTCCCAGCACCACTTATTGAAGAGGCTGTCCTTTCTCCACTGTACATTCCTGCCACCTTTATCAAAGATAAGGTGTCCATATGTGCATAGGTTTATCTCTGGGCTTTCTATCCTGTTCCATTGATCTATCTTTCTGTTTTTGTGCCAGTACCATACTGTCTTGATTACTGTAGCTTTGTAGTATAGTCTGAAGTCAGGGAGCCTGATTCCTCCAGCTCCTTTTTTCGTTCTCAAGATTGCTTTGGCTATCCGGGGTCTTTTGTGTTTCCATACAAATTGCAAAATTTTTTGTTCTAGTTCTTGAAAAATGCCAGTGGTAGTTTGATAGGGATTGCATTGAATCTATAGATTGCTTTGGGTAGTAGAGTCATTTTCACAATGTTGATTCTTCCAATCCAAGAACATGGTATATCTCTCCATCTATTTGTATCAGCTTTAATTTCTTTCATCAGTGTCTTATAATTTTCTGCATACAGGTCTTTTGTCTCCTTAGGTAGGTTTATTCCTAGATATTTTATTCTTTTTGTTGCAGTGGTAAATGGGAGTGTTTTCTTGATTTCACTTTCAGATTTTTCATCATTAGTATATAGGAATGCCAGAGATTCCTGTGCATTAATTTTGTATCCTGCTACTTTACCAAATTCATTGATTAGCTCTAGTAGTTTTCTGGTAGCATCTTTAGGATTCTCTATGTATAGTATCATGTCATCTGCAAACAGTGACAGCTTTACTTCTTCTTTTCCGGTTTGGATTCCTTTTATTTCCTTTTCGTCTCTGATTGCTGTGGCTAAAACTTCCAAAACTATGTTGAATAAGCATGGTGAGAGTGGGCAACCTTGTCTTGTTCCTGATCTTAGTGGAAATGCTTTCAGTTTTTCACCATTGAGGATGAAGTTTGCTGTGGGCTTGTCATATATGGCCTTTATTATGCTGAGGAAACTTCCCTCTATGCCTACTTTCTGCAGGGTTTTTATCATAAATGGGTGTTGAATTTTGTCGAAAGCTTTCTCTGCATCTATTGAGATGATCATATGGTTTTTCTCCTTCAATTTGTTAATATGGTTTATCACATTGATTGATTTGTGTATATTGAAGAATCCTTGCATTCCTGGAATAAACCCCACTTGATCATGGTGTATGATCCTTTTAATGTGCTGTTGGATTCTGTTTGCTAGTATTTTGTTGAGGATTTTTGCATCTATGTTCATCAGTGATATTGGCCTGTAGTTTTCTTTCTTTGTGACATCCTTGTCTGGTTTTGGTATCAAGGTGATGGTGGCCTCGTAGAAGGAATTTGGGAGTGTTCCTCCCTCTGCTATATTTTGGAAGAGTTTGAGAAAGATAGGTGTTAGCTCTTCTCTAAATGTTTGATAGAATTCACCTGTGAAGCCATCTGGTCCTGGGCTTTTGTTTGTTGGAAGATTTTTAATCACAGTTTCAATTTCAGTGCTTGTGATTGGTCTGTTCATATTTTCTCTTTCTTCCTGATTCAGTCTTGGCAGGTTGTGCGTTTCTAAGAATTTGTCCATTTCTTCCAGATTGTCCATTTTATTGGCATAAAGTTGCTTGTAGTAATCTCTCATGATCTCTTTTATTTCTGCAGTGTCAGTTGTTACCTCTCCTTTTTCATTTCTAATTCTATTGATTTGAGTCTTCTCCCTTTTTTTCTTGATGAGTCTGGCTAGTGGTTTATCTATTTTGTTTATCTTCTCAAAGAACCAGCTTTTAGTTTTATTGATCTTTGCTATTGTTTCCTTCATTTCTTTTTCATTTATTTCTGATCTGATTTTTATGATTTCTTTCCTTCTGCTAGCTTTGGGGTTTTTTTTGTTCTTCTTTCTCTAACTGCTTGAGGTGCAAGGTTAGTTTGTTTATTCGAGATGTTTCCTGCTTCTTAAGGTGGGCTTGTATTGCTATAAACTTCCCCCTTAGAACTGCTTTTGCTGCATCCCATAGGTTTTGGGTCGTTGTGTCCCCATTGTCATTTGTTTCTAGGTATTTTTTTATTTCCTCTTTGATTTCTTCAGTGATCACTTCATTATTAAGTAGTGTATTGTTTAGCCCCCATGTGTTTGTATTTTTTACAGATCTTTTCCTGTACTTGATATCTAGTCTCATGGCATTGTGGTCAGAAAAGATACTTGATACAATTTCAATTTTCTTAAATTTACCAAGGCTTGATTTGTGACACAAGATATGATCTATCCTGGAGAATGTTTCATGAGCAGTCGACAAAAATGTGTATTCTGTGGGTTTTGGATGGAGTGTCCTATAAATATCAATTAAATCCATCTTGTTTGATGTACCATTTAAAGCTTGTTTCCTTATTTAGTTTCATTTTGCATGATCTGTCCATTGGTGAAAGTGGGGTGTTAAAGTCCCCTACTATGATTGTGTTACTGTCGATTTCCCCTTTTATGGCTGTTAGTACTTGCCTTATGTATTGAGGTGCTCCTATGTGGGGTGCATAAATATTTACAATTGTTATATCTTCTTCTTGGATCGATCCCTTGATCGTTATGTAGTGTCCTTCTTTGTCTCTTCTAATAGTGTTTATTTTAAAGTCTATTTTGTCTGATATGAGAACTGCTATGCCAGCTGTCTTTTGGTTTCCATTTGCATGGAATATCTTTTTCCATCCCCTTACTTTCAGTCTGTATGTGTCTCTAGGTCTGAAGTGGGTCTCTTTAGACAGCATAAAAATGGGTCTTGTTTTTGTATCCATTCAGCCAATCTGTGTCTTTTGGTGGAAGCATTTAGTCCATTTACATTAAAGGTAATTATCGATATGTATGTTCCTATTCCCATTTTCTGAATTGTTTTGGGTTCGTTATTGTAGGTCTTTTCCTTCCCTTGTGTTTCTTGCCTAGAGAAGTTTCTTTGGCATTTGTTGTAAAGCTGGTTTGGTGGTGCTGAACTCTCGCAGCTTTTGCTTGTCTGTAAAGGTTTTAATTTCTCCATCAAATCTGAATGAGATCCTTGCTGGGTAGAGTAATCTTGGTTGCAGGTTTTTCTCCTTCATCACTTTCAATATGTCCTGCCACTCCCTTCTGGCCTGCAGAGTTTCTGCTGAAAGATCAGCTGTTAACCTTATGGGGATTCCCTTGTGTGTTATTTGGTGCTTTTCCCTTGCTGCTTTTTTTTTTTTTTTTTTTGCAGTACGCGGGCCTCTCACTGTTGCGGCCTCTCCCGTTGTGGAGCACAGGCTCCGGACGCGCAGGCTCAGCGGCCATGGCTCATGGGCTCAGCCGCTCCGCGGCATGTGGGATCTTCCCGGACCGGGGCACGAACCCGCGTCCCCCGCATCGGCAGGCAGACTCTCAGCCACTGCGCCACCAGGGAAGCCCTCCCTTGCTGCTTTTAATATGCTTTCTTTGTATTTAATTTTTGATAGTTTGATTAATATGTGTCTTGGCGTATTTTTCCTTGGATTTATCCTGTATGGGACTCTCTGTGCTTCCTGGACTTGATTAACTATTTCCTTTCCCATATTAGGGAAGTTTTCAACTATAATCTCTTCAAATATTTTCTCAGTCCCTTTCTTTTTCTCTTCTTCTTCTGGAACCCCTATAATTCGAATGTTGGTGTGCTTAATGTTGTCCCAGAGGTCTCTGAGACTGTCCTCAGTTCTTTTCATTCTTTTTTCTTTATTCTGCTCTGCAGTAGTTATTTCCACTATTTTATCTTCCAGGTCACTTATCCGTTCTTCTGCCTTAGTTATTCTGCTGTTGATCTCATCTAGTGTACTTTTAATTTCATTTATTGTGTTGTTCATCGTTGCTTGTTTCATCTTTATTTCTTCTAGGTCCATATTAACTGTTTCTTGCATTTTGTCCATTCTATTTCCAAGATTTCGGATCATCCTTACTATCATTATTCTGAATTCTTTTTCAGGTAGACTGCCTATTTCCTCTTCATTTGTTAGGTCTGCTGCATTTTTATCTTGCTCCTTTATCTGCTGTGTGTTTTTCTGTCTTCTCATTTTGCTTATCTTACTGTGTTTGGGGTCTCCTTTTTGCAGGCTGCAGGTTCATAGTTCCCGCTGTTTTTGATGTCTGTCTCCAGGGGTTAAGGTTGGTTCAGTGGGTTGTGTAGGCTTCCTGGTGGAGGGGACTAGTGCCTGTGTTGTGGTGGATGAGGCTGGATCTTGTCTCTCTAGTGGGCAGGTTCATGTCTGGTGGTGTGTTTTGGGGTGTCTGTGGACTTATTATGATTTTAGGCAGCCTCTCTGCTAATGGGTGGGGTTGTGTTCCTGTTTTGCTAGTTGTTTGGCATAGGTTGTCCAGCACTGTGGCTTGCTGGTCGTTGAGTGAAGCTGGGTGCTGGTGTTGAGATGGAGGTCTCTGGGAGATTTTCGCCATTTGATATTATGTGGAGCTGGGAGGTCTCTTGTTGACCAGTGTCCTGAAGTTGGCTCTCCTACCTCAGAGGCAGAGCCCTGACTCCTGGCTGGAGCACCAAGAGCCTTTCATCCACACGGCTCAGAATAAAAGGGAGAAAAAGTAGAGAGAATTAGTAGAAGTATGAGGAAAGAAAGAAGGAAAGGAGGGAAGGAAGGAAGGAAGGAAGAAAGAAAGAAGCAAAGAAGGAAAGGAGGGAAGGAAGGAAGGAAGGAAGAAAGAAAGAAGCAAAGAAGGAAAGAAGGCAAGATGGAAAGAAAGGAGGGAGGGAGGGAGGAAGGAAGGAGGGAAAGAAGGAAAAAAGACAGAAAGAAGAGACAGTAAAAATAAAATAAAGTATAATAAAGTTATTGAATTAAAAAATATTTAGAAAAAAAAAAGGGACAGATAGAACCTTAGGACAAATGTTGGAAGCAAAGCTATACAGACAAAATCTTACACAGAAGCATACACATACACCCTCACAAAAAGAGGTAAAGGGGGAAATCTTGCTCTCAGAGACCACCTCCTCAATTTGGGGTGATTCGTTGTCTAAAGGAGGGAAGGAAGGAAGGAAAGAAAGAAAGAAAGAAAGAAGGTAAAGTATAATAAAGTTATTAAAATTAATTATTAAGAAAAAAAAATTTTTTTAAGCCATGGACGGATAGAACCCTAGGACAAATGGTGGAAGCAAGACTATACAGACAAGATCTCACACAGAAGCATACACATTCACAAAAAGAGGAAAAGGGAAAAAAATCATAGATCTTGCTCCTAAAGTCCACCTCCTCAATTTGGGATCATTACTTGTCGATTCAGGTATTCCACAGATGCAGGGTACATCAGGTTGATTGTGGAGCTTTAATCCGCTGCTTCTGCGGCTGCTGGGAGAGATTTCCCTTTCTCTTCTTTGTTCTCACAGCTCACAGGGGCTCAGCTTTGGATTTGGCCCTGCCTCTGCGTGTAGGTCGCTGGAGGGCGTCTGTTTTTTGCTCAGACAGGACGGGGTTAAAGGAGCCGCTGATTCGGGGGCTCTGGCGCACTCAGGCCGGGGGGGGGGAGGGAGGGGCACTGCGTGCGGGGCGGGCCTGCGGCGGCAGAGGCCGGCGTGACGTTGCACCAGCCTGAGGCTCGCTGTGCGTTCTCCCGGGGAAGTTGTCCCTGGATCCCGGGAACCTGGCAGTGGCGGGCTGCACAGCCTCCGCGGAAGAGGGGTGTGGAGAGTGACCTGTGCTCGCACACAGGCCCCTTGGTGGCGGCAGCAGCAGCCTTAGCGTCTCCCGCCCGTCTCTGGGGTCCGTGCTTTTAGCCGAGGCTCGCGCCTGTCTCTGGGGTTCGCGCTTTTAGCTGCGGCTCGCGCCCGTCTCTGGAGTTCCTTTTAAGCAGCGCTCTTAAACCCCTCTCCTCTTGCACCAGGAAACAAAGAGGGAAGAAAAAGTCTCTTGCCTCTTCGGCAGGTGCAGACTTTTCCCCGGACTCCCTCCCGGCTAGCCGTGGTGCACCAACCCCTTCAGGCTATGTTCAAGCTGCCAACCCCAGTCCTCTCCCTGCGCTCTGTCCGAAACCGAAACCCGAGCCTCAGCTCGCAGCCCCGCCCGCCCCGGCGGGTGAGCAGACAAGCCTCTCGGGCTGGTGAGTGCCGGTCGGCACCGATCCTCTGTGCGGGAATCTCCCCGCTTTGGCCTCCACACCCGCACCTGCTGCTGTGCTCTCTTCCGCGGCCCCGAAGCTCCCCCCTCCACCTCCCGCAGTCTCCGCCCGCGAAGGGGCTTCCTAGTGTGTGGAAACTTTTCCTCCTTCACAGCTCCCTCCCACTGGTGCAGGTGCCGTCCCTATTCTTTGTCTCTGTTTTTTCTTTTTTTCTTTTGCCCTACCCAGGTACGTGGGGAGTTTCTTGCCTTTTGGGAGGTCTGAGGTCTTCTGCCAGCCTTCAGTAGGTGTTCTGTAGGAGTTGTTCCACGTGTAGATGTATTTCTGGTGTATCTGTGGGGAGGAAGGTGATCTCCGAGTCTTACTCTTCCGCCATCTTCAAGGCCCCCCCCCCCCCCCCCCGTGATCAATTTCTAATTAATTTTTGTGTAAAGTGTGAGATTTTGCTTTAGGCTCATTTTTTCCCCTATGGATATCCATTGCTCCAGCACCATAAATTGAAAAGATTATCCTTTCTCAAATGAATTGCCTTTGCATTTTTGTACAAAGTCAATTGGTCATACACTTGGGGGTTTATTTGTAGGTTCTCTATTCTGTTCCCTTGATCTGTATTTCTGTTCTTCTGCCAGTACCACATTGTCTTGAGTACTGTTACTGTAGTTGTAGAGTAAGTTTTCAAATCAAGGTAAAATAATTTCTCTAATTATTCTTTATTTTTAAAAATGCTTTAACTATTCTTTATTTGCCTTTCCATATATATTAGAATAAACTTTTCTATAGCTGTAGGACTTTTATAAATATTATATTAAACTTACAGATCAATTTGGAGAGAATTGGCATCTGAAAATATTGAAGCTTCTATCCATGAATACAGTATGGCCTCCTTTTATTCAGAGCTTTGATTTCTTTCATTGGTGTTTTGTAGTTTTCAGTGTACAAGTGCTATGTAGATTTTATTAAATTTGTACCTATGTACTTCATTTTTAGTGATTATAAATTGCAATGTGTTTTTAATTTACACTGCATTTCTGAAATAAAATTTTCTTGGTTGTGGTGTAGAATTATTTTTATATATTGCTGGATTTGATTTGCTACTATTTTGTTGAGGATTATTGTACTTATGATCATTAAAGATATTAGTATTTTTTCCTTTTTTTGTACTTTTTGTCTGGTTTTGGTATTAGATAATACATGATTTGGGAAGTGTTCTATACTCTTCTACTATCTGCAAGCGATTGGGTAGAATTGATCTTAATTCTTTGAATATTTGGTAAAATTTCCCACTGCAACCACATAGACTTGGAGATTCTTTTCCTTAGGAATCTTTAAACTACAAATTTAATTTCTTTAATAGTTGTAAGGCTTTACATCATCTATTTAATTTATGTCATCTATTTAATGTTAGTTAATTTTTGGTATTTTGTGCTTTTTGAGGAAATGGTCCTTTTTATCTAAGTTGTTGAATTTGTGTGTAGAGTTGTTTATAGTAGTCCATTACTATGGCCTTAATATCTGCAGGATTCGTAATTATATTCATTGTTTCATTCCTAATATTGGTCATTTGTGCCTTCCTTCTTCTGTCAGTCTTCCTAGACATTTGTCACTTTGTTGATCTTGTCAAAAAACTAGTTTTTTTTGTTCATCAATTTTCTCTTTTAATTTCATTAGTTTCTGCTGTTATTTTTCTTTTCTTCTGCTATCTTTGGGAATATTTTGCTATCATTTTTCAAACTTCTTAAGGTGAGAGCTTAGATAATTTGAGACCTTTCCTCTTTTTTAATGTAAACATTTTGTACTGTAAATTTCCCTCTCAAAAGTGCTTTAGCTACATCTTACAAATTTACATATATATAATTTTTCATTCAGTTGACTGTATATTTGATTTCTCTTTTGACTTCCTCTGTGATCCACAGACTATGAAGTATAAATGGTAGGAGAGAGAGAGAGAGAGAGAAAGAGAGAGAGAGAGATCAGATCTCTAAGTCTATTGCATCTTGTTCAGAACTAGAAGTTCTAAATCAAGTCAAGTGAAAGTGCAAACATTTGAGCTTTGCATTAACCTTTCATTCACTTATCAAGCATTTCCTAAAATCTTCCACTGAATCAACCTGTTATGCATGGAGCATCTACCTCTTATATGTGGGGTACTGTTATTCTTCCTTTAGATTGTACAAAGTCAAATGAAATAGTCTTGCCTCCCAAGCGTGAAGCTGGTGATAGTTCAGCCTGGTTGAAGCTCCTGATGTCTGGACCATTTTCTTTCTCTGATGCTGACTGTTTTGTCTCTTCTACTTCCCATTTGAGAAGCTTTGAACAACTTCATAGTCTTCCTACAAGGGTCAATTTTGGGATGTGCTCCTTGAGGATATGCCTTGAGGTAGCGATGGAGACAAAGGTAAGTCTGCTAAATGTGAAGTGAAAGCACTGTTTTTTGAAATCAATAATTAGAAGAATCTGGTAGAAATGACTTTAGATAGAAATAGTACAGTTTGTATTTTCAGTGTTTGAAAAACTAAAAAAGAAACCTCAATAATTCAAGGAATCCAGAGAGCTCAAGTGCATTTAGAAAATATCTTCCTAAGTGACTTACTCATATATATAAAACGTGCATCAAGTAGCGAAATATTATAAGAAATTCCCTGATAAAGAACAAATATGCTGTGATGTGTTTTAATCAGTGGATTGAGTATTCCTTCCTTTGGAGGCTGATCCTTCACTGTCTTAATTCCATCTCTCCTCATCTTTTCCCTAGACAAGTAGCTCCTGGCCTGAGAGCTGCTGTGCTTACTCCCATTGGATCTTTTCTCACGGTCATTCTAGAACTCGGCATGTATATGCAGCTAAATGATCAATGGCTCCATGAAACAGAACTCCATTGCATTGTATTCTGCAGTTGTTGGGAGGAGCACCTATAAATGTCAATTACATCTTGTTGGCTGATGATATTGTTCAGTTATTCGATATCTTCATCATTTTTCTGCCTTTTAGGTCTATGAATTTTTTGAGAGTGGGGTCATGAAGCCCCCAACTATATGTGGATTTGTCTACTTATTTTTTCAGCCCTTTTAGTTGTGTATATTTTGCAGCTCTGTTGTTTGTTGCAAGTATACTTAGGATCACTGTCTTCTGGTGGATTGACCACTTTTAATCATTATATAATATCTTTCTTTGTTCCTGATAATTATCTTTGCTCTGAAGTCTTATTTTATCCGTTATTAAGGAATGATTCTCTCTAAATCTCTCTGGTTCGCTGGGATAAGCAGTTCTGTTTTTGCATCCTTCAGGAAGGTGTAATGGCTCTGTCCTGCACTCAGGGAGGCCTCTGTAGTTAGTGTGTTGACCCAAGAGAGGAGGAAGAGAAAGCTGGTATCACAAAATGACTGACAGTACCTGCTATTTTTACCCACAAGGTCCCCTCACCCAAGAAAGAGACGGTAAAGAGGAGAGGATCTTGCAAGGAGCTGGAAATCTTGCTGGAGTTGGACAAATAAGAAAGAAACATGAGACATTTTTCTTAGTGACAGCAATTTAAATCCTGGCCTCGTGTGGCCTGAGGAAATATGGACTGAGTGAGCAAATAAGTAATTCACAGATTGCTTTTTTTTTCTTGCTTTACACACAGTCATCCTCCTTGAGGACTCTATGATATCTCTGGTAGTTATATTTTCAAAAAAATCTAAAAGCTTTGATGTAAAACCATGGGTAAAATTGATTTTATCAATTTGACCAATAAACAAACAAACAGATCTCTTATATAATTTAGGAGCTCAAGCTTGACTTTTAGATATGAAGACTTAATTTAATAAAGTTCATATTTTGTTCAGTTTAGTAATTACACTTTTTGTTTTTGTATCAGTGCTTCAAGAAAAATTCATTCAGTATTTAATGGATTAAAAGCTAATGAATTTACGCTGCCTTCAGGAAATCAAGATAAATTCATCATAAGTTATATTCTATATTGTATATCATTGCTACTAAAAGTAGTAAGGTAAGTGACTGTCACGTCATAGATAATTATCTTGGGATAATCAATTAGAGAATGATAGGCCTGGAAGGAATCTTTGAGATTGACTTGTTCAGCCCTTAATTTTATAGAGGTAGAGCTGGTGTCCAGCAAGGGGAGCTGACTAGGAAGGGACAGATGGACCAGGGCATCTTAGCCCTGAAAAATGTCTCCTGGGAAAAATACAAGGAAAAACTTCATTTCCTCTTATTTTATTTTTGTTATCTCTTTAAAGTAATATTTTTAATAACGTGATGTAATTTGCCATTCTGTAGACTGAGAAACTGTGCTAAATGAATTGATAGAAAGGAATTGAATTCTAAAAGAGTATATTGAAAAAGTTATTAGGAGGATAAAAGACTTGAGTTTTACTTTCCCCCATGAAAAGTTTTTAAAAATATTACCACCAACAAAAGATAAATAAATGATAAAATTTGAACTAGCAAAATCATTTTAAAAATAACACTTATAAGAGCTTTGAAGTGAGAAGTTTGACTTTTAATCCTGAAGCTAAAAATTTATTTGAAGGGTAATAGATTAGATTGCACACAGTCTATCAATAAACAGCTTTTGAGTTGTTCTATCAGTAACTGAACACAGAGCTGTTTCCTGTAAGAAAATCCATACTATTTGATGAGTTGATCTCTGAATTTGAGAATTAGAATAACTTCTTTCTGCCAGCAACAAGAAATATTTTAATTCTACCTCTGGAATACACTGATCAATTACAAGTCACCTCTCTTGGGAGATTTATTAATGTTAAGAATGGAATGAAAGACT
The DNA here is from genome assembly GCF_039906515.1 of Pseudorca crassidens. Taxonomy (NCBI): domain Eukaryota; kingdom Metazoa; phylum Chordata; class Mammalia; order Artiodactyla; family Delphinidae; genus Pseudorca; species Pseudorca crassidens. Next base: position 130,440,650 of record NC_090296.1, read on the forward strand.
TCGGTTAGGTAATATGTATGAAAAATGTTTGCAAAAAATGCGTTTAATATGCAATCAGTAAAAATAGAATTATTGAGTCAGCACAATTAGACAAAAAGCCTTGGTCAGCAAGAAAGTCATGTCTGGATCAAAGATATATTTGAATATTTAAGCACAGTTTGGGAGTTCTGGCAATCACAAGAGAAGGGGGAAAGTTTGTGAAGCTGGTGCAGGTAACAGTGACTAAGATCATTACAGTAAGGAGTTTACCTTATCTTTTCATAGATTTGAGTCTAGAATACATATGATAAAAGTCTGAATCACCTGGGATACTAGGCTAGGCATCTCAGTTTTTTTCAGCCTAGAGGATTTATATATTAGCAGATGAGCTGCAAGTTGAAATCTTTAGATACCTTATTCCCAACTGAACATCAAGTTCCAATTAAATGTGAACAAATATGAGCTTTCAAGTGCCTTTGAGTAATATTTAAAATTATTTACTCTTTCCTATGAAATCATTTATCATTTTTCCTCACTTCTGGAACAATCTGCCATCTTAAATATTTTGGTTTGATAAACAGACTTCACAACTTTTTACTTCCTTCTGAAATTCAACACTGGTGACCTTAATAAAACTCCCAAACCAGATTCTCACTTAATTAGGTTTTTAGTATAGCGAGGAGCAGCTCTTCAAGGTTAATAATTTCTCCATCATTTAACAAGTGTTACCTTCATCAACAGACTTCGGCCGTCACCCCATACTTATTCATTGTATTTTGTAAATGAAAAACAAGGATATTTTTTTAAATGCTGAGCTTTCCTCAGCCACATTAAGAATATTTAAGACTTCAAGTTAAACATAGACTGTTTTTGATAAACAATAGTATTTTACAATACCAAGAATGAAAGGTGAGTTGGCTTTGGTATGAGTGTCACTCATCTTCTTGCAGACTTGAAAAGTACATTCTTTTCATATAAATTCTTCTTCTTTCTAAACAGTGTTTCAAAAACAGGAGGAAAGTTAATCTATGAAGTAAGCAATAGAAAAATAAAATATAAATGTAGCAGAAAACTAAAAGAGTGCCCTTTTTTCCCATGTCTTTGTGGGCTTTGTCCTGAGTTATGACTATGTTTGTATGTGTGTGATCTCTATAAACTTTCTGTTCTATGGGGCTAATAAGAAATATATTTCTTCAATATCCTTGAAAATAACTATCTTGTGTGTTTATTTCCAATGGTACGCTGAGTCAAAGCCTACTTTTTTTTCTTTTTTGCAGTACGCAGGCCTCTTACTGTTGTGGCCCCTCCCGTTGCGGAGCACAGGCTCCGGACGTGCAGGCTCAGCAGCCATGGCTCAAGGGCCTAGCCGCTCCGCGGCATGTGGGATCTTCCCAGACCGGGGCACGAACCCCTGCATTGGCAGGCAGACTCTCAACCACTGTGCCACCAGGGAAGCCCAAAGGCTATTTTTTTTAAAGATTTTTTTTGATGTGGACCATTTTTAAAGTCTTTCTTGAATTTGTTGCAAAATTGCTTCTGTTTTATGTTTTGCTTTTTTTGGCTACGTTGGCTACGAGGCATGTGGGATATAGCTCCCTGACCAGGGATCGAACCCACACCCCTTGCATTGGAAGGTGAAGTCTTAACCACTGGACCGCCAGGAAAGTCCCTAAAGGCTATTTACTTAAGTTTTTAATTTGGTTAATTATGAAAATTTTATTTTCTTTTTGGAAAGATCTTTTAAAAATAAATTTTAAGTCAGTCACTTAAGCAATTTTAAGTTATTAATAGAGGGGAGAGAGTGTTTATTGTTCAATTTAGATTTTCTTTAAACAAAAAGAAATAGAATACTTGAGTTAAAACTAAAATCACCCTTGTTTTCCTTTTACTTCCTATCTACATTGTTCTGGCCAGAACAAATCACTCTCATGAATTTGGTGTGCATTCTTTCAACCACTATATTTTTACTTCCATTAATTAGTTCTGTTATCTATAAAATTTATAGTATTGCTTGGCACATCTTCAAATTTACACAAATCATATGATAGTCTATGAAGTCTTTTAAGTTACAATCGTCACATTCAACTTTATGTTTTTGAAAGCTAGCTGTGTTGATATGTAGAGGACTCCATTCATTTTGCTGCTGTGCAGTGTTCTGTTGTTTGCCTGAATCTCAGTTCAATTAAGTAGTTTTGAACTTTCCATTTTCAGGATTAAAATAATGCAGCAGTGAACAATCTCATCCATGTTTTCTGATCTCATGTCTGAGATGTTTTCTAGAGAATTCACATACAATTTATAGAATGAAGGATTATTATTCAGAAAACACAAAGACTTCCTGTAAATCAACTAGGGAAATGAAAGGACAGCACAATAGAAAAATACAACAAGGTTATTGACGGGAAATTTGGAGAACAGATACTTGATTCAGTAATTATCAATTTACAAAATGAGTAAAGAAAAAGCAAAAGGAAGAAAAATCCATTAGTAAACAGGAATACTGGAAGGTAAACAGTGAAATAATATTTGCATTCATTAGACTGCAAATCTTAAAGAGTCTGACAATACCAAATTTTGGTGATTATGTAAAAAAATAGGAATGCCTGTATCTACCTGAAGAAAGTTAAAATTGGTAAATTACTTTGGAGAATAATTTGATAGTAGTTAATAATTTTGGAATGAACTAATATTTACACATTTACAATTATACCTCTCAACTATTAAAACATTTTCTGTTATGATTGAATATTAATATTTACTATGAATGAAGGGTGTTTCTTCAATTATTGAGGCAATCCTACAACTTTTCTCCATTACAATATAATTTCTGATGTTGAGCCAACCTCATGTTTCTGGCATGACATCTATTTATTCAAGATGAATGTTGTTGTTTATACACTGTTAGTTTTGATATAAGTATTTTATTTAGAATTTTTGTATCTTCGTTTGGGGTTGGCAGAATAATGTCACCCCAAAGATGTCCACATCAGAATCCTCAGAACCTGTGAATGTGTTACCTTACATTTAAAAAAGGGACTTTGGGGCTTCCCTGGTGGTGCAGTGGTTGAGAGTCCGCCTGCCGATGCAGGGGACACGGGTTCGTGCCCCGGGCCGGGAAGATCCCACATGCCGTGGAGCGGCTGGGCCTGTGAGCCATGGCCGCTGAGCCTGCGCGTCCGGAGCCTGTTGCTCCGCAACGGGAGAGGCCACAACAGTGAGAGGCCCGCATACTGCAAAATAAATAAATAAATAAAAACAGAATAAAAAAGGGACTTTGTAGTTGTGATTAAGTTAAGGATTTTGAGATGGGAGATTATTCTGGTATCTAGTATGGCCAATCTAATCACAAGTGTTCTCACAAGAGAGAATACCAGAGTCAAAGAAGGAGGCTTGACAAGGAAGCAGTGATCAAAGTGATGCCAGACAAGAGCCCATGAATGCTGCAGCCTCTAGAAATTGGAAAAGGCAAGGAATATTCTCCCTAGAGCCTCCACAAAGGGATGCAGCTCTGCCAACCCATTTTAGATTTCTAACCACTTGAACTGTAAGATGTGTAGTTTGTACCACTATGTTTGTGGTAATTTGCTACACCAGCAATAAGAAACTAGTACAGTATCTTTAATTGTAATTGATATTTTTCTTGTATTTGCTTTGTTTGTTGCCAAGCTTATATTTGCTTCATAAAACCAGCCAAATAGCTTTCTGAGATTTTTATTCTCTGAATCAGTTTGAAAAGAGATAGAAACCATTCACTCTTTCAAAATTTGGTAAGGAATGTCTTTGAAATTACCTGGACCATGGTGTGTTTATTGTTTGGATGAGGATTGGGGGAAGGCATGGGCAAAATGTTTTCCAACAATTTTGGTGCCCTTTTTGCAAATGGTGACTTCATGTTTTCAGTTTATTCTTATGTCAATTTTGATAGTTGAAAAGTTTATAATTTTCTGTTTCATCTAAAATTTTAATTTACTCACACTAGGTTGTTTGTAGTATTCTTTTATTATTTTTTTTAAGATTTTTTTCAACGTGGACCATTTTTAAAGTCTTAATTGAATTTGTTACAATATTGCTTCTGTTTTCTGTTTTGGTTTTTTGAGGCATGTGGGATCTTAGCTCCCCAACCAGGGATTGAACCCACACTCCCTACATTGGAAGGCAAAGTGTTTAACCACTGGACTGCCAGAGAAGTCCCCTCTTTTGTTATTTTTAAAACATATAATACACTTTCTTTTTTTCTAGTATTTTTTATTCTTGCTGTCTTTTTCTTTTTAAATCAGTCCTCTTGAAGTTATTTCAGTTTTGTCCAGGCTCTGTTTTAATTTTTGTCGTGTCCCTTTTTCTCTAGCTTTATTCAGGTATAACTTACATACAATAAACTTTGCTAATTTTAGTATTCAGTTTATCCATATTTAACAATTGTACATAGTCACCAAGCAAGATATTATTTTTTGTGTGTGTTCAAAATTTTTCCTTTATCTCTAGCTTTTACTGGTTTGATTCCAAGGTACCTAGGCAAAACCTTCTTTATGTTTATTATGCTTGGAGATTCCTGTGCATCTCAAATATATAATTTTTTCTTCTGTCCAGTTTGACTAACTGAACATTTATTTCTTCAAATATTTTTCTGCCCATTCTACCTCTCTCTTCTTTTTTTTCCGAGACTTCAATTGCACAAACATTGCAATCTAAAAAGTCCCTAAGTCTTTGTACATTTTAATTTTTATTTATTTATACTTCAATCTGGATACCTGTATTTGAGTTCATTGTTACTTTCCTCTGTCCTCTATATTATACCATATTGAACGACGAATATGAAAAATATTCTAACTGTATTACAAATATATGAAACAAAAGGTGCAGGGGAAAACTTACTCACCTAACTAACTTTCTAAAAGAGTGGAGTCTGTAAGACAAAAAAAAAGAAAAAAAAAAAACTAAACAAAACCAAGACAAAAAAATACATAAGCACTGTGCTGTAGTTGGCAAAATTGTGTCTTAAATGGGTATGGTTTAAAATTTTGATACCACTATACAGGATATTAGAATTGAACAGTTAAGTAAGTGGATAACAAATGGTGGGAGTCAACTGTCTCATGGTCGTAATGACAGTTTACAGAGAAGCAAGAGGAGGAAGCTAGAATGATATACGGTGGTGATGATTTAGCTCAGTATGAACTAATGTTTAGTTTAGCATAGATACCGATGGTTACATATAAGAATATTTGTAAATAAGTGTGTATACATAGACTAGAATACATATACATATATTTCCTCATTCTTTCAACTAAGAGTGCCTAGAAGAACTGATGTAGCAATGAGAGTAACTGGTACTCAGATATTGGTTTCTAATACCAATCTCTAATAAAAAGGACTCTAAACCAGGGTTTCTTAAAGAAATGGCTGATTCTAGGACTGGGGAAGGAAATATATAAAATGAGTCTGGAGTACTTTGTAGTATCAGAAAACAAGGAAGTTCTTAAGAAAAATCACACATTGATGGAGGTATGTCATAGCATCATAGTGCACATGAGCCAACTGAAAGAGCTCCCCATGGCCAGTGCTGGAAGAACTTGAGCCAAAACCCGATACAGTAGAATTAGATTATTAACCAAAGTATAAAATAAATATGGAGAAAAGGCAAATATTTCTTTCAGAAGAATTCCAAATAATTTATGGAGATACTCCCTACTAGGGGGTAGAGCTTAACCCTTCTCCCCCTACTTGAGTGTGAACTGAGCTTAATGACTTTCTTCCAAAAAATAGAATATTGAAAGAGGGCAAAAAAATAACTTTACAGTGGAGAGACCTGACAAACATGACCTCATCCAGGTGACCAAGGTCAACATCAGCAGTGGTAAGTCATGCTGATAGCATATGCCTTTGATATGATATATTGAGCATGGCATTATACCTCAGTGGTCTTCCTCCCCAAAACCATAACCCAAATCTAGTCATGAGAAAAACAAAAGACAAATCACAATTGTAGGATATTCTACACCATTCCTAACTAGTACTCCTCAAAACTGTCAGGGTCACCAAAAGCAAAGGAAGGCTGAAACTATTAAAACCAAGAGGAGTCTAAGAAAACGTGACAACTAAAAGTGATGTGGCACCCTGGGTGGGATCCTGGAATAAGAAAAGGATACTAGGAAAAAACTAAGGAGAGATGAATCAAATATGGACTTTAGTCAACAATAAAGTATCACTCTTGGTCCATTAATTGTAACTAATATGTCATACTAACCTAAGATGTTAATAATAAGAAAAACTGGGTAAGGAGTGTATGAGAATGCTGTACTACCTTTGCAGTTTTTTAGTAAATCTAAAACTGTCCTTAAAACTTATTAAGAAAAAATGAGAAAATATATTTACAGTTTGTTGAATTGCACAATGAATTATATAGATGCCCCAATAACAACAGAAATTCCATTTTCTTATAGCACTTTTCTCAGTAATTATAGTAATAATTAAGAAAATTTTATATGTGTTCCAGAAATATATATATACACACACGCATGCACACACGTGTGTGTGTGTGTTCTGTATTTGTTGCCAAGCTGTTTGTACTAAAATTCCCAGGATTTTTGGCAACCTCCTATAATAGTATTCTGACTATTCTAAAGTTAGACATAATCCAGTCTTATGAAAACAGGTCAATGGCTAATAGCTTTGGATTCCAGGATATATAAGGCTTTCAAGTAACTTTAGATATTACTCATATTTTTAGGATGTTATGTTAACTTTACTATATGTATTTATGAATCTTAATGCTTTGTATATTAATATTTGTGCTATGCCTGGATGATATATTAGCTTAACCTTGGCTTTTGTATTCAAGATCAATTATTAAAATCATTCCCTTCTATGATTCCTACCACATAATTGAATCCTAGTGAAACCAATCAACGTGGCAGCAGATGGGCTCATTTTAAATTATCAGTTTTCATTTAACTACAAGATAAAAAATTGAATTATGCAGTTCATTCCAGAAGTTTTTAGTTAATGAAAACATTCTACAGAAAAAGACTATTGTGTCCTTTTGTAGTATTCCAAATTTTGTCAAAATTATTGAACTCTTTTAAGGTGAATTGAAGAACAAACAAATGTATGTCTGGGGGCAGAGTTGAAATTCTGACTTCAGTTCATTCTACTACACCCAAATGTATCCAAGAACTGAGGGGCAGTCTTCCGTTAGGGAGAAGAACCCACACTCATCCTTTCACATTGGTCCTCCTTGTAAGTATGTGAGAGGGAGAAAGAGATTGGTGTGGTGGTGCCTCCCCATGTATCTGACACTTCAAATGTCTTTGAGGTATTTGTACACTGATGTTAGAATAGGTTATCTGACCCTAATTGTTTTCTAGATAATAATCCACGGCAATTAGCTGAATTAAGGACTGTGTCCTGGTGTGCAGAGACTGGAAAGAAGCAACAATGTGAAAATCAACTTTCTGCAAGCTGTTACTATAGCTACCAGGATGCAGGCTTTTTCTATAACAGCAGCAAACAGAAGTGCTTTCAGACAAGGGAGAAAGGGAAAAGAAATCGGGGCTATTTCCATAGCAACAGAGAGATTTACTGATGTGGGTAGATATATTTTTTTCTATCTAATAATGTTGACAGTAGTCAATAATTTTACAGGAGCACAAACAACAAATTCTGATCCTGAACTAGTGGTTTAAAGCACAAGACATGGAAACTGCATTCATTGAAAATGTCACTAAGGTCCAGAAGTAATGCTGTGAATTGGATGGCTGACACTTACTGAGGTGAAGGGATTACTGACTGCTACTAATGTTGCCTGTTTTTTTTTTTTTTTTTTTTTTGCTGCAAAATTCAGAGAAAATTCATTTAATCTATTTGTACTAAAGACTGTGTCAGGGGGATGGATGCAAGATATAGAATAAGTAGACATTAGAGAAGTGATATAATTGGGATTAGATTTAGAATGTTTGAAGGGAATCTGAAAAGACTTGCAACATTTCATAACAAAGATCTGGCACTTTAGGTTTATGCATGCTCAATTTGCAAATAAAGTGTTAAAAGGCATTCATTCATGTGCATATTTATTGAACCTCTACTGTATGTCAGATACTATTTTGGAGTATGTCAGTGATTTAAACAGACAAGGATTCCTGTCTTTGGGGAGCTGCATTCTCAAGGGAAAGCATAGACAATAAAAAGTAAAGGTAATAACAAAAGTGTGTGTGTGTGTGTGTGTGTGTGTGTAGCAAGTGTTATAAAATAAAGAAAAATGAGCAGGATAGGGGTGTGAAGGTAGACTTGCAATTCAAGATAAAGTGTCAAGGTTGGCATCATTGAGTAGGCAATATTTGAGGGAGTTAGCCAAGCTTATATCTTATTTTTTTATTATTTTTCTTATTGGGGTGTAGTTGTTTTACAGTGTTGTGCTAGTTTCTACTGTACAGCAGTAATTATCTATTTTATACATATTAGTGTATATATGTCAATCCCAATCTGTCAATTCATCCCACCCTCCCCTTCCTCCCCTTGGTGTCCATACGTTTGTTCTCTACATCTGTGTCTCTATTTCTGCCTCACAAACTGGTTCATCTGTACCATTTTCCTAAATTCTACATATATGCATTAGTATACAGTATTCGTTTTTCTCTTTCTGACTTACTTCACTCTATATGACAGACTCTAGGTCCAACCACATCTCTACAAATGACCCAATTTCGTTCATTTTTATGGCTGAGTAATATTCCACTGTGTATATGTACCACATATTCTTTATCCATTTTTCTGTTGATGGACATTTAGTTGGCTTCCATGACCTGGCTATTGTAAATAGTGCTGTAATGAGCATTGGTGTGCATGTGTCTTTTTAAATTATGGTTTTCTCTGAGTATATGCCCAGTAGTGGGATTGCTGGGTCATATGGTAATTCTATTTTTAGTTTTTTAAGGAACCTCCATACTGTTCTACATAGTGGCTATATCAATTTACATTCTCCTCAACAGTGCAAATGTATCAATGGACAAAGGATTAATCTCCAAAATATACAAACAGCTCACGCAGCTCAATATCAAAAAAAAACCCAATCAAAAAATGGGTGGAAGACCTAAATATACATTTCTCCAAAGAAGACATATGGATGGCCAAGAGGCACATGAAAAGATGCTCAACATCACTAATAATTAGAGAAATGCAAATCAAAACTACAATGAGGTATCACCTCACACTGGTTAGAATGGCCATCATCAAAAATTCTGCAAACAGTAAATGCTGGAGAGGGTGTGGAGAAAAGGGAACCCTGAAGCCAATATATCTTAAGCAAGAGCATCCCAGTAAGAGGAAAACTGTCTTGACACTCTCACATGCCTAGATAATGGCAGCTGAAGACCATAACCCAGTGCCCTGTCCTCTGTATCCCATTGTCTTTTCTATCCCTCAATTTTAAGCAATTGTCCACAATATAATTTTTTGCCACAATATAATTTTTTGTTCAATTGTTCTAATGAAGAGGCTTTCAAGGGGTTGTCCTTTGGGCCAGCAGCATCAGCATCAACTGGGAAATTGTTAGAAATGCACATTCTCAGGCTCCACTCAAAGACTTACTGAATCAAACACTCTGGATGTGGGGCTCCGTGTCCTAACATGCCTCCCAGATAATTCTGACAGCCACTTCTATAAATACCCTGCCCATTGTCTTCAGTGCCTTCCTTCACTTCTGACTCTTGGGTGTATAAAATCTTTTATTAATGAGTCCCAATTTGTCAACCACTATTCTAGTCCCCCAACATCCTGGTATTTTTTAATAATAAGAAAGTATTCAACAGCAGTTGTTCAGAATAGAGGAGACATACTTTCAATGTAGCCAGTGAAGACAGAGTGTGTGCTCAGAGATGAAGGCCTGGCCAGGTGCTGTCCTAAAAAATGACAAATGTAGGAACAGCCAGGTCCTGGGACACCAGTTCACCCAACCATAAGGAAATTCTGGGTGGAAGAATCCCATTCATGGAGAAAGTAAGAGGATTTTCTAGAACCAGTCTGAAAGCAAAGTGACCCTGGAGAGAGAAATCCATCAAAAAGTCACTGTTGGGTCAATTTTCACCCAAATGTGGGGCAGCATAGTTTTAAATTTAATTTTATTATTTTGTCTTCTTTTCTAATTACACTCCAACTTGAGGTGGGTAGGTACAAGGATGCCTTATATCATTTTATTCCTTTCACTTTAACTTATTAGTAGTCATTAGGTTTTGAACCATGTTAGACTTCCACCCTATTTTCTGTAACCATTTCAAAAGGAAGGGCTGAACATGAAAAGACGCTCAACATCACTCATCATTAGAGAAATGCAAATCAAAACTACAGTGAGGTATCACCTCACACCAGTCAGAATGGCCATCATCAAAAAATCTACAAACAATTAATGCTGGAGAGGGTGTGGAGAAAAGGGAACCCTCTTGCACTGTTGGTGGGAATGTAAATTGATACAGCCACTATGGAGAACATTATGGAGGTTCCTTAAAAAACTAAAAATAGAACTACCATCTGACCCAGCAACCCCACTCCTGGGCATATACCCTGAGAAAACCACAATTCAAAAAGTCATGTACCACAATGTTCATTGCAGCACTATTTACAATAGCCAGGACATGGAACCAACCTAAGAGTCCATCAACAGATGAATGGATAAAGAAGATGTGGCACATATATACAATGGAATATTACTCAGCCATAAAAAGAAATGAAATTGAGTTGTTTATAGTGAGGTGGATGGACCTAGAGTCTGTCATATAGAGTGAAGTAAGTCAGAAAGAGAAAAACAAATACCATATACTAACACATATATATGGAATCTAAAAAAAAAAAAAAAAAAGGTTCTGATGAACCTAGGGACAGGACAGGAATAAAGTCACAGATATAGAGAATGGACTTTGAAGCCAAGGGGAGCAGGAAGGGTAAGCTGGGACGAAGTGAGAGAGTAACCTTGACATTTATATACTACCAAATGTAAAATAGATAGCTAGTGGGAAACAGCCGTATAGCACTGGGAGATCAGCTCAGTGCTTTGTGACCACCTAGAGGGGTGGGATAGGGAGGGTGGGAGGGAGGCACAAGAGGGAGGGGAAAGGAAAATTGCTTTTAATCAGAATGCTGGAAATCTGGGGAGTTGGTGGACTCAGTGTCCCCAAAAACCATCTCCAAAGATTCTGCTCTGCCATGAAAGTTTTTAAAGCAAAAAAAAACTCGGTTAATCATTGAGATGGGGGTCAGAGTCAACACCATCCCCCACTGCAGTCCTGTCAACTTATTGTGATCTTTCTTTATATGCTAACTTGTTCACACAGTTTGTTTGTGAGATTGCTGAAGGAGAAGCTAGGGAAGAGATCTGGTCATCAGTTTACTTATTCTTCATTTCTACTTCTTTGATCTATGGAAAGAACCAAACAGGTTAGGCAAGATATTGTGTGATCAAAAGATTTGAAAGGTGTGCTTGGGCTGGAGATGAGTAGAGCATGGGGGTGCATGGTTTAAGTTTAGTGACAATATAGCTTTGCTAAAGTGACAAGACAAAGGGGCTTCCTGCTGAGAGCAGCTTCCTGCAAAGAGCTGCTTATATTATCTAGGGCTACAGTTTCCCCCTGGATGGTCAGGCTGCTGGCATTTCAAATAAAGTCAGTCCCTTCAGGCAGAGCTGTGAAGATCTTCAACCTTATGACCTCCCTCTATCCCAGGCAGAACCCCTACACACTTCACAGGAACTAGGGCGGGGACAGTGGGATTCTGCTTCTCCCAAGATTAGTCTGCTCTATGAGCTCACTTTGGGAGAATTAGTAGTCCCTGATCTTATAGGCTTGCCCTTCCTGGTGTGGGCCCTTCACCCTAAGGGTGAGCTGTGGCAGGGGTTATTGGGCCCCCGGTTTTCTTGGTTTGCCATGCCTGGAGTAGAGTTCTCAGCCTGTGAGTAGGGAATGGATGAAGAAGGAGCCTCTGTCCTATTTTGGGGAAGAAGAAATTGTCCTCTACCCTTCTAGCTTCTTCTGGCTAGTCTAAGAATGTATCCATGGGAGAGATCCAGGAAAACTGAGTAGCCAAAATGACTTAAACCCTTGCCTTAAATAACCCTTCAGCTAAAGACAAAAGAGGATGTTAGGGGTAGTGGTTTGGGACCTCAAAGGGGAAGAAGGCAATTCACATGGAGATGGAAAAGCAAATGTTTGGTAAACAAATGTTTGCTGGGCCAGCAGAAACAATAGGACACAGAGAGGAACTTTAGCAAACAGACTTTGCTGGGTTCCTCCCTGTCTCCACACCCAGTTTGTACTATACTCATCTATGGTGATAGCTCATTTCCTGGAACAGGTCCTCTGTCTACATTCTTTAGGCAGTTAGGGGGAAGGTCAAACTTTCTTCCTGAGTCTTTTAGGCCTTGATTGTTTTCAACTCAAAATAATCCACATGCCAAATAGACATTTTGGGGTGGCAAATTTTGCTCCCCTACACCTCTCAGTTGCACCAGTCTTGAATAGAGCACATGCAACATGGACCTGAGTGTGGTGATGAGACCTGCTTGTAAGAAATGCTAAAGGACATTCTTCAGGCTGTGAGCAACCATAATTTTTAAAACAAATGTTACGTTAGAAAATGGGCACTAATACAAAAGAAGTAAGTAAACAAAGAACAAAAGAATAAAAAGACATGAATGATATAAAAACAGGAAGCAAATGGCAGATGTAAATCCAACCATATCAATAACATTAAATGTGAAAGGATTAAACAATTAAAGGCAGAAATTGTCAGATTGGATAAAAAGAAAAATATATGCTGTCCATGGAAAACATACTTTATTAGATTCAGGGATACAAATAGGTTGAAAGTAAAAGGATGGAAAAAGATATATCATGCAAACAGCTGACACTAGGTTACTATAGTGACTATACTAATATCAGACTTAAAATTGGCTTTAAGAAAAACAAATGTTACCAAAGAAAATAAGGATATTACATAATGATAAAAGAGTCAACCCATCAGGAAGGTGTAAACATACATGAACCTAACAGAGCTCCCAAATACATAAAGCAAACACTGAGAGAACTGAAGGGAGAACAACAATAATATTTAGGACACAGAGAGGAACTTTTCCAAAGAAAATAATAATATTTTGAGACTTGAGTCCCACTTTCAATAATGGTAGAACAAATAGACAAATCAGCCGGGAAATAGAAGACTTTAACAACACTGTAAACCAACTAAACCTAACAGTCTTCTCTAGAGCAGTCATCCAACAACAGCAAAATGCACATTCTTCTCATGTGCACATGGAACATTCTCCAGGAAAGACCACATACTAAGTTGTTAATGAAGACTCAATAAATTTAAAAGGATTAAAATCATGCATTGTATAATGTCCACAATGGAATTAAATTAGAAATAAAAATTCTATACATAGAAAATCCAATAGAATCTACTTTTGAAAGGTAATGTGTGAATTTTCCATGGCTCTTGGCCATGAGGTCAATATTACAAAATCAGCTATTTTTATATACCAGCAAATCTCAGAAAATTAAAATTTTCATAGAGATACAATTTGTAAGTTCCTGGTCTGTGATAGGTAAGATAAACGTGCTTCACTCTTTCTTTACCAATTCATAAAAGCATAAAACATGGTCAGAATGCCTGGAGCATCTATTTGAAGACACTGAAAATTAAATAGTAGCAAATGGATTGGGAAAGAACACCAGAATTTGAAGTACCAAATGGTCAAGGAATTTACCCCTGTTTTTCCTCCAGAGTCTCTTGACTTGAATTTAACACAACTTGAAATCTGGATGTCAGCACTGTTTTTCAGACAATGAGGTTCTAGAAAAAACCCTCTTATCTGGCTTGAGGTGTTAGGAAAAAACTCCTAATTCTCAGGTAGAAATTTCATTTAGGTGATGGCTGTGGCAACTTTTGGAACCCAGAAGAACCAAAACTCTGAGAGAGAGAGACTTCCTGTTTATTTGGTGGAGCTGCATTCCTAGAGCTGCGTCACATTTTTTTTTCTCCCTATCCATTCTCCAGAGAACAATACCAGATAGATTGAAGAAAGGGAAGTGGTCAAGAAAATGACCCCATAAAATTGTTTATATGTTCCAGGACTTATCTTGACCTATGTATGCATGGATCTGATCATAATTAACATATCAAAGATTTTTAGAACTGGACTAACTGATAGTCCACTACCTAGGTTCTAGATATATGTGGAATAGATCTGAAGAGAAGTACAAAGACTTAGAACGCTCACATACAACTCACACTGGAGCCACAAAACACAGAGAACAGTTTGGAACTTGCAGCCTGAACCAGGTCAGTTGCCCGCTAAAAGCAAAAATATCAACATTTTCTATAGAATTTAAGACCCAGAGTCTCACAACATAAAATTTAAACTATAACGACTATAATCAAATATCCCTTGGCAAATAAAGAACCATGAATATTTCAACTTGTATAAGAAAAGACAATGAACAGACTCCCATGCCAATATGAAACAGTTGTTTCATATTGGCAAAGACTGGCACAGGTATTTTTAAAATACTCAAAGAAACAATTATGATTACTCTTTTAACAAATGTTAAAGTTATCAGTAAAGAAATAGAAGATAAAGAGAACAACCAACTAGACATTTTAAAACTGACAAATACAATAAAAACAACCACCAAAAAAATCCATAAAACCCCACCAAAAACCTCACAGGGTAACCGTATGAATGCAGTGGCTGAATGCAGATGACAGATGATCAAATTAGTGAACTTTCAGATAGTTCGTTAACAATTATCTAATACTTGAAAATGTTATGCCAAGTGAAAGAAGCCAGTCACAAAGGACCATATGTTCTATGTCTCATTTACATGAAATGGCCAGAATAACAAATCCATAAAGACAGAAGGTAAATTAATCAGCAGTTGCTTAGGGATAATGGAGTAAGGAATAAATGGGGTATGACTATTAATAGATACAGGGTTTCTTTTGGGGGGTGATGAAAATTTTCTAAAATTGATTGTGGAGGTGGTTGCAAAACTGTGAATTTAATAAAAATCATTGAACTGCACACTTTAAATGGGAGATATAAGTAGATATAAATGGAATGTGAATTATATCTCAATAAAGCTGTCATTAAAAAAATTATCTAATACTGACAACAGAGAAAATAATGTTGAAGAAAAAAAACCAGAGATATAGGGACCTATAGGAAAATAACAAAATCTAAAATTCTTGTCATTGATGAAGGGGAGTAGAAATAATGTGATGCTAAAAGAAATGAAAGAATGAAATTACTACACTCCCTAACACCATGCACAAAAATAAACTCAAAATGGATTAAAGACCTAAATGTAAGACCAGACACTATATAACTCTTAGAGGAAAACATAGGAAGAACACTCTTTGACATAAATCACAGCAAGATCTTTTTTGACCCACCTCCTAGAGTGATGGAAGTAAAAACAAAAATAAACAACTGGGACCTAATGAAACTTAAAAGATTTTGCACAGCAAAGAAAACCATAAACAAGACGAAAAGACAACCTACAGGATGGGAGAAAATATTTGCATACAAATCAATGTACAAAGGATTAATCTCTAAAATATATAAACAGTTCATGCAGCTCAATATTGAAAAAACAAACAACCCAGTCAATAAATGGGCAGGGCTGCCCTGGTGGCGCAGTGGTTGAGAGTCCGCCTGCCGATGCAGGGGACGCAGATTCATGCCCCGGTCCGGGAAGATCCCACGTGCCGCGGAGCAGCTAGGCCCGTGAGCCATGGCCACTGAGCCTGCGCGTCTGGAGCCTGTGCTCCACAACGGGAGAGGCCACAGCAGTGAGAGGCCCGCGTACTGCAAAAAAATAATAATAATAAATAAATAAATGGGCAGAAGACCTAAATAAACATTTCTCCAAAGAAGACATAGAGATGGCCACAATGCACATGAAAAGATGCTCAACATCACTAATTATTAGAGAAATGCAAGTCAAAACTGCAATGAGATATCACTTCACACCAGTCAGAATGGCCATCATCAAAAATCTACAAACAATGAATTCTGGACCAGGTGTGGAGAAAAGGGAACCCTTTTGCACTGTTGGTGGGAATGTAAACTGATATAGCCACTATGGAGAACATTATGGAGGTTCCTTAAAAAACTAAAAATAGAGCTACCTTGTGATCCAGCAACCCCACTCCTGGGCATATACCCAGAGAAAACCATAATTCAAAAAGACACATGAGCCCGAATGTTCATTGCAGCACTATTTTCAATAGCCAGGTCATGGAAGCAACATAAATACCCATCAACAGACGAATGGATAAAGAAGAGGTGGTACATATATGCAATGGAATATTACTCAGCCATAAAAAGGAACAAAACTGGGTCATTTGTAGAGATGTGGATGGACCTAGAGACTGTCATATAGAGTGAAGTAAGTCAGAAAAAGAAAAACAAATATCGTATATTAACGCATATATGTAGAATCTAGAAAAATGGTACAGATGAACTGGCTTGCAAGGCAGAAATAGAGACACAGATGTAGAAAACAAATATATGGACAGCAAGGGGGGAAAGCGGGGTTGGGGGTGGTGGGTGGGATAAATTGGGAGATTGGGAGAGATTGGGATTGTCATGTATACACTAATATGTATAAAATAGATAACTTATAAGAACCTGCTGTATAAAAAAGAAGTAAAATGAAATTCAAATAAATAAATAAACAATTGAGGAGAGACTTCCCTGGTGGTCCAGTGTTTAAGACTCCATGCTCCCAAACAGGGGGCCTAGGTTCTATCCCTGCTCAGGGAACTAGACCTGGCATGCTGCAACTAAGAGCCCGCATGCCTCAATGAAGATCCTGCACGTAGCAAAGATGATCCTATGTGCTGCAACTAAGACCAGGTGCAGCCAAATAAATAAATAAATATTTTTTAATAGAAAAAATAATGGCTAAAAACTTCCAAACTTTGACAAATGATATAAACCTGAAGATGTAAGAAGCTGACCAAACCTTAACAGGGTAAACACCAAAGAAATTCATGCAAAGACACATCAATATCAAACTGCTAAATATTAAAGACAAATACAAAGCATCCAGATAAAAATAAGATATTACCTATAGGGGAACAGTGATTTAATGTCAGTGAGTTTCTAATCAGACACCATGGAGGACACAAAAGGAGGCTGACATTTATTTTTCAAGTGTTGAAAGAAAAGAATTGTCAAGCTAGAATTCTACATCCAGTGAGAATATCCTTCATAAATAAAGACATTTTCAGATGAAGGAAAACTAAGAATTTGTTGCCAATAGAACTTCTCTTTTAAAAGTTATTAAAAGAGACTGTTAAGGTGGAAAGGGAATTATACCAGAAGGAAACTTGAGATATCAAGAATGAAGGAAGAGCAATAGTTTAAAACTTTTGAATTATTCAAAGTATCTTCTCAGACTATAATGCAATAAAACTAGAAAGATAACAGGAAAATCTCCCAAAGTCTTGGAAATTAAACAGAATACCTTTAAATATGCAATAGACCAAAAAGAAAGTCTCAAGAGAAATTAGAAAATTTTGAGCTGAGTAAAAATAAAAATACAACATATAAAAATTTGGGGGTTTCAGCTAAAACAATGTTTAGAGGGACATTTATAGCTTTATATTATTTATATTAGAAAAGAAGAAATGTATCAAATCATTACCTAAGCTTCCACTTTAAGAACAAAAAAGCAAAGAGCAAAACACATCCAAATAAAGCCAAATGAAGGAAATGATAAAGGTAAGAGTAATCAGCAAAACTGACAACAGAAAACAGAAAATAAATCAATAAAATCAAAGCTGATTCTTTGAAAACATTAATAAAATTCACAAAACTTCAGCAAGAATAACAAAATAAAGATGAGTGAAGACACAAATTACCAATATCAGGAATTGAAATGGGGACTGTAATTGTGCTCTGGAGAATAAGTGAATATTAGAAACAGTACTATGGGTATAACTTCAACAACTTAGATGTAATGGACTAATTCTTCTAAAAACACAAACTATCAAAACTTACCCAAGATGAAACCAGGATTGTCTTATAACCATTAAAGAAATTGATTTCATAGGCTTTTTTTTAATGCAAAAAATAAATAAATAAATAAAAAGAAATATCTAGGTCCAAATATTTTAACTGGTGAATTCTACCAAACATTTAAGAAGGAATTATACTCATTCTGTACAATCTCTGCCAGAAAATTGAAGTAATTCACTTTATGAAACCAGCATTAATCCAATACCAAAACCTGACAGAAAAAGAAAACCACATATTATCATTTATAGACATATATGCAAAAATAGTGAAATATTAGCAAATTGATTCCAGCAATATATAAAAAGAATAATATAAAGCATCAAGTAGTATTTACACTACAAATGCAAGACTGGTTTAATATTCTGAAATTAATTGACATAATAACCATATTAATGATCTAAAGAAGAAAAGCTACATGATCATAGCAATTCATGCAGAAAAACATTTGAGAAAATACAGCATCTATTCACAGTAAAAACTCACAGCAAACTATGATTGATAGAAGGGAACTTCCTTAACTCAAAAAATGTCATCTGGGAAAAATCTACAGGTGGGATCATACTTAATTGTGAAAGACTGAATGCCTTCTCCTTAGGCTTAGAAACAAGCTTTCAATACTTCTGTTGAACACCATAGTAAGAAGCTTTAGTCAGTGCAAAAGCCAAGAAAAAAACTAAAAGCATGCACATTGGAGTGGAAGAAATAAAATATTCCATTTGCAGAACACTTGATAGTCTACATAAAAATCACAAAGACTCTACGAAAATTTCTCCCAGAACTGAGAAGCAGTGTCAGAAAATCACAGGATACAAGAACAACACATATGAATCAAGTGTATTTCTATACAGTATAAATGTACATTGGAAAACAGAAAAGTTTAAAAAAAACCATTTAAATAACTCCAAAATTTGAAATACTTAGAAATAAAAGTAGTAAAATATGTACAGTGTCAGTCTGTAGAAAACTAAAAATCTTGATAAAAGAAATCAAAAAGACATAAAGAAATGGAAAGACACACTGTGTTCACAGAGTGGAAGATTCAAATAAGTAAACATGTAGTCTCCAAAAATTATACATAGATTTAATGCAAACAAATTCAAATCCCAGAGGTATTTTTTAAAATTAATTTTTATTGGAGTACAGTTGCTTTACAATATTGTGTTAATTTCTGCTGTACAGCAAAGTGAATCAGTAATGTCCATCAACAGAGGAATGGATAAAGAAGATGTGGTACATATAGACAATGGAATATCACTCAGCCATAAAAAGGAATGAAGTAGTGCCATTTGCAGAGACCTGGATACACCTAGAGACTGTCATACAGAGTGAAGTAAGTCAGAAAGAGGAAAACAAATATCGTATATTAACGCAAATATGTGGAATCTAGAAAAATGGTACAGATGATCTTGTTTGCAGAGCTGAAATAGAGACACGTATGTAGAGAACAGACTTATTGATACCAAGGGGGAAGGAGGGGGAGTGGGCTGAAAATTGGGAGATTGGGATT
The DNA here is from genome assembly GCF_039906515.1 of Pseudorca crassidens. Lineage (NCBI taxonomy): Eukaryota > Metazoa > Chordata > Mammalia > Artiodactyla > Delphinidae > Pseudorca > Pseudorca crassidens. The sequence goes on from NC_090296.1 coordinate 130,460,203, forward strand.
GACATATACACTACTATGTATAAAATGGATAATCAATGAGAACCTTCTGTATAGCACAGGGAACTTTACTCAATGCTCTGTATCATAAAGAGAAATTAAGGAAACAATCCCATTTACCACTACAACAAAAAGAATAAAATACCTAGGAATAAACATACCTAAGGAGACTAAAGACCTGTACTCAGGAAACTATAGGATACTGATGAAATAAATCAAGGACGACACAAACAGATGAAGAGACATACCATGTTCTTGTATTGGAAGAATCAATATTGTGAAAGTGACTATACTACCCAAAGCAATCTACAGATTCAGTGCAATCCCCATCAAATTACCAATGACAGTTTTCTCAGGATTAGAACAAAAAATTTTAGAACTTGTATGGAAACACAAAAGACCCCAAATAGCCAAAGCAATCTTGAGAAAGAAAACAGAGCTGGAGGAATCAGGCTCCCTGACTTCAGAAGCTACAGTAACAGTATGGTACTGGCACAAAAACCGGAGGTATTTTGGTAGACATGGACAAGTGATTCTACAATTTATTTGGAAAGGCAGAAGAAATAGACTATCCAAAACAACTATGAAAAACAAAGATAAAGTTTCAGTACTCAGATTATCTAATTTTAAGGCTTACTACAATACTAATCAGTGTAGTGTGACAGTGGTGAAGAGATCGAGAAAGTTCAAAGGAACAGCATACAGAGACTACACAAATGTGGCCAAATGATTATAGTCAAATGTGCAAGAGCAATTTGATGGAGGAAGAATAGTGGTGTTTGAACAACTACATATTCATAAGCAAAAGGTGAACCTTGAAATATTAACATAAAATAGCTCAAAGTGGGTCATAGATCATCATGTGAAACAAAAACTATAAAACTTTTTAAAGAAAATACAGGAGAAAACCTACAAGGTCTAGGGTTTGGAGCTGAGTTATTAAACATGGTACCCAAAGTATGGCACATAAATGAACAAATGAAAAAACAAGCTACAGGCTGGGAGAGAGTATTTGCAAATCACCCAACTGACAAAAGACTTGTACTCACTGTGTGTAAAGAATTCTTCAAACTCAAGAGTAAGAGAAAAAAAATTTTAATGGGTAAAAGATGTGAACTGACACTTCACCAAAGAGGATATAAAGACGGCAAATAGATGCATTAAAAGATGTTCATCATCCTTAAGTACTAGGTAAATTAAATTAAAACCATGATAAGATACTGCTACAAACCTCTTTAAACTATTTTAACTATAGAATGGTTAAATTTTTTAAATGCTTACCATAGTAAGGACTGTGGAGCAATTGGAACCTTTGTAAACTGCTAGTGGAAATGCAAAATTGTACAGCAATTTTAGGAAAGTTTAGCAGTTTCTTATAAATTTAAACATGTTCATATAATATGACCCAGCAGATGACTTCTGGATATTCATGCTAGAGTGGTGAAATTTTATTATTTTCACATAAAAACCTGTACATTAATAGTTATAGCAGTTTTATTCATAATTGTTAAAAACTAGAAACTACCCAAATGTCTTTTAGTTGAGGAATGGATAAACAAACTATGGTACATTTCTACAATGGAACAATATTTATAGGAAGGAATGAAATTTTGAATCATGTAACAACTTGGTGTAAGACGCTATGCTTAAAGTGAAGGAAGCTGGACTCAAAAGGTTACATACTGTACGATTCCATTTATATGACATTCTCAGCAGAACAAAATTACAAGGATGGAGAACTGATCAGGAGTTATGAGTGGGGAGAAGGTGACTACAAAAAGATAGAAGAAAGAAGTTTTGTGGGGAGGTGATGGAACTGTTCTGTGTCCTGATTGGAAAGAAGTTTTGTGGGGAGGTGATGGAACTGTTCTGTGTCCTGATTATGTTGATAATTAAACAAATACATACATGTGTTTTGATGAGACTGTTACAATTTGTCTGTCACCCAAGACTAGAACACTAATAGGAATATCTCTGTGTAATAAATTTTTCTGAAATGTCTCCAAACACACCAATATATTTTAGACCCAGATTGTCCTACAACAGTAGTTACTTGTGCATGAAAAATACTTCAAAAACTGCAATGAGTCTCCCAGGTCTGTAGTTCTGTACTCGAAAGATATATTTTACCCTGTTCAGAAGTGTTTTGACTTCTCTTTTTGCTAAAGGTATTGCAGATTCATCTAGACACTGTAAAGTAAGCACTTGGCACAATTTTGAAATAGTTTATTAATTTGTTTCCTCTGACATGCTGATTTCTGTTATCAGTCACAGGTGTTGCATATAACCACCTACTCTGTAGTTTGCTTTTACCTTCTTAATTATTTTTTATAAAAGACATTCTTAATTTTAATAAAATCCAGTTTCTCAATCATTCTCATCAAAAGCATTCTTTCTCTTCCTTTTATAGTGACAGATATAAGCAATATTACTTTTATGCACAGAAATCCGTTTATCCTATGAAATTTCGTGCTTTAAAATAACTTTGGTAATACTGACCATTTTTATAAAGCACGTTCATTACACAAATGTTAAAACTTTTCAAGTAATTAAAATGGTCTTAGATCTATCTGACGATTTCCAATGAAGTCTATAAGTAGACTATATAAGCGTATCTTTCATTTGACTTCTGAAGTTTTTCAGTATCCACTCCTGTTTTTGTAGTTCAGACTACGTCACTTGATTTCTTTGAAAACATCTAGATTCTGATTTTTGTAGTTGTAGCATTCCACATTTTTCTTTTTTCTTTTTTTCTTTCTTTTTTTTTTTTTAGGTCTGAGGATGTTTATTGTGGTTGTTTATGCCAGAGAAAATAACCCAGAAATAACCTGTCCCCCAGTAAAAGATTGGTGAAGTAAACTATATAATAATTTCAAACAATTGGATATGCTGCAGTCATTAAAAATCATAACTGTACTTCCAATTTGTTGACATGGAAGGAAGGAAGGCCATAGCCGAATATTAAGTCGCAGGCAGGGGAAGCTTACTAAAATGTATATATATAGGATAAACCTATTCTTGTGAATATATATATATATATATATATATACCACATATACACACACACACATACACAAAAGTTAGGGAAATTTTAATTTAATTTTTTAATCAACATTATTTATGATGAGTTCTTTTTGAAAATGTTTGTCTACTGCACCTTGACAACTTTGAATGATATTTTCCTTGTAATGATAAATTATATTCACTTATTCTGCTTTCTAATCCATTGCTATTTTCAGCCAAAAAGAAATGTGAAAATGGTTGGACTGTCTTCTAGTTGAAAAGAAAGTACATCTCTTTGTTGACACCGTCTTTGGATAGAAAATTGAAGAAATCATGAACTCTACCTCATTTTGGGCAGATTAAAGAAATAATATTTGTCAAATAATGATAATGCCTGACACATAGCTAGTGAACAGTGAATTGACCTGCTCACTGATGCTTTAAAATGCGTGAGATTTTAATCCAATGTTTTACTTGATGTTTTTAATTTATGTATATTTCTCACAAGAGAGAAATTCCCCCGAATGATGAGGAATTTAGTTCATTTTGCAGGATGGACTTTCCATCATGATGTCAGATTTCCATCAGGGCTGTAGCCCTCAAGCTAGGAGACAGTGTTATGAGGCAAGACTCCATCTCTACTAGTTTCATATGAGAAAGTGGTGAATTCCAACATACTATTTTTTTTCATCCTAGTCTCCAAATTAAGGCCCTATTTAAATATTTGTCAGGAATATGATATTTTTAACTTAGATTACCAAGGTCTCGGAAATTTCTTCTTGTAGTGTCACAAAGTACTGTCTACCTAGAAGACATCCTCTCTTCTGTGAACCCTAATCCTTGAGTTGATAAAGTTTGTGCTCTCTTGGTATACTTACTTCATCTTTCTAGGCCAGAGATTCTAAACTCTGGCAGGTTTCAGAGCCTCTCCACCTTTATGACTGTTTTCCAGGTCCTTGCTTGTGTTTTGCATTCCTTCTTCCTCTCAGTAAGTGCGAGCTCACATTCTTCCTGGGTCTGCCCTCTGCACGGGGTTGTAACTTGGCACCTCTGCCCCTCTCCCCATGGTGTCCAAGGAGCTTCTGTCAGCAGACTTGTGAGCCTCTGTGCCGCCTTCCAGTCCCACTGTGAGGGCCTCTTCTGATCTGGAAGGGGTATCAGCAGAAGCTCCTCACCTGGATGATGAGCTCAGGCCAACACTGGCCTCGGCAGACACCAAAGTAAGAGTCCACTGTTATCCTTTTCTGCCTTGGATGCCATGCCTCTCAGTTTCTTTGTTAGTCCAGACTCCTCCGGGTTTCCTTCACAGATGCTTTGTGATCCTGGAAGCAACCAAGCACAAGGGTATTAGCAGTCTGGCAGCACTAAGGACCTGTTATTTTCTGCCTAAATATTTAAAAAGGAAAACTTCAGTCTGAAGATAGAATGTGATTTGGCAGTGAACTTGGACCAGGAATGGCCACCAACTGTACCAGCTTCAGGCTGAGACCGGTCATATGGCAAAGCATGTTGTATAAATTTAAATCATTTTCTCGTGGAAAGATCAAACATTTTTGAGCCAAAAAGAAAAAGAAACCTAAGTGAGAAGTCTCTTCATTAAATAGCAGATAAGGCATCTTTTTCCTGACTTAAAGACAAAGGCAAGGAAGGAATTAAATGTTCTTACCACAAAATGAAATGGTAATTATTGGATGGAATGGGGATGTCAGCTGATGCTACAGTGATGATCATTTACAATATGTAAATATAACAAATCAACACATTGTACACCTTAAACTTATACAATGTTATATGTCGATTGTATCTCAATAAATCTGAGGGGAAAAGAGGCTTCACCACACCCTTTGCTCACACAATGTGAAAAAAAAACACTATGGAATCTGGCATCCTTATTTTTAAGGTTTCTGATAGGATAAAGAGCCCAAGCCAGTTCTTCAAGGGTAAAAACCAAATAACACAAAATAAAACCTTTGCTTACATAAGCACCTGATACAGCCTCCTCTGCAAAGTATTACTAAACCATTTTACATTCTAACATTCTCGTGATTCCCTTTTGGGTGGTGGCAAGTACTTCTGAGCAATGCTTAAAGGGAAAGTAGTTTACTATTCTGAGAGAAAACTCAAAGCAGGGATCTCCTGGACACCTGTCTTTTAAAATATTTAATTTTAAATGCAACTCAATACAGAATTACAGTAGTTTTCTTCAGGCACAGGAAAGCCACATTACTTTTTTTTCACCTTCCACTGTCAGTTTATAGGCCTCTTGTAAAGAAATGTCCCAAAGGGGAGATGTACTTCTTTAAACTCATCTTTAATACTGAAGGTCCCCTAGGGTAACAGATGTACTCCGCTGGAAAAGAGAGGAAAAATGCTGTAAGCCCCACTTCCTTCTTGGGCAGCTACCTGGAACATTATGTGGATTCTGTAAATCATGGATGAGGTCTCAGGTGCTAAGAAGGCTTCTTATTCAGGTCAGAAATTCCCGTTGGTCCCTTCCGTGATGATTCCTGGGGAATGCTGCTGACTGTCAAGTCAAACTGTGATTCAGTTCATTTAATGTTAATTTACCCAGAGAGACTTCAGATCTGTTGAATGTATCCTTTCATCATGAATTTAGCTTTGCCTGTTGGAAAATAACTTACTGGAATGGGAGCCAACACCAAAAGCACACGTCCCATCTCCAGCCTCCTGTCTGAGGGTCTGGGAGCCTGAGGTGCACCTCTCATTATTGCTGAGCGCAGTTGTGAAAAAAACATTTGAAACCAACGTGGGCTTCAGCAAAGCTCGGTCACTGATTGGGTGGATTACTCCCCGGCCCCTTAGTTTCTGTCTGTAAAATCGGGATGTTAATATGTTGTGAGCCTTCAGCAAAGTGAGGGCATGTTTATTATTTAGAACATGGACGGAATCCTAGCAATTTGTAGCCAGTGTCAGTATATTAGTAGGACAGAACCCACTTTCTTCAGACACAGGCAACATGGTGATGACGTCTGTCTTCACTATGGCAGGGACCATGGAAGTCACCTTATTTATCAGCAAGGACGCCAGGCACACATGCGCTGAGGTGCTCACAGCCATAACCAGAATTCGGGCCTCTCTCCTTTCTCCTGTTCACGATTTTATACTACGTCGAGCCTCCCGACCGGGCCTCGCAGCCTATTTAAAAATTCAGTTTAGGGACCTAATTATTTCTGAAGGTTGTGGTCCCCTGTCCATGCCTTGGCCTTGGCCTGCAGGGTACCACCTTCCAAGTTCCTTGCATATTTCAGGCCTGTCCTGGCATTAGTGAATGCTAACAACTTTCTGCCTTGGGAAGTTATCCCTGTGTAGATGAGACAGCACCGCTGGAAGAAACCCTTCCAGAGGAATGTTCATGACTCTTTGGGGAATAAGTGGTGTCCAGCATTCTGATTGGAGAGAAGAAAATGGAAATATCATTTGCTACTGACATTTAACTTCCTAGAACTTCCTAAAACTCATATTTCATTACAAATAATAGCACAAGAAACAGTTTTATCTGGAAAGAAGATACACTAGGAAAGTGATGAACAGTTTTTCTAGAATAAATTCATATTAACAGAGTCATTTTTTAAAATTTTATTGGAGTATAGTTAATCTACAATGTTGTGTTAGTTTCAGGTGTACAGCAAAGTGATTCAGTTATACATATACATATATTCATTCTTTTTCAGATTCTTTTCCCTTATAGGTTATTACAGAATATTGAACAAAGTCATCTTACATTAATAAAAAAGAAAGTCGTGTGCAGAACCTTCTTATAGAAGGTGTGAAACCATACATTAAAGGTGAGAATCTTTCCAAACTTTGATATTTAAACAATAAACAAAGCCATTCTTAGCCTTCTCTGACTCTCCTGAAGGTTGAGGCAGGTCCAAGGGGCTGTGAGGTCATCCCTGAAAGGTCCTGCCTCCAGTCCCATGGGCACTAATGTTGAAGGGTGAAGAACACAGATTAAGTATTTGCAGCCATCTAATGCAGGGGCTCTCCCGGCTGCCTCAGAACCTGGGCCAAGCATCCAGGCCACATGCACTCACCGTGGTGTTCTTTACACATCTCTCTGTGAAGGGTACCTTACAGCGAGAAAGCATATCATTTACGTTACTTTTCAAAATGGACAGTAAAACTTGCCTTGCTAAATTGCAAAGCACTAATGAATTAGAGACTAGCACGCAGCATTGTAACTACCTTCCGCCTCTCAATATTCTCTATATTTGCAAGAGTTTTTATGTCTTTGCTGATGTGCAGTGATGTGAACAAGAGCCATGCTAATACGGTATTTGTAAAAGATGATATTACTTCACATTCTCCATCCATGGCCAGTCATGCTTTTCCATAAGTTAGTATATAGATATAAATCTTTACTATGTTTAATAGTTACATATATTTAATATACATTTGTATAATACAGATATATATATCCACATATATGTGTATGTATGTATACACATACATGTAATAACCTCTCAAGTAGTTCTTTAAATTATTTAAAGATGACTAAATAATTTCTTAAGAATAGATGGCCCTAAAGTCTTGAGTGTAAACAATATATTTCACAAGGCAATTAAAAGTGATATATGAATAATTATTTTCCCAATTTTCTTTGGTATAAAGAGGTTTTAAAACTTGCCCAAATTTTCATTGCCCATGAGTGGTGAGTTGGGATTCAAACCCAGGCAGCCTGGCTCCAGGCTGTGCTTCCCTCAGGACACACTGGAATTAGAAGTGGAAGGAGAGACAAGTGCAGTGGGCTTTGCAGCTCTTACTTTAGGAACAAATACATAATAAGTCTTATGTGGAAGACAGGACCTGGGCCAGGATCTCTCCTGGTTCCTGGCATTCCTAATCATGAAATTGCTTGAGATGACCCCAAACTTTTAGAAACCTGTGTATAGACAGGGAAGCAGCTTTGAAAGGCACCTTTTCCACTTTCAAATTGTGCTGTGTCTCCAGGCTCAGTGAGATCTCAGAGAAACGCTCAGTGCTCCCATTGGGAAGGCATTCAATACTCCTTTTGAGGACTAGAGTCACAAAACTATGATAATTATTAACACACATTTCTTGTATTATCTATAATGGAATAATATAAAATTTGTAAAGCATTTTTAAAATCTCAGAGATAAGAGTTTCTGATAGGTATCTAGTCATCAACAAATGGTAAATGGAAACTATGTAACATTCTCTCTTATTTAAGATGTGCAAAATGACTTTGGTATTCTTTTTATAGGATATCTGTGTTTTATTCAGTGAAGATATATTTATGATTTTCACTTGTTTCTGGGGTTCTTTTAGCCCTGTTTTCACCATATCTCCAACTTCTCCCTTCCCTGGTGGCACAGTGGTTGACAGTCCGCCTGCCGATGCAGGGGACACGGGTTCGTGTCCCGGTCCGGGAAGATCCCACATGCCGCAGAGCCGCTGGGCCCGTGAGTCATGGCCACTGAGCCTGCGCGTCCAGAGCCTGTGCTCCGCAACGGGAGAGGCCACAGCAGTGAGAGGCGCGCGTACCGCAAAAAAAAAAAAAAGACATTAAAGATACCATCTAAAATTGGACACAGTTTTGGACTTCCCTGGTGGAGCAGTGGTTAAGAATCCGCCTGCCAATGCAGGGGACATGGGTTCGAGCCCTGGTCCAGGAAGCTCCCACATGCCACGGAGCAACCAAGCCCGTGTGCCACAACTACTGAGGCCCACATGCTTACAGCCCATGCTCCACAACAAGAAAAACCACCACAATAAGAAGCCCACGCACCACAATGAAGAGCAGCCCCCGCTCACCGCAACTAGAGAAAGCCGGCACGCAGCAACAAAGACCCAATGCAGCCAAAAATAAATTAATTAATTAATTTTAAAAAAAGATTCTAAAAAATAATAATAAAAAAATAAAATAATATTGGACCCAGTTTTGCAATAGGTTTGAAGAAGTAAAATTCACAAACCATGAGGGGCTAAACTCTCCAGGAAAGGGAGGGGAAGATGATAATCATGACACACAAATGTAACATAAGAACCTACCAGTAAGCTTGCTGTGAAACAAACCATCCCAAATCTAGTGTTTTTTCATACAGGTATACTTGGGAGATACTGCAGGTTCAGTTCCAGGCCACCACAATGAAGCAAATATTGAAATAAAGCCAGCCATATGAACTTTTTTGGTTTTCTAGTTCATGTTTGTACCATATTGTAGTCTAGTAAGTTTACAATAGCATTATGTCTAAAAAAAAGCAATGTGTAAACCTTAACTAAAAGTACTTTATTGCTAAAAAATGCTAACCATCAACTGACAATGCAGGGGTGCCACAGACTTTCAGCCTATAAAAGCACAATCAAGTGAAGCTCTATGAAAGCAGATATGCTTGTGTTCCTCATGGTTCTTGGATGGGATGGTGGGGTGGTGCTAACAAGGTGAGGATGGTGTCCCTTACCTATGTGGTTGTTGGCTTGACGTGAGCTGGGGCTGTGAGCCTGGCATTTATCTAATTCCCAGCAGGCTGGCCTGGTCTCATCCATTTGATGGTTGTTTCAGTGTTCCCAAAAAGCAGCAAGACAGGCCAGCCTCTGCACTCAAGCTTTTTCCAAGTCTCTGCTGCTGTTACATTTGCTGTAAGACACATGGCCAAGTCCAGAATCAGTGTGGGAGGAGCTGGCCATGGCCATGGACAAAGTAAGAGGAGTTCTTATAACTGTTTTTGCAAATAACTCACCATAACCACACACTTTCACCCAGAATCACCTACTACTTAAAAGTTTTGCTGATGGACACATAAAAAGTCAACATACAGTAAGTCACCTACATATGAACCTTCAAGTTCTGAACTTTCAAAGATGCAAACATGCATTTGCATGTCCAAACAAGTAAGTTAGTTCATGTGTCTGGTGTACATTGTCACTTGCATACATACTCTAAATGACTGTGCTTTACTGTACAGTACTGTATAGAGCACAGTAGTACAGTATCTTTATTTCAAGCCCAGCATGTCTGGAAGCAAGCGTAAAAGCAGTGGTGATGTAGTGGTACTGCTAGGAAGAAATTCACAATGCAGGAAATAGCAAGGGAATTTTCTTTATTTGAGGAGGCGCTGTTAGTTTTTGAGGCACAGGACTCAAATGTAGAACTGTACACAAAGGTTGCAGAAGCTGTTCAGAATGCAATCCAGTGCTACCATGTCATATGATGAGAAAAAAAGAGCTATTACCCAGACATCACTGGATTGTTTTGTCAAGAGGGTAGATAGAATTGAATGCAGCAAGGAACCAGAACCTGTGCCATCAACATCAGGTGTGAGAGAAATTGCAACTTGCCCTCTGTCTCCTATTGCTGATAATCCTTCAGCTCTACCATCTCCCACCTCCTCCAGTCAGTAACTTTCTTACCTGTTCACTTGATGACAGCCTCTGTATGCCAACTGTTGTACTGTACTACTGTACTTTTCAAGGTACTGTACTGTAAGATTAAACATGTTTTCTTTTTTTAATGTATTATTTGTGTGAAAAGTATTATAAACCTACTACAGTAGAGTACTATATAGCCGATTGTGTTAGGTGGGTACCTAGGTTAACTTTGTTGGACTTATGAACAAATTGGACTTATGAACGTGCTCTCAGAATGGAATTCGTTTGTATATAAGGGACTTACTGTAGCAGGTTTTTCCACTTGATAGTAAATTTGGATAAGAATGGTTGTGAACTGTTAAAGTGAATATTCAGACAGTGAAAGTTAGAATAGGAAGTATAGGTGTATTTTAAGTGAAAAACTTGCAAGTGGCAGAAACTGTGTTTAAGAGCAAATGTTACAAACACCTTTGGATAACTTTCTTTTTTACCTTTGACACTTTCAACTCATTTAAAGGCATTTTACCTCAAAGTGAGTACTGATTTTCTTAGTCTTCATTTGGTCTCTACATTAGTTTCCTAGGGCTGTCATAAGAAAGTACCATAGGGGGGCTTCCCTGGTGGTGCAGTGGTTGAGAGTCCGCCTGCCAATGTGGACTCTCATAGGGGACATGGGTTCGTGACCCAGTCTGGGAAGATCCCACATGCCGCGGAGCGGCTAGGCCCGTGAGCCATGGCCACTGAACCTGTGCATCTGGAGCCTGTGCTCCACAATGGGAGAGGCCACAACAGTGAGAGGCCCGCGTACCGCAAAAAAAAAAAAAAAGTACCATAGGGAACCTTCAAGATGGCAGAGGAGTAAGATGTGGAGATCACCTTCCTCCTCACAAATACATCAAAAATACATTTACATGTGGAACAACTCTTACAGAACACCTACTGAATGCTGGCAGAGGACCTCAGACTTCCCGAAAGGCAAGAACCAGGTACCTGGTGGTGTGGCTGACAGGGTCTTGGTGCTCTGGCCTGGTGTCAGGCCTGAGCCTCTGAGGTGGGAGAGCCTCAGGACACTGGACCACCAGAAACCTCCCAGGCCCACATAATATCAATCAGTGACAGCTCTTCCAGAGATCTCTGTCTCAATGCTAAGACACAGCTCCACCCAACGACCAGCAAGCTCCAGTGCTGGATGTCCCATTCCAAACAACCAGCAAGACAGGAACACAACCCCACCCATTAGCAGAGAGGCTGCCTAAAATCAAAATAAGATCACAGACACCCCAAAACACACCACCTGACTCAGTCTTGCCCACCAGAAAGACAATATCCAGCCTCATCCACCAGAACACAGGAACCAGTCCCCTCCACCAGGAATCCTACACAACACATCGAACCAAGCTTACCCAGTGGGGGCAGACACCAAAAACAACAGAAACTATGAATGTGCAGCCTGCAAAAAGGAGACCGCAAACACAGAAAGTTAAACAAAATGAGAAGACAGAAATATGCAGCAGATGAAGGAGCAGAGTAAAAACCCACCAGACCAAACAAATGAAGAGGAAATAGGCAGTCTACCTGAAAAAGAATTCAGAGTAATGATAGAAAAGATGATCCAAGATCTTGGAAATAGAATGGAGAAAATGCAAGAAACGTTTAACAAGAACCTAGAAGAACTAAAGAGCAAACAATAATGAACAACAAAATAAATGAAATTAAAAATTCTCTAGAAGGAATCAATAGCAGAATAACTGAGGCAGAAGAACAGATATGTGGCATGGAAGGTAAAATAGTGGAAATAACTACTGCAGAACAGAATAAAGAAAAAAGAATGAAAAAAATTGAGGACAATCTTAGAGACATCGGGACAATATTAAACAGACCAACATTCAAATTATAGGGGTCCCAGAAGTAGAGAAAAAGAAAGGGACTGAGAAAATATTTGAAGAGATTAGGGTTGAAAACTTCCCTAATATGGGAAAGGGAATAGTCAAGTCAGGAAGAACAGAGAGTCCCATACTGCATAAATCCAAGGAGAAACATACAAAGACATATATTAATCAAACTATCAAAAATTAAATACAAGGAAAAAATAGAAGCAGCAAGGGAAAAACAACAAATAACATCCAAGGGAATCCCCATAAGGTTAACAGCTGATCTTTCAGCAGAAACTCTGCAAGTCAGAAGCGAGTGGCAGAACATATTTAAAGTGATGAAAGGGAAAATCTACAACCAAGATTACTCTACCCAGAAAGGATCTCATTCAGATTCGACAGAGAAATCAAAACCTTTACAGATAAGCAAAAGCTAAGAGAAATCAGCACCACCAAACCAGCTTTACAACAAATGCTAAAGGAACTTCTCTAGGCAGGAAACACAAGGGAAGGAAAAGACCTACAAAAACAAACCCAAAACAATTAAGAAAATGGTAGAAGGAACATACATATTGATAAGTACCTTAAATATAAATGGATTAAATGCTCCAACCAAAAGACTGGCTGAATGGACACAAAAACAAAACCTGCATATATACTGTCTAGAAGAGACCCATTTCAGACCCAGAGACACACAGAGACTGAAAGTGAGGTGATGGAAAAAGATATTCCATACAAATGGAAATCAAAAAAAAGCTGGAGTAGAAATTCTCATATCAGACAAAATAGACTTTAAAATAAAGACTATTACAAGAGACAAAGAACGACACTACATAAGGATCAAGGGATCAATCCAAGAAGAAGATATAACAATTGTAAATATTTATGCACCCAACATAGAGGCACCTCAATACATAAGGCAAATGCTAAAAGACATAAAAGGGGAAATCGACAGTAACACAATCATAGTAGGGAACTTTAACACCTCACTTTCACCAATGGACAGATCATCCAAAATGAAAATAAATAAGGAACACAAGCTTTAAATGATACATTAAACAAGATGAACTTAATTGATATTTATAGGACATTCCTTCCAAAACAACAGAATACCCTTCCTTCTCAAGTGCTCATGCAACATTCTCCAGGATAGATCATATCCTGGGTCACAAATCAGGCCTTGGTAAATTTAAGAAAATTGGAATTTTATCAAATATCTTTTCTGACCACAGCGCTATGAGACTAGATATCAATTACAGGAAAAAATCTGTAAAAAAATACAAACACATGGAGGCTAAACAATACCCTACTTAATAACCAAGAGATCACTGAGGAAATCAAAAAATACCTAGAAACAAATGACAATGAAAACACAATGACGCCAAACATATCAGATGCAGCAAAAGCAGTTCTAAGATGGAAGTTTATAGCAATACAATCTTACCTCAAGAAACAAGACACATCTCAATTAAACAACGTAAACTTACACCAAAAGCAATTAGAGAAAGAAGGGGAAAAAATGCCAAAGTTAACACAGGAAAGAAATCATAAGGATCAGATCAGAAATAAATGAAAAAGTAGTGCAGGAAGCAATACAAAGACCAATAAAACTAAAAGCTGGTTCTTTGAGAAGATAAATAAAATTGATAAACCATTAGCCACACTTATCAAGAAAATAAGGGAGAAGACTGAAATCAATAGAATTAGAAATGAAAAAGAAGTAACAACTGACACTGCAGAAATACAAAGGATCATGAGAGATTACTACAAGCAACTCTATGCCATTAAAATGGACACCACGGAAGAAATGGAAAAATTCTTAGAAAAGCACAACCTTCCAAGACTGAACCAGGAAGAAATAGAAAATATAAACAGGCCAATCACAGGCACTGAAATTGAGACTGTGATTAAAAATCTTCACACAAACAAAAGCCCAGGACCGGATAGCTTCACAGGCAAATTCTATCAATCATTTAGAGAAGATCTAACACCTATCTTTCTCAAACTTTTCCAAAATATAGCAGAGGGAGGAACACTCCCAAATTCATTCTGTGAAGGCACCATCACCCTGATACCAAAACCAGACAAAGATGTTACAAAGAAAGAAAAATGCAGTCCAATATCACTGGTGAAAATAGATGCAAAAATCCTCAACAAAATACTAGCAAACAGCACATTAAAAGGATCATACACCCTGATCAAGTGGGGTTTATCCCAGGAATGCAAGGATTCTTCAATATATGCAAATCAATAATGTGCTACACCATGTTAACAAATTGAAGGAGAAAAAACCTACGATCATAGCAATAGATTCAGAAAAAGCTTTCGACAAAGTTCAACACCAATTTATGATAAAAACCCTCCAGAAAGTAGGTATAGAGGGAACTTACCTCAACATAATAATGGCAATATATGACAAACCAACAGCCAACATTGTTCTCAATGGTGAAAAACTGAAACCATTTCCATAAGATCAGGAACAAGACAAGGCTGTCCACTCTCACCACTATTTTTCAACATAGTTTTGGAAGTTTTAGCCACAGCAATCAGAGAAGGAAAAGAAATAAAAGGAATCCAAATTGGAAAAGAAAAAGTAAAGCTGTCACTGTTTGCAGATGACATGATACTATACATAGAGAATCCTAAAGATGCTACCAGAAAACTACTAGAGCTCAGCAAAGAATTTTGTAAAGTAGCAGGATACAAAATTAATGCAAGCAAGAAACCTCTTGCTTCCTACACACTAATGATGAAAAATCTGAAAGAGAAACTAAGGAAACCCTCCCTTTCACCGTTGCAACTAAAAGAATAAAATACCTAAGAAGAAACCTACGTACAGAGACAAAAACCTGTATGCAGAAAACTATAAGACACTGATGAGAGAAATTAAGGACCATACAATCAGTGAGAGAGATATACAGTGTTCTTAGATTGAAAGAATCAACATTGTGAAAATGACTATACAACCGAAAGTAATCTACAGATTCAATGCAATCCCTATCAAACTACCAATGGAATTTTTCACAGAACTAGAACAAAAACTTTCACAATTTGTATGGAAACACAAATGACCCCGAATAGCCAAAGCAATCTTGAGAAAGAAAAACGGAGCTGGAGGAATCAGGCTCCCTCTCTTCAGACTATACTACAAAGCTACATAATCAAGACAGTATGGTACTGACACAAAAACAGAAATATAGATCAATGGAAAAGACAGAAAGCCCAGAGTTAAACCCATGCACATATGGTCATGTTATTTTTGATAAAGGAGGCAAGAATATACGATAGATAAAAGACAGCCTCTTCAATATGTGGTGATGGGAAAACTGGACAGCTACATTTAAAAGAATGAAATTAGAACACTCCCTAACACCATACACAAAAATAAACTCAAACTGGATTAAAGACCTAAATATAAGGCCGGACACTATAAAACTCTTAGAGGAAAACATAAGCAGAACATTTTATCACGTAAATCACAGCAAGATCTTTTTTGACCCACCTCCTAGAGAAATGGAAATAAAAACAAAAATTAAAAAATGGGACTTAATGAAACTTAAAAGCTTTTGCACAGCAAATGAAACTATAAACAAGATGAAAAGACAACCTTCAGAATGGGAGAAAATATTTGCACAGGAAGCAACTGACAAAGGATTAATCTCCAAAATATAGAAGCAGCTCATGCAGCTCAATATCAAAAAAAACAAAGAGCGCAATCCAAAAATGGGCAGAAGACCTAAATAGACATTTCTCCAAAGAAGATATACAGATTACCAACAAACACATGAAAGGATGCTGAACATCACTAATCATTAGAGAAATGCAAATCAAAACTACAATGAGGTATCACCTCACACCAGTCAGAATGGCCATATCATCAAAATATCTACAAAAAATAAATGCTGGAGAGGGTGTGGAGAAAAGGGAACCCTGTTGCAATGTTGGTGGGAATGTAAGTTGATACAGCCACTATGGAGAACAGTATGGAGGTTCCTTAGAAATCTAAAACTAGAACTACCATACTCCCCAGCAAGCCCACTACTGGGCCTATACCCTGAGAAAACCATAATTCAAAAAGAGTCATGTACCGCAATGTTCTTTGCAGCACTATTTACAACAGCCAGGACATGGAAGCACCTAAGTGTCCATCGACAGATGAATGGATAAAGAAGATGTGGCACATATACACAATGGAATATTACTCAGCCATAAAAAGAAACAAAGCTGAGTTGTATTTAGTGAGATGGATGAAACTAGAGTGTGTCATACAGAGTGAAGTAAGTCAGAAAGAGAAAAACAAATACTGTATGCTAACACATATATATGGAATAAAAAAAATGATTCTGAAGAACCTAGGGGCAGGGCAGGAATAAAGATGTAGATGTAGAGAATTGACTTGAAGACACAGGGAGGGGGAAGGGTAAGCTGGGACGAAATGAGAGAGTGGCATTGACACATATACTCTACCAAATGTTAAATAGATAGCTAGTGGGAAGCAGCCGCATATTATTGGGAGATCAGCTCTGTGCTTTGTGACCACCTAGAGGGGTGGGTTAGGGAAGTTGGGAGGGAGACCCAAGAGGGGGAGATATGGGGATATATGTAAGCATATAGCAGATTCACTTTGTTATACAGCAGAAAATAACACAACATTGTAAAGCAATTATACTCCAGTAAAGATGTTTTTTAAAAAAAAAGTACCACAGATCCGGTGGCTTAAAGAACAGAAATATATATTCTCATTGTCTGGGGGCTAGAAGTCTAAGATCCAGGTGTTTGCAGTGTTGGTTTCTCCTGAGGCCCTCTCCTTGGCTGGCAGATGGCCGCCTTCTCCCTTTATCCCCGCATGCTTTTCCTTTTGTGTGTGTCTCTCTTCTCAAAAATACACCAGTCAAATTGGATTAGGGCCCACTCATATGGCCTCATTTTAATGTAATCAAATCTTGAAAGGCCCTGTGTCCAAGTACAGTCACATTCTGGGGCACTGGGGGTTAGGACTTTAATACACAGATTTGGGGGGAACACAATTCAGCCCATAATAGTCTCCTTGAGTTTTCCATAGCCACCTCTTCCCACACCTCTGTGATGGGCTCCTGCCTGTTTGGAAAGGAGCCAGGAACATGGATTTTTCCCTTAGAATGAGTGAGCACACAAGGACCTAGACTTCAACAGTGGGGGTGAAGCAGAAATAAGGTTCTCTGTTGCCTCCTACCCTGCAGAGGTGGGAGGACAAGAAGATTTGCTATCCAAAGTAGGTACATCACCTGGAGCAGAGAAGGAATGGGGTCCTGGGAGACTGCTGTGTCTCAGGGGCTGGGTGTGACCTGGTCTGCTCAGAAGGATATGCTCAGCAGGTGTCCTGGGGCATGTTGGTCAGGCAGTGCTTTGTGGCCACCCTGGAGAGGGGAGGGAGAGCAGGACCCTTTCTCTATTTGGGAACCCCCTAGGTACCCTTGGGATGGACACTCACTGAAAGGGCACAGGCATTTGGAGGCTGAGCCCCCAGACAAAAGTCACCACCTCATACTTAAAAGTACACAGCAGGCAGGCAACACATCACTCTTCCATGTGGTGAGTGGCAGTAGCTCCCAGCCCAGACTACAGAATTATAGTCATGTTTTAACTGGCAGCTTTATAAATAAGGCCTCGGATCTTTGCTGATTGGTGGAACTCTCTGCTGGTCAAGAAAGTGCTCTTAAATGATGCTGCTTTCTCGGTGTGGGGAGGGAGTATTAGTGCTATGGACAAGGATCGAGGGACCACGTGACAGTGCTATGTGCTCAACATGCAGACAACTGTGAGCTATTCCAATGAAAGAAACAAGGCATTCACATCAGGAGAAGAAAGTAATAGTAATATTCTGAAGAGGTGCAGGCTACAGCCAAACGTGTAATGTTAAGGAGCCATGCCTCAGGGAGTTGGGAGATGGGAGGACTGATAGATGAGATGAGGGCCTCCAGGTTTGGGGACAGCACGGGTGGAATGGGGAGGATGAGGGTGTATGCAGAGTGTCTTGTCACATCGGGTGGTAAGGGGTGTGTTTACAAGGAATCAGATGGTCAGCTTGGGTTATAAAGAAAAGAGCCCTAAGTATCATGCAAAGGAGTTTAAACTCAATTCTTAGACGAGTAGCCATTGTATGCTTTTGAGTAGCAATGGTAGTTGGAGAATATAACATCCAATGGAATGCTTTAATCTGAAAGACAAGTTTAATCTGAAAGCAGTAAATATGTAGCTGAAT
Organism: Pseudorca crassidens; assembly: GCF_039906515.1. Taxonomy (NCBI): domain Eukaryota; kingdom Metazoa; phylum Chordata; class Mammalia; order Artiodactyla; family Delphinidae; genus Pseudorca; species Pseudorca crassidens. The sequence continues at coordinate 130,478,665 of NC_090296.1, forward strand.
TCCAGAGGAAGGACCGCTATTCAAGAGAGGGAATGTTGAAAAGGCGAGCAGGCGGATGTGGAAAATGTCCACAGGGTGTAAGACGGGAGCCTCCTTCGCGATGGGTGCCCTTTCCACCCCTCTCATGCCCCTGCTGGTCCTCCATTCATTTCCCACTCTCCCCTGCACTGCTTCCCACCACAGGGGGCTGACTCCAAAGCCTGCCTTTCCAGGTCCCTGGTCACCTGGCCTTCTGCTGGGTAGCCAACCTGAGGCACTTGGAAGATAAGGACAGAAGGGAGGAAGATTTCCCTCCTATTCTCTTGACTGTTAGCATCATCTCCAGCAGCAGCTGTGTCTCCTCCATACCCTTGCTCATCCTGGATTGGGTCCACCTGACATCCACAAGCGACTCCTGGCCCAGATCCACGAACACCATGTGGTCCATTGGGTCTTCCCAATTTGCATCATGCTTGCAAAATTTAAGCCTCAGAGTTCCTTTCTTGCAGAAGCTCCTTCCCAGGCCCCAGGGAAGGTCATAGCAGTGTGTGAAATTTGCAAATGCGAGGCATTTTAAATAATACTGCTATCTCTTCCTCCTCTGATTTCCCCATTACAAGTTCCTCTTGTTGGGTGCAGGTAATTGTGGACCCTAAGGGAAGGTGGGGCTGGGGAAGCTTTCAAGCTATGGTTAGTGGGTTAGGGTTCCCTGCAACTTCCATATACTATGATGATCACGGGATGAGCAAGACCCAAGCTCTATCCCAGAGTGATTGTTTCTCAAGGTCCAGGACTCCCGAAGTATGGGTGGCTTGGAGGAAAATCCTAGAGCCCAAGTTCAAATGCAGAATCCGCAAACTTTATATAAAAGAAACTTGAGGCTTTTCCCCATTTAGCAGAGGCCCAAATATACACATGATATTTCCAATAATGAATTGTGAGTTTAAGTAAACTTTTAAAAATCTGTTAATAATAAAATATTTTGTTTCATTATACCAGAGGAAGTAATAATTTTTATTCTCTCTCTCTCTAAAAAACTAACATCATAAAACATTGCCATAGAAAGGTGTGACCAAAGAACAAGCAAGCAAAGATATAGGACTTGTGAGTATGATGAAAGTGGGCCAGTTAGCAAATAAAAATAAAATCTATTTTTCCCTGATTTTGTGATTTTTGTGGCATTTGCAATTTTTGAGTATTTATGTTTTTTTCTCATTCAAAATAAATGTATATATTTTATTTAATATTATATTTATATTTATATATCCTTTTCTTAAAAAGGGCCCTAGGTTACATTAGTATCAGGTGACAAGTCCTGGACCTGCTCAGGAGGGCACCATGTTTCCCTGTTGCATCTTGAGGTTACCTGGTTTCCTGATGCTCCTATGGATGATCCTTGTAACAAATACTTTTCACAACCCACTCTCCCTGAATTGGTGTCACTCCTCTCGGCTTTGATACAGTCCTCCCTGATGGATACACCCATCACCTGTCCACTTTCTGCCCAGTGGTTCCAGGACCAGATGGGAGGCCTAGTCCCTGCAGAGCCCCCTGCACCACCTGGGTGGGCCTCTCTGGCTTCCTGGAGGCTGCCCTCATATTGCCTGGGTGCCAGGTGGGGCATCACACCCTCTCCACATGCTGTGGGCCCAAGCTCCTGCAGGCAAGGATATTGCATCTGTCTTTATATAAACCTAGCCTCATGCCCAGCACAGAGTAGGGCTTACATGTTGGAGTGTGTGAATGGCTTCCAAAGACTGGAGGAGCCTGGGGTTAGTGGGAAGGATGTTCAGGGAACTCAGGGATGAAAACAGGGCAGGTGCAGTCCCTGGAGGCTGCAGATCTGGAGGCAGGGCTGGAGCAGGTCTCTGGGGGAGAAATGGAGGCCAGCTGTAAAGCCTTGTTTCCTATGATGAATTTGAGGAAGTAACACCAAAAATATATATTTGTTATGCTTCCATACCTGATAAGGAAGAAATAAAAATCATTTTATTCTAATCATCATTACATATTATACGTTTTTAACTGAGGCATTTGAACAAAGTCTAACCGGCATGGGCCTGTAATTTCCATTTTACAAAGAAAACTGCCAGTGACTTTCAATACTAAAGGATTTGTCTGTCACCTTCCAGGCGATGACCTGATGTGCTGGGATGGAGGGAGAGCGCCTGTGCCCTGGAGTGTGTGTCTCCTGTAACCTCCTGTCTCCAAGTCCCTGTCCTTTATTAATCTATCATCTTTGCATATGGCCCTCTTCTTTGGTAAAGGAAAGGAGAAAAGCATTAGAAAATAAATTTCTAGTGTTTTAGAAATTACAGAGAGATAGCATGAAGAATCATAATTTTTCTTCTGTTTTGTTAAAATGCTCCACACACTGCTGGCCTGTTTAGGAATCATTGAGCCCTCCAATTATTAAAACAAATTATCAGCATAGGCTCTCCACAAGCATGAAGGTTTAAGTTGGGGATGTTGCACATTTTTCACCTGTTGCAGTTATTAGTATTTCAGACATTAATTTCACAGCTATTTATGAGTTATGTAAAATGTTGTTTTAGATAGACATTGTAAGAATGATTTTTTTTTCCTCTGCAGGAAAGATGATTAATGCAGTTACAAAGAAAGTTTATGAGAGACATAAAAATATTACTTTGTGGGTGGCAAGTGTTTCTCCAACATTTAGTCAAATGTAAACACAATAAAACATCCACACCAGGCACCAACGCACACCATCCACATTCTGTCTTCTTGAGTTGGAGTTTGTGGCAGGACTTCAGAATAAAGAGAGAATCCCTCCAAACCCTGCAGACCCTTCCTTAGGGCATCATGGTGTGATCCCTTTCCTTACAGAAAAATAGTTCCCCTACAGAAAAATTACTTTCAGCACTGAAAAGCTAACTCCAGGCAGGGATGTGGAAATATAATATGTTAGAGGTGGAAACATTCTTATATTTAATCTAACCCAACTCTGCCATTTTACAGAGGAAGAATCAAAGGCCAAGGAAGGTGAATAATCTCACACAGTTTGTAAACAGGGCAAAAGTGGAGTGGATGCCTACACCGGCGTTCTTTCTTCACCGCCTGGTGGTGGTTCCCATATCTGGCAACTAGATTGCAGCTGCTGCAGCTGCTCTCACTCACATCCAGGGAAGCAGATTTTTTTTAAAAATTTGTTGACATATAGTTGATTGACAATGTTGTTAGTTTCAGATGTACAGCAAAGTGATTTGGCTACATATATATATGTGTATATATATATGTATGTATGTATGTGTGTATATATGTTCTTTTTTACATTCTCTTCCATTATAGGTTATTACAAGATATTGAGTATAATTCCCTGTGTTATAAAGTAGGTCCTTGTTGTTTATCTATTTTATATATAGTAGTGTGTGTACGTTAATCTCAACCTCCTAATTTGTCCCTCCCCCACCCCTGCTTTGGTAACCATAAATTTGTTTACTATGTCTGTGAGTCTGTTCTGCTTTGTAAATAAGTTCATTTGTATCCTTTTTTGGAGTCCACATATAAGTGATATGATATGATATTTGTGTTTGTCTGGCTTATTTCACTTAGTGTGATAATTTCTAGGTCCATCCATGTTACTGCAAATGGCATTATTTCATTCTTTTTATGGCTGAGTAATATATCATTGTGTGTGTGTGTGTGTGTGTGTGCATGTGTGCGTGCGTGTGTGTGTGTGTGTGTGTGTGTATGTATATACATATATCACATCTTCTTTATCCATTCACCTGTCACTGGATGGTTATTTCCATGTCTTGTCTATTGTAAATAGTGCTGCAGTGAACACTGGGGTGCATGTATCTTTTTGAATTATGGTTTTCTCCAGATACATGCCCAGGAGTGGGATTCCTGGATCAAATGGTAGTTCTATTTTTTTTTTTTTTTTTCGGTACACAGGCCTCTCACTGTTGCGGCCTCTCCTGTTGCGGAGCACAGGCTCTGGACGCGCAGGCTCAGCAGCTATGGCTCACGGGCCCAGCTACTCCACGCCATGTGGGATCTTCCCGGACCGGGACACGAACCCGCGTCCCCTGCATCAGCAGGCGGACTCTCAACCCCTGTGCCACCAGGGAAGCCCTCTATTTTTATTTTTTTAATGAATCTCCATACTGTTCTCCACAGTGGCTGCACCAATATACATACCCACCAACAGTGTAGGAGGATTCCCTTTTCTCCTGGGAAGAAGATTTTGACTATATAGTTTGGCACAATTGGTACTTAGCAGCTGTGTGACTTGATGAAACTTACTTAACCTCTCAGGCCTCGTTTTACCCCCTAGCAGAAAATCATTATTGTCTGTCTTAATAGTCAGTGCCTGGTGGGTACAAAAGCATCTGTGCCTCATGGGGGTGACTTTAGGTGATGCTGCTTAGCTTGATATATGATTTACCCTTCTCAGATCTGCATTTTATTTTTTATTTTATTTTATTTTATTTTGCGGTATGCAGGCCTCTCACCGCTGCAGCCTCTCCCATTGCGGAGCACAGGCTCCGGACCCGCAGGCCCAGCGGCCATGGCCCACGGGCGTAGCCGCTCCGCGGCACGCAGGATCCCCCTGGACCGGGGCATGAACCCGCGTCCCCTGCATCAGCAGGCGGACCCTCAACCACTGCGCCACCAGGGAAGCCCTCAGATCTGCATTTTAAAACTTATTGTGACGGGACATAAATGGGGATGGAAAGCAGAGAAGATAAGTAGGGAAAGGGCGTAAAGAGGAGGACTATTTTGTCATTAGGAGACTTTCTGATTTTTCATTTTTAAACAATAAAAAGACCCACTTGGAAATTTTTACTTGGAGCCCTTTGGTAACTTTGGCAAAATTATTGAAGTTTTCTGAGTTTCAATATCCCTGATATAATATAGGGATTTTAAAAAATCTGGTTGGTTTTAGATTCTTTCCAAAATACACTTGAGGCCTTTACAGAAAACAGTCTTTACTGGCTATCATTACCCACATGATTGGTGGACCTTGGCCCTGTTGAGGAGAACATCTTTATCCTTCTCTCCTTATTCCTTTACCCAATAACCCAGTGTTAAAGGGAAAAAGGAAGTAATTCGTTTAGATACCTATATGTACTGTACTGGCTATTCTCACAGCCTGAATTTTATTTAAAGTTTTGAGTGTGTTCTCATGTTCTCTGTTCAAATATAGTCTCTATTTTATAGTCAGCAATCATCATTGTTTGGCTAAAATCTTGCCATCAAGGAGGTGAGGGGTCTGCTCCCCTGCCCCATTTGGCTGAATCTGTACCACAGCATTATTCCTACTTCTCAGGAGTGTCTTTGACTTTCCTGCTTCTTGTGTTCAGGGCCCTAGCAAGGGAGGCATCTATCTGCCCAGCTCACTCCTGTACCTCACTGAGGTCTTGTTCTAAGTCACCTTCTCAGTGAGGACCACAGCCCCCGCCCCTGCATCCCACTCTCTCTACCTTTTCACCTACAATACATGTCTGGTGTGAATCATCTAGACACTGATCATGTGGGCACAGTCTCTCAGGGCCTAAAATGGGAGCATGTGAATCTATCATGTGCCCACAAGGAGGGATGCTGCAATACTTGGTGAATAGTACCAATGACCACCATGATCTGTCTTTAGCTGCCAAATGTTTTGTCTGTCTCTCCCTAATCAGGACAGACACACTCCTCCCTTCTTCAATTGAGGTAACCCCAAAGGTCCACCCAGTCCCATCCCCAACATCATAGTTACCTGTATGTGTACGTCTTCACATCAAGTTTGCACATGGCTTTCCTTGATCCACCGACCTCTAAACTGAAAAAAAAAAGCTATCTAACCCACACCTACATATACAGTATAGCTACAAGGATGAAGAAAGGCCAGGATAATCACAATCAACCCACTGGTTTGCAGCAATTCTGAGACCCCAGTGGGCAGATCCTGAGTGGGCTCTCTTCCCTGGGAAGAGAGTGTCTTTGATTAAGCTTTAACTTGCTCCCAGAGTTGGGCTCCCAAGAACTCTTCTCCTTGGCTCTTGACTCCATTGTCTGGGAGTTTTCCTTTTCCATTAACTGTTCTGGCCATGGAAAAGTTAACATTGGAGAATAAGCCTCCTTTGGGGTCCAATCAGCTTTTCCAAGCCACGATCTACCCATCACAAAAAGAAATGCAAGAGTACATCTAAGTCTCAAATAGTCACAGACATTTTTTCCTGACTTGAGGTTCCTTTGGCAGTAGAACTCTCTCAAAACCCAGCCAGCCTCTTACCTGATAGGCCAGTTTAACAGTTGCATAGATCTTGTGTCAACACGATTCCAAGATCCATGATATGCCTTTGTTTTCAATGCCACTGCCTCTACCCAACCCTTTGCCTTCACTCTCACCTTTAATTTTTCTCTTAAATTAAGTACAGACACCTTGGTCCCATCAGTGTTCAGTGGAAGAGTCATATATTAGTCACTTGTCCTTGGAGCCATATTTGCACAAAGATTTTGCATCATGACAACTTAACCCATTTAGAGATTTTTAGCAATGGGTCTGATTATTTCTGCAAAGGTGAGTTTCAATAGGCTTTTAACAGTCAAAGCATTTCTTGAATCTTTGATTTACTGATAGGGTGAGAAACATTTGCTTCTTCCATTCCTACAAGAATCAGTGTTTGTTTTATCTTTCTTTTCTCTTTTTTCAACTAAATAAAAGTTGCAAGTTATTATCTGGGGATCTTACTGAGGACTTAAGCCTGGGAGACAGCCTTTCAGATAGCTCTGAGGAACTGCTGTGAAGAGTTAAGGGAGAAGCCAGGATACATAGACTTTTGCTGGGAAAAAATGTAGTCAAACATCAAAAGATCACTGCTAATTACAAAGAACAGATATTTCAGGTTAATGATTTTGGTGCTTTTCTATGTATGGGAAGATGTAAGAATCTAGGTTCATTGACATTATTCCTTAAATATGCATTTAACTATCTAGGGCCAGTTTCCAAAGCACAAAATACTTCCTGTTATTCTCCATCCTGAATTCCCCTCAGGGCACACCACTGCAGGGGCTGATGGCTTGGTCCTTGTAGAACTGGAAATTGGGGCAACATTCTTTGCTTACTGGAATGGCAGGCAACAGTCTCTGTTCACACTTTCATAGCTGCTTTCAAACCAGCCAATTATCCTCTGAGATAATTTCTTTCTTGTGTTAACTTACCAAGCATAGTCAATAGCAGTCAATACATCCGACATGTCATGTTTTTTCACCTTAATTGTCTGTTTAAGGCCTGTTTTCCCTGACTGGAATATAAGCCCCATGAAGGCAGGGGCTTTTCCTATTGGCACAGTTCTGGGCCTTCAATGGTTTTCAGAGTCTGACATAGTCAGTGCAACAAAGACATGATGAATGAGGGGATAAGTTAATAAAAGGCTGGATTTGGTCTGTTGAATTACCTGTGTCAAAAAGGTTCTTTAAACCAGAAACTCAATGAAAAGGGTAAATATGGGATTTGTTGAAAATTACTGAACTCTGTAAAAGTAATTCATTTATAATATCTAATATGTAAAGAAACTATGAAAGATATTAAAATCACTAACAGTCTTCCTCTAGCTCCTCCTTACTATGGACCTAAAGCTAATCCTTTAAACTGTGATTATGGGAGGAGCCTCTGAGGTGGTCCAGGCTCAAGACATTTCTCCATGTCTCACAGTGACGTCAGCCCCATCCTGTATCTAATGCTGTAAATACTGGGGTTGCTTCCAGTTACAGAAGTAATTTGAGTGCCATCAGCCCTTTTTCAGAATCAGCATTCGGCTTGGGTGTCTATCAGCTCTATTTTTTTTTTTGTCATTGCTTATTTTTTGCTTTTTGATTTGCATTGTGTTATTTGAGAAGGCTCTTGAGTGAAAATGATAATTATTATTATCTGAGCTAATACTTTCTGGATAATTTGTTTTATGCCAGGCACTAGAGCTTTTTATTTAACTATTTATTTCCTTCCATATAACCCCTTTAGGAGGTAAGCACTACTGTTCTACCCATTTTACAGATTAGAGAATGGTAGATTTTGATACCTGCCACAGCTTGGACTTAGGAATATAGGAGAGTCTGCATCTATGTTCTGAATTGTATTCTACTACCTCTTGGCCCCTCACCACACTCTATGTGTTTATTACAATTTATTATTTACAGAACATTTTCACATATGTTATCACACTGTTGACAAATAATATCAGTTACCTTTATTGAATGTCCATCACGTTGATCCAGGCACAGTGTTAGGCACTAACAGAAAGGGATGTGGGCAGGTGAGGATGCAGACATAAGGAGAACCATACTCCTGAGAAAGAAAACAAAACCTGCAGAAAATCCACTAATAGAAATGTCTTGCCCCTCCTTTTGCTCTGTTTCAGGAATACCAAATTGATATATTTTTTGCCCAGACCTGGACCGACAGTCGCCTTCGGTTCAACAGCACAATGAAAATACTTACTCTGAACAGCAACATGGTGGGGTTAATATGGATTCCAGATACAATATTCCGCAATTCCAAAACTGCAGAGGCTCACTGGATCACCACCCCTAATCAGCTCCTCAGAATTTGGAATGATGGGAAAATCCTTTACACTTTAAGGTGAGATGCTACTGATGGTCTGATATTGGGGACTTTAATTTAGATCATTGTAGGAATGGGACCCTATTTTTCATTGCTAAGTTCTATCACTTCTCATGTTCAACATGCTACTGGGTCTTGAGGAAGTTTTTCCTAATCCCATGTTATGTAAAAATAAAGACATACAAATGATCTGCGATGAATATAAACTCCTTCCTTCATCAGAATCCATTTCTGCTGTAAGTGCGCTGTGGAAATTATCTTTAATATGTTTAACCCACAGGACCATTCAGCTAAGAAAATAAAGATGTCTTGGTGTACTAATTGAAAAATGTAATTATAGCCAAATTTGAGACCAAAAGGAACAAAAGAGCACAGAGGGTGTTCCCTAATGCATCCCTAATGGAAGTGGCAGCTACCTTGTAATGAGTCCTCTTGGCTGTCCTCACAGAAACCCAGCAAAGTAAGAGGGGCTGTGTTTGAAAGATGTGAATAGAACTACCTGCCCAAAGTTTCCATCGGGAACTAGTGTTACCCGGGTTTGAACTTGGGTCTGTATCTCTCAATAGTCTCTCCGCTAGGGTGAACAAATGGCTGCAACATACCATAGAATGCCCTGCACCTAAGCCAGTCTTTCTGCTCACCCAGCGTTGGGATCAAGGACAGTGGTGTCTGGACCCTGCTCTCCCAGTGTCTGAGCCCTCTCCAGAGCACTGGACTGAGTGCCTTGTGCTGATTATCTCTGTCTCACTGGCTTTGCTGCTTTACAGCTGCTTCCTGCACCTCCTGTCCTGTTCTTGACACAGCCTCTCCTCATTCTGCTCCTCCTGCCTTAGGACTTCCCCATCACTTTACCCACTTTCCACTTTCCTGCTGACTTAGCTCATCCATTCCTAAGACTTTAAAAGCCATATACACGCTGAGGATTCATTCCCACATTCATTTCCAACCCCAAACTTCCCTTCTGGGCACCAGATTCTAGGAGCCACCTACCTGTGTGTATCTCCTCCTGAAAGCCTAAAAGGCATTTTGATTCAGCATGCTGCAGGGGAATGTCATTTCTCTAATACCTCTGACCAGGCCCCTGTGTCCTCCTGGCTAAGTGAATACCACTGCCCGCCCTTGAACACAACCCCCTCCTCCCACATCCAGTATCAGGAGCTTTTAATTGCAAGTGATTTGTGGCCATAAGGAGAAATCTGTAATTCATATGGTAAACACATATTTGTAGCACAGATAAAGGCACAGATTAATATCAAAATAAGCAGAAGATTAAAGAATTTTAAAGTTTCACGGAAATAATAATGTTGGCAGCTTGGGAACAGCAACAACAATAAAAGCCACAACAGGGAATTCTGCTGATGAGTTAGTTACATTTGGAGAACAGGAGTTTGTAATAGCTATTTCCTTATCAATTCTTAAAGGAATATAAATGAGACTCTGAAATGAAGGTGAGCTTCAGCAAACCAGAATAGAGACATGGCCAGTCCTGCGATCCTTTATAGAAATTCTGACCCAAGGAATGTCTGCTTTGAAAAGATGCAATACACACATTTAGTGCAGCCACGACCTGCCTAGTCAAGTAGGGGGGTTAGCCAAGTATGAAATCTTCCCTACAAGTGGATGAACTTGACATTATACCTATTTAGGCAAATATACCATTTTCAAAATGGAGGAAGGATTTAATTCAGTCAAACAGATTAAAAACAAGGACATATGAAAACAAGGACATATTGAAACAAAGACATATGAAAACAAGGACATATTGTTTTGATTTGTTTCCTCTCTTACTTGGCTTATATTTCTAGACACAGTCAGGAATTTTAATAATGGAAACTTCCTCTGCTTCTGATAGTTAAAAGTAAAACAAAGTAACACAACACAAAAAAACCCAAATGGTATACTGAATGGATGGTGCCCCTGCTAAGAGTGAGCTCTATATGGCCACCCCACGCCCCTGCTCCCCACATGGTAGTAATGTGACCGCCCCTGGCTTTGCTTAGGGCCTTTGCTGGATTGTCGCTGGCTGGCCACAAGAGTGATGCTTGGCTCCCCCACAGGCTCACCATAAATGCAGAATGCCAGCTGCAGCTGCACAACTTCCCCATGGATGAGCACTCCTGCCCGCTGATATTCTCCAGCTGTGAGTACTGACTTGGGGTATGACTGCTCTGTAAATGATTGTCTAGCCTATGCTGATTTCTAGCAAACAGTCACATGATTGATTATAGCATCACTATACAACCAGAGAAAATGGATAACGGTTTTCGTCTGGGCCACCTGGGTATATTCACTCTAGACGTTGTTACATAGGACCTATGTTACAAAATAAGTAGCTTTGATAAATCTTTGAACAACTTAACCATTTTGTTATAATATTAAAGAACTCAGAAGTTGATGAACAGTTGACTTACCAAAGACCCTTATGCTAATGAGCTGTGCGTATTATTTGGACATATACAGAATTCATTTGCAATAATTTTATGCTTAATATCATCTTCAAGTCAAGTGGTTTGTCTTCAAAATAAAAAGATAAAGTTTTTACTTAAATATATTTATAGTTGTCTCATTACACTATAATAGGATGTAATTTTTCATAGTATTTTATTTTCCAATATTTTACATAGGATTGATACCAGAGCTAACAAGTAATCACTTACAAATTCTTAAAGACAATATATAATTCTAAGTACAAGGCTACAAATAAAAGGAAATGTCAAATTTATTTGCTTATAAAGTTTTAAAGTAAAGGTCAATATAGAAATATATCTGTGGAATTTATGATGATTCATTTAAAATATATTGACCACAGCTACTTAAGTATGACTCATAAGAGTTCAACTAACTTCACTGACTATCTTTAAAATTGCATATGGGGCATGACAAAAAAATTTGATGAAGTCTCAGGCAGAAGGTTTTGTGGCTTTCTTCACTATACATTAGAGTGAAAAGACAAAAATGAAATAATGGATAAACACATTTTACAGTTCGTTTTAAATTCAGAAAAAGACAAAAGAGAAAGCAAAATTTATCTAGGGATAAATTTAACCAAGGAGGTTAAAGACCTGTATATTGAAAACTAAAACGTGTTAATGAAAGAACTTGAAGAAAACACAAATAAATGGAAAGATATTCTATGCTCACATATTGGAAGAATCAATATTTTTAAAATTTCTATACTACCCAAAGCAATCTACAGATTCAATGCAATCCTTATCAAAATTCCATTGGCATTTTTAAAGAAATAAAACAAATAATCCTAAAATTTGTATGAAACCACACACACACACACACACAAACTTGAATAACAAAAGCCATCTTGAGAAAGAAGAAAAAAGTGGAAGTGTCACAGTCCCTGACTTGAAACTATACTACAAAGGTAGAGTCACCAAAACAGTATGGCACTAGCATAAAAACAGACATATGGATCAGTGGAAAAGAATAGAAAGCCCAGAAATAAATCCACATATATGTGGTCAATTAATTTACCACAAAGGAGACAAGAATATATACAATGAAGAAAGGACAGACTCTTAGATAAATGGTGTTGGGAAAACAGGCCAGTCACACACAAGAGAATTCAATTCAACCACTCTCTTGCACCATACACAAAAATTAACTCAAAATAGATTAAAAACTTGAACATAAGACCTAAAACCATAAAACTCCTAGAAGAAAACATAGGCAGTAAGCTCCTTGACATAGGTCTTGGTGATGACTTGTTTAATCTGACACCAGCAAAGCAACAAAAGCAAAAATAAACAAATGGAACTATATATCATACTAAAAAGCTTCTACACAGCAAAGGAAACTATCAACAAAATGGAAAAGCAACTTACTGAATGAGGGAAAATATTTGCAAACCATATATCTGATAAGGGACTAGTATCCAAAATATGTACAGAATTCATACAACTCAATAGCAAAACAATTTTTTTGATTAAAAAATGGTCAGAAGATCTAAAAAGACATTTTTTCCAAAGAAGACATGCAGATGGCCAACAGGTAGATGGAAAGATGTTCAACATCATTAGTCATTGGGGAAATGCAAATCAAAACAACAATGAGATATCACCTCCCACCTGTCAGAATGGCTATGATCAAAAGACAACAAATATTGGTGAGGATGTGGAGAAAAAGAAAACCTTCTGCACTGTTGGTGGGAATGTAAATTGGTGCAGCCATTGTGGAAAACAGTATGGAGATTCCTCAAAAAATTTAAAATAGAACTGTGTTATGATCCAGCAATTCTACTTTCGTGTATTTATCCAAAGAAAATGAAAACACTAACTCAAAAAGATATATGCCTAGAGGGAGGGCACCATCTGCATCTCTTGGTCAGTTGAGCTTTATCCCCTTAAGGCAGGAGGGCAGGCTGACTAGGAAAGATAGGCTGAACTCAGCCTCATCATTATCAGGCTCCAGCAGCATCTGATTGGACTTGCAGAGGAACAAACCAGAAAGGTTTATTTTTAGGAGCCACAAATAGCTCGTTTCTTCCCGTGTGCAGCATACAGAGTGCTGCCAAATGTATTTCATTCTAAACCCTTCTTGGGTTTAGACCTGAAGAGGGAACCAAGTATTCATGGCTCATCCAAATGCTTCATAACTGGTGTGTGTCTTAAAATAAACAGACAAAATTGCCCATTCCCTGCCTGCTCCCCGGGTGCATTAAAAAGTGGACCCTCTGCCAGGTGAAATGTCCTGGCAAGTGGGACATTTGCTTTGGCAGGAAAGAAACCACACAGCTCCTTGAAAGTCCTTTCTCTTTTGGATGAGTTAATCACCAAATAGCAGATGCTATGAAATGCCAGCAGTGGCCCTGTGTCCTTTGAAGCAAATTCTCAGGTACAAAACTTCCAAAAGGAAGCCCGTCTTCCAAGGCGAGAGCAACAGTTCATTTTATGTATCACTTGACTGGTCTAAGGCAGAGGTCCCCAAACTTTTTGGCACCAGGACCTGGTATCGTGGAAGACAATTTTTCCATGGAAGGGGGTGGGGGGAGATGGTTCAGGTGGTAATGCGAGCAATGGGGAGCGGCAGATGAAGCTTCACTGGCTGGCTCACCTGCTACTCACCTCTTGCTGTGCGGTCTAGTTCCTAACAGGCCACAGACAAATACCAATCCGTGGCTCGGGGGTTGGGGACTCCCGGTCTAAGGGATGCCTGGATAGCTGGTAAAACATTATTTTTGAATGTTTCTGTGAGGATGTCTACAGGAGAGATCAACATTTGAGTCAGTAGCCTGAATAAGGAAGATCACCCTCACCAAGGTGTGTGGGCATCATCCAGTCTTTTGAGGGACCAAATGCAGGCATACTTCCTTTTATCTTCTTTCACTTTATTGTGCTTCACAGATACTGCATTTTGTTTTACAAATTGAAAATTATGGCATCCCTTCCCAAACAGCATTGTTTTTTAGTTAAGTTACTTACATTGTTTTTTTTTAGATGTAATGCTACTGCACACTTATCAATAATAGACTGTAGCATAGAGTAAGCATAACTTTTATATGCTCTGGGAAACCAAAAAATTTGTGTGACTTGATTTGTTGTGTTGTTTGCTTTATTGTGATGGACTGGAACTGAAGCTGCAATATCTCCAAGGTCTGCCTGTAGAAGAGAAAAGTGAATGAAGGTGGAATTTGCTCTTTGCTTGAGCTGGGATGTGCATCTTCTGCTCTCAGATATCAATGCTCCTGGTTCCCAGGCCTCAGACTTGGACCAGGACTTAAAACCTCAGTCTCTTAATTCTCAGGCCTTTGGACTCAGACTGAATTACACCACCAAGGTTTCCTGGGTCTTCAGCTTGCAGATGACAGATTGTGAAACTTCTTGGCTTCCATAATCTCATGAACAAATTCCTATAATAAATGTCCTCTTATATCTTTATCTGTATCTATCCCTGCATCTACATTTATCCTATTGGTTCTGCTTCTCCGGAGAACCCTAATACAGGGAGGGAAGTTCCCACACTTCCAGGCTACAAAATATGTGGACTCCAAAGTTCCCCAAATATTCCTGTATTCACTTGAATTCACCTGTTTTGGATGTAACCAAAGGGAGTTTTTTGGCATGTCCAGGAGACATGGCAGAGTCCAGCATCCTGGAGCTGAGAGTGAGAATCAAGGCAGTGCCCTGGGAAGCAGGTTTCCGATCAGGGACCATGTCAGACAGACCAGTGCAGAGGGTGAGGGGGATTTTGCCATCTTGTCTCTTTGCCTGCCCCATTCTCCTTGAAGTGCTTGCCCTTCACCTGCTAGCCAGGTCATCTTCCCACATGTTCCTGGATCTCTGGCCTCTCCAACTCTTCCCTGTCCCTGCCATCTCACTGCTGTAGACACTCACACCTTGGGGGGTGGGACAGTGCCCCATGTGGCTGGTCCTGGCTGTATGTGCCTTCTATGAAGACAGTGATGCCTGTAGCAGGAAGGACAGAGCTTTGGGGTCACCTCCTTTAACTGTTACCCTCATTATGGTGTAAACCACTGCTATTCATGATTGCACTGGCTCTGCTGTCCAGTCTTGAAAGTGGGTTATTTTTATTCTGGCTCTAAGTGAAGTAAGTTGTTCTGAGAGGTTAAGGACTGGGTCATGGCAGAGGAAGAATGCCTGACTGCTAGGCTGTGCTCTTTTTGTGACTTTGAAGGCTGTGCTCTTTGAAGTCTGTGCTCCTTTTTCCTTCTTCTTTTTTTTCTTTCACAATGATATCCTGCCACCCTTATTTTATTTTTTAAAACAACTTTATTGAGGTATGATTGACATGTAAAAAGCTGTGCATATTTAATGTCTGGAACTCACTGAGTTTGGCAAAATTGTAAGTACACCATACAGTATTGTTAGCTACAGGTAACATGCTGTATAGTGTATCTCCAGAACTTATCCTGCAAAACCGAAACTTTGTACCATTTGACAATCATCTCCCCATTTCTCCTTACCCCAGACCCTGGAAGCAACCATTCTACAGTCTGCTATGTGTTTGACTACTTTAGATTCCACACATAAGTGAAATCATGCAGTATTTGTCTTTCTGTGTCTGGCTTACTTCACTTAGCATAGTGCCCTCAAGATCCACCCAAGTTGTTGCAAATGGCAGGGTTTCCTTTTTAAGGCTGAATAATATTTCACCATATGTATATATATATATCTCACAACTTCTTTATCCATTCATCTGTGGATGGATACTTATGTTATTTCCATGTCCTGGCTATTGTAAATAATGCTGCTATCAACATGGGGGTGCATATATCTTTCCAAGATGGAAATTTTTTTCCTTTGGATATATATCCAGATGTGGAATTTGCTGGGTCACATGGCAGTTCTATTTTTAATTTTGGGGGGAGCTTCTATACTGTTTTCCATAATGACTATACCAATTTACATTCCCACTAACAGTGCACAAGGATTCCCTTTTCTCCACATTCTCACCAACACTTATGAACTCTTGTCTTTTTGATGAAACCATTGTGACAATGTGGAGTGATATCTCATTGTGTTTTTGATTTGCATTTTTCTGATGATTGATCACCTTTTCATGTACTTGTTGGCCATCTGTATGTCTTTTTCAGAAAAATGTTCAGGTCCTTTACCATTTTTAAATCAGGTTATTTGTTGTTGCTGTTTTCTACTGAGTTACTGAGTTGTGGAGTTTTTTATATATTTTGGATATTAGTCCCTTATCAAATACATGATTTGCAAATATTTTCTCCCATTCTGTACATTGCTTTCCATTTTGCTTATTGTTTCCTTTGCTGTGCAGAAGCTTTTTGTTTGATGAGGTCCCTCTGTAGCCAGATGACCCTGGGTGCCCTGTCACGGTGGATCCCTGGAGGTATTGTGCCCCTTTCTCAACAGCAGATGGAGGGGAGAAGGACGGTGCAGTGGCAGGAAGGTTGCGGAGGCGCTGGAGAAGGTGATCTTTCAGCATCTCTCAGATCTTCTCACATAGTAGCAAAACCCTTCCTCTTGGTGCAGCCAATGGACTTTTGGGTGCTGGGTCACATGGAGAAGAGTGTGCACTAGAGGGTACACAGATGCTATTCACACATCCCAAACACTGAGTGCCTGAAAACCAGCAAAACGGAAGTGTCGGAGGGCTTGGAGTAAAACAAGAGTGAGAGCTCCTCCCACTGAGAGCTCTTCTCACTGCTTAGGTGTTTGCATATTGTTTAAATTCTCTGAGACTTAGCTTTCTCATCTATGAAACAAGGATCATAATACCCACCTCATCTGTCTCTGTGAAGATTAAATTAAATGACAGAATGTGTATGTGATGGGAGCTACCTGTCCAGGGCTCCCTGAGTGATCAGGAAGGAGTCATTTGATAGTTATCACTGTGAATACCCTTGTGGCTGCAGAGAGTGTTGCTGGGGGCAGGGGGAGTCTGAGAGGGAGGGACCAAGGCTGTGAAACAAGGCTTCCTGTACTGGAATCCCAGCTGCCTGCTCACTCACTGTAGAACAATGGGGAACATTCTTCACCTCTCTAAACCCTGCTAAGCCTTCCTTCCCCCATCTGCAAAGTGGGAATGGCAGCAAGTTAGAAAACGATGGAAGGGACTAGAGACATACCCTTTATAGATTGCTAGTCGATTTAGCTAAAGATGTGCACTTGATGGGAGTTAGGTGACAGAAGCTGGTGTGAGGGATATTTGCACATTTTCTCTATTACGGTTGGATTCCCCAAAGATGCACAGCTGTGCTGGACAAACTCTGCACATGGAAGGCTTCAGGAAGAGAAAACAGCTAAACCCTCATTAGCAATTAGCCTTTCATTCTGGGCTTAATTTCACCAGTTTGGAAGTATCTACCAAACAATTTTTTGTTAAGATGTTACGGAAAAATCTGAATGAACTTTTTGACCAACACAATATGTGCACACTTGTCTGTAAAGGTTGCCTTCAGACACTGGGTTCTGTGACTGTGTTAAAAATAAAGCCAAGGAAAAGACGGCCACTCTCTTTTCCCTAGATGTTATGAATCGTGTGCTCACTGGACTGGTTTTTGTTAGTGCAGAGTTTTTTAAGAGTTTAAGGACATCAGGGTTTCAACCTGAGAACACAGAGAAGTGTACATTTTTGGCAACTGATTGGAAATCCTATTGGTCCAATTATAGTTCAGTTCTCTGTGTTCCAGTGGAGGCAACAAGTACCCCCAAGGATTTAGGTAGGACCTCACTGAAATGTCCTACCTTGAGGAAAGCATCAGCATGCTGATTGTGCTGCCGGCCAAGATCTTCACCTTCACTCCACTGTTGGTTGTCACCCCCACATGAGCAGCAAGACCAGAGACAGCTGATGTGAGCACCAGAGCAACAGTATGCAGCTGATCCTGCCCAGGTTCATAGCCATAGCACAAACCGATTTGAAGGAGCCACTGATGGATGCTTGATCCATTAAAGGCAAATTTTGCAAAAATAACAATGTCGGAAAACCTTCATGTTTCTCACATCTTGCAAAAATCAAAACTTGAAGTCACTGAAGATGGTACCAGAGATTCAGCATCAATAACTGGAAATCTAATCACAAGGTCATTGCCTCCTTGGTTTATAGTAGAGAGACCTTTCCTATCGTTCATCCAACATAATCCTACAAGTGTTGTCTTAGGCAGCAGACAAACAAACCCTGAAGAGTATACAAAAGAAACAATGCAAAGCAAAGACTACCTTAGCTATGAAGAAAAGACTACTTCCCTAAGTCTTCCATAGTTCTGTTACATATCTTTGTGCAGTATTTTCATTTTGAAAATTAGTTTGTAGGAACAGAGACTCAGAGGACTCAGAGATATAACCATTTCTGCTCTGGGATGTGTTTTTGGAGGGAAAGAAGGGCAGGACGGCGGGAACACTGTATTGAGAAATGAAGAAGAAAGCTTCAAAATGCCTAAACAATACCTTAATTTACTGAATGGTTGCCTAGGTTAACAACTCTATTGAGTATTTACTGTCCAGATCAGGGTTTTTGTTTTGTTTTGTTTTTATGTGTGGCTTTCCAGAGGAAATTTAATCTTTGTAATAGGGTGGGGATGGGGGGGAGACATTTAATGGTCACTTTCATTATTTCATGAAAAAAAATCTTACTTGCCTTTAAAAAATTTCCCCCATTCAAAGTCTTGATAGTAAACATTATTTTGGGGAGTAATAATGAAATCTCTAGCATCTCTGTGTGTTTCTGCTGTTTTATATAATGCATATATTCACTAAAATAAAGTTTAAAAAGCTTTTTGAGGGCTTCCCTGGTGGCGCAGTGGTTGAGAGTCCGCTTGCCAATGCAGGGGACACGGGTTCGTGCCCCGGGCCGGGAAGATCCCACATGCCACAGAGCGGCTGGGCCCGTGAGCCATGGCCGCTAAGCCTGCGCGTCCGGAGCCTGTGCTCCGCAACAGGAGAGGCCACAACAGTGAGAGGCCTGCATACCGCAAATAAAAGCTTTTTGAAAGATGATAAAGATGTGAACCATACTGAGTGTCAAGAAAGCTCTGGGCCATCCTCCTGCCTGCTTGGACAGCACAGGTTGGCATGGAGACATCGGGCTCAGTGTTGAGCACAGAGCTTGATGCTGGAAACTGGGAATCCTCACTTTCCTTCTAACTTGTGTAGGTGCATTTACTACGCGCCAGGCACTGCTCTGAGCAACTACAATCATCAGCCCATTTGATACATATAATGACCCTGGGAGGCCCTGTTTTTCTCAATGCCTTCTGCAGTCAAGGAAACCCAGCATGGGGCGGTAAAGTCATCTGCCTGCATCTCCCTAGAGAGCAAGGGCAACTGGGTTTGAATGAAGTAGAATGGTTACTGAGTCTGCGCTTTTATTATTAACACTATTACTTTTATTGCTATTGCAAGAGGACAGATGGAGCAAAATGAGATACTCAGGCCTCAAGGTGTGAGATGAAGAGAGCTTTGCTCTCTCCCCAGTAAACAAGTTAGGGTGAAAAACCAACACAGCAAGCACATTTATGCTCTTATTTTTTTTTAACATCTTTATTGCAGCATAACTGCTTTACAATGTTGTGTTCGTTTCTGCTGTACAACAAAGTGAATCAGCTATACGTATACATATATCCTATATACCGTCCCTCTTGCGTCTCTCTCCCACACTCCCTATCCACCCCTCTAGGTAGTCACAAAGCACCAAGCTGATCTCCCTGTGCTATGCAGCTACTTCCCACTAGCTATCTATTTTACATTTGGTAGAGTATATATGTCAATGCAAGACTCTCACTTCATCGCAGCTTACCCTTTCCCCTCCCCGTGTCCTCAACACCATTCTCTACGTCTGCGTCTTTATGTCTGTCCTGCCCCTAGGTTCTTCAGAACCGTTATATTTTTAGATTCCATATATATGTGTTAGCATATGGTATTTGTCTTTCTCTTTCTGACTTACTTCACTCTGTATGACAGACTCTAGGTCCATCCACCTCATTACAAATAACTCAATTTCGTTTCATTTTATGGCTGAGTAATATTCCATTGTATATATGTGCCACATCTTCTTAACCCATTCCTCTGTCAATGGACACTTAGGTTGGTTCCATGTCCTGGCTATTGTAAATAGTGCTGCAATGAACATTATGGTACATGACTCTTTCTGAACTATGGTTTTTTCAGGGTATAGGCCCAGTAGTGGCATTGCTGGTCATATGGTAATTCTATTTTTAGTTTTTTTAAGGAACTTCCATACTGTTCTCCATAGTGGCTGTATCAATTTACATTCCCACCAAAGGTGCAACAGAGTAACCTTTTCTCCACATCCTCTCCAGCATTTGTTTGTAGTTTTTTGATGATGGCCATTCTGACCAGTATGAGGAGATACCTCATTGTAGTTTCGATTTGTATTTCTCTAATGATTAGAGATGTTGAGCATCCTTTCATGTGTTTGTTGGCAATCTGTATATCTTCTTTGGAGAAATGTCTGTTTAGGTTTTCTGCCTATTCTTGAATTGGGCTTTTTGGGGTTTTTTATATTGAGTTGCATGAGCTGCTTGTAAATTTTGGAGATTAATCCTTTGTCAGTTGCTTCATTTGCAAATATTTTCTCCCATTCTGAGGGTTGCCTTTTCATCTTGTTTATGGTTTCCTTTGCTGTACAAAAGCTTTTAAGTTTCATTAGGTGCCATTTGTTTATTTTTGTTTTTATTTCCATTTCTCTAGGAGGTGAGTCAAAAAAGACCTTGCGGTGATTTAGGTCATAGAGTGTTCTGCCTATGTTTTCCTCTAAGAGTTTTATAGTGTCTGGCCTTATATTTAGGTCTTTAACCCATTTTGAGTTTATTTTTCTGTATGGTGCTAGGGAGTGTTTTAAATTCATTCTTTTACATGTAGCGGTCTAGTTTCCCAGCACCACCTATTGAAGAGACTGTCTTTTCTCCATTGCATATTCTTGCCTCCTTTATCAAATATAAGGTCACCATATGTGCGTGGCTTTATCTCTGGGCTTTCTATCCTGTTCCATTGATATATATTTCTGTTTTGTGTCTGTTTTTCTTTCTCGAGATTGCTTTAGGAGGTAGTGTGAATAACAATGGGTCATTACTCAGAACCTTGGCGATTTCTGCCTAAATCCTCCCTTCATTTCATTAATATGATTATAGCCTTTTCATTTTTTCTTTTATATACTCGTGACTTCGATCATTTGCACATGCCCTTTGCAACAGAGGAGGCTGACTTGAAGGATCATGGCTAGGTGTTAAGATTAACAATTTTTTAATAGAGAGACCTTCAAGATGGTGGAGGACTCAGATGAGGAGATCACCTTCCTCACCACACATACATCAGAAATACAACTACATGTGGAACAACTCCTAAAGAACACCTACTGAATGCTGGCAGAAGACCTCAGACTTCCCAAAAGATATATTTTTTTCCCTTTCTCTCTTTTTGTGAGTGTGTATGTGTATGCTTCTTTGTATGATTTTGTCTTTATAGCTTTGATTTTACCATTTGTCCTAGGGTTCTGTCTGTCCATTCTTCAGTTTGTTTTGTTATTTTTAGTATAGTTTTTAGCGCTTGTTATCATTGGTGGATTTTGCCTTTTTGGTTTGCTTGCTCTCTTCTTTCTTTACTTTTCTTTTATTACTTAAAAATTTTTTAATTATTTTAAATTTTTTATTTTAATAAATTTAATTTATAATTTTCTTTCTTTTGGTCTCTTCTTCTGAGCTGTGTGGCTGACAGGGTCTAAGTACTCTGGCTGGCTGTCAGGCCTGTACCTCTGAGGTGGGAGAGCTGAGTTCAGGACATTGGTCCACCAGAGACCTCCTGGCTCAACATAATATCAAACAGTGAAAGCTCACCCAGAGATCTCCATCTCAATGCTAAGACCAAGCTCCACTCAAAGACCAGCAAGCTACAGTGCTGGACACCCTATGCCAAACTGGCTGGACAGGAACACAACCTTACCCATTAGCAGAGAGGCTGCCTAAAATCTTAATAAGGTCACAAACACCCCAAAAAGAACCACCGAAACAGTCCTGTCCACCAGAAAGACATGATCCAGCCTCATCCATCAGAACACAGCACAAGTTCCCTCCACCAGAAAGCCTACACAACCTGCTGAACCAACCTTAGACACTGGGGTGAGACACCAAAAACAAAGAGAACTACGAACCTGCAGCATGTGAAAAGGACACTGCAATAATAGTAAGTTGAGCAAAAAGAGAAGACAGAGAAACACACAGCAGATGAAGGAGCAAGGTAAAAACCCACCAGACCAAACAAATGAAAAGGTAATAGGCAGTCTACCTGAAACAGAATTCAGGGTACTGATAGTAAAGATGATCCAAAATCTTCTAAATAGAATGGAGAAAATACAAGAAACATTTAACAAGGACGTGGAAGAACTAAAGAGCAAACAAACAATGATGAACAACACAATAAATGAAATTAAATATGCTCTAGAAGGAATCAATAGGCAAGTGAGGCAGAAGAATGGATAAGTGACCTGGAAGATAAAATAGTGGAAATAACTACCACAGACCAGAATAAAGTAAAAAAAAATGAAAAGAATGGAGGAGAGTCTCAGACTCCTGGGAAACATTATATGCACCAACATTCAGATTATAGGGGTCTGAGAAGAAGAAGAGAAAAAGAAAGGCTCTGAGAAAATATTTGAAGAGATTATAGTTGGAAACTTCAATAATATGGGAAAGGAAATTATCAGTCAAGTCCAGGAAGTGCAGAGAGTCCCATACAGGATAAATCCAAGGAGAAACACACCAAGAGACTTATTAGTCAAACTATTAAAATTAAATACAAAGAAAAAATATTGAAAACAACAAGGGTTAGGCAACAAATAACATACAAGGGAATCCCCATAGAGTTAACAGCTGAAGTTTCAGCAGAAACTCTGAAAGCCAGAAGGGAATGGCAGTACATATTTAAAGTGATAAAAGGGAAAAACCTACAACCAAGATTACTTTACACAGCAAGGATCTCATTTAGATTTGATGGAGAAATTAAAACCTTTACAGACAAGCAAAAGTTAAGAGAATTCAGCACGACCAAACTAGCTATACAACAAATGCTAAAGGAACCTCCCTAGGCAGGAAGCAAAAGAGAAGGAAAGACTTACAAAAACAAACCCCAAACAAATAAGAAAATGGTATAGGAACATACATACAGATAATTACCTTAAATATAAATGGATTAAATGCTCCAACCAAAAGACAAAGACCGGCTGAATGGATACGAAAACAAGGCCCATGTATATGCTCTCTACAAGAGACCCACTTCAGACCTAGGGACACATACAGACTAAAAGAGAGAGCATGAAAAAAGATATTCCACGCAAATGGAAATCAAAAGAAAGCTGGAGTAGCAATTCTCATATCAGACAAAATAGACTTTAAAATAAAAACTGTTACAAGAGACAAAGAACGACACTACATAATGATCAAAGGATCAATCCAAGAAGAAGATGTAACAATTGTAAATATTTATGCACCCAACATAAGAGCACCTCAGTACATAAGGCAAATGCTAACAGCCATAAAAGGGGAAATCAACAGTAACACAGTCATAGTAGTGGACTTTAACACCCCACTTTCACCAAGGAACAGATCATCTAAACTGAAAATAAATAAGGAAACACAAGCTTTAAATGATAAACAACATGGACTTGATTGATATTTATAAGACATTCCATCCAAAAACAACAGAATACCCTTTCTTCTCAAGTGCTCATTGAATGTTCTCCAGGATAGATCATATCTTGGGTCAAAAATCAAGCCTTGGTAAATTTAAGAAAATTGAAATCATATTAAGTATCTTTCAAACCAACAAGCTATGAGATTAGATATCAATTACAGGAAAAAATCTGTAAAAAGAACAAACACATGGAAGCTAAACAATACACGACAAAATAACCAAGAGATCACTGAAGAAATCAAAGAGGAAATCACAACATACCTAGAAACAAATGATAATGAAAACATGACATCCCCAAACCTGTGGGATTCAGCAAAAGCCATTCTAAAGGGAGGTTTATAGCAATACAAACCTACCTCAAGAAACAAGAAATATCTCAAATAAACAACCTAACCTTACACCTAAAGCAATTAGACAAAGAACAGAAAAGCCCCAAAGGTAGCAGAAGGAAAGAAATTATAAAGATCAGATCAGACATAAATGGAAAAGAAATGAAGGGAATAGTAACAGTGATCAATAAAACTAAAAGCTTGTTCCTTGAGAAGATAAACAAAATTGATAAACCATTAGCCAGACTCATTAAGATAAAAAAGGAGAACACTCAAACCAAAATAATTAGAAAAGAAAAAGGAGAAGTAACAACTGACACTGCAGAAATACAAAGGATCATGAGATATTACTACAAGCAAATATGTGCCAACAAAATGGACAGCCTGGAAGAAATGGACAAATTCTTAGAAAAGCACAACTTTTCGAGACTGAACCAGGATGAAATAGAAAATATAAACAGACTAACTACAAGCACCGAGAGACTGTGATTAAAAATCTTCCAACAAGGGCTTCCCTGGTGGCACAGTGGATGAGAGTCCGCCTGCTGATGCAGGGGACACGGGTTCGTGCCCTGGTCCAGGAGGATCCCACATGCCATGGAGCAGCTGGGCCCCTGAGCCATGGGCACTGAGCCTGCGTGTCTGGAGCCTGTGCTCCGCAACGGGAGGGGCCACAACAGTGAGAGGCCTGTGTACCACCAAAAAAAAAAAAAAACCTTCCAACAAAAAAAAGCCAAGGACCAGATGGCTTCATAGGCAAATTATATCAACACTTAGAGAAGAATTAACACCTATCCTTCTCAAACACTCCCAAATTCTTTCTACGAGGCCACCATCACCCTTACACCAAAATAAGACAAAGATGTCACAAAGAAAGAAAACTGCTGTCCAATATCATTGATGAATATAGATGCAAAAATCCTCAACAAAATACTAGCAAACAGAATCCAACAACACATTAAAAGGGTCATACACCATGATCAAGTGAAGTTTATCCCAGGAATGCAAGGATTCTTCAATATATGCAAATCAATCAATGTGATAAACCATATTAACAAATTGAAGTAGAAAAACCATATGATCATCTCAAAAGGTGCAAAAAAGGCTATCAGCAAAATTCAAAAGCCATTTATGATAAAAACCCTCCAGAAAGTAGGCATATAGGGAACTTACCTCAACTTAATAAAAGGCATATATGACAAATACACAGCCAACATCATTCTCAATGGTGAAAAACTGAAACCATTTTCCATAAGATCAGGAACAAGACAAGGCTGTCCACTCTCACCGCTATTATTCAACATAGTTTTGGAAGTTTTAGTGACAGCAATTAGAGAAGAAAAAGAAATAAAAAGAATCCAAATCAGAAAAGAAGAAGTAAACCTGTCACTGTTTGCAGATGACATACTATACATAGAGAAAAATAGAGATGCCACCCGAAAACTACTAGAGCTCATCAATGAATTTAATAAAGTAGTAGGATAAAAAATGCACAGAAGTCTCTTGCTTCCTACACACTGATGCTGAAAAATCTGAAAGAGATATTAAGGAAACACTCCCATTTACCATTGCAACCAAAACCATAAAATACCTAGGAATAAACCTACCCAAGGAGACAAAACACCTATATGCTGAACACTATAAGACACTGATGAAAGAAATTAAAGATGATACAAACAGATGGAGAGATATACCATGTTCTTATTGGAATAATCAACATTGTGAAAATAACTATACGACCAAAATCAATCTACAGATTCAATGCAATCCCTATCAAACTACCGATGGCATTTTTCACAGAACTAGAATAAAAAATTTCACAATTTGTATGGAAACACAAAACACTCCAAATAGCCAAAGCAATCTTCAGAAAGAAAAAGGGAGCTGGAGGAATCAGGCTCCCAGACTTCAGACTATACTACAAAGCTACAGTAATCAAGACAGTATGGTATTGGCACAAAAGCAGAACTATAGATCAAAGGAACAGGATAGAAAACCCAGAGCTAAACCCACGTACATATGGTCACCTTATTTGTGATAAAGGAGGCAAGAATATACAATGGAGAAAAGACAGCTTCTTCAATATGTGGTGATGGGAAAACTAGACGGCTACATGTAAAATAATTAAATTAGAACACTCTCTAACACCATATACAAAAATAAACTCAAAATAGATTGAAGACCTAAATGTAAGGCCAGACACTATGAAACTCTTAGAGGAAAACATAAGCAGAACACTCTATGACATAAATCACAGCAAGATCTTTTTTGACCCACCTCCTAGAGAAATGGAAATAAAAACAAAAATAAACAAATGGGACCTATTGAAACTTAAAAGTTTTTGTACAGCAAAGGAAACAATAAACAAGATGAAAAGACAACCCTCAGAATGGAAGACAATATTTGCAAATGAAGCAACTGACAAAGGACTAATCTCCAAAATTTACAAGCAGCTCATGCAGCTCAATATCAAAAAAACAAAGAACCCAATCCAAAACTGGGCAGAAGACCTAAATAGGCATTTCTCCAAGGAAGATATACAGCTTGCCAACAAACACATGAAAGGACGCTCAACATCACTACTCATTAGAGAAAATCATATCAAAAGCACAATGTGGTATCACCTCACACCAGTCCAAATGACCATATCATCAAAAACGCTACAAACAATAAATGCTGGAGAGGATATGGAGAAAAGGGAACCCTGTTGCACTGTTGGTGGGAATGTAAATTGATACAGCCACTATGGAGAACAGTATGGAAGTTCCTTAAAAATTAAAAATAGAACTACCATAGGACCCAGCAATCCCACCACTGGGCATATACCCTGAGAAATCCATAATTCATAGAGTCATGTACTGTGATATTCATTGCAGCTCTATTTACAATAGCCAAGAGATGGAAGCAACCTAAGTTTCCATCGATGGATGAATGGATAAAGAAGATGTGGTACATATATACAATGGAATATTAGCCATTAAAAGAAATGAAATTGAGTTATTTGTAGTGAGGTGGATAGACCTAGAGTCTGTCATACAGAGGAAAGTAAGTCAGAAAGAGAAAAACAAATACCGTATGCTAATACATATATATGGAATCAAAAAAAATGGTTCTGAAGAACCTAGGGACAGGACAAGAATAGAGATGCAGACTTAGAGAATGGACTTGAGGACACGGGGAGGGGAAGGGTAAGCTGGGACGAAGTGAGAGAGTGGGATGGACATATATACACTACCAAATGTAAAATAGCTAGTGGAAAGCATTCACACAGAACAGGGAGATCAGCTCAGTGCTCTGTGAGCCCCTAGAGGGGTTGGATAGGGAGGGTGGGAGGGAGACACAAAAGGGAGGAGATAATGGGATATATGTATAGGTGATTCACTTTGTTATAAAGCAGAAATTAACACACCATTGTAAAGCAATTATACTCCAAGAAAGATGTTTAAAAAAAAACCGAAAAGATTGCTTTGGCTATTGGGGTTCTTTTGTGTTTCCATACAATTGATTATTGGGGTTCTTTTCTGTTTTCATACAAACTGTGACACTCTTTATTTAGTTCTGTGAAAAATGCTGTTGGTAGTTTGATAGGGATTACATTGAATCTGTAGATTGCTTTGGGTCATAGAGTCATTTTCACAATGTTGATTCTTCCAATCCAAGAACATGGTATGTCTCTCCTGTTTCTATCATCTTTAGTTTCTTTCATCAGTGTCTTATAGTTTTCTGCATCCAGGTCTTTTGTCTCCTTAGGTAGGTTTATTCCTAGGTATTTTATTCTTTTGGTTGCAATGGTAAATATAAATGTTCCCTTAAGTTCTCTTTCAGATGTTTAATCATTAGTGTATAGGAATGCAAGAAATTTCTGTGCATTAATTTTGTATCCTGCAACTTTACCAAATTCATTTATTATCTGTAGTAGTTTTCTGGTAGCATCTTTAGGATTCTCTATATATATATATTATCATGTCATCTGCAAACAGTGACAGCTTCATTTCTTCTTTTCTGATTTGGATTCCTTTTATTTGTTTTTCTTCTCTGATTGCTGTGGCTAAAACTCCCATAGCTAATTGAATAATAGCGATAAGAGTGGGCAACCTTGTCTTGTTCCTGATCTTAGAGGAAATGGTTTGTTTCTCAACACTGAGAATAATGTTTCCTGTGGGTTTGTGATATATGGCCTTTATTATGTTCAGGTAAGTTCCCTCTATGCCTACTTTCTGGAGGGTTTTTATCATAAATGGGTGTTGAATTTTGTCGAAAGCCTTCTTGCATCTATTGAGATGATCATATGGCTTTTCTCCTTCAATTTGTTAATATGGTTTATCACGTTGATTGATTTGCATATATTGAAGAATCCTTGCCTTCCTGGGATAAACCCCACTTGGTCACGTTGTATGATCTTTTTAATGTGCTGTTAGATTCTGTTCACTAGTATTTTGTCGAGGATTTTTGCATCTATGTTCATCAGGGATATTGGCCTATGGTTTTCTTTTTTTTTTTTTGACATCTTTGTCTGTTTTTGGTATCAAGGTTATGGTGGCCTCATAGAACTAGTTTGGGAGTGTTCCTCTCTCTGCTATATTTTGGAAGAGTTTGAGAAGGATAGGTGTTAGATCTTCTCTAAACGTTTGATAGAATTCGCCTGTGAATCCTTCTTATCCTGGACTTTGGTTTGTTGGAAAATTTTTAATCACAGTTTCAATTTCAGTGGTTGTGATTGGTCTGTTTATATTTTCTATTTCTTGCTGGTTCAGCCTCAAAAAGTTGTGTTTTTCTAAGAATTTGTCCATTTCTTCCAGGTTGTCTATTTTATTGGAATATAGTTGCTTGTAGTAATGTCTCATGATCCTTTGTATTTCTGCAGTGTCAGTTGTTACTTATCCAGTTGTTACTTATCCTTTTTCATTTCTAATTCTGTTAATTTGAGTCTTCTCCCTTTTTTTCTTGATGTGTCTGGTTAATATTTTATCAATTTTGTTTCTCTTATCAAAGAACCAGCTTTTTATCAATTTTGTTTCTTTTCTTTTCTTTCTTATCAAAGAACCAGCTTTTAGTGTTATTGATATTCGCTATTGTTTCCTTCATTTCTTTTTCATTTATTTCTGCTCTTCATGATTTCTTTCCTTCTGCTAAATTTAAGGGTTTTTTGTTCTTCTTTGTCTAATTGCTTTAGGTGTAAGGTTAGGTTGTTTATTTGAGGTTTTTCTTGTTTCTTGAGGTAGGATTGTATTGCTATAAACTTCCCTCTTAGAACTGCTTTTGCTGCAGTTTTGGGACATTGTGCTTGCATTGTCATTTGTTTTTGGTATTTTTTGATTTCTTCATTGATTTCTTCAGTGATCTCTTGGTCATTTAGTAGTGTGTTGTTTACCCTCCATGTGTTTGTAATTTTTACATTTTTTTCCTGTAATTAATATGTAGTCTCATAGCATTGTGGTCAGAAAAGATACTTGATACAATTTCAATTTTCTTAAATTTACCAAAGCCTTATTTGTGACCCAAGATATGATTTATCCTGGAGAATGTTCCATGAGAAGAAAGTGTATTCTGTTGTTTTTGGATGGAATATTCTATAAATATCAATTAAGTCCCTCTTGTTAAATGTATCATTTAAAACTTGTGTTTCCTTATTTATTTTCATTTTGGATGATCTGTCCATTGGTGAAAGTGGGGTGTTAAAGTCCCCTATTATGATTGTGTTACTGTTGATTTCCCCTTTTATGGTTGTTAGCATTTGCCTTATGTATTGATGTGCTTCTATGTTTCATGCAAAAATATTTACAATTGTTCATCTTCCCCTTGATCGTTATGTAGTGTCGTTCTTTGTCTCTTTAATAGTCTTTATTTTAAAGTCTATTTTGCCTGGTCTGAGAATTTCTACTCCAGCTTTCTTTTGATTTCCATTTGCATGGAATATCTTTTTCCATACCCTCACTTTCAGTCTGTATGTGTCCCTAGGTCTAAAGTGGGCCTCTTGTAGACAGCATATATATGAGTCTTGTTTTTGTATCCATTCAGCTAGTCTGTGTCTTTTGGTTGGAGCATTTAATCCATTTACATTTAAGGTAATTATCTATATGTATGTTCCTATTACCATTTTCTTAATTATTTGGGGTTTGTTTTTGTAGGTCTTTTCCTTCTCTTGTGTTTCCTGCCTAGGGAAGTTCCTTTAGCATTTGTTGTAAAGCTGGTTTGGTGAGCTGAATTCTCTTACCTTTTGCTTGTCTGTAAACCTTTTAATTTCTCCATCAAATCTAAATGAGATCCTTGCTGGGTAAAGTAATCTTGGCTGTAGCTTTTTCCCTTTCATCAATTTAAATATATACTACCACTCCCTTCTGGCTTGCAGAATTTCTGCTGAAAGATCAGCTGTTAACTTTATGGGGATTTCCTTGTATGCTATTTGTTGCCTAACCCTTGCTGCTTACAATATTTTTTCTTTGTATTTAATTTTTGATAGTTTGATTAATATGTGTTTTGGTGTGTTTCTCCTTGGATTTATCCTGTATGGGATTTGACTTGACTATCTTGTATGGGATTTGACTTGACTATTTCCTTTCCCATGTTAGGGAAATTTTCAACTATAATCTCTTCAAATATTTTCTCAGACCCTTTCGTTTTCTCTTCTTCTTCTCAGACCCCTATAATTCGAATGTTGGTGCATTTAATATTGTCCAAGATGTCTCTGAGACTGTCCTCCCTTCTTTTTTTTTTTTCTTTATTCTTCTCTGTGGTAGTTATTTCCACTATTTTATCTTCCACGTCACTTATCTGTTCTACCTCCATTATTCTTCTATTGATTCCTTCTTGAGAATTTTTAATTTCATTTATTGTGTTGTTCATCATTGTTTGTTTGCTCTTTAGTTCTTCCACGTCCTTGTTAAATGTTTCTTGTATTTTCTCCATTCTATTTCCAAGATTTGGGATCATGGTTACTCTGACGTCTTTTTCAGGTAGACTGCCTATTTCCTCTTCATTTTTTTGGTCTGGTGGGTTTTTACTTTGCCCCTTCATTTACTGCATCTTTCTCTGTCTTCTCAATTTGCTTAACTTGCTGTGTTTGGTGTCTCCTTTTCACAGGCTGCTGGTTCATAGTTCCTGTTGTTTTTGGTGTCTGCTCCCATTGGGTAAGGTTGCCTTTGTGCATTATGTAGGCTTCCTGGTGAAGGGACTGGTGTCAGTGTTCTAGTCAATGAGACTGGATCATGTTTTTCTGAGGGACAGGACCACGTCCAGTGGTGTGTTTTGGGGTATCTGTGACCTTATTATGATTTTAGGCAGCCTCTCTGCTAATGGGAGGTGTTGTGTCCCTGTCTTGCTAGTTGTTTGGCATAGGATGTCCAGCACTAGAGCTTGCTGGTCATTGATTGGAGCTGGGTCTTAGCACTGAGACATAGGTCTCTGGGAGATCTTTCGCTGATTGATATTACTTGTGTCCAGGAGTCCTCTGGTGGTCCCATGTCTTGAACTCAGCTCTCCCACCTCACATGTTCAGTCCTGACACCAGGCTGGAGCACCAAGACCCTGTCAGCCACACAGCTCAGAGAAAAGGAGAAAAAAAAGAAAGAAAAAAGTAACATATAATAAAATTAAAAATTAATAAAATTAAAAATATTATTAAAATCAAAATATTAAAAAATTAATAAAAACAATAGAAGAGAGCAACCAAACCAATAAACAAATCCACCAATGACAACTAGCGCTAAAAACTATACTAGGATACACATAAAAATCAGAAACTATTCAGTCACATACAGCAAACCCTAAGTCTACAGTTGCTTCCAAAGACTACCACCTTAATTTTGGGATGATTCATTGTCTATTCAGGTATTCCACAGATGCAGGGTACATCAAGTTCATTGTGGAGATTTAATCCAGTGATCCTGAGGCCACATGGAGAAATTTCTCTTTCTCTTCTTTTTTCACACAGATCCTGGGGTTCAGCTTTGGATTCAGCTCTGCCTGTGCGTGTAGGTTGCCCTCTGGCATCCACTCTTCACCCAGACAAGAGGGAGTTAAAGGAGTGGGGCTCTGGCTCACTCAGGCTGTGGGGAGGGAGGGGTAGAGAACGCAGGGTGAACCTGTGCCGGCAGAGACCAGCGTGATGTTGCTACAGCCTGAGGTGTGCCGTGTGTTTTTCTGGGGAAGATGTCCCTGGATCACGGACCCTGGCAGTGGCAGGCTGAACAGGCTCCCGGGAGGGTAGGTGTGTATAGTGACCTGTGCTTGCACACAGGCTTCTTGGTGACTGCAGCAGTAGCCTTAGTATTTCATGCCCGTCTCTGGTGTCTGCACTGATAGCCACAACTTGTGCCTGTCTCTGGAGCTCGTTTAGGTGGTGCTCTGAATCTCCTCTCCTCGCACACCCTGAAACAATGGTCTCTTGCCTCTTAGGCAGTTCCAGACTTTTTCCCGGACTCCCTCCTGGCTAGCTGTGGCACACTAGCCCCCTTCAGGTTGTGCTCACGTAGCCAACCCCAGGCCTCTCCCTGGGATTTGAGCTTCAAAGCCCACACCTCAGCTCCCAGTGCCCACCCACCCAGGCAGGGGAGCAGACAAGTCTCTCAGGCTGGTGAGTGCTGGTTGGCACTGATCCTCTGTGTGGGAATCTCTCTGCTTTGCCCTCTTCACCCCTGTTGCTGCATTCCCCTCCATCACGCCAAAGCTTCCCCCGCCACCCACCCCTGTCTCCTCTAGTGAAGTGGCTTCCTAGTGTGTGGAAACTTTTCCTCCTTCACAGCTCCCTCCCAGAGGTGCAGTTCCCATCTCTATTCTTTTGTCTCTGTGTTTTCTTTTTTCTTTTGCCCTACGCAGGTACCTGGGGAGTTTCTTGCCTTTTGGGAAGTCTGAGGTCTTCTGCCAACATTCAGTAGGTGTTCTGTAGGAGTTGTTCCACGTGTATATATATATTTGATGTATTTATGGTGAGGAAGGTGATTTCCACTTCTTACTCCTCCGCCATCTTGAAGGTCCTCTCTCACGTTTATGCTCTTTATCTTTGACACCTGTGCCAGCTGTAACTGTACTTGAGCTAGAGAAATAGTTAGGGAACTGTCACTGCTATTACAGTGATACTAGAATGTCTGAGATAGTTGGCTGATTTTCAGAGTTTTAAAAGGCAATGCTCCTTTTTCCCAACATAATTAATTTGGAAGTGGAATAGATGCCAGGTAGCAAATCTTTGTGTCAGCGTATGTTGGCCCTGTCCCCACATAGTTATAACAGTCCCAAGGACACATCGGATTTTCTCTCTAGCTGACGCCATTCCCTAGCACCAAGAGTGGCCAGAGAACAGTGACAATCTCTCTTTTATGATTGTGTTTCCTGTCAATGTGAAATGTAGCACATTCTGCCCTCCATTCCCATCTGCCATCCCCCTTTCACAGATGAGAAAACTGAGTCTTAGAGAAAGATTGCAGTGCAAGATCACACAACTGATGCACTCTTGCTTCTCCAAGTCCAGGGTCTTCTCTACCACACCAGGCTTTATCTGAGCTGTTATTAGCTAAAGAAACACAATGTCAAGGCAAATGAACCCCTGTGTGGCATTCTAGAAATGTTTTTATCTTTCACTTCCATCTGTATTCTGACCACTGTCTCCTCGATCAATGATTGAAAAACATGGACCTGCATACAAGACATGACAGAGCTACTGCTTCCCTCCCCCAAAAGGAATATGGAAATTAAAATTCTCAGGGGCTTCCTAAGGAAAGCATGCATCTTTCAGGGGAGAAACTGGCACATTCTTTATCAAAGCATTGTGGACATATTCATAGTCAGCTTAGTAAATGATGCTAGGAATTCTTGGAGCATCTCTCCCCAGTGCTTTGTTTTTTCCACTAAGTGAACCAAGCAAGAGAGGGGAGACTGCCTCCTGGATCCTGATTCAGAGGCTTCTGCCTGAATCAGGTAAGCCTTGGACATAGAACAACTCTCCTGACTCATCTGCTTCTGGCCTGTCATCTGGGCTCTCACGTTGTTCCCCACTCTGTTCAGGGGTTAGAGCACATCTCAGCAAGAGAGTGGGAACCATTCCAGGACTATCTGAGCAATGCCTAGGTGGGTACACTCAACAAGCAACCACAGAATACAGATAAACCACAAATAATTGTCTGTGAACATAGAATTTCTACCAAAAGTATTTTGAAGACCCTGCTTGTCTACTGTAAAAGTTATCTCTTTTCCCCTTTGAGCTCCCCTATCCCTCTCAGCTGCCCAACAGCAGTATTGCTTGGTGTAACTGGCTTATCTGATATGAAAAAGGAGGGAGAAATGGCGTCTGAGAGCTTAGCTTTTCCAATATTTAGGAGAAGATGCCTGTGCTTCATCCCACTTGTCTACTGATGTACCTGTTTAATTAGGGAAATCATCGTCTTCAGTGATGAAACCAGAAGTGTCTGGGATATGTGCTTTATTATGGCTTTAACAGCATGAAAAGATGAAAGTAAGAAATCTGTAAACCAAATAATTTCTCCTGCCATAATGTAACTGGAAAGAAAGTCTATCAATGCATTTTGGTTATAAAGTGCTCTTTCTGTACACTTAGTCGATATTTTCAAAAAAGTTTGGTTTTGTTGATTTTTGTAGGTTAGGGAGCATGTCTTCTGTGAGCTATTCACACCTGTTCACATTAGGTTCTTAATAGATCTTTATTCTGTGTAGGTGACTGCCCAAGACAAACCATGTGTGTTAACAGCTCAAGATGATGCAGCCTATGTAATTCCTCATTTGGAGGATGCCATTTGACTAAGTAGGTGATTAGTTCATTAATGAGAACATATGCTGTTCCTATTCAAGAACTTTGTCTATCAACAAAGTCACACCATCAAAGAAAAAGAGGCATGGGAAATCTCTGTAATTTCTGCTCAACTTTGCTGTGAAGTCAAAACTGGTACAAAAAATAAAGTCTGTAAACAAACAACCAAGAGCCGAGGGAGAGTCTCCAATGAAGAAGAAAAGTGGAAGCAGTGCCTCTTCCCAAGATTTACAATGGGAGCTTGTTGGAGCAGGTGTGTGGCACCTCATCAGAGGCTGGAGAAAGAGGGAGGGATGGAGGGAGGGAAGGAGGAAGGAAGGAAGGAAGGAAGGAAGGAAGGAAGGAAGGAAAGTTGTGGTACATTCTTAATTAATTTTCAGTATCTGGGAACAGAGCCAAAACAATCCAGTTATTCTTTGTGGAAACATGAAAGCCGACTTGGGTAATGTTTAAATGTGCCAGGTGACTTGCATTCTGTACTTTTAGATACATTTCCTCTCTTTGGATGACTAAGAGCTGGAGAAAATCAGATTATATATTTCATCCCCTTTATTGGAGCCATGCCAGCCAGGCAGAGGTTGTGGCTTTGAGGACAATGCATATTTTTTGAACTTGAATTAGGAAAATAGTTGTGGAGAATGGGAAGTACCTCTTTTCAGGGTTCTTTGTTTGGCACATAGCTTACATCAAGTGGTATATTTCCCTTGAACTTAGCGTGCTGGGATTTTAGATCATCACCTGTAAACATGTGATCTGTTCTGAGGGCACTGGAAACATCACTCTGTTCTCCACCTGTTAGGCTTGTTCTGACATAATGCATATCTTTGTGTTAGTGTGCTTGGGGTAATGGAGCCATAGGGGCTGACTCTCAGGCCTGGTTTAGATGAGGGATTTCCTTAGTCTTCTTAATGCCTTAATGTGAAGTGGTGCTTTGCTTTTAATTCTTATAAGTCTGATGCAGACCTTGAACATCAATACAGATGTGCTTTGCTATTTAGTGTTTCTCTTACAGCTCTCATTCCATTGCTAGTCTTTCTAAAGAAGTTTTGATAAAGAAGCCCCATAGTGAAAAGTTAATATAGGACAGAATTGAGTATCTGAAACAGTTTCTCAATTTAGCTGAATTAAATATTGTTGACCTTTGAAAGACAATATCATTTATATTTTGAACACTATATCAAATTCTGTAAACATTTATTAGGAAATTTCAAGCCCCAAACTGGTGCTTTCTTTGATCATAGGTTTATTGATAAATTGAGAAATTACCAATTGATAAAACGTTTTTTATTTAGATTTTGGTTCTTATATCTGCCATTTAATAGCTAAGTAAATTTCTGTATTTACTGAGAAAGGAGTGTTGAGGTCTCTAACTATAATAGTGGATCTATTTTTCAGTTCTTTTAGTCTTTCCTCATATATTTTGATGTTGTTTGTTAGATACATCTAGAATCCTAGATAGATCTAGGATTGCTTCATCTTCTTGCGGAATTAACCCCTCTACATGTCAGCATGGAGTAAAAACGACCCATATGTCATCTATGAGAAACCCACTAAATATAAAGACTTACACAAGTTAATATCAAAGGAATGAAGAAAGATATACTAACACTAATCAAAGGACAGAATAGCTATTTAATTTCAGACAGAGCTGGCCTGAGAACAAGGAAGTTAATTGGGGTAAAGTGGCACTTTTTCCATTAGAACCATGAACATATTAATCATAGTCATTTTAAAGTTCTTGTGTGATAATTCCAACATCTGTGTTATCTGTGAGTATGGTTCTTTTGAGGACTTTGCCTCTTCAAATGGATTTGTATTTGTTTGTTGCCTTTTGGCATGCTTTATGCTTTCTGTTGAAATCCAGGCCAGTTGTATTGGTTAATAGGTTCTTGTTAAATACTCTTTTAGAATGAGACTTTATGTTAATCTGGCTTGGAGTTGGGCAGTGTGTCATGTCTGCTGCAGCTGTAGGTTCTAGAGGCTAAAAATTCCTCCAGTGGCCTTGCATTTGCTTCTCTTTTCTGATTTGGGCTTCCTGAGTATGCCTCCTCAGAGAGGGTTTGGGTCTTGTAGCTCTTTGGCTATAATCCACTGTTCTTATACTGGAGCCCTGTTGGTTTGGAGTGAGGTGTTGGGGATGGGGAGCTTTCTATAATCTTATGATTATACCTCAGTCTGTATGTGGGCCTGTGTTTCTGGGCTGTGACTTCCCAAGTATTTCTCCAGTGGAATAGGTTTTCCTCTAACTCCTACTCCCTGCCCAGCTGCCAAGCTCACATTCTATATTTCACTGAAGTGCTAGTCCCTGTTGACTCTGTCTTACTCCCTGAGGTGAGACAGGAAGACTAGAGGGGTGGAGTGCAAGGATGCCTTTCTCTCATATGGGATAAGGCTCTGGTAAAGTCTTTTCCCCTCTAGAGTACATGTTATGGCAAATGCTAGTGTGTATTTCACAATGATTAGTCTTCCCCTGCCAGAGAAAAAAAGGGAATTTTTGGATCTTCACTTTGACAGCCTTTTCCCCTTTGTACACACAATAACAGGACTCATGGAGGTAAAGCCCATGAAAGTGTTGGAGGCCCCCTGAGGTAGTTGCCTCCCAAGTTTTTCAGTCTCATATTAGCTCACACAGCCTTCAGCAATAACCAAAATTATTATTTAAGTGTTTCTGCCAGTTTTGGGCTTCAGCAACTTCTCCCCAGATAGTCTCCACCTTGACTCTCCATGTTTCCTTGTCTCTGTAGATTTCTGGGTGGTGATTGCCCTGAGACCTCAGTTCTCCAGTGGGTCCAAGACTAGTCAGTGACTTTCAGTTAGTCCAGGCTTTTCTCATGGTAAAGATGGATGTGACAACTTCCAAGCTCTTTTCATGTTGGAGCTGAAACTGGAAATCCCTTCATATGCTATTTCAGTTACAGTTAGTGGTTAACAGGAATTTTTAAAGGTAGATGTCCTTGAAATTTGAAATGAAAGATTGTAAAGCTAAATAAATGTCATATGATCCATTTATTATTGGAACCAGTGAGAATCTCAATGCTGCTGCCTTGAAGCATTCAGTATTCTTGGTCCTTGTCTTCAAGGATGTTGAGAGAGTTATGTATCTAACCAGGAGGTATAAATGGTAGCTAGCATTTACTGAGCACCTACTGTATATGAGATACTGCTTTGACGACCATATTCATATATTAATTAATTAATTAAACCCCTAAGAAAACCCAATGTGATACATACCATTGTTCTCCTCATTTTTCAGATAAGGACACTGAGGCCCAAGATGCTTAAGTAACTTGCAAGTCACATGACTCAAGATTCTAAAATAAGCACCAGACCTCATGCTCTTAACCACTGTGCTTTGCCTCTCTCTAACTATTATGTGCAGATAATATACTGATACTAGTTCATAATAATGCAAACAGTAATAAGGGAAGTAAAATTTCCTCTGACATTTCATGGTAGCAGAGGTGGGGAAGTTACTCCTCCATGGGAAATCAGGGAAGAGTTATCATTTTAAGCTATTAAAGTTAGTATTTAACAAACAATTGTGGTAGGAGAAGTTTGGGGAACAGAAAAAGTGGTGGTCAGGCCCAGGGATTCATAAACAATGTTCCGTGAAAAAGAGGGACAGATGCCTGGAATG
Organism: Pseudorca crassidens; assembly: GCF_039906515.1. NCBI lineage: Eukaryota > Metazoa > Chordata > Mammalia > Artiodactyla > Delphinidae > Pseudorca > Pseudorca crassidens. The sequence continues at coordinate 130,517,081 of NC_090296.1, forward strand.
GAACATCAGCCTGAGAGAGCTGAACTCGTTTCTTTTCCTTTTTTCTTAAATAAACTTGTTTATTTATTTATTTATTTATTTATTTTTGGCTGCATTGGGGCTTCATTGCTGCACGCAGGCTTTCTTTAGTTGCAGCGAGCAGGGGCCGCAACTTCGTTGCGATGTGTGGGCTTCCCATTGCGGTGGCCTCTCTTGTTGTGGAACAGGGGCTCTAGGCGCATGGGCTTCAGTAGTTATGGCATGTGGGCTCAGTAGTTGTGGCTCGTGGGCTCTAGAGCACGGGCTCAGTAGTTGTGATGCACGGGATTAGTTGCTCTGTGGCATGTGGGATTTTCCCAGACTAAGGCTTGAACCCGTGTCCCTTGCATTAGCAGGTGGATTCTTAGCCACTGCACTACCAGGGAAGTCCTGAACTGTTTTCTGAATGTTAAGAGCTTTTGAATTAAACAAATGACAGGGTCACCCATGTGTTTGAGAAAGATCAATGTGTAGCAGAATGCAGGGAGAGCTGACGAGAGAGGGATGGGATACAGAGTTATGAGGTGGGAAGGGGCAGACTGTGCCAGAACTGACGAGGATGCCTAAGATTTGGGGTGTGCAGTCAGGGAAAGGGCGGAATCAGAAATGACTCTAGCATTTGACATTTGTGTGCCTGGATAATGATGCCATAGGTTACTAAACACCAAATTTTATATATATGTGCATATATACATTATATATATACACATGCACATACATATATGTAATATATGTGAAAATATGAATTTTAAGTGAAATTGGAGCCATTAGAGGAGAACCCCTCAAATACTCTAGCTTTCTTGGTTGTTATAATTATATTTATAAATAAAATATATATATTATATTTTTATATATAATTATAATTTTATTTATATATTATATTTTTAATATATATTTATTTATATTAAATATATTTTTATATATTATTTATAATATATATTATATAATTATTTGTATAATTATTATTTGCAGGGCGAATTTTCTAATAGCCAGAGAACAAAGCAGAGTTTTGTCTGTGGTAACGCTCTCAGAAGAGTGCTCTGTCACTTCTTCAGAAGAGACATACTTCTATTAAGTATAACATCTAAGGAGAATTTATTTAACTCAAAGGGAGCAGTAGAAATGACAAAGGATTGTGTCCTCACCTTCCACTCCCACTAGGACATCACAAAATTGTCGAGGTTAACCTTTGAAATCGTCCAGCTTTGGAACACGTCGACCAAACACTGGGTCTGTTTTTCTCTCCTTGCAGCCCTTCTAAGGGTATTTCTTTACCATTTGACTGGAATAACGAAATTTTTCCCACTTTCTGAGCCTTGTGAAAAGTTTTCCACAGCCAACAGTTTATCAGGTTATTAGAGGAGAACAGAGAGACCTTTAGAACTTTGTGCTTTGGGGTAACAAGAATTTTAATGGAAAGGTTGAGCTGAATTCTTTCTCCTAGAAATACAATTTCAGACTCCCTATAGACTTGCAGACCATGTTTATTCTTTTGTTCATACCTGACTGCATCCTTTACTGCACTTTTTTTTACTTTTAGTGACACTAACAAAAATCATTTCCCTTCAGTACTTAATTTTGACAACTTAAGCAATAGCCAGAGGGTTAGTGTGTTGGACTTGCAATTTTCCCCTTTGTACACATGAAGATACGTAAAACATGATCCTGTCTTGGGGCGATTGTAGTGTAGCTGCAGGTAGAGCAGGTAAGCTCAGCAGAAGATGGAGGTGGCCATTGCTTTCAAGGTGAACATAGAAACCCCGTTGCTCCATGTGTCCAGGGAGCTTGGGGGGGGGCCTGGGTCAGCTCAGGGTATCAGACCACTAGGGCCAGAACTGGGGACAGACTAAGGGTGACCAGCTAGCAGAGGGATGAAAGCCCAGTGAGAAAGCTCCAGAAGCCCTGTTGGTAGAGAAAACGAGCTTTAGAGCTGGCAGACAAACTGGGCTGGGCTGTTGTGAGTAGTATGAGAGAAGACACAGGAGCCCAGCGGGTTACCACAAGACCTGTCTGCACATTTCTCTGCAGCTGAAATTCATAGGTCTAAACAAGCCAGGTATCCTTCCTTGTGAGTGTTTCTTTTTTTTTTTTTTTTTTTTTTGCTTTTTCTGTCATCTTAGATCCTTTTAAGACTCTATGGCATGTAGGGACTCTGCCAAACCACTCAGTCATTTAATCTCCATCTCGCTGTCACCTCTCACCTTCTAAATCAATCCAAATAGTGAGAGGAGAGGACCAGGGATGAGTGTGGTTGGTCTCGTACACTTCAAAGCGGAAGGCACCAATTTCTCTTGTACATTTTCTGAAACTAGAAAAAATGACCCAGGGAATCCCACAAGACATAAATCCAAGACAAATTGAGCAGATTGATATTCTTCAAATTAAGACTAAAAATTGTCGTACATACAATTCTAAGAATGAGAATACAAGTGACAGCACACTGTGGGCCAGGAACTGTCCAACGTTATTTTCACTGACCTGAGGCAAGAGCTCATGCCATCCCACGTGGCCAACAGGGAAGCACGTGATGAGGGTGACTTGCTCAAGGCCAAAGGCCACACATCAGGGTCGGGTTTCAACCCTTAATCCTTATAGTTGAGCTTGAGAGTCAAGGCCAGGCAAAATCTCTGTGCCTCCCTGCTGCCCCAGGCTTGACATGGAAGCAGGGGAGTACCATGCCCAACAGAAGTCATGGGGATAGCAACAACTCACCCACACGTTCATGGGGATGAAATAAAGGAAACCTCTTCTGTAACGCACCCAGGAAGGGCCCCACACATGATCACTAAGTAACTGATATCTGTATTATCTTGTTTAATTTTGCTATTGTTGACAAAGAGGAATTGAAAGGGGGTGGGTGTTCTGCTGGTTGGGTGTCCCTCAGGTATCTCAATGTAACATATACAAACCACACCCAATGTGTCCCTTTCAGTTCTTTTCCCTATTTATTAAATTAAAACTCTGTCTTTGAAGACCTCAGAGTTGTCCTTGACTTCTCTCTTGCCCTGTTACCCAGCTGCTGCATCCTCCAAGTGTCTACATCCACTCTCAGCTTCCACCCAGCTCAGTGGTGGTCTCTCTGTGGATGCTGGCAGATGCTTCTTGCCACCACCTGGGCACTGACACTCCATCTCATCAGAGCAGCCACAAGGGTCAGCTGTGTCCAAGCAATTGCTGTCTCCCTCACTCAGAATAAGGGCCAAATCCTCCCCATGCTCCCAGGTCCTCCACCTCCCACCCAGCCACTCTGCTGGCTCCCCCAGGGGCTCAGCCGTACCAGACACCTATGTCCTGCACACACTGGGCACACCCGCCTCAGAGCTCTGTGTCAGCTCGTCTCTCAGAGCAGAAGCCTCTGCCCACACACATGTGCATACTTTCTTCTCACTTTCTCCAGGTCTTGGTATGAAAGCTCACCGCATTCAAGGAGCCTTCCCAGATTCCCCCGTGTATAACAGAACAAGGCCACACTCTCAAATTCTTCTTCATTTTCTCTGAGACACCATGTGTGTGTCCTTGTTTCTGTGTCCACTGCCTCTCCCACCTCGGTGAGCTCCGTGAGCACAGGAGTTTGTTGTATCTCCTCCTGCACCTCTAGGCCCTAGGTCAGTGCCTGGCACTTGGAAAGGCTCAAAGTACTTTTGAAAGAAGGAAGAAATGGTAAGTGAGGTAGCTGGCTAGCTCTGCAGTCAGATCATTTTGGCTCAAATCCAAGTCTGCACTGTTAATCTGGATGACGTAGGACAATTACTGTGTATTTCTAAGTTTTAGTTTCATAGTCTGAAAAATTACGGTAATAACAGGAGGATAAATTAGGTAGCTTGTGTAGAATGGTGAGCCTAGCTCCTAGCGACAACAAAACTGACAGCAGGTGCCAGTTATCATTTGCAGTTTATTCACCCCAGGCATCCTACAAGTCCCTGCTGGCATTGTTCCCAGGAAAGCAGGTAGACCTCAGTGGAGGGCCACCATCACCATGACCTTGAATTTTTTCTAATTAACAGTAGCATATCTTTCTCCAGTATTTTGGCTGCGATTAATGATTGTGTCTTGGGCCACACCTCACAATTCGGTGGAACCACGATGCTCCATGTGTCCAGGGAGCTTGGGGGGGGGGGCCCACCCCTGATAAGAACTGTCTAACAATGGGTGGTGCTCCCTGTGTGTGGATGGGTTTCCTGACAGCCCAGCTCTCGTCAAAGGCCCGAGGAAGGAAGGGATGTTAGCTGCACGGGGAAGCGCCAGGAGGACACTTTCAGGAATGCTGATGTACTTTCTCATATTTTGTGGCTTATGGTAGCAGTATGCCCCACCAGAGAATCTACTGTAGAAACTTCACATTTAGTTAAAGTTCACTGCAGAGTTCCATTACATGGGTGACTGTCTCACATGCATTTAAAACATGATTCCAGGGCTTCCCTGGTGGTGCAGTGATTGGGAGTCCGCCTGCCGATGCAGGGGACATGGGTTCATGCCCCAGTCCGGGAAGATCCCACATGCCGCGGAGCAGCTGGGCCCGTAAGCCATGGCCGCTGAGCCTGCATGTCTGGAGCCTGTGCTCCGCAACGGGAGAGGCCACAGCAGTGAGAGGCCCGCATACCGCAAAAAAAAAAAAAAAACATGATTCCATTGTTACTCAGCTACAAAAAAGAATGAAATAATGCCATTTACAACAACGTGCATGGACCTAGAGAGTATTATGCTTAGTGAAGTCAGACAGAGAAAGACAAATACTCTGTATTATCACTTATATGTGGAATCTAAAGAAATAAAACAAATGAATGAATATAACAAAATAGAAGCAGACTCACAGAGAGAACAAACTAGTGGTTACCAGTGGGGAGAGTGATGGGGAGAGGGGCCATACAGGGGAAGGGGAGTAAGAGGGACAAACTACTGTGCATGAAATAGATACATAGCAAGGTTATACTATATTGTGCAGCACAGGGAAATATAGCCACTATTTTGTAACAACTTTAAGTGGGGTGCAGTCTATAAAAATATTGAATCACACACAAAAAATTAAGCATGATTCCATTCCCACAATATCAATATCTCCCATGGTGTTATGGAAGACTTTGACTAGGTAAAAACTCCCAGAAGTCAGTGGCTGCACCTGCTATTTTCAGTACCACGTGTCTTGCATGCAGCTCGAGTGATGCACAACCCACATTACTGAGCTTTTTAAATGGGCTTTTGCTGACTGATAGCTCTGTTCATACCCAAGACTTGTATGTTATGTGATTTGTTCTAATGGGAACAGTTTGGGGAGAGAAAGAGCACTGTTGATAATTCTGAGAGAAAAACAGGACTCTATTGTGCTGTGCCAGAAAAACTCAGAGTGTTCAGGGTTCCATCTTCAACAGGGAAAGATCTGTCTCCATTAGTGTCCACTGTGAGTTGTAACATATTTGTCTCCTACTCTCTTTGTGTCTCAAAGTCTACCCCCAGATGGGAGCTACTTAGTGAACGTCAGTCTCTAACCTGGTGAGGTGTCTGTCTCCTGTGTATAAAGGAACAGACCATGAGAATAGGAACATGTATGTGTACAACTCAACAATTAAAAGACTAATTGGTCAATTAAAGATGAGCAAAGGACCAGAATAGACATTTCTCCACAGAAGATATACGAATAGCCAATCAGTATAGGAAAACATACTTAATATCATTAGTGAACTGCAAATCAAAACCACAATGAGATATTACCTCATACCCACCAGGGTGGCTCTATCACAAAAGATATCATAACAACTGTTGACAATGATATAGAGAAATTAGAACCCTTGTACATTGCTGATGAGACAGTAAAATGGTGCATCTCCTTTGTAAAACAGTTTGGCAGTTCCTCAAACAGCTAAACATACAGTCACCATATGATTCATCATTTCCATTCCTAGGTATATATCCAAGAGAAATGAAAATATATGTTCACACAAAAACTTACACATGAATGCTCATAGCAGCATTATCCATAGTATACAAAAAGTGAAAAAAACCCACATGTTCACCAACTGATGAATGGATGAAAAAAGATGTGATATATCCACACAATGGAATATCCACACAATGGAATATTATTCAGCAATAAAAAGAAATAGAATACCGGAGGTATGCTATCGATACAATATGGATGAAACTTGAAAACATTTTACTAAGTGAAAGAAACTAGAAACAAAAAGACAAATATTTGTATGATTCCACTTATATGAATTACCTAGAATAGACAAATCCATGGAGACAAAAAATATCTTAGTGGATGCCAGGGGCTGGGGGGTAGGGAGGAATGATGCGTGATAGCTAAAAGGCATAGAAAGGGTTTCTTATTGGAGTGATAAAAATGATCTAGAATTAGATATTGATAACCAACGCATTGGTAATCAATTTGTGAATATACTAAAAACCACTGAATTGTCCATTCTTAAAGGATAGTCTTTATGTTATGTGACTTATAGCTTGATAAAGCTGTTAGTATTTTTAAAAAAGAATTTCGGTGATTTATAAACGGTATTATCCATAATGAATTTTACAGTTATATAATAAATTATATTTCATTTTTGATTTCTGTGACAATTTGTAAAAGATGTCCTTAGCTGGAGAGTGGGGAAGACTTAGGTGGGAGGAGTGGGGGGGGGGGGAGGGAAGTCCCAATGTGCAACCAAACTTGACCTCTCGGCAGCTCTATCTGTGATTCTCATTCTTCCAGTCAGAGACTCCAGAAATAAATCTGTTCCCACTGTACTTCATCATTTAGTTATTCATTTCTTTGCTATTTATTGAGGACCTACTATGAGGCAGGATATCTGAAAGGACCTAGAGTTGCTCCCTCACTCCTTCTTGTCTTCGATCTAAACTCTACCTTTTCTTCAACATCTGTGTATGGACTCAACTTGCAAAGCAAAAATCATATTGACATAACTTACCACAATACACACAATAAGCCCTGGAATAGTGTATGTTCATTCACTGAAGAATACTAATTCTTGGACTTTATCAAAGGAAGTAAGGATCATTGTTATAGAAAAACATGTCATTTCCACTTTTCTCAAATAAGTAGGGTCTAATTAACCCCAATATTCAATAACTGAGATAAATTCCATTATGTCCATATAAGAACAGGCTGCACAATTTGAACATGATACTGAGGATTTATATTCACTGAGATGGAAGGAATTTCCTAATATAGGAAATTCCTAACTGAGAAATGCAGTTAGAGCACAGCAGAGCCCTTATAAACACATGGATTTATTTGATCTATACAGGTGTGAAAGCAAGTATAGGGCTATGTTAATTGTAGAATCTTGATGGATATATGGGTATTCATTATAGAATATTGTCAACATTTTTGTACATTTGAAATTTTCATAAGGTTATAAAAAGTAAATTATCCTCAAGACTGGAACATTTATCCAGTTTTCTAGACTTCAAAGGAATTCCACAGAGATATTCTCCAATGTAAAAATTACCCTTGCAGTCAGAAGTTCTATATTGTACTTGGAATATACATTTTACCCATGTGTGATTTTGTACATCATGCATTGGTCCTTTGGGAAATATTGGTTCACAGAGTTATGCAGATCATCCAAATGTTGACACAATATCACACAGATCACTTGTGTTAATATTCTCACCAATCTCATTAGAATAGTAGTTTAAGTATTGGGAAGCTGTCAGGCTCATGATGGTGGATACAAGTTTTCCAAAATTCAAATGTCCACTTTGAAATCTCAAATTTTAGTACTGGCAACAAATATTGTCAATTGTTTTTCTAGAAGTGACAGGCTCCCTTCAATCATTTTCGAGAAAATGTGTACCAAACACCCAAGTCTGAAAATAATCACCATTTTTCTGCCAGTTGTTCTTACAAGTAAAAATGATATTTCATGAGAAAAGCTTTGCCCTTCAGCACCTTGGGTTTCAGGTTGATTGCAGATGAGTGGTGTAGATTCATTCTAAATCATTTCTGGGAGCTGCTCTATTGGAGAGGATCTCCTTCCCAGCTCTAGGAAATGTTAAACTGAATGAAGATGGAAAAGGAAGAGTGGAGAGAAGAGCTACCCTGGGTAGCAAAACAAACAGTAAGTCCTAAGTGACACACCCTCAATGTGCCTCCCCAGTGAAAAGTCGAGCCCTGAGCTAACAGGTCTGCCTGAAGCCCTTTATGCCTGCTGGATTCCGCTGAGATCCAGAAAAGAAAAGAAGTGTCGGAGCACAAGATTTGTGATAATTGAGATGCTGGATGAACATTTAAAGAACGCAAATGGAAAGTGCTGCATAAATATGATTTATTCCATATTCAAACACAAATATCAAGAGCCTACTGTGGATGAAATGTGCAATTTTAAAAAAGGGTTTCTTTTAATTTTTATTTTTCTCTTGAAGAACACAGAAATGGCCCTGGTTGCAGCATGCTCTAGGAGCTTGTGAGTTTACAGAGTTATACAATGCAGAGAGCCACTTCTCAGGGGTTCTGGTCAGAGGGTCTGGTGACTCCTGCACTGCGGCTATTCCTTGGGAGGGTGCACACCTTCTTAGATCCAAGAGCTGCAGTGACACCTTCTGGTGGATGACATGCACTGCAAGCTCTTTTCATGGACACACAGGCTTGAGGATGAAGCAGCAGCGAGGTATACCCGGTAGGAGGGTGGCCCCAAGGTTTCCTCCCATCCAGGATATTTCAGGCCAATCACCACTTCACAAAGGTGCCCCCAGACACTTGCATTGGCATGTAAGTGCCCACTCACCCAAAGAGAACAAGCCCTCACAGAGTTGCTTTGTCTAAAATGTTATGTAATTATAAATAAAATGTATTCCTTTTTATTGTTATATCTCCCTCACAACCATTTTTTTTTGCAGAATGTTCACTTTTAGTTAGATTTTTAATATTTTCCACAGAGGTCTGTAATTAAAATTTAATTTAATGAGAAGAGACATATTTATTTAGTTATTTTTGCAAGTAATCAAATTAAATACAAAACAAAAGCTAGGATAAACAATAAAATTATATATTAGCCAGGATGTTATAAATTCTCACTTAAAGCTGAGGAAACAAACATTTGTGGTCTATTCCCTCCCCATGGTTTAAAACATAATGCAATATAAAATAAAAAGGGAACTCCATATAAGCATTCCCATCTAAGTTTTTTGTAAACTTTTCTGTGAAGTTGCTATAGGCAAATGAACATTGGAACATTTATTAAATAATTTCTGCTATTTTTATGCATGTTTATCTTAAACCACCATCCAGACCTTTTCTTTCTGTAAGAGATTCAAAGCAGAGGCTTATGTAAACCAGGGAAGTCATGCCAAGATTATCTGAATATCTTTCTAAAACCTTCAAGCTCTCTGATCTAGTTCCAATACAGATGTTTTCATGTTTTTCTTCTGTTTTTTAGAAGAAGTTCCTGTAGCTTATCTACTTTGTTCCTTCCTATTCTGGGGGAAAAGGCAGAGGGAACAGCATTATTTTCCCAGGTAAACTTCCATGAAATTGAATTTAGCAACCACCAGAGGACTGAGCTGTTTGGTCTGCTTTTCACCCTCATGAACTCTCATGCAGGAGAAGACAGACCTCTCCTCCCAGTGGAGAGTCTGGGGGAATTTTCCCATAGCACACTAGCCTTTTAATGAGTGCGACAGGTCAACAGACTGCAAGGATGAGAGGGAGGTCAGCTCTTCCGGGCTAATCTGTTCTTATATAAATGTTACTTGCTTTCTGTCATGTGTCTGAAACTAGCTATCAGCTGGAGACAGGCTAACTGAAGATGATGTGTCAAGTCAAATAACAAAATTTCGCATTAAATCTGTTATTTCAACATTTCCAAAATGATTGTTACCCTGCATCTTAAATACTAGGATTTATTTAGGTGACGTTCAGTAGCCCCTTTGAGGGTATTTCAATTATCCCATTTTATTAACTTTTGAGAAAACACCACGTTAAAAAATTAATATACACATGTGTATTTTACACACACACACACACACACACACACACACACAGATCATTTTCCTAGCTTTGGACTCCTTGTATTTAATGATGATGACAACAGATGTTAATCATGAAAAATGATTTGCTCTTTGCTCACATGTATTTAGTGTTAGATTGGATGCTCTTCCAAGTTATTGAATGTCTTTCAAGAGTTCAGATTGGCTCAATTAAATGTACATATAGAATATTAGAAAGCACAGGAGCAAAAGTGGCAAACTGACACCTTTTACTATCACTTTTCTGTCTTGCTCTTTATCGGGAATACCCAGGAGCTGGTTTCACTTCAGTGACAGAATTAGGTTAAAATGTAAAATCTAGATAGTGAGTTCCATCAACAGAGAATTTTTGCACACAGCCAGTGCCCCAGCAGGATGTATCTATGAGTTTCAGTCATAAAATTAAATATGGTGTTTAAGTTTGTGTCAGTGTGTGGAGGTGTTCTGTGAAAGAAATCAAGAATGAAAATCAAAAATGTTGGGACCGGGGCTTCCCTGGCGCAGTGGTTGGGAGTCCGCCTGCCGATGCAGGGGACGCGGGTTCGTGCCCCGGTCCGGGAAGATCCCACATGCCGCGGAGCGGCTGGGCCTGTGAGCCATGGCCACTGAGCCTGCGCGTCCGGAGCCTGTGCTCTGCAACGGGAGAGGCCACAGCAGTGAGAGGCCCGCGTACCACCAAAAAAAAAAAAAAAAAATGTTGGGACCTTATAACTCCGTAAAAGTAGAGGTTTTCAAAGGATTGGGTTTTGGCAAAGAAAGTAGTAAAAACTGATTAATACCTATTTCAATTGTCACATTTTTGTGGTTTTATTTTTTAGTATACATTGAGCCTTTTGATGTAGCATTTATATCCATTATTTTAAAGTCCGAAAAACAGACACATGGTGAGCATATTTCCCTTTGTGTGATTTCACCATGTAAAGGAAATGGAAGTTTTAACAAAAGGACATTGCTCTGTTTGCCTTGACATTCAATTAGATGCCTTTCATTTAATGTCAACATCATGTTCTTCTCCAGGTTGTTGTTGCTACTTCCAATTAGCTTGGGCTAACCATTCTATCTCAGATTTGAGAGCAAGATATTGGTATTTCAAATGACCATCTCTCCAAAATAATGGTTTGTCAGAAGCTGTTAAACTGTCAAACATAACGCTTTGTTCTTCTGTATTTCCAGGGACTAGAAAGTACATAAGAGTAAAACAAGTAATTATTTTTGATAAGCTTCACCTTATGAAAATAATATGAAATTGTATATTACTACTGATATAGAAACATTTGCTGCTGCTCCAGTTTTAATGGCTTCTAAACTGGTACATAATTCATTAAATTTTGTGTTCTCTTCAGTTTTTTTATAATCTTTCTGGCCACCACCAAAGGCTGTCTCTGAGGGAAGAAGACCCCACATCTCCACATTTCAGACTTCCTTCACATTTCAATCTGGCATGAAGGAATCTCCTCCTCCTGCAAGATGAAATCAGCAGGAGTACCCTGAATTTCTCCTGGTATATACTTTGATAAGATTTCTATATATTAAGAGGTGAAAATGTGGAGGAAGTTTGGTCCCTTCCACCAGGAAGTCCTACCCAATAGGATTCCAGGTCCAGCTGAGTACAAGACATCACCCAAATCTTAAAACTAGAGTAAAAGACAAATAAAGGGAACTTAACAGGATCAAAAATAGAAGCAAAAAAGAGGGTCCAGCTAAAGGGAAAGAGTTGAGTTACACTGAGTTCCCTGAAAATAGTCAGAGCTGGAGAGTTCCATGCAGAAAGCAACTGAGGAATGCTCTCTGCAGAAAGGCGGGATTAGGAAGAGGGAAAACCTGACTTATATTGGGTTTGCCACGGGGAGCTCTGGAGCTGTAACAGCCCTTCAGGAGGATCCAAAGTTGAGGCAACGGGGCCAAGTCTTTGTAACTCCATATCAGTAGGTCATTGGCTATGGGGACCCCGAAGAGGGGGCATAACTTTGGGCGAAGCTGCCACCTGAAACTGTGGGTGATTCTCAGTGCAAAGTACAGCTGTGAGCTGACATTCTCAGCAACTGAGCCTCCTGTGCATCTATCCTGAAGAGCTCTAGGATGGAGCAGCAGGGTATCTACTGTGGAAGCTGTGATGAGAGAGTGTGAAGGATATGGGTGGACTCACTCAGCACATAAATGTTAAGTGCTGGCCATGCATCCGTCAAGGTTCTCAGCAAGGGGGGAGCTGAGGTGAGTGTGGCTGATGCAGAACATGATCTCACCATCGCAGCCTTCCAGGGAGGGGAGGCAGACTTCCAGAAATCAGACAAACACAGGAGAAAATTGGTTTAGAAAAATTAAAATTTCAGGAAAAATTTTCTGAAGAAAATTAGGTAGTGTCTCCTGTGAGAGTGTGCAAGACTTAGTGATCAGGGGAGCCTTCTTTGAGGGGTGACAAGTGAGCTGACCTGAGAGTTAGGAAAGCAGGACCTCTGTGAAGATGTGGGGATGAGTATTCCAAATATAAGCCTGGACGAGATGGGGCAAATTGTCAGGTCACTGGATGGAGGACCTTTGGCTCAGTGGTTGGGTGACCTTAAGGGAGCTAGTTCTGCCTGAGGAAAAAACTTACCAGCCAAGTTAAATTGGGATAAATGTTCTCTAAACTGATCGTCCTACGTTCTTACTCTGGGTACCACCACATAGTTTCCTTTATATTAGACAGGTCTGTGAGAGAGGGAAGGCCACTCACAGGTCTTGCTCATCCTTTGCTCTTAGGGCCTATGACTAAGAGTCTACATCAGCTGATCCAAAAGGCAGTGACTGGGATGGGACCTGGGGAAGACCATTTTCCTTATGGGCACTGGCTCTGAGGAAGCAAATGGTCTAATCAGGGGAGGAAACTGGGTCAAAGATGGCTGAAGGCAGCCAGCATTGTTACTCACGGAGGGTCCCATAAGGACCCAGTCTCCTTCTGGGTTTTTAGGAAGCCTTTAATGAGTATCTTTGAGAATGACAGCAGACACTTAAGGTGCAGATGAGGACGCTACTTTGAAGAAGTTGTAGGATAAAAGCAGAGATACCAAAACGAGAGAAGTAAGTTATGGGCTTACTCTAGAGGAAAAGGGACAAAAAAAAAGCAGGCTGGGGTTGCAAATCTGAGGTTGGTCATCACTAAAGCAATGATGGTCATGTTCTCTTTTCAGAGTTTGCTCAGGGCTGAGAGTAATGAAGAAGAATTGGAAACTTGGGGTAATGCTAGTGGGCATTTTTCTAGCCAACGAGGGTTCCTGCAACAACGCTGTGAGGGCAGGATGGAGTGGGGATTAAGACCAGAGGGAGGTAGTAAGGGAGCCAAAATGACATTTCATGAAAGCCTGGAGAGGGAGAGGGCTCTGGAGGCAATATGCACATCAGAAGTAAGATAATTTTTTACATCATTTTCTGACCCTCCAGGACTTGGTCTTGGAGACCTAAACAGGTCTGAAGACTTGAGTTGTTTCTTGCAGAAGTCTGAGTCAGTGTCTATCATCCATTAGAGGGCAGCTGCCTCCTCTGTGCCAAGGTGAGGAAGGCATACACCTGCCTCTCTTCCTTGAGGCGAGAATGCCTCTCATTGCTGGACACATCAGTTAGAGCCTGGCCACACAGTAGGGACTGTGTCTTTGGAGGACAAGCTCATGATCAGTGGCAACCTCCTTCTCTGTCTGACTTAACCCCACAATCGATCAGTGAAGCATTGCATTTTCCTTTCCTCCACTGATTTCCTACATTGAATGGGCATTTACTCCTCCCCCTGTGCCATTTATGGACCTAGCCAACAATCAAACCAATTACAATATGTGAGTTATCATTCGTTCTTGTAAAGGATTTCAGCTATTAAATCGCTGACTTATACTTAAATGAAAGGAGTTGAACAACCTGTGAAGTTTCAGATGAGAGAAAATGGAGAGGGGGCCAACATGGCTGCCATGGTGACTGAAAATCTCGCCAGAAGACTGACCGGATGGGCTGGCCCGTTGGTCAGCCTGTGTTCTGGAGCCTTTTGGGCACATGGCTGTGGGATCTGATGGGTACTTTTATTAGGTCTAAATGACCAAAATGAACCTTGCTTTAGAAGAGCAAGGAACTGTTTTTACCAAAAAAGAGAGGAGTAGTGACAGAGAATGGTCACTACCTAAGCATAGGTACCTTGGTGTGGGCACATAATTGTGTATGAAAACCATGTTCAGAGGGACCTCAGGAAACATTTAAAGAACTGGATTTCCGTCATTACATTAAGTTTGTATTATGAAAAGCTCTTCGTGGTTTTATACATTTCATGAGAAAAACTAAATAGACTAATTGCTTCTAATTAAAGGGATCTACTGTTGTCTCTAGTATTCAGTTTGTGTGGCAGTCACATGGCTCAATTATATGCAGGCACCATGTGGATGTGCCTTTTTGGGTATTGATATGATCTCCTAGGGCCAGTTGTACCTCTATATGTCCTGAGGCAGCCACAGTTTGCATCTGAGTAATAATGGGACCTATGATGTTGCCTGGACAACAGGTTTTCTGGGAGGAAGAAATGTTCCTCTACCCTTCCAATTCTTCTGGCTGGTCTAAGAATTCAAATGACAGGAGACAGATTAGCAGGAGAAAATCAAACAAAGTTTAATAGCATGTATGCATGGGCAATACCCAGCAAAACTGAGTAACTCCCCAAATGGCTGAAATCCTCACCTTAATTCAGCTAAAGACAAAAGAGGATGTTCGGGGTAGAGGTTTGGGACTTCAAAGGGAAGGGAAGCAATTCAGATGAAGATGGAAAAGCAAATGTTTGGTAAATAAATGTTTGCTGGGCTAGCAGAGACAATGGAACACAGAGTGGACTCTGATCTCAGAGAGTTTCCCCACCAGGATAACCCATATTCTTTGCAGACATCTCTCATAATCACTCTATTCTTGTAAGAAGCTCTCTATCTAAATTCTCCAGGCAGTTACAGGGAAGCTCATTGTTTCTTCCTGTTTTAGGACTTGATTGCTTTCAGTTTAAAATAATTCAAATGCCAGAGACATTTTGGGGTGGCAAATTTTGCTACCCTACAAAGTGCTTCAATCACAGGAGGGAAAAGTGATGTTCTTGGAGGATCTAGCAGGTGTGGCACCTTGTGATGTGGCTGTCAATGGAGATACTGTCCAAGTATCATTGGAGAGGCCTGGCTTAGCTAAGAGAAAGGTGCACACACATTCCTGCTGTGAGTAGATGAGCGTGCAGTTCTACACTGACACTGAGAATGGTTTCCTTAGAAGTTCCCAGACAGCAGTGGAGGGGAGGAGAGTATGGCCATTCCCAGAACTATTTTTTTGTCAGCTTTCCTGGAGTATGATTGGCTTAGAAAACGTTGTAAAAAAAAAAGACTTTCTTGGGCTTCTCTGGTGGTGCAGTGGTTGAGAGTCTGCCTGCCATTGCAGGGGACACGTGTTCGTGCCCCAGTCAGGGAAGATCCCACATGCCGCGGAGCGGCTAGGCCCGTGAGCCATGGCCACTGAGCCTGCGCGTCCGGAGCCTGTGCTCCGCAACGGGAGAGACCACAACAGTGAGAGGCTTGTGTACCGCAAAAAAAAAAAAAAAAAAAAAAAAAAGACCTTCTTTATAACTTGGCTACACCATGATCTTGTAGCACATTTCCAGACTATTTACCAATCTACTCGAAGGTAACCATAACATAGTAATGCAAGTAGCATGAAATATGATATGCAGATTGCTACAAATTTCATATACATTATCACTTTTTTTGCCTTTTTATTTTGAAATAATTTCAGGATTACAGGAAAGTCGCAAGAATAGGAAAAATAACTTTTGATACTCTTCACTTAAATTCCCCAAATGTTGAAGTTTTACTACATTCACTTAATTATTATGTCTCGTTTACTATAAACACAGGCAAGTTTTTGTTTTGTTTTGTTTTGTTTTGCTGATCCATTTGAGATCTAGTTACAGGTATATCGCCTTTTTACCCCTAAATAAAGTAAAATGTATTTCTTAAAAACCGAGATATACTTTTATATAATCAGAGTGCATTTATAATAATCAGGGCATTGCATTGATACAATACTACTATGTAATCTGCAAACCTTGTTTAAATTTCATCAGTTCTCCTAATAATGATATTTATAGCTAAAGAATACACACACACACACACACACACACACACACACACACACACTAACCCTCCCTCCTCCCACTTCAAGACCCAGTCTATGATAACAAGCTGTATTTGCCTTTTTTGTCATTTTAGTGTCCTTTAATCTGGGCCGTTTATTCAGCCTTCTTAAGACAGTGGCATTACTGTAACAGGTAGACAAGTCATTTTGCAGAACCTCCGTCCATTGGCGTCTGTGTGTTCTTTCTTTGTGGTTAAAGTTGTGGTATGCATTTGGGCAGGTGCACCACAAAGGAGACGTTGGCAATGTGTCCCCTGTCCCTAACTAGTTAGGTTCATTTAGATTACTTTTTAAGACAGGTCACCAGATTTCCTTGCTATAAAGCTATTTTTCTCTCTGTAATTATTTATTCCTATGCAGGCTGTCTGCAAAACATTTCTGTGAGGATGGAATTCTTACTCATTAAAAATAAAAAATCAGAAGCTCAGAAGCTGTGTAACTTGTCCAAGTCATATATTCTGTTGGTGGTGCAGAAACAGGTCTCATGACAAACTATACTCTACTATGAAAGAAAGCATAAAATGAAGGAAAAATGTTGTATTTTTGTATTGATTTGCTAATAACAAGATTTGAGATTTTGTAGGCCTAAATGGAAGAAGGTTCCCCTTGAGGCAGTTTTAGTAGTATCAGAGAATAGGAAGAGAAAAGGGAAACAGAAGCATGTAATGACCTCCTTTCCTTCTGCCAGTCCCTGGAAAGTAGGACGTAAAACTCCTTTCAGGTTTAAGTATCAGAGCCCAAACACAACCATAGAAACACTAGAATGAGACATAAATTATTTTTACAGCTAAAATAGAGGGCACACAGTCCTTTAAAATTGGGAGATGACAGAGGAAGAAGAGCCATGAGACTCATGGGCTGTAGAAAAGGCAGTGGCTGTGGATCCAGGGTTATGTGACAGGTTCATGCAGCCAGCTGGGCTATAGCTGTGCCTAGAGTCTATGATTTCTGACTTCCAACTCCATGCCATTTTCCTGCATCATATGTAGAAAAATCTTCAAAGCAGGATAAAAATATATCCCCTAAAATTCCAGGGTGAGAAATAAAAAAGAAAAAGGAATTCCCTAGCTTAGTTTTGTAGGACTGATCTAACCTTCTTAATATGGCATCATTCTCACTGAGTGTCGTGTGTTGGGGACAGGTCTTGGACTTGTGAATTTATGCCACTTGTGATATAAAGCCATCTTCTTCTGCCTTAGCTGGCTGCCTTGGGGTAAAGGCTCAGTCTTTCCAGGTACTTCTCCCAGCCATGTTCTCCAAGCTAAGGTGTGTCTGTGCACATCCCGATCCTCACACAGGTCCTGGGGCACAAGGTCTTTGCTCATCTCTGCAGCAATAACCTTTTTCTCACCTTATCACAAGGCTCCTCCTGCATCTACTTTTTACCTGCATGGCTGCTAAAACCTGTAATCTGCTCTCTGCCAGAATAGAAACTGGCACCCATGTCCTCAAGGAACTTGATCTCAGGGAACTTGATCTTCCCTGTTTCTGTGCATCTCACATCTCTGTAAATCCACACCTACAGCTGCCATTCATGCATGGAGAGGGGGAAAGAGAGAGAGAGAGAGAGAGGGAGGGAGAGAGAGAGAGAGAGAAGTTGGGCAAGAGAGGGTGTAAAGAATGAAGGGAGGGAGGGAAAGAGAGACAAACAGACAAACAGAAAGAGAGAGGGAGAAAGGGAGAGAGAATTGGGAAAAAGCTGTACTTTCAAAAAACCTTTAAAATGCTTCAAATATAGTGGGAGTTTTTGTAAATATTATGGCAAAATTGAATCATTTTATACACAGCGTATGTGGCAACTTTTCTAAACAGTATGTGATTGGTTTATTATTTAAATTTTAGTCAACTAATCATGCATTAATTGCAATACCTACTCTATGCCATGCTCTCCTCACTGATTAACCTTCATGGTTTGCCCTACTTTTCGTTTTGTTTACCCAGGAAAAGGGTTCCAGGTGTAGGATAAGCAGAATCAGACCCATGTAATAAGGAAAGTTTTCACAGAAGAAGTGGAAAGAGATCAGGGAAAATGCAGGTCCTTCTCTTAGATATCTCTGTCTATCCCTTTTCTGAGCATGCTGTCATTTCTTCCTTCCCTTCCTCGCATCTGGGTACTTCTAGGTTGGGAACCCTACCACCTCGTGAGGCCCTGGCATGGCCAGAAAAGGGAAGGGCCACTCAGCTTTAGGTCTTAGAGAGAAGAACTCTTTCTTTTCTTCTTTTAGTTCTTTCCACAGTGGAATAAGTTCAAAACTCAATGGCTAAGACTATATTGTGAGTTTCAAGGAACAGAGACCAGGACAAACATTTTGATCTAGGTTGTAAACTCATTCCTAGGGCTGACCACCAGGAAACCTGATGGAGCTGTGAGGGCCAAAGTTCATGGACAAATACACACACACACACAAACACAGACGCAGACACACACACACACACACACACACACACACACATTATGCTAAGGTAGTTGGTCAAAAACGTTGGCATACGTTAGGCCTAGATATGAAGAATAAGAAAAAGGACATGGGAGTGACCTCATACTGGAAAACACTTATATATCAATAACAATAATAGTAATCTTACGTGATGTGCATAGTGTCACTGACACTGTCCTGGGGTCACTGCCCTCATGGTGTACCACAGTGTCTCATTTACCACTCACAGTACATATGTTATCAATTCTGTTATCAATACCTCCAATTTTACAGGATGCCAAGGCAGGCATGTAGGCTGTAACTCAGGATGTACAGTTACTCGCCACAGGTCATAGGGAGTTAAACTCAGGCATACCCTGAAACTGACACATACCCTCTCAGTTACTGAAAATGAGGAATAGAAACACTGGAGAAGAACCATATACATCTGCTTAGGAGTCTGAGAGACTGAGTAGTAGAGACACTGAGTGAATGAAGACTTGAAGTTTATGGGAGGTGTGGACGAAGAATGCTGCCTGTTGTTTCAGTAAACAAAGGATATTGTAGCCATCGAGCCAGCAGCTCCAGTGGTGTACCCTGAGGGGGTTTAGGAGGGAGAAAAACAGGATAGGGTATTAGCCCTAGATAGTTAATGTGTGATCAAAGGATCAAAGGATCAAAGGAATGATTTCAATAAGCCCAGACTGTTGTATCTTCCCATACATAGAAAAGTGCTGAACTCAATAACTTGAGATATCCGATTTTTCTTTAATTAACATTAATCTTTTGATGTTCTGACCAGCTGTTTTTGTTTGTTTGTTTTCCAAAACACCTATATAATCCTGCCTCCTTCCTTACCTCTTCAGGGCAGTCCCTCAGAGCTATGTGAGAGGCTGCCTCCTGGGCTTAAGTCCTCAGTTTGCTGAATAAACATTATTCTCAACTTTTAGGTTATGCATTTGTTTCAGTCAACAGAGGCAGTAGGGGAAAGGAAGGGACATTGCCAAAGCCAGCACGATGGAAATATTTGGTGAACTAAGGTCTCTGTTGATGAAGTGCAAAGTTGAAGGAGCCCAACATCTTGAAATGATATTGAATAGGTATGCAATGTTCAGATAATAAATTATTTACGTTTTCTAAGACTTGACTTTAATTCACCTTTTTTTCCTTCATTATTTTGAAACGTTTAATAAGGTTGCTATCCCGTGTAGCACTTTTGAATTTTAATTGTATTTTACCTTACTTTTGCATAATACTAATAGTGAACTGAACAACTTAACTTTATATTGATGATTCAAGGGATTTGTAAATTTTATAAAGCTTCAGAGGTCATTTTATCTCACACCAGGCAGCCTTAAACTAGATGTGCAGAGTACCAATTAGCAGAAAATTCTAGATAACCCAAGTCTGTTCAGCAAGGTAACTTAATGGTAAAAGTGAAATTGCAGAAATGTGTCTCAGGAGGCTCTGAGCAGCTCAGGTTCTTTATGGCTCAGTGCAGAAAGAATTCAGCCAGAAGCAAAGTGATAGATAAGAAGTGATTTATTAGAATAGGTTGAAAGTAAGTGGGCAAGGGGTTGAGTGGGCAAGTGGGCAAGTCTTGTAGCCCCAAGAACTTACTGGGCTACAGTTTTATAGTCAAAGGATAAGTGGGGAAGGGAGGGACATGTACTCTTCATTCTTGAATAGACATCAAACTTCCATCATCAGCTCCTCCTCCATGTCAGGCAGGGGAGTTTTCTTGTCCCTACATGGTCAAGCTGGGACTGCCATGGCACAATGGAAATGAGCAAAAAGATGGTAACATATACTAAAATATGGTAAATCATCTCAGGTTTCAGTATAATGTCACCTTTCCCTTATATTTTTCATTTTAATATGGCCAGAAAAGCATGTCGTAGGAGTCATTAAATTACTGAAATCACTGGGCAGGATGTGTGTCTCATTTCACCATTGTTTTATTGTTTTGGGGCATGTCTCAAGCTTCTGTTGCATGGTTTTATTGCTAAGCAAGCCTGCTTGGTTTTGTAGTTAAGCAAACCTGCTTTACTGAGTGATCATTAACTTATAGGAGTCTCCCATACTTTTTCCTTTACTTATGGTCCCTTGGAGGGCTTACTTATTTAAACACCTACTTTGTCCTTTTACTCTGTCGCTATTAAAACAACACAAAAACAAGGAGATACCACGGGCCAGGTGCCATTTATAAGACCTTTCAATTAATGGGTGTTAGTAATATACCTAGGAAAATTGCCTGACCCCAAAGCTCTGTTGGGAATGATGGTGGAACAAACCTGTAGACAGTGCAAGTATACAGCTGCCTCAACACAAAATGATTCAGCTATTCAACTGCATGAGATTCTAAGAGTATCTTCAGTGTTTGAGCGTAGATCCTCCAGCTGTGAAGTTATGGTGCATAAGAAAACCTTTCAGATGTGGGTATTGACAAAGTTTCCCCAGTACTTTTCTTGAGTAACGTGGAAGCCAAGGGTAAGGTGTTCCCTCTGCCTCCTTACTCTTCAGATATGTATGTGAGGCCCATCATGGAAGCATAATTGTATCCATTGCATGCTGATTGCATACTCCTTCAGCACACCCCGACCAACAAAAACTTCAGTTCTTGAAAAACAAATCCATCCTTTAAAAAACTAACCTTTAATGGAAGTCAGCAGTCAATGTATTGAAAACAGCATGCTTAAGTTGAACTAGACAGTGGAATAGTCACTTATCATCTGAGGTCCTCAGATTCCACATCTGTTAAATAAAATATCTGCCTGGGTGATCTTGCATCATCTTTCAGTTCTGATAACCATGAGACTTGCATTAGGCATTTAACAGAATATAGAGAGACTCTAAGGAGAGCAATGCAATGTATAGGTCTCCAGGAAAGATTTTCTTACCAGGTGGCCAGCTAACCACTTATGCTGCTCAAACAATAGCCTGGAGAAAACAGTTTGCAGCTTTTTCTTGCTTTGTTTTTGCAGTCAACATCAGGAGATCTAAAGTTACCAATATCTACCTGTTTGGATAATCTCCAGATTACTTGGCAAAGTGTTTCTCTCACTCCACTTGAGATCTTAACAACAGAGTCTGGGGCCACCCATTGTGGTTGGTCCAGCAGACTTCAGGCATTATGACGTGGACCTGTTTTTGCCCTTGAAATCTCAGGAGGCCACCTCAGAGGAGGACCAGGCACCTCCTGCTTCGTTAGCTTCTTGTTTAAAGAAGTTGCATGGTCTTTTCCTCATCAGTTACATTTCAATGACACAAGCCACAGTGAATTTTAATTTTGCCATAGGAATGGCAAAATGAAGCAACCACTCTGGCGCATTACTCTCCTGTTATATTTAATATAGCAAACATCGGGTTTCTCATGCATGGAAGTGTTACCAGAGGCTACTGGAAAAATATTAGTTGTTATTCCAGCAGTGGCTAAAAATTGGTGCAAATCCATGTATGTTAGCAACACCAAAAACTTGTCGATGGTTCTGCACTGCAGAGCTCTGACACTGCTTTCCTGTGTTCTTTCTCAATCAAGAGGTCAAACGAATGGGAATAAAACAAAAAACAAAAACATACCAACACAGTTTTGTCTTCTGTTGAGCTTTGAAGTGACACATGAGGCTCATTTATCTGTGCAGCCCCATATTATCTAGCTTACATAGCTAGTGCACCAAGTTCCATTGTCTAAAACTTCTAATAGAATTAGGAACAGAGAACATTTTGTGAGAAAAGATATGCTCTTCAGATCATATGCTTTGAACATATTTACCCAAGGGCTAGATTAACCATTAACCATTGATAGAATATGTAAACATTTTTCTGCCTTTTTCCTCAATGAACATTTTTGAAATGTTTTACAAATATGTTTGCAATTACCAGTTATGAATTAAACACTAATGTCTTTTAGCCTTGGTAGGAAGGTGTAAATAATTTTACGGAGGAAATTCCAGTTAATTTTCTACAAAGGGGAGAGAATTTATAAAGAGGAATTTGCTCTTTTAGAAGGAAAATCTGACCCTATTATTAGTTTTTATTTTTTCCGTTGTAGTTTGTGGTAATGATGTTGGTGATAGCTATTTAATAATCCAAATCACAATACAAGAGCACCCTTTACAGTTAACAAATGATTTTCAATGATTAGGTGCTGAAGGCAAGCTGCAAATGCAATTTGTTTCTATGAATTTTGATTCTCTTTTGTTTATATCCAATAAGCCTGTGTATGTGTGAGGAAAAAGAAATATAATATGAATAGAAAAAGATGATCTGTTTCCCAAAATCTTGGGTCCACAAAACTAATTATAATGAATTTTCATCCCATGAATATTAATATTTTACTTCCACATATTTTACAAAAAGCAAATAATGCTAAAAGTATATCTAACAACAATAGAACGTAAGTGTGTTGGGGAAAATGCAGTTTATTGTTAATTCACTTTGATTGGTTAAGAGCAAAAGCATATTCCAGATCACTTTTTTAGACAGCAAAAAACTAAACAGCAGAGAGACTTTCAAGACGGCAGAGGAGTAAGACATGGACATCACCTTCCTCCCCACAGATACATCAGAAATACATCTACATGTGGAACAACTCTTACAGAACACCTACTGAATGCTGGCAGAAGACCTCCGACTTCCCAAAAGGCAAGAAATTCCCCCACGTACCTGGGTGGGGCAAAACAAAAAACAGAGAGAAAACAATAGGGACAGGACCTGCACCTGGGAGAGGGAGCTGTGAAGGAGGAAAAGCTTCCACACACTAGGAAGTCCCTTCACTGGCTGAGACGGGCGGGGGGGTGGGGGGAGAAAGCTTTAGAGCCACGGAGGAGAGCATAGCAACAGGGGTGCAGAGGGCAAAGCAGAGAGATTCCTGCACTAAGGATCTGTGCCAACCAGCAATCACCAGCCCTAGAGCCTTGTCTGCTCACCCGCTGGGATGGGTGGGGGCTGGGAGCTGAGGCTCTGGCTTTGGAGGTCAGATCCCAGGGAGAGGACTGGGGTTGACTGTGTGAACACAGCCTGCTGGGGGCTAGTGTGCCACAGCTAGCTGGGAGGGAGTCTGGGGAAAAGTCTGGAACTGCCTAAGAGGCAAGAGATCATTGTTTTGGGATGCGTGAGGAAAAGGGATTCAGAGCACCACCTAAACAAGCTCCAGAGACAGGCGCAAGCCGCGGCTATCATCATGGACACGAGAGACGGGCATGAAACGCTAAGGCTGCTGCTGCAGCCACCAAGAAACCTGTGTGCAGACCTGTATCCACACCTAGCCTCCTGGGAGCCTGTTCAGCCTGCCACTGCCAGGGTCCCGTGATCCAGGGTCAATTTCCCCAGGAGAACATACGGTGTGCCTCAGGCTGTTGCAATGTCATGACAGCCTCTGCTGCCACAGGCTCGCCCTGCAGTGCATACCACCCTTCCACTGGTCTGAGTGAGACAGAACCCCGTAATCAGCTGCTCCGTTAACCCCATCCTGTCTGGATGGAAACAGATGCCCTCAGGTGACCTACACACAGGGGCGGGGCCAAATCCAAAGGTGAACACCAAGAGCTCTGTGAACAAAGAGGAAGAGGAATTTCTCCCAGCAGCCTCTGGAGCAACGGATTAAATCTTCACAAGCAACTTTATGTACCCTGCATCTGCGGAATACCTGAATAGACAGCAAATCATCCCAAAATTGAGGCAGTAGACTTTGGGAGCAACTGTAGAATTAGGGTTTGCTTTCTGCATCTAATTTGTTTCTAGATTTATATTTATCTTAGCTTAATATTTAGAGTTTATTATCACTGGTAGATTAGTTCATTGATTTCGTTGCTTTATTCATCCTTTTTTTTTACTATAGATACATATTTTGTTTCCTTTTCTCTTTATGTGAGCATGTAGGTTTATGCTTCTTTGTGTGATTTTTGTCTGTATAGCTGTCTGTTTTTTTTTTTAATAGATTTTAGTACTTGTTATCATTGGTGGATTTGTTTTTTGGTTCGGTTGTTCTCTTCTTTCTTTTTTTCCCTGTTTTTATTTTGAATAATTATATTTTATTTTTTATTTTAATACCTTTTTTTTTTCTTTCTTTTTCTTCTCCTTTTTCTTCTCAGCCTTGTGGCGATAGGGTCTTAGTGCTCCGGCTGGGTGTCAGGGCTGTGCTTCTAAGGTGGGAGAGCCAAATTCAGGATACTGGTCCACCAGAGACTTCCCAGCACCACATAATATCAAACAACGAAAGCTCTCCCAGCTATCTCCATCTCAACACTAAGACCCAGCTCCACTGAACAACCAGAAAGCTACAGGGCTGGACACCCTATGCCAAACAACTAGCGACAGGAACACAATCCCACCCATTAGCAGAGAGGTTGCCTAAAATAATAATAAGGTCACAGACACCCCAGAACACACCACTGGATGTGGTCCTGCCACCAAAAAGACAAGATCCAGCCACATCCACCAGAACACAGGCACCAGTCTCCTCCACCAGGAAGCCTACACAACCTACTGAACCAACTTTAGTCACAGGGGGCAGACACCAAAAACAACAGGAACTACAAACTTGAAGCCTGCAAAAAGGAGACCCCATTAAGTATTTCTCATTAAGTAAAATGAGAAGACAGAGAAACACACAGCAAATGAAGGACCAAGGTAAAAATCCACCATACCAAAAAAATGAAGAGGAACTAGTCTACCTGAACAGAATTCAGAGTAATGATAGTAAAGGTGATCCAAAAATCTTTGAAATAGAATGGAGAAAATACAAGAAAAAATTAAAAAGGATCTAGAAGAACTAAAGAGCAAACAAACAATGATGAACAATACAATAAATGAAATTTTAAATTCTCTAAAAGGAATCAATAGCAGAATAATTGAGGCAGAAAAACAGATAGGTGACCCGGGTGATAAAATAGTGGAAGTAACTACTGCAGAGACTAATAAAGAAAAAAGAAGGAAAAGAATTGAAGACAATCTTAGACACCTCTGGGACAACATTAAATGCATCAACATTCTAATTATAAGGGTCCCAGAAGAAAAAGAGGAAAAGAAAGGGACTGAGAAAATACTTGAAGACATAATAGATGAAAACTTCCTTAATATGGAAAAGAAAATAGTCAATCAGGTCCAAGAAGCACAGAGAGTCCCATACTGCATAAAACCAAGGAGAAACATGCCAAGACACATACTAATCAAACTATCAAATATTAAATACAAAGAAAAACTATAAAAAAACAGCAAGGGAAAAGCAACAAACACCATAGAAGGGAATCCCCATAAGGTTAACAGCAGATCTTGCAGCAGAAACTCTACAAGCCAGAAGGGAGTGGCAGGACATATTTAAGTGATGAAAGGGAAAAAACTACAACCAAGATTACTCTACCCAGCAATGATCTCATTCAGATTCGATGGAGAAATTAAAACGTTTACAGACGATCAAAAGCTAGGAGAGTTCAGCACCACCAAACCAACTTTACAACAAATGCTAAAGGAACTTCCCTAGGCAGGAAACACAAGAGAAGGAAAACACCTACAATAACAAACACAAAACAATGAAGAAAATGATAATAGGAATATACATATCAATAATTACCTTAACTATAAATGGATTAAATGCTCCAAGCAAAAGAGACTGGCTGAATGGATACAAAAAAATGACCTATATATATGCTGTCTACAAGAGACCAACTTCACACCTAGGGACACATACAGACTGAAAGTGAGTGGATGGAAAAAGATATTCCATGCAAATGGAAATCAAAAGAAAGCTGGATTGGCAATTCTCATATCAGACAAAATAAATTTTAGAAAAAAGACTATTACAAGAAACAAAGAAGGACACTACATAATGATCAAGGGATCAATCCAAGAAGAAGATATAACAATTGTAAATATCTATGAACCCAACATAGGAGAACCTCAATACATAAGGCAAATGCTAAAGGCCATAAAACGGAAAATCGACAGTAACACAATCATGAAAGGGGACTTTCACATCCCACTTTCACCAACGGACAGATCATCCAGAATGAAAATAAATGAGGAAACACAAGCTTTAAATGACACATTAGACAAGATGGAGTTGATTGATATTTATAGGATATTCAACCCAAAACAACAGAATATACTTTACGCTCAAGTGCTCATAGAATATTCTCCAGGATAGATCACAACTTGGGTCACAAATCAAGCCTTGGTAAAATTCAGAAATTGTATCAAGTATCTTTTCAGACCACAGCATTAAGAGACTAGATATCAATTACAGGAAAAAAATACAAACACACGCAGACTAAAGAATACACTACTAAATAACCAAGAAATCACTGAAGAAATCAATGAAGAAATCAAAAAATACCTAGAAACAAATAAGAATGAAACACGATGACCCAAAACCTATGAGAGGCAGGAAAAGCAGTTCTTAGAGGGACGTTTATAGCAATACAATCCTACCTCAGGAAACAAGAAACATCTCAAATAAACAACCTAACCTTACACCTAAAGCAATTAGAGAAAGAACAAAATCCCCAAAGTTAGCAGAAGGAAAGAAATCATAAAGATCAGATCAGAAATACGTGAAAAAGTAACAAAGGAAACAATACCAAAGATCAATAAATCTAAAAGCTGCTTTGTTGAGACGATAACCAAATTGATAAAACATTAGCCAGACTTATCAAGAAAAAAAGGGAGAAAACTCAAATCAATAGAACTAGAAATGAAAAAGTAGAAGTAACAACTGACACTGCAAAAATACAAAGCCTCCTGAGATATTACTACAGGCAACTATATGCCAATAAAATGGACAACCTGGAAGAAATGGACAAATACTTAGAAAGCACAACCTTCTGAGACCGAACCAGGAAGAAATAGAAAATATAATCAGACCAATCACAAGCACTGAAATTGGAACTGTGATTAAAAACCTTCCAATGGGGCTTCCCTGGTGGCGCAGTGGTTGAGAGTCTGCCTGCCGATGCAGGGGACACGGGTTTGTGCCCCTGTCTGGGAGGATCCCACATGCTGTGGAGCAGCTGGGCCCGTGAGCCATGGCCACTGGACCTGCGCGTCCAGAGCCTGTGCTCTGCAATGGGAGAGGCCACAGCAGTGAGAGGCCCGTGTACCAAAAAAAAAAACCTTCCAACGAGCAAAAGCCCAGCATTAGATGGATTCACTGCTGAATTCTCTCAAACATTTAGAGAAGAGCTAAAACCTACCCTTCTCAGACCCTTCCAAAATATAGCAGAGAGAGGAACACTCCCAAACACATTCTACAAGGCCACCATCACTGTGATACAAAAACCAGAGAAAGATGTCACAGAGAAAGAAAACTAATAGCAGTGCATTGATGAACATAGATGCAAAAATCATAGATGCAACAAAATACTAGCAAACAGAATCCAACAGCACATTAAGAGGTTCATACACCATGTTCAAGTGTGGTTTAACCAGGAATGCAAGGATTCTTCATTTATGCAAATCAATCAATGTGATAAATGATATAAAAAAATTGAAGGAGAAAAACCATATGATCATCTCAATTGATGCAGAAAATGCTTTTGACAAAATACAACACCCATTTATGATAAAATCCCCCAGAAAGTAGGGTCAGAGGGAACTTACTTCAATATAATAAAGACCATATATTACAAACCCACAACAAACATCATTCTCAATGGTGAAAAACTGAAACCATTTCCACTAAGATCAGGAAAAAGACAAGGTTGTCCACTCGCAACATTATTATTCATCATAGTTTTGGAAGTTTTAGCTACAGCAATCAGAGAAGAAAAAGAAATAAAAGGAATCCAAATTGGAAAAGAAGTAAAGCAGTCACTGTTTGCAGATGACGTGATACTATTCATAGAGAATAGTATGATGCTTAAAGATGCTACCGGAAAACTACTAGAGCTAATCTATGAATTTTGTAAAGTAGAAGAATACAAAATTAATGCACAGAAATATCTTGCATTCTTATACACTAATGAAGAAAAATCTGAAAGAGAAATTAAGGAAACACTCCCATTTACCCATGGACATATGGTCACTTTATTTTTTGTAAAGGAGGCAAGAATTTACAATGGAGAGAAGACAGCCTCTTCAATAAGTGGTGCTGGGAAAACTGGAGAGCTACATGTAAAAGAATGAAATTAAAACACTCCCTAACACTATACACAAAAATAAACTCAAAATGGATCAAAGGCCTAAATGTAAATCCAGACACTATAAAACTCTTAGAGGAAAACATAGACAGAACACTCTATGACATAAATCACAGCAAGATCCTTTTTGATTCACCTCCTAGAGAAATGGAAATAAACAAAAATAAACAAATGGGACCTAATGAAACTGAAAAGCTTTTGCACAACAAAGGAAAACATAAGACAAAAAGAGAACCCTCAGAATGGGAGAAAATATTTGCAAATGAAGCCACTGCCAAAGGATTAATCGCCAACATTTACAAACTCATGCAGCTCAATATCAAAAAAACAAACAACCCAATCCAAAAATGGGCAGACCTGAATAGACATTTCTCCAAAGAAGATACACAGATTGCCAACAAACACATGAAAGAATGCTCATCACTAAGCATTAAAGAAATGCAAATCAAAACTACAATGAGCTATCACCTCACACCAGTCAGAATGGCCATCATCAAAAAATTTGCAAACAATAAATGCTGGAGAGGGTGTGGAGAAAAGGCAACCCTCTTGCACTTTTGGTGGGAATGTAAATTGATACAGCCACTAGGGAGAACAGTATGGAGGTTCCTTAAAAAAACTAAAACTAGAACTACTGTACAACCCAACAATCCCACTACTGAGCATATACCCAGAGAAAACCATAATTCAAAAAGAGTCATGTACCACAATGTTCATTGCCACCCTATTTACAATTGCCAGGACATGGAAGCAACCTAAGTGTCCATAGATGGAGGAAAAGATAAAGAAGATGTGGCACATAGGTACAATGGAATATTCCTCAGACATAAAGAGAAATGAAAGTGAGCTAGTTGTAGTCAGGTGGATGGACCTAGAGTCTGTCATACAGAGTGAAGTAAGAAAGAGAATAACAAGTACCATATGCTAACACATATATATGGAATCTAAACAACAACAAAGAATGGTTCTGAAGAACCTAGGGGCAAGACAGGCATAAAGACACAGAGGTAGAGAATGGACTTGAGGACACAGGGAGGGGGAAGGGTAAGCTGGGGCAAAGTAAGAGAGTGGCATGGACTTCTATATACTACCAAATGTAAAATCGATAGCTAGTGGGAAGCAGCCACATAGCAGAGGGAGATCCACTTGGTGTTTTGTGACCACCTTAGAAGGGTGAGATAGGGAGAGTGGGAGGCAGATGCAAGACGTAGGAGATATGGGGCTATATGTATATATATAGCTGATTCACTTTGTTATACAGCAGAAGCTAACACACCATTGTAAAGCAATTATACTCCAATAAAGATGTTAAAAAAATAAAAAGTAAAGCGCACTGCAATGCATGCCTTAAATGCATGCCTTAATGGCTTTTAAGCATACACCATTCAGTTTCAATTGTCTTAATTGACTTAGGATATAATTTATTTTTTGCTAAGTTAATAAAAACCTAAAATAGTATACAAAATTATATTCAGATATTAACTCAGCTTCAAGCTTTTATCTGTGCACATTTTGTAGAATATATGTTATTGTTATTAGGTTTTATTCTTATTTTAGGTAAAAGCAATAGCTGAAATCATACCAGAATCTTAGATAGGGGTGATTTTCTGATGATATTTTTATGTTTTTTTCTCTCAGTTTTATTATTCAAACCTAGTTTGATCAACAACCACACTTTACTCAGAATGAGTTTCTTATGACATTTATTTACTTCTTAAAATTTAAGCTTACCAGTAAATATAAAGTGTTACCATCACTGAGCCTGTTTAAATTTCTTGCTCATAAACTGCTTCCTCTTTAACTCCTTCACTACCTCTCTATACCTGATTCCCTCCCTCCCTGCCACAAGCACTCATTTTCCAAGTCCTAGGCTCTTGCACATTGTATGGTCCTTACTGTCACTGCGAACTCACTGTGGGCATCAGCTGTATTGTGGTGATCTGTCAATGACTAGGTTTATGACCTCAAGCAAGATATTATCCCAGTTGGGTTCAATTTTCTCCATCTACAAAATCCTAGTTATTAACCTTGTCTGATTTACAGCACTGTAGAAGTAAAGGGACATACAGATGTCCTAGCTCTGTAGGAAAAGAATGAGCTATGCTAGAAAGGGCCTAGTCCGGAATTTAGGATTCTTGGTTTCAATTCTTGGTCAGAAAAATTTGCTTACCTTTTCTAAGTGTCTCTACCTATGAAAAGAATTTGAACTATGTGCTGCTAAACTATAATTCTCAAAAAGTTAAAATGATGACTCTTAAAAATAGGAAATGAACACATATCAAATATTTTAATCAACTCATGAATAAATGAGGATATCAATAGATGCCAAATACTGGTTAAAGGAACATTTGAGGAACTAAGTATTTACAGGCAATTTGATAAAGCTGTTAGAAAAAAGATTTCTGTGTTACATATAAAACTAGTAAATTACTACAGGGAAATAGCCCATAATATTTAGGGTTATCTTTTCTACCAGACAGAAATTATTTGCATCCCTACTGAACACAAATCTACAAGCTAACACAAGCCTCACTATGATTGAGGCTTTAAATCAGTGGTCCTAAAAATGCTCATTAAAAAGGCTCTTGTAACTCTAAAATTCTATGAATCCATATTAATACTATTTAATTAAATATTGATGTGGAAATAACTTGTCCAGCCGCTGACATTTACTTTGGTGTTTGTTTTTGATAACCCTCAGTATTAGAGGAAAAATAATTTTTCTTTCCTATGAATATATGGTTAAAATATGGATAATTTTATTTATAAAGACTCAGATAATAATGAACACATCAGTAATAGGGAATCTTCATTAGTTCCCTCTCCTAGTCAGGTCAGATGATTTCTTTTAGTTTTCTCTCAAATATTATCATGTGCTGGTCACAGTCCCAGTCTAAAATTGTTACTATCCAATATCTTCTTCATGTTTCTTTATTGTGTTATTTTTTCTTCTCAGAGGGGATGCCCAAGGCTTCTTGAATTCTTTATATTTCATAAATATCATTTAAATTATTTTTGTCCAAAGGAGTTCAACCTGATGTTTCCCAGAATTTTCTATTAATATATTTGCATTTTGAAATTTAGGATTCTGTCATATTTTTCTATTTTCAAGTTTGTTCCTGTCACTCATAAGCAAGTAATTTACCCATACAACCCAGCTGTAATGTCTGTGGATTTCCATTGTATCAGGGTGGGTTTGCCCAGCAGCAAGTCCTGTAACAAATGGTACATTAGTGTATTTGGAAGGAGACCTGAGGAAATACTGGCAGGGGTACAGAGGTGAGGCAGCCAGTCAAAGGTGGGTGTAGAGCAGGTTACCACTGTGGGTGCCTAGGGTGTAACACACCTCAGAGTTGTCCTGACTGGGGATAAGGATGCTAGGGATTTATCTTTCAACTCCATTCATCACTGGCTAAGATCATGTCACTTGGAAGGAGAGGAAGGCTTCAGAGAGAGGGTTGTAGGAGCTGCTGTGGGACACATGAGCTGGAGCTGTGAATGCCAAAGGACCAACGTGAGGGCACATCATTGAAAGTGCCTCGGGCAAACATGGCTCTTTGTAAAACTGACCTATGGAGGCTTTGAAATAATATCTAGTACTGGTTTTGCAAGTCTGATTCAACCAAATTTTAGTTGGCCTTTATCCAGTTCTGAAATCCTTTTTGAGATTTTTGTGCTAGAATAAGTGTGGAGAATTTAAACAGCAATTAAATGATCATATCATTTTGATGGGTATAAGGAGTTAGGAAAGGGGTTTTAGAAACCAGTTAGAGCACCCTTTAACTTTACAGAGTAACTTGCCCAAAGATACCCAGTTGGTGAGTGGTAAGCTCTTATACCACTCATGGTATCTTTCCTAAAAAAAAAAAAAAAAAATTGTTCTATGATGTTAGCACAGGCTCTAGGGAAAAGTTATGAGGTAGAGAAATTGTGTGGGTGTTCTCTTACTTCATTTCACACAACTGATGATCTATTCCTTGCCAACCTTTCCCAAAGCATCCTATCTCGTCCTTCGCTCCTCCTTGGGTTACAGGAGGCCCAAATATCGTGTGGTTGGATTTGGCTATTCTAAAGCATCTGTTACATAATAAGGACGTTAATACCTTTTAGAAGTGACCAGCAGGAACTAATATATATTTGGGCATCTGGGAAGAACCCAGTGAGACTACTTCTTACTAGTGAAGTAAAATTTCTGTGAGGGAGAGGAGGACATTTTTATTATAACTGTTATAATTTTATTTTAATTTTTATTATAACTGTTATATAATTTTTTATATTTTTTTAATTTTTATTATAACTGTTATATAATTTTTTATATATTTTTTTAATTTTTATTATAACATACTTTTTATTATAACTGTTATAATTTTATTTTAATTTTAACTGTTATAATGTTTATTATAACTGTTATAATTATTATAACTTATAAGTCAGGTATGGATTCTGAAGCTTCATAGTTTGTCAATTAGGTAAGTGACTACTATGTAGTATAGGTTTAAGGCTCAAGTTTAGTTATTTTCTTTTTTTTTTTTGAATTGTATTTATTTTTTTACACAGCAAGTTCTTATTAGTTATCCATTCTACACATATTAGTGTATATATGTCACTCCCAATCTCCCCATTCATCACACCACCACCTCTCTGTCACTTTCCCACCTTGGTGTCCATACATTTGTTCTCTGCATCTGTGTCTCTATTTCTGGCCTGCAAACAGGTTCATCTGTACTATTTTTCTAGGTTCTACATATATGTGTTAATATACAATATTTGTTTTTCTCTTTATGACTTACTTCACTCTGTATGACAATCTCCAGATCCATCCGTCTCTACAAATGACCCAATTTCGTTCCGTTTTATGGCTGCGTAATATTCCATTGCATATATGTACCACATCTTCTTTATCCACTCATCTGTCAATGGGCATTTGGGTTGCTCCCATGACCTGGCTATTGTAAAGAGTGCTGAAATGAACACTGGAGTGTATGTTTCTTTTTAAATTATGGTTTTCTCTGGGTATATGCCCAGAAGTGAGATTGCTGGGTCATATGGTAATTCTATTTTTAGATTTTTAAGGAACCTCCATACTGTTCTCCATAGTGGCTGTATCAATTTACATTCCCACCAACAGTGCAAGAGGGTTCCCTTTTCTCCATATCCTCTCCAGCATTTGTTGTTTGTAGATTTTCTGATGATGCCCATTCTAACTGGTGTGAGGTGATACTATACTGTAGTTTTGATTTGCATTTCTCTAATAATCAGTGATGTTGAGCAGCTTTTCATGTGCTTCTTGGCCATCTGTATGTCTTCTTTGGAGAAATGTCTATTTAAGCTTTCTGCCCATTTTTGCATTGAGGTGTATTTTTTTTAATATTAAGCTGCATGAGCTGTTTATATATTTTGGAGATTAATCTTTTGTCCACTGATTCATTTGCAAATATTTTCTCCCATTCTGAGGGTTGCCTTTCATCTTGTTTGTAGTTTCTTTTGCTTTGTAAAAGCTTTTAAGTTTCATTTGGTCCCATTTTTTTATTTTTGTTTTTATTTCCATTACTGTAGGAGAAGGATCAAAAAAAATCTTGCTGTGATTTATGTCATAGACTGTTCTGCCTATGCTTTCCTCTAAGAGTTTAATAGTGTCTGGCCTTACATTTAGGTCTTTGATCCATTTTGAGTTTATTTTTGTGTATAGTGTTGGGGAGTGTTCTAATTTCATTCTTTTACATGTAGCTGTCAGGTTGTCCCAGCACCACTTATTGAACAGACTGTCTTTTCTCCATTGTATATTCTTGCCTCCTTTATCAAAAATAAGGGACCAAATGTACGTGGGTTTATCTCTGGGCTTTCTATCCTGTTCCATTGATGTATATTTCTGTTTTTGTTCCACTACCATACTGTTTTGATTACTGTAGCTTTGTAGTATAGTCTGAAGTCCAGGAGCCTGATTCCCCCAGCTCTGTTTCTCTTTCTCAAGATTGCTCTGGCTATTCGGGGTCTTTTGTGTTTCCATACAAATTGTGAACTTCTTTCAGG
Source organism: Pseudorca crassidens (assembly GCF_039906515.1). Classification (NCBI taxonomy): domain Eukaryota; kingdom Metazoa; phylum Chordata; class Mammalia; order Artiodactyla; family Delphinidae; genus Pseudorca; species Pseudorca crassidens. The sequence continues at coordinate 130,551,828 of NC_090296.1, forward strand.
TTTTTCATCATTAGTGTATAAGAATGCAAGAGATTTCTGTGCATTAATTTTGTATCCTGCAATTTTACCAAATTCATGATTAACTCTAGTAGTTTTCTGGTGGCATCTTTAGGATTTTCTACGTATAATATTACATCATCAGCAAACAGTGACAGTTTTACATCTTCTTGTCCAATTTGTATTCCTTTTATTTCTTTTTCTTCTCTGGTTGCTGTAAAGCTATGTTGAATAATAGTGATGAGAGTGGACATCCTTGTCCTGTTCCTGATCTCAGAGGAAATGCTTTCAGTTTTTCACCATTGAGAACGATGTTTGCCGTGAGTTTGTCATATTTACCCTTTATTACGTTGAGGTAAGTTCCTTCTATGCCCACTTTCTGGAGAGTTTTTATCATAAATTGGTGTTGAATTTTGTCAAAAGATTTTTCTGCATCTATTGAGGTGATCATACGGTTTTTATTCTTCAATTTGTTAATATGGTGTATCACATCGACTGATTTGCATATATTAAAGAATCCTTGCATCCCTGGAACAAAACCCACTTGACCATGGTGTATCATCCTTTTATTGTGTTTTTGGATTCTGTATGCTAGTATTTTGTTGTATATTCATCAGTGATATTGGTCTCTAATTTTTTTTTTTGTACTATCTTTGTCTGGTTTTCATTTTGGATCATCGTGTTTTCATCGTAATTTTTCTCTAGATATTGTTATTTCCTCTTTGATTTCTTCAGTGATCTCTTGTTTATTTCATAATGTATTGTTTAGCCTCCATGTGTTTGTTATGTTTTCTTCCCTGTAATTGATTTCTAATCATCTCGTAGCATTGTGGTCAGAAAAGAGGCTTGATATGATTTCAATATTCTTAAATTTACTGAGGCTTGTGACCCAAGATGTGATCTATCCTGGAGAATGTTCCCTGTGCAGTTGAGAAGAAAGCATAATCTGCTGTTTTGGGATGGAATGTCCTATAAATATCAAATCCATCTGGTCTATTGTGTCATTTAAAGCTTGTGTTTCCTTATTAATTTTCTGTTTGGATGCTCTGTCCATTGGTGTGAGGTGTCAAACTCCCCCAGTATTCTTGTGTTTCTGTCGATTCCCTCTTTTATAGCTGTTAGCAAGTGCCTTATGTATTGAGGTGCTCCTATGTTGGGTGCATATATATCTATAATTGTTATATCTTTTTCCTGGTTTGATCCCTTGATCATTATGTAGTGTCCTTCCTTATCTCTTATAACATTCTTATTTTAAAGTCTATTTTATCTGATATGAGTATTGTTACTAAGCTTTCTTTTGTTTTCCATTTGCATGGAGTATCTTTTTCCATCCTCTCACTTCCAGTCTGTATGTGTCCCAAGGTCTGAAGTGGGTGTCTTGCAAACAGCATATATGGTACTTTTCTTTGTATCCATTCAGTGAGGCTGTGTCTTTTGTTTGGAGCATTTAATCCATTCACATTTAAGGTAATTATTGATATGTACATTCCTATTACTATTTTCTTAATTGTGATGGATTTGCTTTTGTAGGTCCTTTTCTTCTCTTGTGCTTCCCACTTCGAGAAATTCCTTTAGCATTTGTTGTAGAGCTGGTTTGGCGGCACCGAATTCTCTTAGCTTTTGCTTGTCTGTAAAGCTTCCGATTTCTCCGTCGCATCTGAATGAGATCCTTGCCGTGTAGAGTAATCTTGGTTGTAAGTTCTTCCCTTTCATCACTTTAAATATGTCATGCCACTCCCTTCTGGCTTGTAGAGTTCCTGCTGAGAAATCAGCTCTTATCCTTATGGGAGTTCCCTTGTATATTATTTGTCATTTTTCACTTGTTGCTTTCAATAATTTTTCTTTGTCTTTAATTTTTGTCAGTTTGATTACTAGGTGTCTTGGCATGTTTCTCCTTGGGTTTATCCTGCATGGGACTCTCTGTGATTCCTGAACTTGGGTGGCTATTTCCTTTCCCATGTTAGAGTTTCCAACTATAATCTCTTCAAATATTTTCTTGGGTCCTTTCTCTCTCTCTTCTCCTTTTAGGATGCCTATAATGCGAATGTTGTTGCATTTAAAGTTGGCCCAGAATTCTCTTAGGCTGTCTTCATTTGTTTTCATTCTTTATTCTTGTTCAACAGCAAGGAAGCTCAAGGAAGAAAGAAATAATAGGGAGTCTAAAAACATTGTTAGACTATCTCTTGGGAAGGGACCTCAGATGCCTTCAACAGGTGTCCTGAAGAACACTTGAAGTGTCTGAATGACTGTCGTTGAAGGATTATTAAGCTGCTTGTGTGTTTCTGGGGGTAGGATTGAGCCAATCAGTAGAAGCTCCTTGAAGCAGATTTGGGCTATTCTAACAGTCAGAGCTCCCAGCTGCTTCACAAGACGACACTTGAAGAAGACATTTTGATAAAAAGATTTTTGAAAATCACTAAGAACAAACACAAGTGATAAGTGTAATACACACACAGGTGCTTGGGAAAGGAGCGTTTGGATCAATTTAAGTGAAAGAATAATTTAAATCATGTTTTAGATGAATTATGAATTGTTAGAGAATATAGAATCATGAAAATGCCCTGAGGGTTAGCTCTGATATTTAGTAATGCTCTGTGTCTCCGATTATCAACACAATTCTGAATTACATAATAGGGTTAAATGTGAAAATGTGGTCTAGAGTAGTCTTGTTGATAATAGAAGTGATAGAAAGGCCTCTAATTTTTTAACCCCTAATATGTACCAAATCCTGCACTAGGAACTTTCTATACGTGGTATCTTACCTTAATATTAACTTACCAATATGGACTTTATTTTGTTCATTTTTATATTACTATATCAGATTGATTATCTTAATTTTTAATTTGTGTTATATATCTTGATTAGAGTAATTGGCATACAATAGAATGCACAGATCTTAAATATTCAGTTTAATATATTTTGACACTTGCCTATATCTATGTAACCATAATCGAAAAAAGATATATAATATTTCCATTATCACAAAAATGTTCTTCCTGCCTCTTTATGTATTAAGCATATTTTTTTTTCCTGATGCTTTGACCTCTTGAGACCTACTGACATTGAAATTTCCTCTCTTAGGGTTAGCTAATTCCTAGGGATAACAAACAACTTGCCTGGGAACAAACCAACAATCCAGAGTCCACATCCTTAACTACCTCCACTATGGGCTTTTACACACTGGGCCACTAACCATCTGCCTTAATCATCCTAGGGCCAGACTACTAGGGACAGCCTCTATGCCCCAGAGTTTGCTGAAATTATTGATACTAACCAAAGTTAAACTGCTTACTCTGTTTCATCCATTCCTTTCTGGGAAAACAAAATAAAGACTCTTGCCCACAGATCTCCCCTTTTCTGATCAACACTGGTGCTCCTTTGTGTGGCCCCCCTGTGGCATGGTATACCCCCTCTTCTTGGGAACTATTTCTTCAATGACAGTTGCCTCCTGATCTGTTAGTTTCAGTATATCTGTAATAAAACTTGCATTTTAAAACAATTTTACACTCAAATTCCTCACAACCCTAAAGCAATAGCATTATGATTTCTGTCTCTAGAAAGTACTGCTGTATTTGACTTTTAATAATTATCATATTTGTGAGGCTGGATCTCTTTGTGTTTATTCCACTTGGAGTTTGTTGAGCTTATTGGACATGCAGATTGTTTGCATACAATTTTGGAAGTTTTTAACCTTTATTTTTTCTAATATATTTCCTATTCCTTTATCTCTCTTCTCGCCTGGCTCTACCATTATTGTGTATGTGGGAGTGCTAAAAGATATCCCACAGGTCTCTGAGGATTTTCTTATTTTTCTTCACTATTTTTTTCTAGTGTTTTTTAGAGTAAATAGTGTTTATTGAACTTTCTTTAAATTCACTGGTTCTTTCTTCTGCCAGTTCAAATCTGCTACTGAGTCCCTCTAGTGAATTTTTTTCATTTATTGTCCTTTCAAATCCAGAATTTCCATTTGGATCATTTTTAGAACTTCATTATATATTGGTAGTCTCTATTTGGTGAAACATCATCATCATCATACTTTCCTAATTCTTTTAAAATGTTTTCTTTAGTTCTTTGAACAGATTTATAATATCGTCTTTGTAGCCTTTGTCTGCTTGTCCAACATCTGTACCCCCTCAAAGAGAATTTCTACTGAATTTTTTTCCTTTGCATGAATTATACTTTCCTGTTTATTTTAATGTCTCAGTTTTGTTGAAAGATAATATATTATAGCAACTCTGTATTCTCATATCCCCAATATTTGTTGTTGCAGTTTTTTGCTTGTTTACTGACTTGCCTGGACTAATTCTGTAGCATCTGTTATCCTCATAGAAAATGTCTCTGATGTTTCTTTCTTTCTTTTATTTCATTTAAAAAAAAATTTATGTCTGGCTCCATAACCTCTGTCAGAGGTTGTGTTTAAACCCCTTGAGTGAGTTTTGTTTCCAGGCTTTGCTGTTGAATTTTTCTAACTGAGAGACCTAACAATTCTGCCCTATGCTCAGTCAAATGCTTTTGGTGCCAGAGGCCTGCTCCAATCTTTTCTGAGTGGGTGCAGGGTATAGGAAATCTTAGCAAGACCCTCTTTGACTGGATCTATGTGTTGGATTTCTGGCTGGTCTGCTTTTTTGTTACTTTCCTCAACTAATATCACAGCAATGTCAGACTTTTGATTGTTTGCCACTAAAATCTATTGTTTCAACAATGACCCTCAGATTTTTCAGTGGGATTTTTGTATATTAATGGGATATTTCCATGCTATGCACAAAATAAAATTAGCCCTGTGTGGCTGTGCAATGGAGATACCAGTACTCATGGAATGCCCTACCCTTCCAGGAAGAACTTACATGTCATGGAGATGGGTGTGGGTGGAAGCAGTACCTGGCTAAAATGACACAGATTGACATATTTACATCCAGCCCAATAGCTTTTATTGAATAAATTATTCTCAATTTTTTGTGTGTCCTTTAGCCAACATCTAGAGACTTATAATTTTTGAAAACTTTGTCAATTTCATCATTGTTTTTTGGGGAAAAGAATTAAGCAAGCTCTTCACACAGACACTCTGCTACCACAGATCACTTTTGTCTTTTCTTGGATTTCAGAAGAGTGGAATCATACAGTGTGCACTTGTGTATGCATGTACACGTGAGTGAATGTGCATGTATATGTGTCTGACTACCTTTGACAGTTGAAAAAATTCTTCCCTGTTATTGTTTGTATAGTTTTTCTACTTTAAAATTTGTTTAGTTTATAAATATAACAAATTAAATAATTATTATAATTTATAATAATTTATAAATATTGTATATAGTTTAGAGAAAACTAGTATACACTTTACCCAGTATCTCCAAATATAGTATCACCAGAGCAAGGAAATTGACACTGATATAATATATTAATCAAACTACAAGCCTTATTTGGATATCACCAGTTTTTAAAGGCACTGTGTGGATCTATGAAAATGTATTGTGTGGATGGATTCATGTAACCTCTACTACAATCAAGATGCAGAATTATTTTATTGGTTAAAAGATATATCCTAGGGATTCCCTGGTGGCGCAGTGGTTGAGAGTCCGCCTGCCAATGCAAGAGATATGGGTTCATGCCCTGGTCCGGGAAGATCCCACATGCCGCGGAGCGGCTGGGCCCGTGAGCCATGGCCGCTGAGCCTGCGTGTCCGGAGCCTGTGTTCCGCAATGGAGGAGGCCACAACAGTGAGAGGCCCTCATACTGAAACAAAAAACAAAACAAACAAAAAAGATATATCCTATCCTTTAGTAATCATATCCTCTACCCAGATCTAATCAATCACAACTACTAATCTGTTATCCATAATTAATTTTATTGTTTCAAGAATGCTATATAAGTAGAACTATAGAAGATGTAAACTTGTTGAGACTGTCTTTTTTTCATTCGAACTAATGTCATCCAAATTGTGGCATGTATAGTTTCTTTTATTAATGCATGTCTATTATATGGATAGTATAGTTTTTATATTCTTTCACTGAGTGACGTTTAGGTTCTTTCCAGTTTTTAGCTATTACAAAGAAAGTTACTATGAAAATCTGTCCACTAGTTTTTGTGTGAATATGTTTTCATTTTTGTATGGTCAATCACCAGGTGCAGGATGGCTAAGTCATATGGAAAGTGTATGTTAAATTTTATAAGAAACTGCCAAAATGTTTTTTAGAATGGCTACATCATTCCAATTCTCGTCAGCAATATGGGAAATATCTAGTTGCTCTTTACACTTCCTAGTAATTGTTTTGCTGGCATTTAAAAAATTTTAGTCATTCTGCTTAACTTGAATTTACCTACTGGCTAATAATTTTGAACATATTTGCAGTGCTTATTCACCATCCATGTAGCTTCTTTGGTGAAGTGTGTGCCCATTTTCTAATCATACCTTTTTTTTTTTTTTTTTGACTTGCACAGTCTTTTTTTTTTAAATTGCAGTATAATTGCTTTACAATGTTGTGTTAGTTTCTGCTGTACAATGAAATAAATCAGCTATATGTATACATATATCCCATCCCTCTTGCACATCCTTCCAACCCACACCGATCCCACCCACCTAGGTCCCCACAGAGTACCAAGTAGAGTTCCCTGTGCTATACAGCATGTTCCCACTAGCTATTTTCCTTGGGTATCTCACAGTCAGGTCAAAAACATTTCAATCAATTTCCACTCTACACTTTTTAGTCCAAGGGAGGGAACTAGGAATTGGACTCCTTCTTCTCAACCACTCCACACCAGTGAAGGGTGGGACGAGACTGAGAAAAGTGCTATGGAGTTCACTGATTCCTGATGCTTATGCATTTTTGAGCACCTGCATCATACTTTCAAAAGTCATACCTGGCTCTGATTGTGTCAGTTACACAATCCAATAAATTAAATATTTTGTTTTTATTTTATGATTTTCAACTGAAAAAATACTGACATATAGTATCCCTCTTAGAGCAATCCCACAAATCAATACCAAAAACGTAAATAGGGGCAGAGTCAAGATGGCTTATTAAGAGGACGTGGAATTCATGTCTCCGCACAAGGGCACCTACCAGACACAGGTGAAGGACCAAGGACACCTAAGGGGATGGGAGGAACCCCCAGTGACAGGGTAGGATGTGGGCCATGGGGGGAGTGAAGGAGGAGGAGAAGTGGAGGTAGGACAGGACTGGGAGGCTGCTGGGGGCAGAGAAGGGATCCCATACCCGAAGGAAGAAATTGGGGAACCATTGGGAGGGCAGAGAATCAAAAGAGAGTGTGACCAGGTTTCCCCTGCCCACTTGGGCCCCCAAGAACCTGCTGAGATCCCGGACCTGATCCTCTGCCCACTGAGGCTCCCTTCAGCCACGCAGGCCTTGAGGGAGTGGGAGGGAGGGAAGGGGGAGCAAAAGTAATGGCTCCCACACACGGGTTAGGGGTCCAGCCATGACGGGGGAGATAGTGGGGGAGATGGTGGGGAGGGCAAAGGAATGGAGCCAGTGTTTTCCTTGTCCACTTAGACACTGGGGAGCCTGTTGGACTCCCGGGCCTAATCCTCTTCCCTTGGAGCCTGTCTCCAGCTATGCAGAGCCCAAGCCCCACCCCTGCACCACCACTCAGGGCCCTACCTCTACACCTGGAGACCCCCTCCAATGTGCTGGGCCTAAACCCCACCACACACCCTCACTCAGGGTCCTACCTCCAAACCCCAGAACTCCACACCTCCAAAGGCCCTCCTTTGACATGCTGCCTCTTCCCCTCTTTGCAGGTCCTAAGCAGAGGCCCCGCCCCACACTTGAACATCATCCCACCTAAGTCCCGCACCAGGGGCCTTTTTGGCCTATGTGGGTCCTGAGCCTAGGCCCTGCCCCAAGCTCAAATGTCACCCCCACCACCCACCTAGGTCCCACCCCAGCCTAAACTCCACCACTGCCTAATTCCACACCTAACTCCACCCCATAGCAAAGGCTTTTATCTTTTTCTTTCTTCCTCTTGTAGGTTCTCTTTTATCTTGTTGATTCATTGTTGTTGATACTTTTATATTTTTATGTTTTCTAATAAATCTTCTATTTTTCTAATTTTATTTTATTCTTTATACTTTGTTATTGTTCTCTCCTTTTGGCTTCCCCCTCCCTCCACATCCCCACATTTTTCTCTTTTCTCTGTTGTGGTTTTATTTTATGTTGCTGCAGTTCTTTCAATTATAGTTTTATTTTTCCTAATACATGTTTTTTTTTGTAATTTTATTTTCTTTTTCATTCTTTGATAATGTACTGCTCCTTTTTTTCTTTCTTCTTTTTTTCTAACTGCACAAAGAAGCTTGCGGAATCTTAGTTCCCAGGCCAGACGTCAGGCCCTAGGTCCTGAGGTGGGAGCTCCTAGTCCCAACCACTGGACTAATAGAGAACCTCAGACCCCAGGGAATATTAACTGGAGTGAGGCCTCCTGGAGGTCCTCATCTCAGTACCAAGACCCAGTTCTACCCAACTCCCTGCAAAGTCCAGTGCTGGATGCCTCAACTCAAACAACCAGTAAGACAACACCACCCATTGAAAAAAGAAAAAATGAAATGACAAAAATATGTTACAGACGAAAGAGCAAGGTAAAAACCTACAAGACCAAATAAATGAAGATGATATAGGCAGTCTACCTAAAAAAGAATTCACAGTAATGAGAGTAAGTATGATCCAAAATCTCGGAAACAGAATGGAGAAAATACAACATCGTTTAAAGATCTAGAAGAACTAAAGAGCAAACAAACCATAATGAGCAAGCAAACTACTGAAATTAAAAATACTCTAGAAAGAATCAATAGCAGAATAATGGAGGCAGAAGAACAGATAAGTGAGTAGGAAGAAAAAATTGTGGAAATAACTGCCAGGGAACAGAATAAAGAAACAGGAATGAAAAGAATTGAGGACAGTCTAGAGACCTCTGCGACAACATTAAAAGCACCAACATTCGAATTATAGGGGTCCCAGAAGAAGAAAAAAAGAGAACGTCTGAAAAACTATTTGAAGAGATACTAGTGGAAACCTTCCCTAACATGGGAAAGGAGTCAATCAAATCCAGGAAACGTAGAGATTCCCACACAGGATAAACCCAAAGAGTAACATGCTGAGCCGCATATAAATCAAACTATCAAAAAATAATACAAAGAAAAGAATTTTAAAGCAACAAGGGAAAATCAACAAATAAGATACAAGGGAATCCCCATAAGGTTAACTGCTGATCATTCAGCAGAAATTCTGCAAGCCAGAAGGGAGTGGTAGGACATATTTAAAGTGATGAAAGTGAAAAACCTACAATCAAGACTACTCTACACAGCAAGGATCTCATTCAGATTCGATGGAGAAATTAAAACGTTTAGAGAAAAGCAAAACTAAGAGAAGTCAGCACCACCAAACCAGCTTTATGACTAATGCTAAAGGAAATTCTCTAGGCAGGAAACACAAGAGAAGGAAAAGACCTACAATAACAACCTCAAAACAATTAGGAAAATAGTAATAGGAACATATATAGGGATAACTACTTTAAATGTAAATGGATTAAATGCTGCAACCAAAAGACATAGACTGGCTGAATGGATACAAAAATAAGACCTGTATATACGCTGTCTACACGAGAACCACTTCAGACCTAGGGACACATACAAACTGAAAGTGAGGGGGTGGAAAAAGAAATTCCATGCAAATGGAAATCAAAAGAAAGCTGGAGTAGAAATTCTCATATCAGACAATATAGATTTTAAAATAAAGACTATTACAAGAGACAAAGAATGACACTACATAAAGATCAAGGGATCAATCCAAGAAGAAGATATAACAACTGTAAATATTTATGCACTCAACATAGGAGCAACTCAATACATAAGGCAATACTAACAGCCATAAAAGGGGAAATTGACAGTAACACAGTCATAGTTGGGAATATTTAACACCCCACTTTCACCAATAGACAAATCATCCAAAATGAAAATAAATAAGGAAACATAAGCATTAAATGACACATTAGACAAGAAGGAGTCAATTGATATTTATAAGATATTCCATCCCAAAACAACAGAATACATTTTCTTCTCAAGTGCTCATAGAACATTCTCCAGGTTAGACCATATCTTGAGCCACAAATCAAGCCTTGGTATATTTAAGAAAATTGAAATTGTATCCAGTATCTTTTCTATGCAGGAAAAGCATTTCTAAGAAGGAAGTTTATAGCAATACAATCCTACCTCAAGAAACAAGAAATATCTCAAATAAGCTAACCTTAAACCTAAAGGTATTAGAGAAAGAACAAAACCTCAAAGTTAGCAGAAGGAAAGAAATCATAAAGATCAAATCAGAAATAAATGAAAAAGAAATGAAGGAAACAGCAACTATTAATAAAACTAAAAGCTGGTTCTTTGAGAAGATAAACAAAATTGATAAACCATTAGCCAGACTCAACAAGGTAAAAAGGGAGAAGACTCAAATCAACAGAATTAGAAATGAAGAAGGAAAAGTAACAACTGACACTGCAGAAACACAAAGGATCATGAGAGATTACTACAAGCAGCTATATGCCAATATAAAGGACAACTTGGAAGAAATGGACAAATTCTTAGGAAAGCACAGCCTTTCGTGGCTGAACCAGGAAGAAATAGAAAATATAAACAGACCAATCACAAGTACTGAAATTGAAACTGTGATTTAAAATCTTCCAACAAACAAAAGCCCAGAACCAGATGGCTTCACAGGCAAATTGTATCAAACATTTAGAGAAGAGTTAACACCTATACTTCTGAAACTCTTCCATAATATAGCGGAGGGAGGAACACTCCCAAACTCATTCTATGAAGCTACCATCACGCTGATACCAAAACTAAAGATGTCACAAAGAAGCAAAACTACAGGCCAATATCACTGATGAACATAGATGCAAAAATGCTCAACAAAATACTAGCAAACAGAATCCAACAGCACATTAAAAGGATCACACACCATGATCAAGTGGGGTTTATCCCAGAAATGCAAAACTTCTTCAACATAGGTAAATCAATCAGTGTTATACACCATATTAACAAATTGAAGGATAAAAACCATATAATTATCTCAATCGATGCAGAAAAAGCTTTTGACAAGATTCAACACCCATTTATGATAACTCTTCTGAAAGTAGGCATAAAAAAACCTACCGTATCATAATAAAGTTCATATATGACAAACCCACTGCCACAATTGTTTTCAATTTTGAAAAACTGAAACCTTCTCCTCTAAGATCAGGAACAAGACAAGGTTGCCAACTTTCATCACTATTATTCAACATAGATTTGGTAGTTTAAGCCACAGCAATCAGAGAAGAAAAAGAAATAAAAGAATCCAAATCTAAAAAGAAGTAAAACTGTCACTGTTTACAGATGAGGTCATCCTATACATAGAGAATCCTCAAGATGCTACCAGAAAACTACTACAGTTAATCAATGAATTAGGTAGAGTGGCAGGATACAAAATCAATGCACAGAAATCTCTTGCATTCCTATACACTAATGATGAAAAATCTGAAAGAGAATTAAGGAAACACTCCCATTTACCATTGCAACAAAAAGAATAAAAAACCTAGGGCTAAACCTACCTAAGGAGACAAAAGACCTGTATGCAGAAAACTGTAAGACACTGATGAAAGAAATCAAAGACGATACAGATGGAGAGATATACCATGTTCTTGGATTGGAAGAATCAACATTGTGAAAATGACTAGACTACCCAAAGCCATCTACAGATTCAACAGAATCTCTATCAAACTCCCAATGGCATTTTTCACTGAACTAGAACAAAAAAATTTCACAATTTGTATGGAAACACAAAAGACCCCAAATAGCCAAAGCAATCTTAAGAAAAATGGAGCTGGAGGAATCAGGCTCCTGCACTTCAGACTATACTACAAAGCTACAGTAATCTAGGCAGTATGGTACTGGCACAAAAAATAGAAATATAGATCAATGGAACAGGATAGAAAGCCCAGAGATACACCCATGCACAAATGGTCACCTGATCTTTGATAAAGGAGGCAAGAGTATACAATAGAGAAATTGCAGCCTCTTTAATAAGTTGTGCTGAGAAAACTGGACAGGTAAAAGATTGAAATTAGAACATTTTCTAGCACCATACACAAAAATAAACTCAAAATGGATTAAACACCTAAATGTAAGGCCAAACACTATAAAATTCTTAGAGGAAAACAGGCAGAACACTCTATGACATAAATCACAGCAAGATCCTTTTTGACCCACCTCCTAGAGAAATGGAAATAAGAACAAAAATAAACAAATGGGACCTAATGAAACTGAAAAGTTTTTGCACAGCAAAGGAAACCATAAACAAGACAAAAAGACAACCCTTAGAATGGGAGAAAATATTTGCAAATGAAGCAATGGACAAAGGATTAATCTCCAAAATACACAAAGAACTCATGCAGCTCAATATCAGAAAAAATAAATAATCCAAAAATGGGCAGGATACCTGAAGGGACATTTCTCGAAAGTAGATATACAGATTGCAAACAAACACATGTAAAGATGCTCAACATCACTAATCATTAGGGAAGTGCAAGTCAAAGCTACAATGAGGTATCCCCTCACACCAGTCAGAATGGCCATCATCAAAAAATCTACACACAATAAATGCTGGAGAAGGTGTGGAGAAAAGAGAACCCTCTTGCACTGTTGTTGGAAATGTAAATTGATACAGCCACTATGGAAAACAGTATGGAGGTTCCTAAAAAAACTAAATATAGAACTGCCCAGCAATCCCACTACTAGGCATATACACTCAGAAAATTATAATTCAAAGAGAGTCATGTACCACAATATTCACAGCAGCTCTATTTACAATAGCCAGGACATAGAAGCAACCTAAGTGTCCATTGAGAGATGAGTGGATAAAGAAGATGGGGTATATATATATATATATATATATATATATATATACACACACAATGGAATATTACTCAGCCATAAAAAAAAGTGGAACTGATTTATGTGTAGTGAAGTGGATGGACCTAGAGACTGTCATACAGAGTAAAGTAAGTCAGAAAGAGAAAAACAAGTACCATTTTTCAACACATATATATGGAATTTAAAAAATGGTTATGGAAGGGGCAGGAAAGGAATAAAGACACAGATGTAGAGAATGGACTAGAGGACATAGGGAAGAGAAGGTGTAAGCTGGGACAAAGTGAGAGAGTAACATTGATTTATATACCAAATGTAAAACAGATAGGTAGTGGGAAGAAGCTGCATAGCACAGGGAGATCAGCTTTGGTGCTTTGCGACCACCTGTGGCAGTGGGATAAGGAGTGTGGGAGGGATTCACAAGAGGGAGGGGATATGGGGATATACATATGCATATAGCTGATTCACTTTGTTTCACCGCAGAAACTAACACAACATTTTAAGGCAATTAAAATCCAATGAAGATTTTTAAAATAAATAAATAAAACCCACAATGCAACAGGAAGATTTGCCTATAATACAAAAAGGAAATTCATACAGAAAAAAGCTGCAAATAGAAATTCAACACAAAAATAAGTTCCATATCACTAAAATAGAAAGTATTAATGAAAATAGTGAGTTATCAGTTTAAACTATGAGATTAGCAAAAACTAAACTGCTTGAAATTGTCCAATGGTGAGTGTGTGGAAACAGGCAGGTTTATAATAACACAAATCAACACAGTCATCTTGAAAGTAACTTGGCATTCAATGCTTTTTATTTAAACCTGCAATCTCACTTCTAAGTGGGAGAATATTCCCTGTACTGCAGAGAACAGAACAGATGCTCATATATGTTAAAAGCTCATTCAGCTAAATTTTGTGCCAGTGAAAACACTGTTATCTGAGATCAAATGGATTCAAGACATGTGGATAATTTTGTTAAATACTAGGTAGTATTGGTTTATTTTTTCTTCTCAGAACAGTGGTGTCCACTGCCTACATTTCATCACTTAGCACATATTTCTAACCTTTTAAGTTATGTCTTCTTGCTTGCAGTCCAGCGCACAATCTAACTCTGATGGTAAAATATACACATATAATGGCACGCTACAGAAAAATTACCAAACACACCTACTCAGAACAAGCTGTTCAAATGATCTCTCAAGCTAAAAATATCAAATTTACTTTGCTAAAATAACAATCAAATACTTATTTTCTCTCTTTTCCTTTAGCAAACATTTTAAATAATTGAAAACCTGTTGTAGTGTATCTTTCTGCTAGGAGGGTGCAAAAATGGTCATAAAGTTAAGGAAATAGATAAATATTCAGATACAAATAATGTAATCTATTACACGTCTTATGCTAATTTTGTGCTGGAAATATATTAAAGAATGTATTAAAATGTAGATGTCAATGTTAGAGCTATAAATTTCAGATGATGTTCCAAGTGAGGTGTTTGCTATTTTTATTGCTTTAACTTTTTAAAAATCAAATATACTTTGTGGTAAAATCAGGTAGAAAAAATGAGCAATAAATTCTTTAATAAATAATGCTACCTCAAGTTGCTTTCATTTCTTTGATATGTTACCTCATTGAAACTGGGAAAACAAACCACTGCTGTGTATTGTGCACATTACTTGCTCTGTAGAAATTAGATCTGACTTCACTAGATATTGATTATAAATTGTGAACATCTTGTAATTTTTAATCTATTGATACAAGTTAAGAATGAACAAACCAAAAAATAAAATTTGATAGTTTTTCTCCTTTAAAAGAGTAGACTACAAACTTTTGACACTATTTTACTTGTTTTGATGTCATAAACATGAATTTACTAGAGTAGTTATTAGCATGTTACACACTACAGTGTCCAGTAAATCCACAGGGACCAAAATACAAATAAAGTTCATGGACCAGCTCAGGAGAGGATCCTCCTCCTCATGGTCCTTGTGCTGGGCTCAGTGAGCCCTGGTGACCCAGAGACACCTGTGTCTGTACTCCTGTCCCTGCTCACCCCTATTGGTGTCCCACAGTGAGTCTGGTTGGAACTAGTGGTCCACTCTAGCTAAGCCAAGAAGAAGAGTGAAAGAAATCTTCTGTCAGGACTTTGGTGTCTGTTTGAGGGATTCTTTCACCACCTCTAGGTATTCTTCCTCAGGTAGCAAACTACACCTAACAGAGTGGAGACCAAATGTTTACACGACTTCATAGTAGCCTTTGAAAAAGAGGAAAATGGCCCTTTTCATGCCCACAGGCATTGTTATTAAAAATTTGTTTAAAATGTGTTGATACAATCTCAGCCCATTCACTTGGCCGTGTTGTTCATTAACCGTGTAGCTAGACCAGAACGAACCCAAGGAAGGAATAGGCAAGGGACAAACATTGTCCCAGTATAACTATAGAAGCTCAGATGAGAATATGTGCCGAAATCTGGTGTAATTTCCAGTACCACTGCATGTGCTGTATCCATTGTCTTTTGATTTCTTTAAAATAAGCTTCTTGAGATAGCTTAACATTTATAGGAAAAATTGTGAAGATAGTAGAGTCCCCACATAACCAATCCCCAGTGTCCCTATTATTAACATTGCACATATATCAAAATTAACACACCAATATTGATATATTTTTATTAATTAATGTCCATGCTTTACTCAACGTTTCCTTAGTTTTTACCCACCTACTATTCTCTGTTCTAGGAGTCCATCTGGAACACCATATTACATTTCTTTGTCACATCTCCTTAAGTTCCTCTTGGCTATGAAAGATTTCTCAGACTGTTTTTGATGACGTTTACATTTTGGGGGAGTACTGGTTAAGTATTTTTTTGAATGTTCTCAGTTGGGAACTGTATAATGTGTTTCTCACAATTAGACTGGGATTGTGGGTTTTTAAGAGGAAGACCACAGAGGTAAAAAGTACAATTCCCATCATCCTCATATTGTCAACATGGCTTTTCACTGTTGATGTTAACCTTTATCACCTGGATGAGGTGGGGCGCTCCACTGTAGGTAACATTCTCTATTGTGAAGTTACTTTACCCACTTTTTATACAGTACCTTGTACTCTGAGAGGAAGTCACCATGTGCAGCTCACACATAAGGAGTGTGAAGTTAGACTATACTTCCTTGAGGGCAGAGTATCTATGTAAATTATGTGGACTACTCCTAAAGGGAATGGCAGAGTATCTATGTAAATTATCTGGAATTCTCCTAAAAGAAAATTTGTCTATTCTCCCTGATATTTATTAATTCATTTATTTCTATCAGCATAAATTTATGAATATTTATTTTATACTTTAGTTTATAACCCAAATCTACTTTACTTTGCTACTTAAATTGTTCCAGCTTTGGCCATTGGGATTTCTTTCAGCTGGCTCTTTTGTCCCTTTGACATATGCAATATTATTATTTTTAAAAAACTCTTTCTCACTTTCTGATACTACAAGATGATCTAGGCTCATCTTGTATATTTACTGCCCCAATCCTAGAACCATTGTTCTACCTTTATTAGAGAAATCAGAATCTTGGTATGAGGTACAGTCATTTCTACTGAGGTGTTATTTCTAAGTCCTGTCAGATGACAAAACATATATATATATATTTGATAATCAGATGATTAGATGAATCTCAAATGCATATTCCTAAGTTTGTGAAGCTCATCTGCAAAAGGCTACAAATTGTGTGATTCCATTTATATGACACTCTGGAGAATGTATATAAACATATCTATAAATATTTATATATGTATAGATAGATAGTTATATGTATATAACTATAAATGTATATGGTTAAACAAGAGTCCTTATTGAGGTCTCCAGTTCTAATCAATTGCAACATGAATCATTCTAACATTTTCCCCTTGCTTATCTGTAAACCCTGGCTTCCATTTGCTTAATTAATCCACCATTCAGCTGCTTAATAATTCAATTCTAGAGTACAGGTATAGTGGTTTCAGAATTGATAACCTATACCCACATGGAAACAACTTTATTAACTAGAGTACAGTACTCAAGTACAGTTCCTTTTTCCTTTAGACTTACTTACAGACTCCACTCGTTTCAAAAGTTTCTTAAATCAACACATTTATCCCCCATCCCCTTCAGTGAAGTTATTTTATACACTTGTAAGACAGATTCTTTTGTCGCATTCTATGTTCCTTTCTGGGATCCCCTAACTTCCTAAGGTTAAAAAATTTGTAGACTTTAAGATTTACTTGTAATTAAAAGTTCTATGGGTTATCAGAAACACATATTATTATGTATCTATTCTACAGTATCATACAGGATAGTTTCACCTCCTAGGAAAATCACCTGTGCTCCACTCATTCCTCATGAACATCTGGCAATCACTGAATCTCTTTACATCTCTATAGTTTGTTCTTTTCCTGGAATGTTATATAAAATGGAATTTCTCAGTATGTTACCTTTTTTATAGATAAGCTTCTTTGATTTAGCAGTATGCATTTAAGATTCATCTATGCTTTTTTTTTTTTACATCTATGCCTCTTTGAGGCTTGATAGTTCATTCTATCACTGGGAAATACTTTACTGTATGGATGTACCATTTTTTATTGATTAAACTATTGAAAGATATCTTGGTTGCTTCCAGTTTGGGGCAATTAAGATTAAGCTGCTATAGCGTTTATAAACGTTTAAGTGCTGGTTGCATGCCTGATCTATCAATTACTAATAGAGGGGTGTTAAAGTCTCCAAATATATTAGATTTTTCTATTTCTTCTTTCATTTACAGCAGTTTTTGCCTTGTGTATCTTGATGCTCTCTTTGAAGGTGTATCATGTTTAGGATGCTCATGTTTTATTGGAGAATTCATCTATCATTATGTAAAGCATCCCTATTGCTGGTAATATCTTCTGAAGTATGATTTTTCTGATATTAGTAAATGTATTCCAGCTTTCTTCGGTTATTCTTAACATGTTATATATTTCCCCATCCCTTTGCTTTTAACCTATCTGAGTCTTTATATTCAAAGTGCGTTTCTTGTTGTACTCTGACAATCTCTATATTTGATGCATTTAGACCACTCACTGTTAAAGTGATTATTGATATAGTTGGATTAATATTTAACACATTGTAACAGTTCTCTTTTCAATGCATTTATTTTTTATTACTCTCCCATCCTCATTTTCTACCTCTTCTGGCTTTAATTTAGCAATTTATATGATTCCATATTAATCTGTTCTCTTTGTATACCATTATACCTCTTTAAAAATTCTAATGGTAATGTACAATTTTTAACTAAGCTAAATATACCTTTAATAACTATATACTATTTCAAGTGCGTGCTACAGTTTCACCCCTTTGAGATTGCTCTCATTCATCTCACTTATCTATATGTTATAACCACCCAGTGAATAGTTACTATTATTACTGTACAAACTTTTAGATTGCTAAGAATTAGGAAAATGAAATATTTTACTTTCATTTATTCTTACACTGATGCTCTTTTCCACTTTGTAAATCCATGTTTCTGACCTCTACCAAGTTTCCTTCTCCCTGAAGAACTTTTAAAAAATATTTCTTGCAAACCAGGTCTTATGGTGATGAAATCCTTTGGTTTTTGTTCATCTGAGAAAATCATTTATTCTTCACTTATGAGGGATAATTTCTCTGTACATAGAATTCTAGGGGTTTTTTTTTCTTCTAATACTTTATTTTACTCCACTGTCATTGTTTGCATAGCCTATCTGCTGTAAATATTCTCCTTGTTCCTCTGTAAAAT
Source organism: Pseudorca crassidens (assembly GCF_039906515.1). Lineage (NCBI taxonomy): Eukaryota > Metazoa > Chordata > Mammalia > Artiodactyla > Delphinidae > Pseudorca > Pseudorca crassidens. The sequence goes on from NC_090296.1 coordinate 130,570,517, forward strand.
GTCCCCACACCCCAGCTTCTTTCAAGATTTTCTCTCTTTGATTATCTGCAGTTTGAATATGATACGCCTTGTTGTGGGGTTTCTTTTTAGTTTTGGATTCTTTTAATATTTATCTTCCACTATATCCTGGATCTATTGTTTGGTATCTGTCAATAATTAGAAAGTTCTCAGCCATTATCATTTCAAGTACATCTTCTGGTCTGTTCTCTCATCTTTTCCTAGTATATTGCAGTTACATCTATCTTAGACCTTTTGAAATTGTCTCATAGTTCTCGGATGTTCTGTCATGTTTATACTTATATTCATTTTTTTTTCTGCGGTACGCGGGTCTCTCACTGTTGTGGCCTCTCCCATTGCAGAGCACAAGCTCCGGACACACAGGCTCGGCATCCATGGCTCATGGGCCCAGCCGCTCCGCGGCATATGGGATCTTCCCGGACTGGGGCACGAACCCGTGTCCTCTGCATTGACAGGCGGACTCCCAACCACTGTGCCACCAGGGAAGCCCTTATATTCTTTTTGCTCTTTGCATTTCAACTTAAGTGTCTATTGACTTACCTTCAAGCTTACTGATTATTTTCTTACTGATAAACACAACGAAGGCATTCTTCATTTTTGTTACAATGGTTTTGACTTCTAGCATTTCCTTTGGATACTTTCTTAGGGTTTCCATCTCTTTACTAATAGTACCCATCTGTTCTTACATGTTTTCCAGTTTTTAAAAATTAGATGCCTTAACATATTAATTATAGTTACTTTAAATTTCATGTTTCATGATTCCAACATTTGTGTCATATCTGAATCTGGTTGTGATGATCGCTTTCTCTCTTCAGATCTTGTTTCTTTCTTGCCTTTTGGCATGCCTTGTAAAATTTTTTGTGGAAAGCAGAACATGTTGTATGAGCTCATAGGCACAGGGTTAACTATGCTTTGGTATGACTTCTTTGTTACTCTCACTACAAGCTGGGCTGTGTTTAGTGCTATTGTAGCTTACAGGTGCCAGAAGCAAATCCCTGAATCAGTCTTGTTTGCCCTTCCTTTTGACTCTGGGCTCCCCTTATTACTGTTCCTGAGAGACAGTCTGCTTCTTGCAGCAATTTCAGCTGAATCTCCATTTGTTACACTAGAGTTATGTTTGTGAGGTGACAAAATGTGGGTGAAGAAGGCTTCATACTCTTCTGACTAAATCTCAGTATTTCAGTGGGCCTGTGTCTCAGGACTGTGACATTCACAAGTGTGGGAATAGAGTTTTTGCCATCTCACCCCATTCCCTCCCCAGCAACAGTGTTCTTCATCTATCTCTCTGAAGCCCTGACCTTGTTGACTGTCTTCTATGCCTTCTGAAAGAAGGCTAGAGGTAGCTAGAGTGGGAGGAATGCCCTTTCCCCAACTGGGATAAGACTCTGGCAACACCTTTTGCCCTGTAGAGTTGGTCTTTGTTATGAAGAAGACTCTGGGCAAATTTCACTACACACTATCCCTGCCTCTTTACTCCCTGTCCCAAAGCCTAGAGGGGACCTTTCTTGGATTTTCAGTTGTGAAAACCTTGTGGAGTCATTTAGGTAAACCCTACAAAGTGTGGGAATACCCTTATGGTGGGCTCCATGACTTTATAACTCTTATTATAATCTAGACTCAGCGTCCAGCATTTCATCAAAATCACCATTTAAGTGTTCCTACCACCTATGGCTCTAGCAACTTGTGCTCCAGGTAAATTTAGCTGTCTATCCTTGGATGTACCTGTCTCTTCAGATTTCAGGGTGGTGATTTGCCCAGCAACTTTAGTTCTTGCATGAATCCAAAACATTTTTCAGTTAGTCCTCCTATTTCCTGTGGAAAAAAATTTTTCACCTGAAGTGAAAAATTAGAAGTTCTTTATAAATTGGAGCACAGCTCTTAATATTTAAGGTAAAGTAATTTCCTTATGTTACAGCATTTGTTTTTGAAGTAAAAATTGTATTTATATAGCTCTAGGGTCTTTTCTCTCAATCCCCATGCAAACAGCCTCTAAACTGCATGCTCCACAGCTGGATGAGCACTGGCATCTTAGTGACCACCAACAACAAGTAGATGACAGAAGATATCACTACATTTATTTTCTGAATGAATACTGTGCATCAATCAAAAGACAAGATAAAAGGAGATACATGATTAACATGCTCCCTTCAGTAGCCGGGGCAATAAGAAGGACCTTTAACCTGTATCATTTTAGGTGTATGATAGAGAGGTGGTGTTTAGGAAAGACCTGTTTTAAACAGTGACTTGGTACATACCTCCTGATTTGTTTGATTAAACCCAGAACCATCAAGTTTAAAACAAAAATGCCTAGAATGACTTTTCATATTAGTATATTAATATAATTAGCCAGAATATATTCACATTCCCAAAAGACACTTCGTCTCCACGGGTATGTAAAGGGGGAAGGAGATGTGCGGATTTCTTGTGCTAACCGTGGGTAAGAATGTGGACACCAGCCACTATCAGAAGGTTCCTGTGATGGGGAATTGTAGAAGCAGCCCTTCTTCAGATGGGGCATTTAAGAGGCTGGCCTGTCAACTGGGGAAATGAGGCTGGGCAAAGAGTGAGATGGAGATGTCTGTGTGCTGTTTTCCAAGCAACTGAATCTTCTCTCTATATTCCACCCCCATCACACACACCTCAAATACCCCTAATAGTTTTATACAGAAAAAAAAGTGTTGCTCAGAGTAAATAAAACGACTCAACTTTGGACTTTCCTACAGAAAGATAGCCTTGATTTTTACTTTTCATATTTTTACACTTATTAAAAGCAGAGAGTGAAAATTCAAGGATATTCAGTCAGAAAAATAAACACTACCATGATTGTATGTTTCAAATATGAATAATGTTTCTATTATATGTGTTTTTAGGACCATAACCAGATGTGTTTGTTTCATTTCTTTTTATTTTTAAAAGAGAAAACTACTTTATAAGTCCATGGATAGTTTTATGTCTATGGAGAATACACCATAGGGTAAAATAAAGCAATGAGTGACCTGGATTTTCTTACTTTCCTCTGGCAAGATGTTATCCCCAGCATATGACACCACTGCCATATGATTTTTCTGCCTAAATTTCTCGGATCTCTAGAGTTGGGGGATGAATTGCAGGGGCTGGGGTAAGGTGGGGCAGAGGACCAAAAAAACTAATCACCCAAGGGAGAGCCTAATGTTTAATGAAATATTTTAGGTTTGTGACTATCGTGTTTTATTTGTCAATAAAAAAGGTAATGGAGTCCTACACATAAAATGCCCTGAACCACTGTTAACATGACTTGTCTTCCTGGAACCATGACATTAGTTTTACAGGGAGTAGTGTTTGACGATGCCTCTTTAGGTCTGAAGAATTTTGCATTACTCTGTATCAAACAACAGCAAAAACCAAAACTGATAAGTAGAAGAATTAACATAAATTAATACATAAAGACATTACTTTCGGCATGCATGATTATCATTCTCCAAAATTAAGGATAGAGAAACATAGATCTGTTGAGATATAAAATTAAAAAGAGACACGGAGAAACTCTTGCTTAAGCTTGAGAATATATCACGGGGCTGGATTGGAGTTGTGCTTTCATGTTCATTAACCATACTTCTGGAGCGTACAAATTGAGGAGTTTTATTGAAAGCATTTAAGTTTCCTATGTTTGGCATAAAATTCCTTTGAACAATTTGAATTTTAGTTTTGCTCTCACTGGCTCTAATAAAACTGAATGTCTCAACTATATTGAGAAACTGACACTATCTCCTAAATTTAAATATACAGCTACTCTATGATCCAGCAATTCCACCCCTGGCATATATTCAAGAGAAATGAGTGCAATCCTCACCAAGAAAGTTCAAGAATATGCACTGCAACTTGGCTTATAAAATCCCCAAATGTCCATCTCCAATCCCCAATGGTACTTTCATATAATTAAATACTCCTCAGAAATGAAACAAAGACTAAACTATTGACATATGCACCAACATGATGAAGCTCTCAGACATTAAGAAGCCCGATACAAAAAAGTGTGTACTGATTATGCAAATTATAAAAAGTTAAAGAACTTCAGAAAATAATGTATAAGAACAGGTAGTATTCACTGGAACTATCTGCTAGGTAGCATAGAACTGTGATCCAAGGAATGTCTTCTGTTTCAATAAAAATGTGCAACACATCAAAAAATTAGGGTTTTACTGTTTACTTTTCACCTCAATGCAAATATTTTAAATTTTTATTATTGTTTAAATTTCAGAGGGTTAAGCACAGGGTTGACTTCTAAGATTTTGTATAACTGTGGCTTCAACAGCTTTTAAAACTGTTGTACAAATGAATTTCCCATGTTATACTACATGTAAATGCCATGTAGAAATTGTATCAAATTTTCCTTATGATAACGAGGTAATTTGCTGAGTACATTTTCTTCTCGGATGCTCATTTTGTGGTTCTCAAAAATAGGTTGAAAATATCATGAGCTGAAAGCTGTATTTTCATGCAACTGTGGGGCAAATCTCCCACACAGAAATTTCTTCTAATAACTGTTTCTTAAAACCTTGGGCAATGTTTCCAAAGCATAGCAACATATACCGACAAATGCATGTATTTTAATCCGTTGCCAAATGGTTTTCCAAATATTATATCAGCCATTTTCACGGAAGCAGAAAGAATAAGTTTTCCAAAATAGTATGGAGATTTTTTCATTTTACAAGATCCACTTCTATAGCATACAGGCATAGTCTGGATTCCTAGGGCTCTTTCTTGACTAATGCCACCTACTACAAGAAGGATAATTTTAACATACTCCACTCAATAGCTTTCTTTTTGTGTGTTTTTGAAATAAAAGTTCAACACTGATCAAGAGATGTGAATGTAAGGCAGTTATTAACAAAGCAAACCAAAACCACATTGGATTCACTAAAAGTGAGATGAGTGAGTACATTTTTTAATATTAAAAAGTTATACTGAGGCATACCATACATACAGTGAAGTTAAAAGTTGATGAATTTTCACTCATATATACACCTATGTAACTGCCACTCAGATCAACATATAAAACCCTTCCAGCATGCCAGAGGGCTCCCTTGTACCTTTTCCAGTCAGTCAATGCTGCCCCTTTGTATACCAACGCTCAAATAAAGGTAACTGGCACTCTGAATTCTATTTTTACTGATTATTTTCACTTCTTTTTAAAGTTCCTATAAAATGTGACGTTTTTGTATGAAACGTTTTTCTGATATTTTGTCTCATTCATCATTTTGTGTATGAGATTCATCCATTGTGTACAAGTGGTTCATTTTTAAGATTTCATGCTGTTTAAGATTCCAATGTATAAATATACCATAATATTTTAATTCAATATATTTTTATGTACAGTTGAATTATTTCCAGCTTATGGATATTACCAGTAAAGCTACAACACGTTCTTGAATATCCTTTTGTTCATACATGCATTTATTTGTGTTGGGTATACATCTAAGAGTAGGGGGTCTTCTGTCTAGGAAGATGGAATAGATAGAGCCCTGCCCATACCTTGATTTCCGCCTAGTGAAACCCGTGTAACTTGACCTATAGAAATGTGAAATTAAATAAATTTGCATGATTAGATTAGGATTAGGATTTCACCCTGCTTTAATCTATCTATACTTCAGTGTACTGTATATGTATGGCTGATTCATTTTGCTGTGCAGTAGAAGCTAACACAACATTGTAAAGCAACTATCCTCCAACAAAAATTAATTTAAGAAATAGAGTCTCGGGCTTTCCTGGTGGTGCAGTGGTTGAGAGTCCGCCTGCCGATGCAGGGGACACGGGTTCGTGCCCCGGTCCGGGAAGATCCCACATGCCGCAGAGCGGCTGGGCCCGTGAGCTATGGCCGCTGAGCCTGTGCGTGCGGAGCCTGTGCTCTGCTACGGGAGAGGCCACAATAGTGAGAGGCCCGTGTACCACAAAAAAAAACAAAAACATTTTGCTCTGCACTTGGACACTGCTAAAAGAATAAGAGAAGCTACAAACGGAGAGAAAATATTTGCAAATTACATCTGAAGAAAGGCTGGTTTCCAGAAGGTATGAAGAACACTCAAAAGTCAACAATAGGAAAACAAACAACCCAATAAAAATAAGTATTAAAAAAAAAACACTTCACCAAAAAAAGGTATATGCTTCAAATATGCATGTGAAAGATGTTCAACATCATTAATCATTAGAAAATTGTAAATTAAAACTACATTGAGATATGGTTAGATACACTATCATTTTATAAGTTGGCATACAAAGTGCTGGTGAGAATGTGGAGCAACGAGAGCCCTTATGCATATCCTCTGGAAAGCAACATGGTACAGCTCCCTTAGGAAAGTTCATTGGTTTACATAAAGGTATACATACACCTACCACATTATTATGAGCATTCCCACTTCTAGGAAATGGAAAAATATTCACACAAACACACACACACCCCGATCACAGCACAATGGAAGGCACTGTATAACTAAATCATCTTGAGTTCAGAAAAAGGCTTGCTGAGAAGCCAGCAAAGACCCAAAAATTTAATGATTTTTTTCAGAAGATAGAACAAAGTAGTCCTTGAACTACAGACAAAATCATTTTATCTGTACTCAGGAAATGCAGTTCAAGCAGGGAAAGTAGTACTGTCTGGCCTCGATATCGGCGGATTCACACATCTACAGATACAGAGGGCCAAAATGGTCCCTTAGGCCATTTTATGTAAGGGCATCCATGAATTTTGGTATCTGCGAGGGGTCTTGGAACCAATTATCTTGAAAGACCATTGTATAAGTAAAGAATAGAAGTGTAGTTAGAATGCAAGTGTGGGGCACGTTTGGACATAGGGAAGCAGGGCAGGAATATGTTTTATGCATTGTGAGCAGAACCTTATCATCATCACAGAATTAGTTTGTGAGTTTTAGTGTTAACTTTGAAGATGGAGAACAACAGACCTTTCTTCTTATTTACAAATTTACATGAGAAAGAAACATCGGTTAAAAAGCGGAAAGAATGATTTAGTCTCTGTTTAGCTAAAATTTTTTATCTGTTACCTAAAATTTCAGGAAGTTAGTTTAGTAACAGTAGGCTTTCTGCTAAAGATGTCCAAGTTCATTCAGAAATTATTTGAGACCCTACAAAAATGATTGCGTAATTAGGCCAAAAATGGACCTATGAACCGGGTGTCGGTTCTGTGCATTGAAACAGGAGAGAAAGGGCCCTCTAATTGCTGCCTCGGTGGAAAAAACGCTCTTTTGCTGTACTCAAACCTGTGCTTAAGATGTTTAATGATGGTTTCCAATCCTGCAGTTGTCAATATTCAAGTTTCTTATTTAGCTACAGAGCAACGGTTTCTTTGTAATCCCTTTGTCTCCCCTAGGTCAACCTAGTAACCTTGGTTCTAACTCTAATGCATTTTCAATTAGTATATCAAAAGGCTTAAGTTATGACATTTGTAGAAACCTTTGACTTGGAAGTATTTTTTCTAGACACTCACGCCTGTGCTTGACTTCAGGACCCTTAGTGGGGGAGAGTATTTTATTTTAGTTTCAACTTAAAACATTGTATGTGCTTGCTACTTGAATAGCTGACTCTGAGAGTCAAGTCCATTTTGTTAAAATGTCTTCAATTTTCTACCTCAAGACTATTAAAGTTATTTCCTGAGTGACGACAGTAGACCCAGATCCTCATACAAGACAGAAAAGGTCAGAGCTGAGTCAGAAGTTAAAAATCTCCATTTTACCAACATGCACTTTGAGTACTCATGAAAAGAACAGAAAGATTTGGTCTTGCTTCCAGGTGAAATTTAAGGAGTTACATACTTATATATTACAGTTTATATAGATAATTAAAAACTATGTCTAGTGCATGCCTGTTTTTATTTCATATTTTCAAGGTTACAAATAAATTTAGATCATTTACCATTTTGTTATCAAATAATTTTTAAAAGCAAATATTTCTCAAACGATGTTTTCTTCTCCACTAAAGCCAGATACTGAGGGTTTTAGTACTTATTTCTCCTTCTCTTAATAACTGGTAGTTTTAGAACATTAAAGTGAATAGTCATCATATTTTAAAAAAATTTTTTCAGATCTTCTGCCTTAAACGATATTATGGAAACACATACGTGTACTTTGGATTTACCTATTTAAGATTTTTTAACATGATACTTCCCATTTGTATTTTTTTTTACAAAATATTCTGCAATGACTTAGGATTTTTTCTAATTAAGTTGTCTCCTTTAAAATACTGTCTTAAAGTAAATTGCAGTAGATGTCAGGCTCACTGCTATAGCTTGTAATTTAATGCATTACTAGAGAAGCACTTATATTACTACATTGGAGTTTATTAGTGATTTCATCAAGTACAGCAATATGATTTGTTTTTTTAAAAATTCTTTTATTCCTTTAAAGAAACAAGGCAAAAACAAGATCACATTTTGTCTCTAAAGCATTCCATGGATTCTTGCATATTTTCTGGTTCTATCCAAAGGAATATTTGGAAATATGAACTCTTGTGATCTATACGCCAGTTTACATGCAACTTCTTTCATTAAGTTTACAGATAATTGATAGATTTCTCCCTCTCTTGCAGATCTTCCACCACTTGACATTCTAACCTTTTTATTTCATGTCTTTTTGTAAATAATGGTGGACTCACATCTTGCTCTTCTTCACTGCTCTTGCAGCCATTTCAGTATTGTTCAACTGGACCAGGAGAAGCCACAGTGAGATGGTAGAAGAGTGCAATCACAATAAATCAAATACCATACCCGCTAGGTAGGCAGCACACAAACTGGAATACCACAGAAGTTCTACCACTGGAGTGAAAGATCTGAGGTCCAAGTCAGGCTTCCCAGTCAGGGATGTCCAACAGCAGGAGGAGTCCTGAGAGAAACCGGCTTTGAAGGCCAGTGGAATTCGATTGAAGGACTTCCACAGGACTAAGGGAAACAGACACTCCACTCTTGGAGGGCAGACAAAAAATCTTGTGTGCACCAGGACACAGGGGAAAAAAGCAGTGACCCCATAAGAGACTGGGCCAGACGTACCTGCTAGTATTGGAGGGTCTATGCAGAAGCAGGGGACAGCTGTGCCTCACTGCTGGTACAAAGACACTGGCAGCAGGAGTTCTGGGAAATACTCATTGGCATGAGCCTTACTGGAGGCCGGCATAAGCCCCACCAAACAGCCTGTAGGCTTCAGTCCTAGGTCACCTCAGGCCAAACAACCAACAGGGAAGGAAAACTGCCCCACCTATCAGAAAACAAGTGGATTAAAGTTTTACTGAGCACAGCTTCGCACCAGAGGGACAAGACCCAGCTCTACCCACCACCAGTCCTTCCCATCAAGGAGCTTGCACAGGACTCTTACATAGCCTCATCCACCAGTGGGCAGACAGCAGAAGCAAGAAGAAGTACTTCAACCTGTGGAGCGACAACCTGTAGAGCGACAACCTGTGGAGCGACAACCACAGTCACAGAAGTACTTCAACCTGTGGAGCGACAACCACAGTCACAGAAATTATACAAAATACGGCAGAGGATTATGTTCCAGATGAAGGAACAAGATAAAACCCCAGAAAAACAGCTAAGTGAAGCAGAGATAGGCAACCTTCCAGAAAAAGAATTCAAAATAATAATAGTGAAGATGATCCAGCATCTCGGAAAAAGAATGGCGGCAAGGATCAAGCAGATGCAAGAAACGTTTAACAAGAACTAAAAGAACTAAAGAACAAACAGAAATGAATAAGACAATAACTGAAATGAAAACTACAAAAAAGGAATCAATAGCTTAATAACTGAGGCAGAAGAACTAAGTGACCGGGAAGAAAGAATGGTGGAAATCACTGCCATGGAACAGAAGAAAAAAGAAAATAAATGAAGACTGTGTAAGAGACTTCTGGGACAATGTTAAACGCACCAATATTCGCATTATAGGGGTCCCAGAAGGATAAGAGAGAGAGAAAGGACCTGAGAAAATATTGAGGAAATAATAGCTGAAATCTTCCCTAACATGGGAAAGGAAATACTCACCCAAGTCCAAGAAGCACAGAGTCCCAAGCAGGATAAACCCAAGGAGGAACACTCTGAGACACATAGTAATCAAATCAACAAGAATTAGACACAAAGAAAAAATATTAAAACCAACAAAGGAAAAATGAGAAATAATATATAAGGGAACTCCCATAAGGTTGACAGCTGATTTCTCAGCAGAAAATCTGCAGGCCAGAAGGGAATGGCATGGTATATTTAAAGTGATGAAAGGGAAGAACCTACAATCAAGAATACTCTACCCAGCAAGTCTCTCACTCAGATGTGACATAGACATCATAAGCTTTACAGACAAGCAAAAGTTAAGAAAACTCAACACCATGAGAGCAGCTGTGCAACAAATACCAAAGGAACAGGAAATAGATCAGCAACTTAAAACAGCCTTCAACATATATAAAATGTTATATCAAAACCTAATAGGAAGAAAAAATGGAAAGAAGACAATGAGATACACACACAAAAAAAGAAAAAGGAACCCAAACACAACACTAAAGATGGTCATCAAACCACAAGAGAACAAGAGTAAGGGAAGAAAAAAGGTCTACTAATACACCAAAAACAATTAACAAAATGGCAATAAGAACATACATATTGATGATTACCTGAAATATAAATGGATTAAATGTTCCAACCAAAAAACATAGATGACTGAATGGACACAAAAACAACACTTGTATATACGCTGTCTACAAGAGACCCATTTCAGACCTGGGGATGCATACAGACTGAAAGTGACGGGGTGGAAGAAGATATTCCATGCAAATGGAAATCAGAAGAAAGTTGGAGTAGCAATTCTCATATCAGACATAATAGACTTTAAAATGAAAACTGTTAGACAAAGGACACTAAATAATGATCAAGGGATCAATCCAAGAAGAAGATATAACCCTTGTAAATATATACGCATCCAAAATAGGAACACCTCAATATAAAAGGCAAATACTAACAGCTGAAAAGGGAGAAATTGCCAAGAACACAATAATAGTGGGGGACATTAACACCCCATTTTCATCAATGGACAGATCATCCAGACAGAATATCAATAAGGAAACACTGGCCTTAAATGACACATTAGACCAGATGGGCTTAATAGATATTTATGAGCATTCCATCCAAAAACAGCAGAACACACATTCTTCTCAAGTGCACAGAACATTCTCCAGGATGGATGACACGCTGGGTCACAAAGCAAGACTCAGTAAATTTAAGAAAATTGAAATCATATCAAACATCTTTTCCAACAACAACACTATATGGTATTAGAAATAAACTACAAGAAAAAAACTAAAAAACCACAGGCACGTAGAGGCTACAAAATATGCTACTAAACAACCAATGGGTCACTGAAGAATAAAAGAGGAAATAAAAATATTCCTACAGACAAATGAAAATAAAAGCCAAACCTATGGGATTCAACAAGAGCAGCTCTAAGAGGGAAGTGTATAGCAATAAACTCTTACCTCAAGAAACAAAAAAAATCTCAAATAAATAGCCTAACCTTTACACCTACATCAACAACAGAAAGAACAAAACCTAAAGTTAGTAGAAGGAAAGAAATCATAAAGATAAGAGCAGAAATAAATGAAACAGACGTGAAGAAAACAATAGCAAAGAGCAATAAAACTAAATGCTGTCTCAAGACTGCTTTGGCTATTTGGGGGGTCTTCTGTGTCTCCATACAAATTTAAAGATTTTTTTGTTCTAGTTCTGTAAAAAAATGCCACTGGTAATTTGACAGGAATTGCATTGAATCTGTAGGTTGCTTTGGGTAGTATAGTCATTTTCACAATGTTGATTCTTCTAATCTAAGAACATGGTATATCTTTCTGTTTGTGTCACCTTTGATTTCATTCATCAGTGTCTTCTAATTTTCTGAGTTCTTTTACCTCTTTAGATAGGTTTATTCCTAGGTATTTTATTCTTTGTAGATCTTTTCTACTAGTCTTTCAGTCTTTCTCATCAGTAGTTGTTCTGTAAATAGTTGTAATTGTGGTGTACCCATGAATGGGAGGTGAGCTCAAGATCTTATTCCACCTTCTTGTCCACTCCTCCCATCCTGTCCTCAAAAACATTTGTCCCTCTCTGGTGCTTGGGCTGGCCAAGGCTGGCAGTGCATCCACCTAGGACACGCCTGGCACAAATTTGTTCCAACATGGGTCTCAGTTGCTGTAGACGCCTACCTTGAAATTGTCTTTTTCTCTTGAGGGTCTATGACCAGTGGGGTTGACCAGTTGTGTTGACCAGTTGGTTTGGCAATCTGATTCCAGGGGACGCACATCTGGCTTGTCTCTGTTTCTTTCTTTGGGTTGCTTTCTGACATATTCTACACAAAGCATCAACCAAACACCACATGTGGCTCTGGAGCTTCTGCCTATGATGTCGTTCTAGGATCCACTGGCAAGGCCTGGCGCTGGAAGGGAAACCTGGTCCATGGATTGCTCTTGATGTGAGCCTGGGCCACAAGAATGGTGCTGATGCGCTATTATTGACTTTTATTTATGTTGATCACAAGAAGGGTTCAGATATCTATATATTGACAGGTGTGGACTTGAGCCCCTTCGTGTTCTGACCACTGTGCTGCCACCAGTCTAGAATAACCAAGGGTAGCAGGAGTAGCCGTGGACTTTCTCCACTCTGTGCATCCACTGCCACTGGCCTTCTGGGTGATCACCTCACTCTGCACCACATGACAATCAGTTATCCAGGGTTGGCCTCACTTCTCTGCTGTCTCTCATAACAGTTGCTCAGAAAAGGCAACCAACTCTCCACATCAATGCCCTCCCTTGCTTCTCATTGATGAGGTCTGTCTCAGCTCTTTTGGATGAGGGATACTCATCCTTTTTGTAAATGGCATGGGTCTCCCCACTCAATCCTTCCATGCTTCCCACTGAGTGTTCTTGGAAGTCAAGGGTGTGGTCCACATCAAAACAGATCACATTCTAGGAATGTAGTTATTATGATCTAAAGAGTTCAAAAGAAGACATGGTTGGAGAATTTGTTCTATGCTTATGCTATAAAATTCCAAATAGTAAATATAATACAACCTGGATTTGAATTATTTTTTTAACAGCATACTCTGGTTGAGACTTATATTTGTGATCATCATTAATAAAAATAACATAAATATCTCTGAAGAGGGTCATTAGAAACTAGTATGTACAGGCAGCCCAGTGTATGAAGTAGAACCATAAGTAATGATGTAACCAACAACAAATCAGTAGCAACAAATAGTAGTGTACTGGTACAGTTTCTTAGTTATATCAATATACTATGGTGATATAAGATTAATGACAGGCACTAATTATTAGAAAAATGCAAATCAAAACTACAATGATGTATCACCTCACACCAGTTAGAATGGGCATCATCAGAAAATCTAAAAACAATGAATACTGGAGAGGGTGTGGAGAAAAGGGAATACTCTTGCTCTGTTGGTGGGAATGTAAATTGATACAGCCACTAAGGAGAACAGTATGAAGGTTCCTTAAAAAACTAAGAATTACAATATGACACAGCAATCCCACTACTGGACGCAGAGAAAGCCATAATTCAAAAAAACACATGTACCTCAATGTCCATCGCAGCACTATTTATGATAGCCAGGTCATGGAAGCAACCTAAATGCCCATCAACAGACTAATGGATAAAGATGTGGAAAATATATACAATGGAATTATAGCCATAAAAAGGAAAGATATTGGGTCATTTATAGAGACATTGATGGATTTAGAGACTGTCATACAGAGTGAGGTGTCAGAAAGAGAAAAATAAATATCGTATATTAACACATATATGTGGAACCTAGAAAATGGTACAGATGAACTGTTTTGCAGGGCAGAAATACAGACAGATGTAGAGAGTAAACGTATGGACACTAATGGGGGAAAGTGGCAGGGTGGTGTTGTTGTGATGAATTGGGAGATTGGGATTGATATATATATATACTAATATGTATAAAATGGATAACTTAACGTGCTGTATAAAAAAATAAAATTCTAAAATTCAAAGAATATATTAATGATGGGGAAAATGAGTGAAAGGTATATGAGAACTCTATATTTGAAACTTTTCTGTAAATCTAAAGTTACTTTAAAGTAAATGTTCATTAAAAAAATCCTAGGCAGGTATATCTGGATGGAATTTCTAGACCAGTGATTCTATAGCAATAGTAAGCATGAGAAACATCTTGGAAGACTATTAAATGCTAATTCCGGGGCATAGTTCCAGAGATTCTAAGTCTGGGCTGGGGCCTTGGAATCTGTGTTTCTGCAATAACATCAAACGGGTTTTATATTAGTGATATGTACAAATAAGAATATAATTGAGAACTTCCCTACAAAAAAGTAATGAATAACCAGTGGACACACAGTTATTCAATTACTAGGCTACAAGCAGAAATCAGGTCTCCAAATCCCTTAGGAGGGTCTCATATGGTGGCTTCATACCTCTGAAGTGATTCATGAATATTAAAAGGCTTATGCATTCTATATATAAGTGTTGGACCAAAGATTGAGTCAAGGCAGATGGGAAGGTACAAAATAAAGCAGCTACAGCTGTGAAAGCCACAGTGCTTGCCACGTATTTTACTGTTTCCTAGAATTCCAGTATGTTATTATTCTACTCCCGGATGGCTGCAGAGGACATTTCTCCTCATCATGGCACGTGTTGGGCTCTAATTCCTTTCTGACTTTCAGATGTCAAGAAGTCTATTCACCTCCACATAGAATAAGATATTCAAATCAGACAGGCAGTTGGAATCATTGTTTTCATTTTAACTTATCTTGGTAATGCACTTTGAGACCTTGTGTTATGCAATGATTTTTCCCCCCGTGGTCAAGATTTAAGATATTTTAAGATTCCATAAGTCATCTTGTGCAATATGTGCTATACAGCTTTTCAGATACAACTTTTAAAATGTTAAGACAATTAAATGAACTTCCACAAAATAGGAACTTCTCCTAATCTGCCGCCCCAAAGACCATTTCTGTCTGCAACATCAGGCAAGTTTCACTCTCCTCATCTTCAAAATATTTTTTGGCTTCCAGATCAGCTCTCTGTCACCCACTGCACATACTGCTTGTGTTTCCTTCTTAGCTTCTTTCTCTTCCTCTCCTGGAACTGCTGGTGCCCCAGTTGGGGCCTCTTCTCTCCTTAAGTGTGAACATTCTTGCAGAGCCGCCATCATGTTTTCAATTACTCTATATTAATGAATTCGTATGCATACCTCTTTACTCAGACCTCTGTTATCAACTACAGATCTAGTCATCGCAATATCATTGGATGTCCCAGTGGTGTATCAAAATCAACAAGCTGCAAACTTATACACCTTCATCCAGGGAATTATTAAAGCTTGTGGGTTTTTCCTAGCAGTTCCTTTCCTCAGCTGCAACAATGAAGAAGTTTAAACTGAGAGTATTTGTGTACAGAAAAGTTTCTAGATTTAGAGTGACAGCAAAGGCACAGAAAAAACTATGACAAAAGCTTTGCATTACAGTTATCTAAGAATAATTTAGCCTAAAAAATTTGGTATAAAATGTTTTGCTATTTAATTTCATACAGCATTGCTTTATAGCATTTACTCATCTAATTATTCACTTATTTTATGAGAAAAGCATTAAATATGTAAAAATTTTAGGCACCATATTAGTCAATGAGGTTAAAAATCCTTGTTCCTTGTTCTCAAGGAGACAAATATTACCATGAAAGTGAAGCTCTGAGGTGCTCCCTGCCTCACCCTGGAGGGCTTTATGGAATGTAAGCGGCATATGTACCTTATGTTTCAGGCTAGGCCTGGTTTGGCCATTGACTAATCTCATAGCTTGAAGTAAAACACAGCCGTGGCCCACATTTTATAATTTTAAAGATTCTTTTGATGGTGGAACGCAGCACAGTGACAGGAAGAAAAAAAGAACATTTTTTTATAACTTGCAGTCCCAGACAAGAAAAGGCTGCCAGGCAGGGTCAAATGAAGCGTTGCATCTGGGGCATGGTCACAGCAAGCTGGAACTCTAGGGAGCAGCTTGTGCATGGCAAGTGGGCTGGGGTTAGCTTGGAATCATGGGCTCCGTGTGGATTGGCTAATTGAGTAATTTCTTCTGCTCCCATAGGGGGTTTCTACCGTTGTCTGATCCTAAGGGCAATGAGGGCTGGTGCACAGTGCTCTGAGTGTGAGATTCTTATAAGGGAATTGAAGTACGGAAGTACTTAGCTGCTCAGGAGAGGGAACTGACCAGCCTCTAGCCAAGATTGAGTCAAGACAACATTAAAAACAAATAAACCTGTATTACAAGCAAACAATTTGTTAATCTGATTTTTTTACTTCCACATTTTAGATTACCTTATGATATCTACAAACTCGACAATTCTGTGACTTTTCCCCTAAATTTAAACTATGCCCTTTGACTTAGCTACCTTGGTAATGGGACGAAGTTGTCATGGTTTGAAGGCTGTCTGCCATTGTCTTCTGGTGCCATAACCCCTCCTCTCCAAATGTTGTCAGAGCAGTTTAACGTCTTCCTCAGGTTTGAAATAAAATAGTGACCTCAGGGATGGCAGCAATCAATGATCCCTGGTTGGTACTATGATCTTTGCTAAGCCGTGATGTTCAATGTTCTGTCAACAAATATGTTGACACAATTCTGTATTTCAATACCCTTGTCTGTTTGCTGTCTCCCAGTTTCCATTCTAAATGTGAACATGCCACCCAGATTCCCATTTAGCATGCACCCAGCTTCTGCAAATAGTAAGCAAAGATACGGGCTGGGCAAATTTTACTGCTGGACCCTATCTGAGCCACTGTTTAATTTGGTTATTTCTGGATATAGCCACTGCTTTGGATCAATTTTGGCCTTAAAATGCAGAATCTTCTTCGGTAATAAATTAGTAATTTAGAGAGGACTGCATCCAGGACCCTACACCAGGTGAAGTCAGCAACTCTTTATAAACACTTGAAGATATCTGAAATCCCTCTACCTCAAATCTCCCGATTAGCTTTTCTGTTATTGGAGTGCATTTTTAAACAGTAGAGAATAGAGTGTTTATTGTGAGAATAATGAAAAAAGAAAGTCTCTGCTTCAAACAAATCCTAAAAGATAGCATATATTTTACTATAGGAAAAGTGAAAGCACGCAGGTTCTCCTTTGTCTTTGTCTAATATGAGATTAACAAAGTACAGCATTGTTCTATAGGTGAGTCAGGTATTTCTAGTTTTATCTGACAGATCTGGCTCAGGCAGGCTGTGACAACAAATCAGAGGGTGTAGGATAGAGAGAATAGAAGACCTGTCTCCCAGTGGAGTGTTCTCCAGAGTAAGGCACCTCATTACATCATCCAAAATTAATTTGTCAAACTGCCAGTTATAAACTAGGAAGCACAAAACCCAGAATACCCAAAGTATGGGGCACAGGAAGAAAGTGCTTCATTTCATAGATGAGGGAGGAGAGAATTGGCAGCAATTTGCTAATGCACCAGAAGGAAACAGAGCCACAAAATGCAGAGGGCTGGACATGTATGGTGTGACACATGCAGTGAAACTGGGGCGCGTGTGTCACAAGTAGGAGGGCACTAAGTTGACAGCACCAAAAAAAGGGGAGATTGTTACCCACCCCATACTTTAAACTTTGTATTTTGAAATGATTATAGATTTGAAAAATTCTACATAGATTCCCATGTAGTCTACCTCACACTTGCTCTGGTGGTGACATCTTACATAACTGAAGTAAAATTTTAAAAAAACAGGAAATTGATACTGCAAATGGTTGAATTCACTCATTTGTGTGTACGGTTATATATTTCTATGCCGTTTGATCAAACACAGGTATGTGTAACCTCTACCAGAGCCAAGATGCAAAACTTTTCTGTCCCGTCTAAGGAACTGTGTACGGCCCCGGGCGTCCCCGGGAGTCCCGACCAGCAGGACAAATCCTTGTGAGTCTAAGGAGGAACCTGTGGGGGTTGAAAAAAGGGGGAAGGGCAGTAGACGCGAAAGAATGGAGGCAAGACAGAATCCTGATCAAGCCTCAAACTTTTATTGCTGCGGTAGCTGTATTTATACACTGCAGAGAAAGGGGGGCGGGATTCAGAATGAGGGAAGTACTTGGCTAATCATCATTGGTGCTGCGTGCGCGGGCTTTCATTTTAGGCGCGAACTTCTATCTCATAAATCAGGAAGAGAAGCAGGGTGTCGGCCATCTTCTAATGGCGAAAACTTCTTGGCTCCCAACATTTCCTCCCTTTTTATTTCTTTTAAGGAGGTGGGCATTAACCGAGTGAGGGAGTAGTGACCTGAATCCTCCCGTGGACAAGGTATGTGTGTCCACACTCATCGGCTCTTGGTATCTTTTGGGGAGGAGAGGCAGAGCCAAAGATAATCTTAGCTACTAAAAGCCAAAAACAATGTTTAGATACCAACCTCTATCATAATTCAGGTATACTCACAGGGAATAACAGAGATTACCTTGTATATACATATATACACGTTTTCCCTTGTGCATGCTTTGCTGCCACACTCAACTCGGTACCCATACCCTCCATCAAAGAGGGGGGTAGGCATGTCTCTGTTTCATGCCGCTCCAGTGGAGGGGCAGCCAGAATCATCCTTTGGTTCTGCTTCTGTAATGGCGAGGCGATGGTAATGTATCAGGTTAAATTTTGAGGCAAGTGGGGAGTGCTTTCAGCCTGTCCAACAACCAGCAAAGATGACAGGATCAGGGTCACAACGGATAACTCATGTCGTCTCTGCCACTCTTTCAATATTAGGAGGGTCTCCATCTTTTTCTGAAAAAGAAAAAGAAATACAATCTCAGGGAAAAGGGCCCTGGATAAAATTTATTACTTTATAGAACTTATAGGTTTAATAAGGCGCTCAGGCAACCAGCGTGCTCCACCTTCTTTGGTATTATATACACATGCGGATCCCCTCCCCCAGATGAGGAGTGGATCGGGTCCATGCCATTTAAAGGTCAAAGGGTCTTTCCACATAACTTGTGCATATTGATTTTTAGTTTCTTGATGCCAAAGGCGATCGGCGGCAGATCTACCATTATTATCTAATTGGGAGACTAAATGCAAAACGCTCTCTATCCTGAGGATGGAGAGGGATAGTAAAAAAGCAATCTTTAAGATCAATAATGATTTTAAAATAGCCAGCTGGAATGGCAATAGGAGAAGGCAAGCCAGGCTGTAAAGCTCCCATAGTAAACATTGTTTTATTAATTTCCCTAAGATCTTGGAGAAGTCGCCATGAGCCAGATCTCTTTTTTATCACAAATATAGGGGTATTCCATGGCGAAGTAGTGGCTTCTAAATGTCCAGCGGCCAATTGTTCCTGCATTAACTTTGTGGCAGCTGTAAGTTTTTCTTCTGTTAGAGGCCATTGGTCCACCCAAACGGGATCATTAGTTTTCCATCGTATTTTGTCCGCATGGGGCACAGGAAGGTCAATGGCCGCTAAGAAAAAGGCGAACTGCCTAGGCCCTGGCGATTTATGTTAGATGCCAGGGAAATAGGTCGTGTAATACCCTGATTATTTTTTCCTAAGCCTAAGCCTGGTAGAAACCCTTGGTTTAGCATTTGTTGGGTCACCACCTCATTGGGGCTGGCCATGATTAACTTTAATTGTGACAGGATGTCACGTCCCCAAAGATTCAACGGGATATGTGGCAAAATATAAGGTTGTACCTGTCCAGTATTACCTTCAGTATCTATCCATGTAAGAACTTTAGAGCTCCGTTTAGGATTGGTAGAATGTCCTATGCCTTGTAAATGAGTTATAGACACTGTACAAGGCCAAGAGGAGGGCCAATATTTTTCCGAAATAACTGTTGCATCGGCTCCTGTATCGACTAAACCCTCAAATTTCTTTCCATCTAACCACAGGGTTAGGAGTGGCCTTTCAGGAGTAATTTGAGGAGCCAAAAGCAGCATCTGCTCTAGGACAATTAGTATGGCTCTTATTTAAAGAATTTAGGGGCAACAATACTAACTGTGCTATCCTTTGACCTTTAGGGATTGATATAGGGCCTTGTAAAGCAGATGCCAAAAGGGTAATTTGACCTGAATAATCATTATCAATAACACCAGGTATAATTTGGAGGCCAGCCAAAGCGGAACTACCTCTTCCTAAAATTAAACCAAAAGTATTTGGGGGCAGGGGGCCATAAACTTCTGTGGGAATTGGTTGTACTCCTTGTTCTGGGACTAATATTGAGTCGGTGGAGGCACAGAGGTCCAATCCTGCGCTTCCGGGTGTGGCTCGACAGAGGGAGCCAACATCCGGGTGCAGGGAACTTGTCCAGATTTTTGAGGAACAAACCGAATTGCCCCTTGGTTTGGTTCCAAGGAAGGGGCCAGGGGCTGGCCCCGTGAAAAGTTTCCCTGTTTTTTGGGGAGCAATTGGCCATTTATATCCGTTTTTGAAAAACATTCTGAAGACCAATGTTTGCCTCTTTTACAACGAGGGCAAACGGTGGTGGGAGGAGCCCGGGATTGATATCGGGGTTGTTGTGGGTTAGCCTTTAATAACTGTCCTTGTCTATGTAATGAACAATCCCGGGCAAAATGTCCAGGTTGTTTGCAATTATAGCAAGTTTTTTGTTGTTTATCTAGGACGGATGTATCTTTAATAAAATCTTTTAGAGCAGCTCCAATCGCAAGACCAACAGAATGGGAGGGACCAATTCCGGAGCACAACTTAATGTAATCAGCCAGGCTACCACCACGATGAGCCCGAAGGGCAGCTTGGCAGGCCGGATTGGCATTTTCATAAGCTAAATGTTTAACAAAGGCATTATCAGTTTCACTATCACCCACTACACGCTCGGCGGCGTCCGTGAGGCAGCTAATAAACTCACAATAAGGCTCTTCTGGTCCCTGGCGAATTTTTGCCAAGGAAGTTGTGGGCGAACCCTTAGGCGGAAGACGGCGCCAGGCCTTAAGGCCAGCATTTTGTATTTGAGCCAACAAACCAGGGGGAAAAGCAGCCTGAGACTCATTGGATTCATAGGGGGGACGGCCAAGTAATTTATCTCGGGTCCATGATCGGGAAGTTCTGTTTTCAGCATTTCTTTGGGCAGTTTCTCTACAATTTTCTGCAAATTCAGTGCGCCATAAAACAAAATCTCCTCCAGAAAGGGTGGCCCGAGCCAGGGTAAGCCAATCATTTGGGGTCAGCCAGCGATCGCTTAATCCCTCCAAGATTGCCAATGTATAAGGGGCTGTGGGCCCATAATTATTGACAGCAGATTTTAAATCTTTTATATGTTTTAAATTGAGGCGGTGATATTTATGTTCAAAAGGGCCGCCCCCAGAAGAATTATGAATATCTGGTCCCTCATCAGGTTCAGGAGATTCTTCTCCCTCTTCCTCTTCCCCTTCCTCACTATCTTCAGCTTGAATTTCACCTTGAGTGGGTAAATTTTGACTGCGAGTAACAGGGAAGGCTAACTTAATGGATCCTGGTTTTTGTCGAAGCGGGGGTTTATTGGGACCGTTCGAGACATTAAAAGAAGTAAGCTCCACCTCAAGGGCCTTAAGCTCCTTTAGGAGATCCAAGCGTTCCCGTTTTTGTTGTAAAACATCTCTCAAAGAGGAAATTTCCTGGGTTAAGGCCATCTTAGTCTGTCGAAGGGGATCAATCAGGGGGGCAATGGGAGCAGGGGCGCTAAAGGCAGGCATCTGATGAGGAGTATTATAAGATGGTGGAGGCTTCAAAGGGGGGAATCCCCAGGAATCATCATTGCGATGATAACGAGCAGCCTGCTCATCGAGAGTTTCCTGATCTTGGGGGGAAAGCTGGTCATCATTGGGATCACCCTTAATAGCAGTAAGGGAAGGATAAATCTTTGGGATAACTTTATCATCTGTGGGATAATGATGACCGGTTTCTGGAATTTTTGGGAACTCTTCATTTGAACCCATATCAATGGTAACGGATGGACAAGCTGAATGGAGACGAGAGGCTGCTTTAAGAATTGTTTCCCCGGTCTCTACAACCTTTTGGACATCGGGGTCAAAAAAATGACCCATGAGAATCTCCCTAATTAAATTCCAATACGAAAATGCAGTCACAGGCACTTTAGAAGGCCCAAAGGTTTGATAATAATCATTTAAACAATTTCCTACACGATTCCAGCATTTTTTATCTATTGTCCCTTCCTGTGGGAACCATGGGCAAACATCAGACAAGAACATAAAAAATTCACGCAAATCTTTTTTTTTCTAGCCTTAATCTTCCGCATCTTGAGGGAATCCTCGATCCCCTGAAGAAAGAGTTCATGGGAACTCAATTCCTGTCCCATATTTATAGCTCCGCTTACCTTATCCTCAGGTCACGACTGCCGAAGGGCGGCCAGTCCTCCGGGGACCTAATCAAGCTGCACTTTCGAGTAAGTCTCGCGGCGGCTCAGTGGGTGCCTGGCCAGGCGTTCGTAAGCGTGCTACCTCCGTCAGGATCCGTTCCTCAGGCCCCACGTTGGGCGCCAATTGTGTACGGCCCCGGGCGTCCCCGGGAGTCCCGACCAGCAGGACAAATCCTTGTGAGTCTGAGGAGGAACCTGTGGGGGTTGAAAAAAGGGGGAAGGGCAGGAGACGCGAAAGAATGGAGGCAAGACAGAATCCTGATCAAGCCTCAAACTTTTATTGCTGCGGTAGCTGTATTTATACACTGCAGAGAAAGGGGGGCGGGATTCAGAATGAGGGAAGTACTTGGCTAATCATCATTGGTGCTGCGTGCGCGGGCTTTCATTTTAGGCGCGAACTTCTATCTCATAAATCAGGAAGAGAAGCAGGGTGTCGGCCATCTTCTAATGGCGAAAACTTCTTGGCTCCCAACAAGGAACTCCCTCCTGCTACTTCTTCATATAGGCACCATGCATCACCACCCCCACATCCAACTCTGCCCTTGGCAACCGCTAATCAGTTCTCTGCCTCCACGGTTTTGTCTTTCGGAGAAGCTTATAGAAATATGATCATAAATAGTATGAAACCCATATATTAATCATCTGTACTATACTGAGTCTTCCATTCTATTAACACCTTAAGTCTCCTAATTTATTTAGATTTTCTTTGAATTCTTTCATTAGATTGACTTTTTTCACAAATCATAAATCAAAAGCATAAAACTAGAGCTGGGGGTTGCTCTGGTGAGCAGAGCTCAGTAAAACTTCACTTCTACAAATTTGGGGTTTTCTTCTTCTTTTTCTTGTTCCTCTTCAATACTGAATAGTATTCCATTGTATGGATGTACCAAATCTCATTTAACCATTCACTCTTTAAAGAGCGAGTTGTCTCCATGTTATTTTTGCCAATATAAATAAAGCTGTTTTGAACAATTATTATATTTTTCACAATTTTTACATAAACATAGTTTTTAATCTCTCAAGTTCCCAAGAACGTGATTGCTGGATGATAAGGTAAATTCATGTTTATTTTTTTTCTAACAGCTTCCTTTTATTTGTTTGTTTTGTTTTGTTGTAGTGATTTTTATTATGCAGAAGACTGTTTTTTAAAAATAAAAATTGTCACATTGCCTTTTTTAGTGTCTTGTCCAGGAAATATTGCCCTATACTTCTTATACAAATGAGTAAATCCCTTCCTTATTCTTTCCTATACAAACACATAAAATTATTCTCTTATATTTTCTTCAGAGTTTTTGTCTTGCTTTTCATGTTTTTATATCTTTAACAATAATTTTTTTACATCTTTATTGGTGTATAATTGCTTTACAATGGTGTGTTAGTTTCTGCTTTATAACAAAGTGAATCAGTTATACATATACATATATGCCCATATCTCTTCCCTCTTGCGTCTCCCTCCCTCCCATCCTCCGTATCCCACCCCCTCCAAGCGGTCACAAAGCACCGAGCTGATCTCCCTGTGCTATGCAGCTGCTTCCCAGTAGCTATCTACCTTACGTTTGGTGGTGTATATATGTCCATGCCTCTCTCTCGCTTTGTCACAGCTTACCCTTCCCCCTCCCCATATCCTCAAGTCCATTCTCTAGTAAGTCTGTGTCTTTATTCCTATCTTACCCCTAGGTTCTTTTTTTTTTTTTTTTTTTGTGGTATGTGGGCCCATCACTGTCGTGGCCTCTCCTGTTGCAGAGCACAGGCTCCGGACGCGCAGGCCCAGCGGCCATGGCTCACGGGCCCCGCCGCTCTGCAGCATGTGGGATCCTCCTGGACTGAGGCACGAACCCGTGTCCCCTGCATCGGCAGGCGGACTCCTAACTCCTAACTGCATCACCAGGGAAGCCCACCCCTAGGTTCTTCATGACATTTTTTTCCCTTAAATTCCATATATATGTGTTAGCATACGGTATTTGTCTTTCTCTGAATTCACTCTGTATAACAGACTCTAGGTTTATCCACCTCATTACAAATAGCTCAATTTCGTTTCCTTTTATGACTATTATTCCATTGTATATATGTGACACATCTTCTTTATCCATTCATCCGTTGATGGACACAGGTTGTTTCCATCTCTGGGCTATTGTAAATAGAGCTGCAATGAACATTTTGGTACATGACTCTTTTTGAATTATGGTTTTCTCAGGCTAACAGCTTTTTTTAGATATCATTCACATAACACACCCACTTACAATCTACAACTTGGTTTTAACATAGTCACAGATTTGTGCAAAGATCTCTACAGTCAGTAATAGACAGTTTTCATCACCTTACAAAGAAACCCTATACCCTTCTGTTACCACTGCTTATGCCTATCTCCCCTCCACCACTCAGAAACCTCTAAACTATGTTCCTCCAAATTTGCTTATTCTGGAATTTCATGTGAATGGAATAATAAAATACTTGGAATTTTGTGCCCTTCTTTCACTTAGCATAATGTTTTTGAGGTACATCCAATGTGTAACACTCATCTGTACTTTGTTCCTTTTTATAATTGATTAATACTCCATTGTATGGATATACTACATTTTTAAATCAATTCATTTATTGTATGTTTCAGTTGTGTTTATTTTCAGCTACTATGAAAAATGCTGCCATAATGTTTGTATACACATTTTCTTGTGGACATGTTTTCGTTTCTCTTAGGTATATACTTAGGAGTGAAATGCTTGGGTCATATGTTAAAGTTATGCTCATTTGAGGAAGTGCCAAATTGTTTTCCAAAGTAGCTACACAGTGTTACATTCCTGACAGTAGTGTATGAGATTTGCAATAGCTCCACACTCTTGCCAACAGCTGTCATTTTCTTGATTTTATTAATTCTAATCATCCTAGAGGGTGTGAAGTATCTCATTGTGGTTTTTGTTCTCACTTCCCTGATGACCAATGATACCTATCTTCTTTCATGTGTTTATTGATTTTTTTGTATATCTTCCTTGGAGAAATATCTCTTCAGATTCTTTGCTCATTTTTAATTAGATTATTTACATTTTTATAATTGAGTTGTAAGAATTCTTTATATATTCTAGACACATGCCCCTTATGTGAATTGTAAATATTTTCTACGACTGTATGAGTGGTTTTGTATTTTCTTGATGGTGTCCTTTGAATCACAAACTAAAAAAAATACTTTGATGAAGTTCAATTTATGTTTTCTTAACCAACATAATATTGGTGTCATATCTAAGAATCCTTGCCAGATCCAAGGTCATGAAGATTTTTCTCCTCTGATTTATTGTGTTTTATAGTTTTAGTTCTTTGATCCACTTGGAGTTAATTTTTGTATATATGAGAGAGATAAGTGTCCCACTTTCGTTTTTGTTCCTTTTTTTGGGGCTTGTGGTTATCCTTTTGTTCCAGCACCACTTGTTGAAAAGTATATATTTACTTTTATGAAAACTTTCAGACTATTTTTCAGAGTGTCTCTATCATTTAAAATTCCTATCAGCATGAATTAGAGATCCATGTTCCCCCTATTCTGGCTAGTGTTTGGTGATACCACTATTTTTATTTTAGCTAGTGTAGTAGCTATGTAGTGATAGTTCATCATCACTTAAATTTGCATTTCCATAATGGCAAATAATGTTGAATATATTTTCATATGTTTACTTGTCGTGTATCTTTCTTTTCTGGTGAAATGTCTCTTCATGTGTTTTGCCCACCCTCTAAATGGATTTTTTGCTATTGAGTTTTGAGTGATCTTTATATAGTATAGATATAAGACTTTTGTCAGATATGTGGATATATTGCAAAAAGTTTCTCCTGGTCTGTAAATTTTTTTCATCCTGTTTATAGGGTTTTTCATATAGCAAAATTTAAAGAATTCACATCTTTATCATATGAATTTTTCAATTCAGGAATACATTATATCTCTCCATTTATTCAAATCTTCTTTGTCTTCTTTTAACTTACAGCATGCAGATGTGCCCATTTTTTAAACTTATACCTAGGTATTTCTCTCTTTTTTTGAATTGATTATAAATAGCATTGTTTTAAATTTTGGTTTCCCCAAATTCACTCCTAGTAAGTACAAATAAGATTGATTTTTTTTGTGTTGGTCTTGTATCCTAGGTCCTTGCTGATCTTACATCAGTTCTAGTAGAGGTGTTCTGTTGAAGTTTCTTTGGGATTTTGTGTGTAGGTAATAAACCATTGTATTTTCCTTTCTAATCTGCATGCCCTTGAATGCCTTATTGTGCCGACAGGCTAGAATTTCCAGTACTGTGATGAATGAGTGGTGAGAGAGGACATCCTTGCCTATTCCTTGATAGTAAGGAAAGGATACGTAGTCTTTTACCATAAAGTGTAATATCAGATACAGCATTTCATAGTTGCTCTTTATCAAGTTGAGGATACATTCCTCTCTTCGTTCTTTTTGAATGGTTTCTATCACAAATGTTACTTATTTTTTAAAATGTTTCTTCTGCATTAATTGATATAATGTAATTTTTTTCTTTACCCTGTTGATATGGTGGATTACATTAATTTTGAAATGGTGAAACTCAAAATCTATACACATTAAACAGCAACTCCTCATTCCCAATCCACAGCAACCACGATTCTATGTTCCATCTGTATAAATTTGACTATTTTAGATACCCCATATAAGTAGAATCAGACAGTATTTGCCTTTTTGTTACAGGTTTATTTCAGTTAGCATAATGATGTAATATGTGTCTGAATTCCATTCCTTTTTAAGACAGAATAATATTCTATTGTATGTATGTAACACATTTTGTTTATCCATCTGTCAGTGCTTTCACCCTTTATCTATTGTAAGTAATGCTCTTATGAACATAGGTGTACAAATATCTCTTCAAGACCCCACTTTTAATTCTTTTAGGTATGTAGCCAGAATTGGAATTACTGGATCATATGGTAATTAAACTTTTAATTTTTTGAGGCATCTCCATACTGTTCTTGATAACAGCTGCACCATTTTACATTCCCACCAACAGTGTACAAAACTTTCAATTTCTCCACATCCTTTCTATATTTTTGTCTTTTTTATTGAATGAAAGATTTAAATGCTAGAGTGCTTTACAATTTTCAAAAGTTTCACACACATGATTTCATATAATCCTGTAATAACCCTTTCTCCCCCAGCATTATGTTGCCCCTCCCCACGTCTTTCCCTCCGACTGGCAACCACTAACTTGTTCTCTATACTCTGAGTCTGCTTTTTTGTTTTATTCCCGTTTGTTGAATTTTTTAGATTCTGCCTATAAATGATACATATACATATACAGTATATGTCTTTCTCGGACTTATTTCACTTAACATAATGCCTTCCAAGTCCATCCATGTTGCTAAAAATGACAAAATTTCATGTTTTATAGCCGAATAGTATTCTATTGTGTGTGTGTGTGTATATATATATATATATATATATATATATATATATATATATATATATATATATATATATATATATATCTATCTCTCACAGTTTCTTTATCCATTCACATCTTTTTGGACACAGATTGTTTCCATATATTGGCAATTGTAAATAATGCTGCTATGAACGTTGAGGTGCATATATCTTTTTGAATTACTAGTTTTGTTTTTTTCAGATATATATCCAGGAGTGGAATTGCTGGGTCATACGGTAGTTCTATTTCTAGTTTTTGAGAAACCTCCATACTGCTTTCCATAGTGGTGCAACAATTTACAATCCCACCAACAGTGTGCCAGAGTTCCCTATTCTCTATATACTCACCAACATTTGTTATTTATGTTCTTTTTCTTGCATTTTCCTGATGATTAGTGATGTTGAGCTTCTGTTCTTGTGCCTGTTGGCCTCTACATTTCCCTTTGGAAAAATGTCTATTCAATTCTTCAGCCCATTTTTTAATCAGGTTTGTTTTTTTGATGTTGAATAGTATGAGCTGTTTATATATGTTGGATATTAGCCCTTTATTGGTCATATCATTTGCAAATATCTTCTATCCAGTAGGTTATCTTTTGGTTGATGGTTTCTTTTGCTGTATAAAAGGTTTTAAATTAATTAAGTCCCATTTTTAAGCGGTGCTGGAGAAACTGGACAGCTACATGTAAAAGAATGAAATTGGAACATTTCTAACACCATTTACAAAAATAAACTTAAAAGATTAAAGACCTAAATATAAGACCAGATACTATAAAACTCCTAGAGAAAAACAGAAGCAGAACACTCTTCGACATAAATCACAGCAATTTTTTTTTAGATCTGTATCCTAAAGCAAAGGAAATAAAGGCAAAAATAAACAAATGGAATGCATTAAACTTTAAAATCTTTGCTATTATATTTAAGATCACTTTTGCACCCCACTTCATAAGAATATTGGTTGTACTTTTATTTTTGTACTATTTTCGTTGGTTTTGGTATTTAGATGACATTAACCCCACAAAATCATCTGGGAACTGTTCCATACTCATTTCTCTGAAAGCTATTGTATAAAACTGGTATTTAATATTTGGTAAAATCTCCATTAAAGCCATCAAGGCCCACTATTTTCTTTCTCAGAATCTTTTAGAATTATAAATACTGTAATAGTTATAGTACTACTCAGATTATCTATTTTATATTGGCTGACTTCTGACAATTCCTCTCTTCTTGTGTATCAGAATTTTCTAGAATGTATTAATTTCAACTTTCATTATTTCTTGTAGGACAGGTTGCTGTTGATGTACTCTCTCAGTTTTAGTTTCTCCTGAAAAGTCTTAATTTCTCATTTTTTAAAGGACATTTTTGCTGGAAATAGAATGCTTGTTTGGCAGCCTTTTTCTTTCAATACTGTGAATAAGTCATCTCATTGTCATTCTGGACTCCATGGTTTCTCAGGAGAAGTTTACTTTTAATTTTATTTAGGACCTGTTGTACATGATAAGCTGCTTTTCTCTTGCTGCTTGCAAGATTCTCTCTTGGTCTTCAGCTCCCATCATTTTCACAATAATGTGTCTAGTAGTGAATCTCTTAGAGTTTATCGTACTTGACCTTCACTTATCCTTCTTGAAGTTCATTGACTTCTTGGATGTGTCGGTTAAAACGTTTCATCAAATTATGGAAATTTGGGGGCATTACTTCTTCCATAATTTTGCTGCCCACTTTTTTTGTCTCTTATAGTATACTTTTTGAACTCTGATTATGTTATTGGCATGCTTAATGGTATGCCACAAGCCTCTGAAGCTCTGTTCATTTTTCTTAATTCTTCTTTTTTCTTTTCTTTAGATTGAGTAATCTCAGTAGACCTGACATCAAGTTCACTATTCCTTTGGAAAGTTCAAATCCTCCGTAATTTTCCTGTAGTGATTGTTATAACAGTCTGTAGTTTTCAGACCCAGAATTTCTACTCGGTTCTTCTTTATTTTTCTTTTTAAAAGAATACTTATATAGCTTTATCGATATCTCTAGTATTTTTTCCTACTTTAATTCCATAAGTATGATTTCCTTCAGTTTTTTAACATATTTATAGCAGCTGGTCTGCTAGCATTGTATCCTCTAATTTTTAGTTTGCCAATATTTTCCTCCCCTTTTTTCCTGTCATACAACTTTTTAAACTTAAAATTTTTTTTGAGATAACTATAGTTTCACATGCAGTTATAAGAAATAATGCAGAATCCTCATGTACACTTTACCCATTTCCCCCAATAGTAACATCTCACAAAAATGTACAATACCGGGGCTTCCCTGGTGGTGAAGTGGCTGAGAGTCCGCCTGCTGATGCAGGGGACACGGGTTCGTGCCCCGGTCTGGGAAGATCCCACATGCCACCGAGCGGTTGAGCCCGTGAGCCATGACCACTGAGCCTGCGCGTCCGGAGCCTGTGCTCCGCAACAGGAGAGGCCACAACAGTGAGAGGCCTGTGTACCTCAAAAAAAAAAAAAAAGTACAATACCAAAACCAAGATATTGAGTTTGATACAGTCAAGATACAGAACATTTCCATCCTTCATGCTGCTTTTCAGTTTTTTAAGTCCATTCACTTCCCTCCTGTCCTTAACCCCTGGCAACCAATAATTTGTTCTTTATTTCTGTAATTTTGTCATTTCCAGGTTGTATAAGTGGTATCATGCAGGATGTAACCTTATAGAATTGGCTTTTTAAAAATCAGTATAATTCTCTGAGATTCATCCATGGTGTTGCATGACTGTGTCCTTAATAACTAAAACGTGTTTATATATGTATATCCATTCATATAACATAAATGAACTAGTAAGCTCATGAATTTGTGGTGGATGGGGAAAGTAAGAAGAGGAAACTGGGTGTTCTTTGAGCCTCTCAAACACTTTGAACATGGAAGAGAAAGGAATGGGTTTTATGGACTGTTTGTTGAGCATTCTTAATGCAGAAATTCTACAGTGCTGTGTGCTTGTGTCAGCTTCCATCTTTCCTCACTCATCAGCTCAGTTAACGACTAAAAGTTTGTGTCATAAATCATTTCTTTGACGAAAAAAGCAATTATTATGACTTCTCTTAAGGAAGTAAAAATTAAGGTGTTCCTTTTCTCAGTATTTATTACTCTGAATTCAAACTTTCATGTCCAGTTAAGAAAAAACTTGCTTTTGGAAAAAAAATCTCACAGTAGGATAATCGTCCCTTGTTTTCTGTTTATTGCAAGTTACTGTGAAATCAATATAATTAATTGCAAAGTTATTTTCAATGTTTATCTAAATTTTTTTTGCATTATTCCCTTCAAATCAAAGGAACCAGCAAAGTGAAAAGATGCATAAATCCTTTGAGGACAAGCAGCAAATGATGCAATAAATAGATTGTAAGTCGTAACATCCATCTTAGCAATGTTTAGAAAAAATTTGCATATAATAATATACACTTATAAGCGGTTTGTGTTTCTAATAATTCATGTTTAAAATATTGTCAGGGAAGTAACTGCAACAAGTCTGCTCTATCATCATAAGTTAATACTATACTCCTCAAAGTTTTTATTAAGGCAAAATAAATATAGGGGAAGACCTTGACTGAAAATATGTCAACTAGTGGACAACAAACTTTTCCTCAATTTAGAGATATTACAAAGAGATTTATGACTAATATGAGGGACGTAAACTTTATTGGATAAAAGAATTTTTTAAAAAAAGAAAAAGCAATTAACGTGTGTGCTAACATTAGAAATGAGCTGTCACCTGTGCTTATGTAGCACAAATAAATCCTTCAAGTTGTGGTTAGAGTTTAAATTACATTTGACTAGATAATTTAATGCTCATTTTCATATTTGAGCTCTAATCTTGAAAAATACATTCAGATCAGTGTGTATAAGTTGTGGTTGATTTTAAGGTGGAGAATTACAGAAGGAGTCAAGAGTGTTAGTCCCAGCTGCTGAAAGATCATTAATCTAATGCTATAATTTTACACTTATGCCTAACTAAAGATATCCCCTTTTCAACTTTCCCACAACTATTTTTATATATTTCTATTTTTTCCCAAATATTTTTCAGTGAATTAATGTTCATGTTTAGACAGACTAATGTGAATAAATCCTCTATCGGGCATTTTTTACATGTTTGATTTATTCTGGGAAATAAATTTATACACATAAAATGTGCAAGGTGTATTCCCTTTGAAATATTAATGCTCATAATCTTTCTAATCTTTCATTGTAAAGGAATGGTAGTTATTTCGGCGCTTAGTGGAAATCAGTGATTCAAATACTGAGTAGCCTGTAGTGAACCAAATTTTAATCCTAAGTCTGCTTACTATTTATAGAATAAGTATGTGTAGTGATTTTCATAGCAAATAAACTGTTTTTTATTTGTATCTCTTCTCTCCCCTTGGGGTAAATTTATGTCATCCTTCTGGTCCACGAGTTTCCCTGAGCCCTCACAATTTCTTAATTCCTGGCTCTTTCTTGACATTACTTAATCCTTTTCCCCATAACTTAGAACCCTCTCACACTTCTCTGTGGACAGCCTAACATTCATTCTAGTGAGAAATGAGTTTCTGAGCAGCCTGGAAGGAGTTCCATCTGAAGAAGGGCTCCTTCCAATCTGGAGGAGGCCAAGACTCCATTACTGTGATATTTTGAGAATCAGGATTCAGCCATTTATCTTAAACAAAGCAAACATTTAAAGGTGAGAAATCGAAAGGAAACCTAGAGACTAGAGAGGAATGCACTACGAAGGAAGGATTCATTCCATCCAGTTAATACCTTGAATCAGTTGACTTGTTCTCTTAGAATTGTTTGCCTGTATGGCTGTAACCCAGATGTCAACATCACAGTATCACAGAGACCACACTCTGCTGAGTAGTAATGTCCCACCTCAGAGACTTTGAGCACCTCCTGTCCACAGGGGCTCTCACATTCTCAAGCTCAAATTCCTTTGCTTTCAAATAATTTCCCTGCCTTGTGTTTTTCAGATGCTTGGCATCCTTCCCAGCTGAACACTTCCCTCCTTCCTCTTTGGATATATGTATCAGTCTTAAAAATAACCACAATTCCTTTTCAGGGAATTTATCTAAATACTGAGGTATTGATAGTCAAAGCTGCTCTCTACAGATAAACATTGGAAATGATTTCGTTACGCTATGAAAGGTGATTAATAAAATACTAGCTCAGCCATTTAATGGAATTCTCTACAGCATTGGTTCTCACCTGGAGGCAATATTGGAAGTATCTGCACCGGGACAATACTGGGAGGGGTGTGCTACTCATATCCAGAGGGTGGAGGCCAGGGATGCTGCTAATTGTCCTAAAATTGAGATATCTGGACCTACAAGAAAACTTTTACTTTGTTGTCTTTCTCCTCCTTAAGGAGGTACCCAGCCCTCTGCCAATAGACAGTGCCTCTACCATACATTTTCAATGATCTAGAATTGACTGATGGCTCCTAAATCTACTCCTCCTGTCCCTGCTTGTGTTTCTCTCTATAGTTCCAACACGTGGGCTGCATGGAGAGTTCTGTGAGTGAGCAGTGTTTTCCATCTCTAAAAGTCATGTCCTCTTTTCATGTATCATCTCCCATCACACAGCCTTTCAGTTTCACAGACTCACTGACCTTCATAGGGTTTCTCCCTTCAATTCACATTCCATTTATGTAAATATCAACAATCTTATTCTTGGACCATCCCTTCCTTCCTTTTCTATTTTTGCCACTCACCAGAGATTGCGCCTTCCATGAGCACGTGCTCACCAGGGTCACTGCCACTTTCTCCAATGAAGCCTCCCCCTCTGTCCTCTCCCTAACAAGAGGTCTTATCCCAATTGTTTTTCTTCTTCTTCATGTCCTGTGACTGGGCAGAGGTTCACTCTCCTGTCAAGCCCTACTAGCACTTGTCCCTGAAGCGGTGTGTTTTGTGGGCCTGGCAAAATCTTGACAAACAATGGGTCTGGGTTAAAATCCATGTCCGCCTCTGTGTCCCCACATCCTGAGGGGTCTGCTCCTGGGCTAGTTCCTTGGGTCCTGGGACCACAGTTCTTGCCTAGAGACTTGGGTGATTTAATTTCCTGTGGGGCTTTTGAGAGGATTAGATGCTACAGCGAATGTGACAGGTTTTCACACTCAGGAGATAAGTAGAGTTTCCCCCAGTCCCACCCATGGGCTACCTCATTCCTCACTACTCCTCAAACTCTGGCAAGTCTCGGCATGTTACGGGCTCACTGCCTTAAATTTCAGGTCATTTTCCTCTCCAGAAGAACTGTTCTTTGCCCCCTTTCTGTTAACGAACTTCAAATCACTGCTATCCCTTTCCTCTTGGAACCTTATTTGTGGTATGCTCTGCTGTGACAGCAGTGTCACTAGCTAGAGGTAATGCTCCCCAAGAGAAAGGCTTTAAGTAGATGGAGAGAAAACAAGTTGTGTTGATACCAGCTGTTCGTAATGCCAGGGAAAGTCCTTTCATGTCTCCACATGCTGCCCACACCTCCCTTCTTACAGGCAGGATACTTCTCTTCCTCCCCTCCGCCCACCCCACCCACTCTGACAGAGGCAGTGGCTCACCACAACTTGCATTGTCAGTCACAGGGCCGTGGGAGGCAACAGCAGTGACTTTGACACTTGACAACTGTGAGTTCAAATCCTGCCTCTGCCCTCAGTTCTCTGAATCTCTTTCTCTCATGTACAAAATGGGATAATAAAGAGCAAGCCTCAGGGAAGCGATGGCAGAGTTGAGCACAGGGCTGGACCCTGGACATCAGCATCCCCAGCTGCACTTGAAGTCAAACATCACAGTGACAATGACTTGGCAATTTGGTCAAGGCCCTTTACACCCGGGGAGGAGGTTCAACACAGAAAACAGCCCCTACGTACTTTTAGCCTGAGATGGATGGTGTTGTTT
Organism: Pseudorca crassidens; assembly: GCF_039906515.1. Classification (NCBI taxonomy): domain Eukaryota; kingdom Metazoa; phylum Chordata; class Mammalia; order Artiodactyla; family Delphinidae; genus Pseudorca; species Pseudorca crassidens. Next base: position 130,605,242 of record NC_090296.1, read on the forward strand.
GGTCCCAACTGAAGAGAGTGATTGTGAGCAAAGTAAGTTTCTTTGCACACTCACAGCACAAGTGGAGGAAGTGGGGCCGTCCGTCTCCCAGGGATGGATATGTAGGGAGAAGGCTCAGAGGTCAGGGACCCTCTGAGCCCCCACCCGGCTTCAACATGAGACACTTAGAGGTCACATGGGCAGAGCTGGAAGATGGTGCTGTTGCTCACAGGTATGCACTGATCTAGTGAGGGAAAAATGGGAAAGGGAAGAGCCATCTTTTGAGAACCAACATCACACCAGAGAGAGTGTAAAATGTAGTAGTCCAGGAAGAAGACACGCCTCAGAGCTCATCCATCCACAGTGAGAAAGAGGAAGTGACCTGGGAACAAAAAGGCTTCAATAAGGGCCCTCTCTGCAAAGACGGGTGCCTGGACTTCGGAATGCTAGGGATACAGCCAGCCTCCCCTCCAGCTATTGCCCACCCCTGTGTGGCAGTGCCACTTCCTGGTCACCGAGCGCACTTTAACAGTCCCACTGGAAGTCTTTCAGCCATAAAAGGTAGACACATCCCTGTAAGTCTCTTCTCTCTTAGAATATGCCTTCTCTCAAATCTTTTATCTAAATAACTTCATGTAAACTACTCAGGTAAATTGAAGACAAGATTCTTTTTAACTAAAAGTAAGATGTCTGCCTAAAAAAGAAAAAGAAAATATGCTATTAAAAGTAGTGCCAAATAAATACATAAAAGAATTGTTAGGTGCAATGAGGGTGTGCTGAGAGTCTTGTTATTGATGTCTGATCCCTTTCTTATGCTCTTTGTTCATTCAGACAAGCTAAGGAGCCTCTTTTTGTTCCACTTCAAGTCAAAGAAATTATACATTAATTATTTAATTATTTATTTAATAATTAAATAAATACATAAATTAAATAAGTACATCAAAGAAAAGTCTGCATCAGAGCAATCTCCTGAGCCCCTCAAGAAGGGCACACACTGTCTATGATGCCTGCCTTCCCTGAACTGGGAGGGAGAGATGCTACCCATTACTACAGAGATGAACACCAACACCAAGAAGAATGTCTTGATTCTCTGTTTTCATGTGAAAAAACACACATTATATTAGCTTTGAGGACTGAGGAGAAACTCCCAAGGAGAAAAAATGGAGCAGTTATATGTTTAACCATTTGACGATCTCCTCCGCATCTGTTTCCTTCATTCAGAAACATCCTGGAAGAGATTTGTCTAAAGTTTTAGCTCAATGAGTATTCTCCAGAAGAGTCAGACATCCATGTAAGTTGGCCAAATATCCACAATAGTGTTATAAGGACAGTAAAATGTTCACCTTGCCTACATCACCTTTCCTCAGTGGCCTTTTTTGGTTATATCTTCTCTCTTTTGAGACCAACATTGGAATCATTGATGTGAAGAAATCATTGACTTCTAAAGAAAAGACCATGCTTGTGTTTAATCCTGTTTTGGTTTTGTGCTTTGCCAGAAACATAGAGAACAAGAGAAATAGGAAAGTAAGCATGCATTTGTCATGCCCAAAGTTGTTGGGCACAGGCCTCTGGCTCCTTCTCTATCCTGAGACACACAGGAGCACTTACTGTATAGTAACACACTTCACGGGCCTGGGTAAAATCTCTGGTCAGGGAAGCCCATTTGAATCTAGGGGTTTGGGCTGTTATGGAGGCCTGGACACACCATGCTACATGGCCAGGAAAGGCAACAAACTCAGGTCTCCAACAATGAAACAAGGTGTACATCATCAATCGTAATGTTTCTACAGAGAAATCCAGACAAGCTGCTATGGCATGGTTCTTTGTTCCAGGTTCTTCGCACAAAAAAATATCAGTCATTATCATAAAGAACTTCCAAAGAACCACATTTTCAGGGCTTGGCATCATTATCATAAAGAAACTCCAAAGAATCACATTTTCAAAGTCTGGCAAAGGCTCAATCATAGTTTCAGGCTTCTGTAGAGACAAATACCAAGTAACCAGACATACAGGGTTCTATTTTCGTATGTTTGTAATATTACACTCGAATGACCGGTTTATAAACCAGTCAGTTAACAGTAAATTCCTCTATGTAAGGAAGAAAGTATTGTGCAGTTGCTGACGTCATATCTGGACTTTACATTTTTTAGCAAAGATTTTGAACAAGTTATTTAATATATTTACACATGTATTGTCTTATCTGTAAAATAGAGTTAATAATAATAGTTATCATATGAAGTGCTGAGTTAATACTTGTGAAATAATCAGCATAAATATGGTACATGATATGCACTCAAAATATGTTAGAGTGTTAAAACAACTATGTTAATGTGTTCTCCTGCAGTAAAGAATTAACCTAGCTTCAAAAGAGATCTGACTTTTACCCCTAGCTCCAAAGGAGGTCATCTTCAAGCCCTCAGAATATTCTGAGTCTTTGTTCAGCTAGGGGCTGTGGGCTACCCCGGAGAGTCTTTCTAAACAATGTGATTTATGTTGGGGCCTCTGGGTCACAACTGTTTATGCTAATAATGTGATTTACGGCTGTAGACCTTGGACCACACAGTATCAGCCTAACCCCTCGAGGTCTAAGTTCAATTATATTAGCACTCAGTGACACCTCCATGACAAAGCCTCAGTAAAAACTCTGGACATGAAGGCTCAGGTGAGCTCCCCTGTTTGCAATGCTCCATGCTTATTGTCACACAACATTGCTCAGAGAACTTGCTGTCCACCCAACTCAGTCGAGAGAGGATGCTTATGGAAACCTGAACCTTACCCTCTATGCCTCTTCCATTCCCTTGCTGATTTTATTATATATATATATAAATATATATATATAATTTTTTTTTTTTGCCTTACGCGTACCTTTCAAAATTGTGGCCTCTCCCATGGCGGAGCAGAGGCTCCAGACACGCAGGCTCAGCAGCCATGGCTCATGGGCCTAGCCGCTCCACGGCATGTGGGATCTTCCCAGACAGGGGCACGAACCCATGTCTCCTGCATCGGCAGGCGGACTCTCAACCACTGCACTACCGAGAAGCCCTAGGCTATATCTTTTGCTGTAATAAATTGTACCCATAAGTCTAATGACTTGGCTGAGTTCTTTGAGTCCTAACAAATCACGAACCTGAGATAGTACTGGGGACTCTCAAACTTGCAATTGGTGTCAAAGTGAGCATGGTCTTGGTGACGCTCATATTCTGTAGTTTCATAAAGCCTAAAATCTATTTATTATTTTAGTATTTAAAATTTGTTCTTAAGTCAGTGCAAATTGCGGAAAGGATCTTGCCTTTTCATCTCTCCTTGAGGAATGTAGTTGTAGCTGTGTGATTGGTATGAAAATGTAAGCCTGGAATAGACAATTTTAAATAGATATATTCTGTTCTCAATTATTTTATTCAATGTTTGAAATTTTGATTTGCTATACATATAAGAAAGTAGCTCGGGCTTCCCTGGCGGCGCAGTGGTTGAGAGTCCGCCTGCCGATGCAGGGGACACGGGTTGGTGCCCCGGTCCGGGAAGATCCCACATGCCGCGGAGCAGCTGGGCCCTTGAGCCATGGCCGCTGAGCCTGCGCGTCCGGAGCCTGTGCTCCGCAACAGGAGGGGCCGCAACAGTGAGAGGCCCGCGTATAACAAAAAAAAAAAGTAGCTCATTTCTTCAAATGAACTTGGCTGAACAGTGAAGAAGAAATAGGTTTGTGATAAGTAAACCCTCAATCTCGCAATAATAGTAGTAGAACATACTAATCACCCTTTGCTACAAGTTGAGTTTGCAGCAATTTGAATACTGAATTCAACCACTCAGTTAAGCCCGAAGACTCCTCTCCTCGATTAAAAGCTATAGAATTTCTGCAAACAACTAGGGACATCTGAACTATGGTCTAGGACAGAGAAACTACCACAAAATACACCCTCCCCAAAGAAAGACAATAGCTGATCATTGAAAATGAAGGTGGTAGCTGGAGGGGTGGGATAAGGAGGGTTGGCGAGAGGTGCAAGAGGGAGGGATATGGGGATATACCTATGCATTATAGTTGATTCACTTTGTTATGCAGCAGAAACTGACACAACATTGTAAAGCAATTATACTCCATTAAAGATGTTTAAAAAAACAATAAAGGGGGTTAGCAAAGCATTATATGTAGGATGGATAAAAAACAAGTCCTACTCTACAATACAGAGAATATCCTGTAATAAACCATAGTGAAAAAAAAAAGAAAATGAGGGTGGAGAAAAAGAGAGACAAGCCCTCTCCTTTGACCCTGCACATCTGGTAATTGTGATTTGCTTGGTTGGCCCTTACACATGGGCATGAGGGAAAAAAAAGAAATATTTCAACACTTTAGAGAAGTAGTGCTTCAGGAGCCTTGTTTTCAAGTCAGCGACTTAACTGGGGTAGTCCTAATGGGAAAACCATCTACACCGTCTTAAACAAAATCATGTGATGCAAAACACAAATGACCTGCATCTTGATCCTGAAAAGACAACAAAAGAAAACCTTCCTTAAGGATCACTCCACTGCTTCTCTGGGTGTGACATGTACTTACCATATACTTTGGCTCCCAGAGATTTTCCACGGCTATCTGGAATCAGGCCTGTCTTATCAGCATTTAGAAGCATCATGCTCTCTGAGAAACTTAGAATGACAACCAAAAGCCTGATTTGGGCTCCATCAACAGAAGAAATAAAAATCTATTATTTTAACAATCTTCCTTCCGGGAAATAATCCAGACATGCAATAATAAATATGTCCTTCTATATAGGATTTTTGATGCTATTATACAACAATAACATTTGAAAATTATGTTTCATAGTGATGGGCTGTAATCGTTTAATATTCAATGTGCCGTTATTTTAAATGCCTCATCTTAATTTATCCACAGTTAAGCACTCTAGGTATATACAATCTTTCCTAGTACTTACATAAATAATTGGAGGCATGTATTTTCTAAATCATTTTGCAAATAAAGAACCTAAAGTTTAATGTGATTAGCAAAAGATAATGGCCAAGATGTTGCCATCAATACTTGTTAAGTGTTGCTTTTCCTATGTGGGCCAGATATTTCATTCTTCTAAGCCTGGTTCTTCATTTCTACAATGAAGATAAATATTACTTTCTTCATAGGGTTATGATGTAGTTTCATTAAAAAATAGCATGTAAACAGCTTCATAAAGCCCTGGCAATGAAGAAGTGCATAATATTTATATTATTTTCATTGAGTGTTTATTATTTATCATTGAAATATAGTTGGTTTACAATATATTAGTTTCAGGGTGTACAACATAGTGATTCAATATTTTTATAGACTCTACTCCATTTAAAGTTATCATAAAGTAATGGCTATATTTCCTGTGCTGTGCAATATATCTGTTGCTTATTTATTTTATACATGACAGTCTGTATCTCTTAATTCCTTACCCCATCTTGCTCCTCCCCCTTCTTTCTTCCCATAGTAACAGTTGGTTCTCTATATCTGTGTCTGTTTCTGTTTTGTTTTACATATTTGTTTCCTTTTTTAGATTCTACATACAAGTGATATCACAGTATTTATCATTCTCGGACTTATTTCACTAGGCATAAGAGTTCTATACACATTGTTTCAAATGGCAAAATTTCGTGTGTGTGTGTGTGTGTGTGTGTGTGTGTGTGTGTGTGTTTGTGTGTGTTTGTGTGTGTGTGTATAGATAGATGATAGATAGATAGTTATGCATACATACCACATCTTTCTTATTCATTCATTGTTAAAGGACACACTTTGTTTCCAAACCTTGTTTATTATAAGTAATGCTGCTATGAATCTTGGGGTGCATGTATCTTCTAAGAGTAGTTTTCTTTGAATATATGCTAAATAATGGAATTGCTGGATCATAAGGTAGTTCTATTTTTAGTTTTTTGAGGAAACGGTCTACTGTTTTCCACAGTGGCTGCACCAATTTACATTCCTACCAATAGTGTACAAGTGTTCCCTTTACTCCACATACTCACCAAAATTTGTTATTTGTGATCGTTTTAGTGATATTCTGGCAGCTGTCAGGTGATATCTCATTGTGGTTTTGACTTGCATTTCGCTGATGATTAGTGATGTTGAGCATTTTCATATGCCTGTTCGTAATAGGTATCTCAAATTAATAGAGACCCGGCGTAAAGAGTGTTAAGGAACCATACAAAATAAAGTCAAATCCCAATTAAGCTGTAAAAAGCCATAATTAAAACTAAGCCAAACCACGAAAGTGACATTAGTACAATCTGAATACACGACAACTAAGACCCAGACTGGGATTAGATACTCCACTAAGCTTAGTCGTAAACTTAAGTAGTCCCCAAACAAGACTATTCGCTAGAGTACTACTGGCAGCAGCCTAAAACTCAAAGGACTTGACGGTGCTTCATATTCCTCTAGAGGAGACTTTTCTGTAACCGATAAACCCCAATTTACCTCACCAATCCTTGCTACTTCCGTCTATATACCGCCATCTTCAGCAAACCCTAAAAGGGAACAAAAGTAAGCATAACTACCATACATAAAAACGTTAGGTCAAGGTGTAACCTATATGGGATGGGAAGAAATGGGCTACATTTTCTATAATAAGAACACCCCTTATATCCACACGAAAGTTTTTATGAAATCTAAAAACTAAAGGAGGATTTAGTAGTATATTAAGAGCAGAGTGCTTAATTGAATAAGGCCATGCAGCACGCACACACCGCCTGTCACCCTCCTCAAGTAGTATCACAGCAAAACCCCAGTTCACTAACCTATGCTAAGCAATTATACGAGACAAGTCGTAACAAGATAAGCATACTGGAAAGTGTGCTTGGATAAAACAAGATATAGCATAAACAAAGCATCTAGTTTACACCTAGAAGATTCCACAATCCGTGTATATCTTGAACTATACCTAGCCCATACCCTCCCCACCGCTAGTACCATAAACTAATCAAATAAAACATTCACCATACATCTAAAGTAGAGGAGATAGAAATTTAACCACCAATGGCGCTATAGAGAAAGTACCATAAGGGAAAAATGAAAAAAATATTAAAAGTAAAAAAAAGCAAAGCTTACTCCTTGTACCTTTTGCATAATGACTTAACTAGTAATAACTTAGCAAAGAGACCTTAAGCTAAATTACCCGAAACCAGACGAGCTACTTACAAGCAGTAACTAGAACAAACTCATCTATGTGGCAAAATAGTGAGAAGACTTATAAGTAGAGGTGAAAAGCCTAAAGAGCCTAAGTGATAGCTGGTTGTCCAAGAAAGGAATTTCAGTTCAACATTAAATAATACTAAAAACCACATCAAGTCTTAATGTATATTTAATTGTTAGTCTATAAAGGTACAGCTTTTTAGAAATGGATACGTTTACTAGGGTGTACTATAAACTTAAACCATAGTTGGCCTAAAAGCAGCCACCAATTAAGAAAGCGTTCAAGCTCAACAACAAAACTACGTTTTAATTTCAACAATAAATAAATCAACGCCTGGCCTGACTATTGGATTAATCTATTCAACTATAGAAGTACTACTGTTAACATGAGTAACAAGAAATTTTTCTCCTCGCACAAGCTTACATCAGTAACTGATAATATACTGATAATTAACAGTTAATAAATATAACCCAACACTAAATTATTTATTAAACACACTGTTAACCCAACACAGGCGTGTATTAAGGAAAGATTAAAAAAAGTAAAAGGAACTCGGCGAACAAAAACTCCGCCTGTTTACCAAAAACATCACCTCTAGCATAACCAGTATTAGAGGCACTGCCTGCCCAGTGAAAATCGTTAAACGGCCGCGGTATCCTGACCGTGCAAAGGTAGCATAATCACTTGTTCTCTAAATAAGGACTTGTATGAATGGCCACACGAGGGTTTTACTGTCTGTTACTTTTAATCAGTGAAATTGACCTCCCCGTGAAGAGGCGGGGATAACAAAATAAGACGAGAAGACCCTATGGAGATTCACGGGATAACAAAGCTTTATATGGGTTGACAGTTTCGGTTTGGGTGACCTCAGAGTACAAAAAAACCTCCGAGTGATTAAAGCCTAAGCCTACTAACCAAAGCATAGTATCACTTATTGATCCAAAATTTTGATCAACGGAACGTTACGCTAGGGATAACAGCGCAGTCCTAGTCTAAAGTCCATATTGACAATAGGGTTTATGACCTCGGTGTTGGTTCAGGACATCCTAATGGTGCAGCAGCTATTAAGGGTTTGTTTGTTCAACGATTAAAGTCCTACGTGATCTGAGTTCAGAGGAGTAATCCAGGTCGGTTTCTATTACGCATTTCTCCCAGTACGAAAGGACAAGAGAAATAAGGCCAACTTCAAACAAGCGCCTTCAAATAATTAATGATCTAATCTCAACTTAAAACTAGCGCAAATATACCTGCCCAAGACCAGGGCTTTGTTGAGGTGGCAGAGTACGGCAATTGCATAAAAGTTAAACTTTTACACCCAGAGGGTCAAATCCTCTCCCCAACAAAATGTTTATAGTTAACATCCTAACACTCGTTCTCCCTATCTTCCGAGCTGTTGCATTCCTAGCACTAGTGGAACGTAAAATCCTAGGTTATATACAATTCCGAAAAGGACCAAACATCGTGGGCCCACATGGCTTGCTCCAACCATTCGCCGATGCAAACTATTCCCTAAAGAACCCCTACGACCAGCCACATCCTCCACCGCTATATTCATCATCGCACCCGCAATTGCCCTAACCTTAGCTCTCACAGTATGAAGCCCCCACTCATACCATATCCCCTCATCAACATAAACCTAGGAGTACTATTCATGCTAGCAATATCCAACCTAACCGTCTACTTTATCCTATGATGCGGCTGAGCTTCCAACTCAAAATACGCACTATTTGGAGTTCTCTGAGCAGTAGCACAATCTCATACGAAGTAACACTAGCCATCATCCTCCTATCAGTACTCCAATAAACGGCTCCTTTACCGTATCCACACTAACTACCACACAAGAACAACTATGACTATTTTTTTCCTTCATGACCATTAACCATAATATGATTCATTTCTACCCTAGCAGAAACTAACCGGGCCCCCTTCGACCTAACAGGAGAATCAGAACTCGTATCCGGCTTCAATGTGGAATATGCAGCAGGCCATTTCGCCCTATTCTTCCTAGCAGAATATGCCAACATCATCATAATAAATATATTCACAACTATCCTCTTTCTAGGAGCATTCTACGACCCCTACACACCAGAACTACACACAACAAACCTCATTCTCAAAACACTACTACTCACAATATCTTTCCTATGAATTCGAGCATCCGACCCCGGATTCCGATATGATCAACTAATACACCTACTCTGAAAAAATTTCCTCCAACACTAGCCCTCTGTATATGACACGTCTCACTACCCATTATAACAACAGGCATCCCCTCTCAAACATAAAAGATAAGAAATATGTCTGACAAAAGAGTTACTTTGATAGAGTAAATAATAGAGGTTCAAACCCTCTTATTTCTAAAATAATAAGAATCTAACCTACCCCTAAGAATTCAAAATTCTCCGTGCTACCATGTCATACTATAATCTAAAGTAAGGTCAGCCCATTCATCCTCATCATTATCCTAATAATCCTCATCCTAGGAAAATAATCGTAACTATTAGCTCCCACTGACTATTCGCCCGAATTGCACTAGAAATAAATACAATAGCCATCATCCTCATCATAATAAAAAAATGCTAACCCCCGAGCCACAGAAGCCTCAACTAAATATTTCCTAACACAAACCACCGCATCCACACTACTCATACTGGCAGTTGTCATTAACCTAATACATTCCGGCCAATGAACCATCACAAAATTATTCAACCCAACAGCATCCATCCTACTAACAGTGGCCCTACCTATTAAACTAGGACTATCCCCCTTCCACTTCTGAGTACCAGAGGTGTCCCCCTAACTACAAGCCTAATCCTACTTACATGACAAAAATTTGCACCCCTTTCAATCCTCTATCAAATCGCACCATCAATTAATCTACACCTAATATTAACTCTCTCTACTCTGTCCTAATCGGAGGATGAGGCGGACTAAACCAAACGCAACTCCGAAAGATTATAGCCTACTCATCAATCGCCAACATAGGATGAATAACAACTATCCTACTATACAACCCAACCCTGACTTTACTAAATTTACTAATCTACATCACAATAACTTTCACCATATTCATGTTATTCATCCAAAACTCAACCACCACCACACTATCATTATCCCAAACATGAAATATAATGCCTGTTATCACAACCCTCACCATACTCACCTTACTCTCCATAAGAGGACTTCCCCCACTTACAGGATTCATACCCAGATGAGTAATTATTCAAGAACTAACAAAAAACGAAATTCTTGTTATACCAACCTTCATAGCCATCACAGCACTACTCAATCTATATTTCTACATACACCTCGCCTACTCCACAGCAATAACTCTATTTCCCTCTACAAACAACATAAAAAGAAAATGACAATTTCACTCCACAAAACGAATAATCCTTCTACCAACAGCAATCGTATTATCCACAGTACTCTTACCTCTCACACCAACATTCTCCATCTTACTATAGGAGTTTAGGTTAAATCAGACCAAGAGCCTTCAAAGCCTTACGCAAGTATAATTTACTTAACCCCTGCCCAATAAGGATTGCAAGACTGTACCTTACATCAATTGAATGCAAATCAAACACTTTAAGCTAAATCCTCACTAGATTGGAGGCATACATCTCCCACGAACTTTTAGTTAACAGCTAAATACCCTAGTCAACTGGCTTCAATCTACTTCTCCCGCCACGAGATAAAAAAGCGGGAGAAGTCCCAGCAGTATTGAAGCTGCTTCCTTGAATTTGCAATTCAAAATGATAATTCACCACAGGACTTGGCAAAAAGAGGACTTTATCCCTGTCTTCAGATTTACAGTCTAATACCTACTCTGCCTTTTTACCTATGTTCATAAATCGCTGACTATTCTCAACAAAGACATTGATACCTTATACCTGTTATTTGGTGCCTGAGCAGGAATAGTAGGCACTGGCCTAAGCTTATTAATTCGCGCTGAACTAGGTTAACCTGGCAAACTAATCGGAGATGACCAAGTTTACAACGTACTAGTAACAGCCCATGCCTTCGTGATAATTTTTTTCATGGTCATACCTAATTGGTGGGTTCGGAAACTGACTAGTCCCTCTAATAATTGGGACACCTGACATAGCTTTTCCCCGTATAAATAACATAAGCTTCTGACTACTTCCTCCTTCCTTCCTACTACTAATAGCATCCTGAATAGCTGAAGCCGGCGCAGGCACGGGCTGAACTATATACCCCCTCTAGCCGGAAATCTAGCACATGCAGGAGCCTCAGTAGACCTTACCATTTTCTCTCTACATCTAGCCGGCATATCCTCAATCCTTGGAGCCATCAGTTTCATTACAACCTTTTTTAATATAAAAACACCCGCTATAACCCAGTACCAAACACCCCTCTTCGTATGATCAGTCCTAGTTACAGTACTATTACTCTTATTATCACTACCAGTCCTAGCAGCCGGAATTACCATACTGTTGCTGACCGAAACTTAAACAACCTTTTTGGATCCCGCAGGAGGAGGCGACCCAATCCTCTACTAACACTTATTTTGATTCTTTGGTCACCCCAAAGTATATATTGTGATCTTACCTGGCTTCGGAATAATTTCATATATTGTAACCTCAGGGAAAAAAGAACCTTTCGGATATATAGGAATAGTTTGAGCTATGGTTTCTATTGGGTTCCTAGGCTTTATCATATTGGCTCATCATATATTCACAGTTGGTATAGACGTAGATACACGAGCATACTTTACATCAGCCACTATAATTATTGCTATCCCCACAAGAGTAAAGGTCTTTAGTTGACTAGCAACACTTCACGGAGGGAATATTAAGTGATCTCCCGCTCTAATATGAGCCCTAGGTTTTATTTTCCTATTTACAGTAGGCGGCCTAACTAGCATCATCCTAGCTAACTCATCACTAGATATTGTTCTCCACGATATCTACTACGTAGTCTCCCACTTTCGCTACGTACCTTCAATAGGAGATGTCTTCGCCATCATAGGGGGGTTTGTCCACTGATTCCCACTAATTTCAGGATATACACTCAACCCAACAGGAACAAAAATCCACTTTATAATTACATATGTAGGTGTAAACCTAACATTCTTCCCGCAACACTTCCTAGGCCTATCCGGTATACCTCGACGATACTCCAACTACCCAGACACCTATACATGAAACACTATCTCATCAATAGGCTCTTTCATCTCACTGACAGCAGTTATACTAATAATTTTCATCATCTGAGAAACATTCACATCCAAACGAGAGGTATTAACAGTAGACCTCACCTCCACAAACCATGAATGACTAAAAGGGTGTCCTCCACCATACCATACATTTGAAAAACCAGCATACGTCAACCCAAAATGGTCAAGATAAGAAGGAATCGAACCCCTCTAATAGGTTTCAAGCAAATACCAAAAAACCACTAATGTCTTTCTTTATAAATGAGATATTAGTAAAGCCTTACATAACTTTGTCAAAGGTAAATCACATGTGAAAATCCTGTATATCTCCATGGCATATCCCTTCCAAGTAGGCTTCCAAGACGCAACATCACCTATTACAGAAGAACTCCTACACTTTCATGATCACACATTAATAATCGTTTTCCTAATTAGCTCTATAGTCCTCTACATTATCACCCTAATACTTACAACTAAACTAACACACATACAATAGACGCCCAAGAAGTAGAAATTATTTGAACCATCCTCCCAGCCATCATCTTAATCCTAATCGCCCTGCCCTCCTTACGAATTCTCTACATAATAGACGAAATCAATAATCCCTCTCACCGTAAAAATAGGACACCAGTGATACTGAAGTTATGAATACACCGACAATGAAGACCTAAACTTCGACTCCTACATAATTCCAACCTCAGACCTAAAACCGAGAACTACGATTACTAGAAGTGGACAATCGAATGAGCCTACCCATACAAATAACAATCTGAATATTAGTCTCCTCCGAAGACGTACTACACTCATGAGCTGTCCCCTCCCTAAGCCTAAAAACAGATGCAATCCCTGGACGCCTAAACCAAACAACTTTAATATCAACACGACCAGGTCTATTCTACGGACAGTGTTCAGAAATCTGTGGCTCAAATCACAGCTTCATACCAATCGTTCTCGAACTAGTTCGCCTAGAGAACTTTGAAAAATGATCTGCTATATAACTATAACTATATATATAACTATAACTATAACCTCATTAAGAAGCTAAACTAGCGTTAACTTTTTTAGTTAAAGGTTGAGAGCCGTAAAATTCCCCTTAATGACATGCCACAACTGGATACATCAACATGACTCCTTACTATCCTATCTATATTCCTAACCCTCTTCACACTATTCCAGCTAAAAATTTCAAAACATTTCTCCCCCTACCCCAAATTGACACACACCAAATTACAACAATCTTGAAACATCACATGAACGAAAATCTATTTACCCCTTTCACAGTCCCAATAATACTAGGTATCCCTATCACCACTCTAATCATTATATTCCCCACTATATTATTCCCAACACCAAATCGACTAATTAACAATCGCACAGTTTCCATCCAACAATGATTAACCAAACTTACCTCAAAACAACTAATCAATACACAAAACCTCAAAGGACAAACCTGATCACTCTCATCTCACTTCTCCTATTTATTGTCTCTACACATCTTGGAACATCACCCCACTCATTTACACCTACCACCCAACTCTCAATAAATTTAAGAATAGCTATTCCTCTATGAGCTGGTATCGTTATTACAGGTTTCCGCAATAAGGCAAAAATATCCTTAGCCCACCTTCTACCACAAGGTATACCTACCTTCCTACTTATTCAACCAGTAGCACTAGCCGTACGACTAACCGCCATTACAGCAGGCCACTTATTACATCTAATTGGAAAAACAACTCTCAAACTAATAAGTACCAGCCTATTCACAGCCCTCATCACATTCACTATCCTCACTCTATTAACCATCCTCGAATTCGCTGTCTCCTTAATTCAAGCCTACGTATTCACTCTACTAGTAAGCCTATATTTGCATGACAATACATAATGACCCACAAAACCCATTCATACCACATAGTAAATCCCAGTCCTTGACCCCTTACAGGAGCTCTCTCAGCACTTCTTATAACATCGGGCCTAATCATATGGTTCCACTTCAACTCAATAACCCTGCTAGTTTTAAGCTTACTAACAAATATTTTAACAATATATCAATGATGACGAGATATTATCCGAGAAAGCACTTTCCAAGGCCACCACACACCAACTGTCCAAAAAGGACTTCTATATGGAATAATCTTATTTATCCTATCAGAAGTCCTATATTTTACAGGATTTTTCTGAGCCTTTTACCACTCAAGCCTTGTCCCCACTCCTGAACTAGGCAGATGCTGACCACCAACAGGTATCCACCCTCTAAATCCTCTAGAAATTCCACTTCTCAATACCTCTGTGTTACTAGCCTCTGTTGTATCTATCACTTGAGCGCATCACAGTCTCATAGACGGAAACCACAAACACATACTTGAAGCTCTTTTCATCACAATCATGTTCGGCCTTTATTTCACCCTACTCCAAGCATCAGAATACTATGAAGCCCCATTCACCATCGCAGACGGAATCTACGGATCCACTTTCTTTGTAGCCGCAGGCTTCCATGGACTACACATCATCATCGGATCCACTTTTCTCATTGTTTGCTTTATACGCCAAATAAAATTCCACTTTACTTCAAGCCACCACTTCGGCTTCGAAGCCGCTGCTTGATACTGACACTTCGTAGACGTATGACTATTTCTCTATGTATCTATCTATTAATAAGGTTCATAGTCCTTTTAGTATTAACAAGTACAACTGACTTCCAGTTAGTTTCGGTGCACCCCGAAAAAGAACAATAAACGTCCTACTAACACTACTAACAAATACAACTCTAGCCTTACTATTTGTATTTATCGCTTTTTGACTACCTCAGCTAAACGTGTACGCAGAAAAAACAAGCACCTACGAATGTGGTTTTGACCCAATAGGATCTGCTCGCCTACCTTTCTCCATAAAATTCTTCCTAGTAGCAATTACCTTTCTTCTCTTTGACTTACAAATCGCCCTCCTACTTCCCTTACCCTGAGCAACCCAAACAGACAACCTAAAAATAATACTCACAATGACCTTATTCTTAATCTCTACTAGCAGCTAGCTTAGTTTACGAATGAACACAAAAGGGCTTAGAATGAGACAAATATGGTACCTAGTTTAAAATAAAACAAGTGGTTTCGACTCACTAGACTGTGATCCAAACACAAATACCAAGTGTCTCTAATCCATATAAATATCCTAGTAGCCTTCACCTTACGGGATTACGGGATTATTAATATACCGATTCCACCTCATATCCGCACTACTCTGCTTAGAGGGCGTAATACTATCACTATTCATTCTGTCAGCCCTCACAATCCTAAACTCACACTTCACCCTAGCCAGCATGATACCAATTATTCTCCTACTATTTGCAGCCTGAGAAGCAGCCATCGGACTAACCCTACTAGTCATAATCTCCAACACATCCAGCAGTGACTACGTACAAAATCATTATCTCCAATCTAAAATTCATCATTCCTACCATCATACTGATACCCCTAACTTGATTATCAAAAAACAACTCTACACACCACCAGACGTGAACCTGCCCACTAGAGAGACAATATCCATCCTCATCCACCACAACACAGGTACTAGTCCCCTCCACCAGGAAGCTTACACAACCCACTGAACCAACCTTAGCCACTGGAGACAGACATAAAAAACAGGAGGAACTACGAACCTGCAGCCTGCAAAAAGGAGACCCCAAACACAGTAAGATAAGCAAAATGAGAAAACAGAAAAACACACAGCAGATAAAGGAACAAGATAAAAATGCACCAGACCTAACAAATGAAGAGGAAATAGGCAGTCTACCTGAAAAAGGATTCAGAATAATGATAGTAAGGTTGATCCGAAATCTTGGAGATAGAATGGACAATAGAATGGACAAAATGCAAGAATCAGTTAACAAGGACCTAGAAGAACTAAAGATGAAACAAGCAACGATGAACAACACAATAAATGAAATTAAAAATACTCTAGATGGGATCAATAGCAGAATAACTGAGGCAGAAGAACGGATAAGTGACCTGGAAGATAAAATAACTACTGCAGAGCAGAATAAAGAAAAAAGAATGAAAAGAACTGAGGACAGTCTCAGAGACCTCTGGGACAACATTAAACGCACCAACATTCGAATTATAGGGGTTCCAGAAGAAGAAGAGAAAAAGAAAGGGACTGAAAAGATATTTGAAGAGATTATAGTTGAAAACTTCCCTAATATGGGAAAGGAAATAGTTAATCAAGTCCAGGAAGCACAGAGAGTCCCATACAGGATAAATACAAGGAGAAATACGCCAAGACACATATTAATCAAACTGTCAAAAATTAAATACAAAGAAAGCATATTTAAAGCAGCAAGGGAAAAACAACAAATAACACATAAGGGAATCCCCATAAGGTTAACAGCTGATCTCTCAGCAGAAACCCTACAAGCCAGAAGGGAGTGGCAGGACATACTGAAAGTGATGAAGGAGAAAAACCTGCAGCCAAGACTACTCTACCCAGCAAGGATCTCATTCAGATTTGATGGAGAAATTAAAAGCTTTACAGACAAGCAAAAGCTGAGAGAGTTCAGCACCACCAAACCAGCTTTACAACAAATGCTAAAGGATCTTCTCTAGGCCAGAAACACAAGAGAAGGAAAAGACCTATAATAACAAACCCAAAACAATTTAGAAAATGGGAATAGGAACATACATATCGATAATTACCTTAAATGTAAATGGACTAAATGCTCCCACCAAAAGACACAGATTAGCTGAATGGATACAAAAACAAGACCCTTATATATGTTGTCTACAATAGACCCACTTCAGACCTAGAGACACATACAGACTGAAAGTAAGGGGATGGAAAAAGATATTCCATGCAAATGGAAACCAAAAGAAAGCTGGAGTAGCAATTCTCATATCAGACAAAATAGACTTTAAAATCAGGACTATTAAAAGAGACAAAGAAGGACACTACATAATGATCAAGGGATCGATCCAAGAAGAAGATATAACAATTGTAAATATTTATGCACCCAACATAGGACCACCTCAATACATAAGGCAAATACTAACAGCCATAAAAGGGGAAATCGACAGTAACACATTCATAGTAGGGGACTTAAACACCCCACTTTCACCCATGGACAGATCATGCAAAATGAAAATAAGGAAACACAAGCTTTAAATGATACATTAAACAAGATGGACTTAATTGATATTTATAGGACACTCCATCCAAAAACAACAGAATACACATTTTTCTCAAGTGCTCATGGAACATTCTCCAGGATAGATCATATCTTGGGTCACAAATCAAGCCTTGGTAAATTTAAGAAAATTGAAATTGTATCAAGTATCTTTTCTGACCACAAAGCCATGAGACTAGATATCAATTACAGGAAAAGATCTGTAAAAAATACAAACACATGGAGGCTAAACAATACACTACTTAATAATGAAGTGATCACTGAAGAAATCAAAGAGGAAATCAAAAATTACCTAGAAACAAATGACAATGGAGACACAACGACCCAAAACCTGTGAGATGCAGGAAAAGCAGTTCTAAGGGGGAAGTTTATAGCAATACAAGCCCACCTTAAGAAGCAGGAAACATCTCGAATAAACAAACTAACCTTGCACCTCAAGCAGTTAGAGAAAGAAGAACAAAAAAACCCCAAAGCTAGCTGAAGGAAAGAAATCATAAAAATCAGATCAGAAATAAATGAAAAAGAAATGAAGGAAACAATAGCAAAGATCAATAAAACTAAAAGCTGGTTCTTTGAGAAGATAACAAAATAGATAAACCACTAGCCAGACTCATCAAGAAAAAAAGGGAGAAGACTCAAATCAATAGAATTAGAAATGAAAAAGGAGAGGTAACAACTGACACTGCAGAAATAAAAGAGATCATGAGAGATTACTACAAGCAACTCTATGCCAATAAAATGGACAATCTGGAAGAAATGGACAAATTCTTAGAAATGCACAACCTGCCAAGACTGAATCAGGAAGAAAGAGAAAATATGAATAGACCAATCACAAGCACTGAAATTGAAACTGTGATTAAAAATCTTCCAACAAAGAAAAGCCCAGGACAAGATGGCTTCACAGGCGAATTCTATCAAACATTTAGAGAAGAGCTAACACCTATCCTTCTGAAACTCTTCCAAAATATAGCAGAGAGAGGAACACTCCCAAACTCCTTCTACGAGGCCACCATCACCTTGATACCAAAACCAGGCAAGGATGTCACAAAGAAAGAAAACTACAGACCAATATCACAGATGAACATAGATGCAAAAATCCTCAACAAAATACTAGCAAACAGAATCCAACAGCACATTAAAAGGATCATACACCATGATCAAGTGGGGTTTATTCCAGGAATGCAAGGATTCTTCAATATACGCAAATCTATCAATGTGATAAACCATATTAACAAATTGAAGGAGAAAAACCATATGATCATCTCAATAGATGCAGAGAAAGCTTTTGACAAAATTCAACACCCATTTATGATATAAACCCTGCAGAAAGTAGGCATAGAGGGAACTTTCCTCAACATAATAGAGGCCATATATGACAAAACCACAACCAACATCGTCCACAGTGGTGAAAAACTGAAACCATTTCCACTAAGATCAGGAACAAGACAAGGTTGCCCACTCTCACCACTTTTATTCGACATAGTTTTGGAAGTTTTCTCCACAGCAACAAGAGAAGAAAATGAAATAAAAGGACTCAAATCGGGAAAGAAGTAAAGCTGTCACTTTTTGCAAATGACATGATACTATATATAGAAAAGCCTAAAGATGCTACCAGAAAACTACTAGAGCTAATCAATGAATTTGGTAAAGTGGCAGGATACAAAATTAATGCACAGAAATCTCTGGCATTCCTATATACTAATGATGAAAAATCTGAAAGTGAAATCAAGAAAACACTCCCATTTACCATTGCAACAAAAAGAATAAAATATCTAGGAATAAACCTACCTAAGGAGACAAAAGACCTGTATGCAGAAAATTATAAGACACTGATGAAAGAAATTAAAGATGGTACAAATAGATGGAGAGATATACCATGTTCTTGGATTGGAAGAATCAACATTGTGAAAATGATTCTACTACCCAAAGCAATCTATAGATTCAATGCAATCCCTATCAAACTACCACTGGCATTTTTCACAGAACTAGAACAAAAAATTTTGCAATTTGTATGGAAACACAGAAGACCCCGAATAGCCAAAGCAATCTTGAGAACAAAAAAAGGAACTGGAGGAATCAGGCTCCCTGACTTCAGACTATACTACAAAGCTACAGTTATCAAGACGGTATGGTACTGGCACAAAAACAGAAAGATAGACCAATGGAACAGGATAGAAAGCGCAGAGATAAACCCATGCACATATGGACACCTTATCTTTGATAAAGGTGGCAGGAATGTACACTGGAGAAAGGACAGCCTCTTCAATAAGTGGTGCTGGGAAAACTGGACAGGTACATGTAAAAGTATGAGATTAGATCACTCCCTAACACCATACACAAAAATAAGCTCAAAATGGATTAAAGACCTAAATATAAGGCCAGAAACTATCAAACTCTTAGAGGAAAACATAGGCAGAACACTCTATGACATAAATCACAGCAAGATTCTTTCTGACCCACCTCCTAGAGTAATGGAAATAAAAACAAAAATAAACAAATGGGACCTAATGAACCTTCAAAGCTTTTGCACAGCAAAGGAAACCATAAACAAGACCAAAAGACAACCCTCAGAATGGGAGAAAATATTTGCAAATGAAGCAACCGACAAAGGATTAATCTCCAAAATTTACAAGCAGTTCATGCAGCTCAATAACAAAAAACCAAACAACCCAATCCAAAAATGGGCAGAAGACCTAAATAGACATTTCTCCGAAGAAGATATACAGACTGCCAACAAACACATGAAAGAATGCTCAACATCATTAATCATTAGAGAAATGCAAATCAAAACTACAGTGAGATATCATCTCACACCAGTCAGAATGGCCATCATCAAAAAATCTAGAAACAATAAATGCTGGAGAGGGTGTGGAGAAAAGGGAACCCTCTTGCACTGCTGGTGGGAATGTGAATTGGTTCAGCCACTATGGAGAACAGTATGGAGGTTCCTTAAAAACCTACAACTAGAACTACCATATGACCCAGCAATCCCACTACTGGGCATATACCCTGAGAAAACCGAAATTCAAAAAGAGTCATGTACCAATACGTTCATTGCAGCTCTATTTACAATAGCCCGGAGATGGAAACAACCTAAGTGCCCATCATCGGATGAATGGATAAAGAAGATGTGGCACATATATACAATGGAATATTAGCCATAAAAAGAAACGAAATTGAGCTATTTGTAATGAGGTGGATAGACCTAGAGTCTGTCATACACAGTGAAGTAAGTCAGAAAGAGAAAGACAAATACCGTATGCTAATACATATATATGGAATTTAAGAAAAAAAAATGTCATGAAGAACCTAGGGGTAAGGCAGGAATAAAGACGCAGACCTCCTAGAGAACGGACTTGGGGTTATGGGGAGGGGGAAGTGTGAGCAGTGACGGGGCGAGGGAGAGTCATGGACATGTATACACTAACAAACGTAGTAAGATAGATAGCTAGTGGGAAGCAGCCGCAAGGCACAGGGATATTGGCTCGGTGCTTTGTGACAGCCTGGAGGGGTGGGATGGGGAACGTGGGAGGGAGGGAGACGCAAGAGGGAAGAGATATGGGAACATATGTATATGTATAACTGATTCACTTTGTTACAAAGCAGAAACTAACACACCATTGTAAAGCAATTATACCCCAATAAAGATGTTAAAAAAAAAAAAAAACTATCTGAATTAATACCACAACCCACAGTTTACTAATCAGCTTTACAAGCCTAATCTTAATCAATTCATCGACAACCGTCTCAATTACTCTCTAATATTATTCTCCGACCCCCTTTCCACACCACTCCTCACAATATGACTCCTTCCCTTAATACTAATAGCAAGCCAGTCCAACCTTCTCATAGAACCACTCGTCTGAAAAAAACTTTACAATACTAGTTACATTACAAACTCTTCTAATTATAACATTCACTGCCACAGAACTAATCTTATTCTACATCATATTTGAAGCTACAGTAATCCCCACTCTCATCATTATTACCCGCTGAGGTAACCAAACAGAACGACTCAATGGAGGACTCTACTTCCTATTTTACACACTTATATCACTCCACTTACTAGTAGCACTAACATACTTACAAAACACATCAGGATCTCTAAATTTTCTATTATTACAACACTGAGCCCAACCACTATCCACCTCCTGATCCAACATCCTCATATGATTAGCCTGCATAATAGCTTTTCCAGTAAAAATACCCCTCTACGGACTACATCTTTGACTACCGAAAGCACACGTAGAAGCCCCCATCTCAGGTTCAATAGTCCTTGCAGCTGCACTACTAAAACTTTGAGGCTATGGCATATTACGAATTACATCAATTCTTAACCCTCCAATAGAACATATAGCTTACCCTTTTTTCATGCTGTCCTTATGAGGAATAATCATAACCAGCTCCATCTGTTGACATCAAACAGACCTAAAGTCACACATCGCATACGCTTCAGTCAGCAACATGGCACTTGTTATCGCAGCTATCCTCATCCAAACCCCCTGAAGCTACATAGGAGCTACAGCTCTAATAATCGCCCATGGCCTTACATCCTCTATATTATTCTGTCTAGCAAACTCGAACTATGAACGAATCCATAGCCGAACCAGAATCCTAGCACGAGGCCTACAAATCTTTCTCCCACTAATAGCGACCCGATGAGTACTAGCAAGCCTAACAAATCTCGCTCTACTCCTTACCATCAACCTAATCGGAGAACTACTTGTAATTATATCAGCTTTCTCATGATCAAACCTCACTATTATCCTAATAGGAAGAAATATTGTAATCACAGCTCTCTACTCCCTATATATGTTAATCACGACACAACGCGGCAAACATACCATATCAACAACCTCACCCCCTGTTTCACACGAGAACACGCCTTAATAGCCCTACACATTATTCCCTTACTACTCCTATCGCTAAACCTCAAAATCATCTTAGGACCTCTTTATTGTAAATATAGTTTAAAGAGAACACTAGTTTTTGAAGCTAGTAATAGAAGATCAAAACTTCTTACTGAAAAAGTACTGCAAGAACTGTTAACTCAAACCCCCACACCTAACAATGTGGCTTTTTCAAACTTTTAAAGGATAACAGTTATCCATTTGTCTTAGGAAACAAAAAATTGGTGCAACTCCAAATAAAAGTAATAAGCCTATTTACTTCCTCGGCTTTACTCACATTACTAATATTAACTGCCCCATCATAATATCTAACACAAACCTCTACAAAAGCAGCAAGTACCAACACTATGTAAAAAAACATTACCCTTTCCGCCTTCATCACTAGCGTGATCCCAATAATAAAATTTCTTCACACAAACCAAGAAGCATTCATTTCAAACTGACACTGAATTACCATCCAAACTCTTAAACTATCACTTAGCTTCAAAATAGACTACTTTTCACTCATATTCATACCCGTACTACTACCCGTAGTATTCTATCATGGAATTCTCAATATGATATATACACTCTGACCCCCACATCAACCAATTCTTCAAATACCTACTTATCTGCCTCATCATTATACTCATCCTCGTTACAGCTAACAATCTCTTAACTCTTCATTGGATGAGTAGGAGTAGGTATTATATCCTTCTTGCTAATTGGCTGATGATTCGGACGGACAGACGCAAATACAGCCGCCCTTCAAGCAATCTTATATAATCTCATCGGAGATATCGGATTCCTCATATCAATAGCATGATTTTTATTTAACATAAACGCATGAGACTTACAACAAATTTTCATACTCAACCAAAACTCCTCAAATCTTCGCCTCATAGGACTCATTAGCCGCAGCTGGAAAATCAGCCCGATTTGGACTACACCCCTGACTCCCTTCAGCAATAGAAGGTCCCAGCCCAGTCTCAGCTTTACTCCACTGAAGCACAATAGTCGTAGCAGGGATTTTCCTACTTATCCGTTTCTACCCGTTAATGGAGAATAACAAACCCATTCAAACAATAACCCTTACTCTATGTGCCCTCACCACTTTATTCATAGCCATTTGTGCCCTCACCCAAAACGACATCAAAAAAATTATTGCTTTCTCCACCTCCAGCCAACTTGGCCTAATAATAGTAACAATTGGTATTAACCAGCCTTACCTGGCGTTTCTACACATTTGCACACACGCCTTTTTCAAAGCCATATTATTCTTATGATATGGCTCCATCATTCATAATCTAAACAATGAACAAGACAGTCGAAAAATAGGAAGGCTATACAAAACCCTTCCCTTCACCACAACCGCCCTTATCATTGGCTGTTTAGCACTCACAGGAATACCATCCCTCACAGGATTCTACTCTAAAGACCCCATCATCGAAGCCGCCACTTCGTCTTATATCAACGCCTGAGCCCTATTACTAACCCTAACCGCTACCTCCCTCACAGCTATTTACAGCACTCGCATTATCTTCTTTACACTACTAGGACAACCTCGCTTCCCTCCCCTCATAAACATTAATGAAAATAACCACATATTAATCAACCCTGTCCGTATCAGGGTCAGCAGGGTGTGAAGTGGATGGAGGACAGGCTCATGACAGTCTGAGAAGAAAATTGCATTTTGTAGTTAAGCTAGACAAAGGACAGATGAAGGCAGGTTGATGGTGTATTATTGAAAACACTCGTTATATGATTAAATTTGGCTAAAGAATACACTGTTGTTTTCCAGGAGATGGTGTACAGTTTGAAATAAATTCAAATGTAGACCGTCTAACTACAAATTCCTCTCCCACTGAGCCAAACACTACTTTCACAGATTTCCAGACAGTATTTTTGGTTTGTATATACCAGAATAATGTGTTTTTATGATAAAATGGTCATTACCACTGAGCTAGATGCTCAGACTAGTGGCTCATGATTATCTCAGAGACTGGGCAGTGCTGAGTGAGCAATGGCAGTGTCTTTATCCAGGACCCAGACCCTCAACCGACTGTAAAGTTTCAGCTTGCCTCCCTAAAACAGTAAGCAACACACAACTACGTTCTCAGGCTCCATAGTTGCCATCTCATTCCATTCTTCTCTCAGATTGCAGTCTGGTTCGGGGTCTCTCAATTATTTCCAGACTGATCACTGGGTTATTTTTTCACGTGATAAATCTCATTATTTAGGTGTAGATTGCACCCGTTTAACTACCAGGGTATAATCTTATTTCCAAGTTGATAACATTTACAATTGACACCAGGGACCTTATTTCACTTCCCACATTTTTACATTTCTCCTTGCATAGTGATAGCATACATGTGAAATTTTGGCTATATATGAATTGCCCATGTCTGTGGTCTGTGTGCACATCCTTAAATAGTGAACTTTCTAACTGAATTTTCTCCTCCCTGCACTTTTCTCAGAATCCTCACCCCATCCTGGTCATTGTTATGCTGTGTTGCTTCAAACTGCAGTTCTTTTCAGACGCTCTCCCCATCCACTTTCCCATGTCCTACAATCTCTCAAGAATTTCCTTTTGCTTTCCCTGGCAGGGTAATGTCTCATCTGAAAAACTAACCCTGAAAGACCTTTCAGCATTATAAATAGCAATAAATAAACAGTGGAAGATATTTCTGAGCCATCTTGATCCCTTGTTTTTAAGAATCTGTACCTGTGTAGGCAATATATATATAATTTTTCATTTATTTATTTTTGCTGTGTTGGGTCTTCGTTTCTGTGTGAGGGCTTTCTCTAGTTGTGGCAAGCGGGGGCCACTCTTCGTGGTGCATGGGCCTCTCACTATCGCGGCCTCTATTGTTGCGTAGCACAGGATCCAGACACGCAGGCTCAGTAGCTGTGGTTCATGGGCCTAGTTACTCCATGGTATGTGGGATCCTCCCAGACCAGGACTCGAACCCGTGTCCCCTGCATTAGCAGGCAGACTCTCAACAACTGCGCCACCAGGGAAGCCCTAGGCAATATTTTTATGGCCTCTGGGATTCACGTGTGTGCTTTTGAGGTTTTTCATTAGTGCATGTTTTTTTCCTCCACCAAGCTGGAAATATTGGTGAACACTTCTTGCCTTCTTGTTTAAAAATGATTCTTTTTCAGCAATGCTCATACCTAGCTATGCCACCTGCACTGCAATGTACTTGATTCCATTAAGGAGTATCAATATTCACCTGCCAGAGTCACTTCTCTTTGCTGCATATTAACAACCCATGTTAATCTGTGTTAATATAAAATCTGATGTTGAGCAGAGCTTTTCCTGTACCAGCACACAACACACCAGACCCAAGAAGTAGGTATCTTTAATATTTAGTCTCCATTTTACCATTAAGGTAGAAGAGATGAGAGTTATTCTGCCCGAGGTTGAACTAGAATTACTCCTTAAAGGAAAAATAAATCTAACGGTTAAAAGTAGACCATAAAAATCGGATTTATCTGTTCAATTACTTGAAGGTATCATAAAATGGAAGATAAGTGATAATGTTATTAGTATAACTTTGAAGTAAATAATAGATTTTACCATGATGAGAGCCTGAGATTATTTATTTCTGTCCTTGTGTAAAGAACTTTTTTTTGAAGGAAGATTTGGGGTAGAGGAAAGGGGTATACCTCTTGGAGTCCCTAAAATCATAACGTGTGAGTGACAGATTTTATCAGTCAGTGAAAGCAGCCCTGCTGGGCAGATTACAGCTTTACACATATCACCAGTTATTGCAAATCAAGTGTTTCATGTGAAAATTCTTGGGTGGCCAGCTGTAATCTGTGAAGTGCCTCATCATGTAAGCAAAGCTGTGTTCTCTAGGATTAGCTTCTTATCATACTCATGAGTGTATTTGGGTACACAACCAAAAGGAATGTTAGGGTAAAAGTCGTGTGGAATGATGTGTGCTTGGGGAGTACTTATTAACCCTGGAGCAAGGTTATCACACTTCATTTCCTACCTTAATTGAAATGTATTTGACATATAATATTTTGTAAGTTTAACATATACAATGTATATATGGCAAAATGCTTCCATAATAATGTTAGGTAACACATCCTTCATGTCACATAATTACCATTTTTTCTTGTTATTGTGAAAACATTTAAAATCTACACTCACAGGATTTTAGGTATGTAACACAGTATTGCGACGTATAGTCATCATACCGTACTTTAGATTCCCAAAATTAATTCATCTTACATCTGAAAGTTTGTACTCTTTGATGAACATCTCCCCATTTCCCCCACCCTGCCTGGTAAATATCAATTTACTCTCTATTTTTAAATTGCACATATAAATGAGATCATACAGTATTTGTCTGACGTATTTCACTTAGCATAATAGCGTCCAAGTTCATCCATGTTGTTGCAAACGGCAAAATTTCATTTTTATGGCTGAGTAGTATTTAATATATATATATATGTATATATATATATATATATACACACACACACACACACACACACACATATGTATATACAGATACACCACAACTTCTTAAACTATTCATTTGTTGATGGACATCTAGCGTGCTTCCATATCTTGGCTACTGTAAATAGTGTTGCTATGAACATTGAAGTGCAGGTATCTCTTTGAATTATTGTTTTCATTTTTTTCAGATAAATACCCTGGAATCAAATTGCTGTGGTATATGTATTTTTAGCTTTTTGAGAAAACTCTATATTGTTTCCACAGTGACCACACCAATTATTCCCACCGACAGAGTACAAGGGTTCCCTTTTCTCCACATCTTCGCTATCACTTGTTATTTGTGGTCATTTTTTTTTGCGGTACGCGGGCCTCTCACTGCAGCGGCCTCTCCTGTTGCAGAGCACAGGCTCCGGACACGCAGGCCCAGCGGCCATGGTTCATGGGCCCAGCCGCTCTGCGGCACTTGGGATCTTCCCGGACCCGTGCAAGAACCTGAGTCCCCTGAATTGGCAGGTGGACTCTCAACCACTGCGCCATCAGGGAAATCCTGTCGTCATTTTAATAGCCATTCTGACGGGTTGAGGAAACATCTCATTGTGTCTTTAATTTGCATATCTCTAATGATTAATGGTGTTGAGCATATTTTCATGTGACTGTTAGCCAGCTGTATGTCTTCTTTGTAATAATGTCTTTTCATAGGTATCTTTATTTGTGTCATATTTTAGATTCCACATGTAAGTGATGGCATATGGCATTTGTCTTCCTCTTTCTCACTTCACATAGTATGATAATCTCTAGGTCCACCATGTTGCTGCAGATGGTGTTATTTCATTCTTTCTGATTGCTGAGTAATAGTCCACTGTGTGTGTGTGTGTGTGTGTGTGTGTGTGTGTGTGTGTGTGTGTGTGCAGTTTACTATTGTAAATAGCGCTGCAATGCTCATAGGGATGCATGCAACTTTTTAAATTATAGTTTTATCTGGGTATATGCCTAGGAGTGGGATTGCTAGATCATATGGTAAGTTTATTTTTAGTTTTTTGAGGAAACTTCCTACTGTTTTCCATGGGGGCTTCACCAATTTACACTCCCACCAAGAGTGTAGGAGAGTTTCCTTTTCTGTCCAACATTTATTGTTTGTAGACTATAATGTCTGTCTTTCTTGAGTTGTTTGTAAATTTTGGAAAGTAAGCCCTTGTCAGTCGCATGATTTGCAAATATTTTCACCCAGTCCGTATGTTGTATTTTCATTTTGTTTGTCATTTCCTTTGCTGTGCAAAAGCTTATATGTTTGACTAGGTACCATTCATTTATTTTTGCGTTTACTTCTATTCCCTTGAGAGACAAACCTAAGAAAACGGTACAATTTATGTCAGAGAATGGTTTGCCTATGTCCTCTTCTAGGAGTTTTCATGCCATATATTTAAGTCTTAAAACCATTTTGAGTTTATTTTTGTGTATGGTGAGGGTGTGTTCTAACTTCATGGATATACATGCAGCTGTCTAACATTTCCAACACCTCTTTTTGGTTTTTTTGCCATAATATGGTGTTTTGGTACAAGCAGCAATGCAAATCCAAAGGATGTAATTTAGAGGAAACTCTGTCCTGTCTATTCTCTAGGAACTAGAACAAGGAGAATGAGAGATGATTGTGGGTAAATCAAACCGTTTTCTCTTAATTACAGCTGAATAACGGAGCAAACTCCAATGGAAGGTTGTGATCTGCTTTTTTTTTTACATCTTTATTAGAGTATAATTGTTTTATAATGGTGTGTTAATTTCTGCTTTATAACAAAGTGAATCAGTTATACATATACATGTGTTCCAATTTCTCTTCCCTCTTGGGTCTCCCTCCCTCCCATCCTCCCTATCCCACCCCTCCAGGAGGTCACAAAGCCCCTAGTTGATCTCTCTGTGCTATGCGGCTGCTTCCCACTAGCTATCTACTTTACATTTGTTGGTGTATATATGTCCATGCCTTTCTCTCGCTTTGTCACAGGTGACACTTCCCCTCCGCATATCCTCAAGTCCATTCTCTAGAGGTGTGTGTCTTTATTCCTGTCTTACCTCTAGGTTGTCAATGACATTTTTTTCCTTAAATTCCATATATGTGTGTTAGCATATGGTATTTGTCTTTCTCTTTCTGACATACTTCACTCTGTATGACAGATTCTAAGTCCATCCACCTCACTACAAGTGACTCAATTTCCTTTCTTTCTGTGGCTAATATTCCATTGTATATATGTGCCACATATTCTTTATCCATTCATCTGATGTTCAAAAGATTTGAACATACCCTAGCAAACTTGTCATATATATGACCAATAAATCCATGGAAAGATCCTCAATAACAACCATTTGGGAAATGCAAATTAAACAACAATAAGTTACAACCTGACACCTCTATGACTGTTGGAGAAGTATTAAATATAGAGTAAACCCATGACCAACAGTTCCACTCTTAGGTATACTCTGAAGAAAACTGAAAACATATTGACACAAAATCTTGTACACAATGTTCCTAACAGCATTATTCATGATAGTGTAAAAGTAGATCAGACGAAATGTCTATCAAATGACAAATAGATTTTAAAAAATGCATATCCATACAACAGACTATTATTGAGCAATAAATAGGAATGAAGTACTGACATGTGCTACAGTGTGAGTGAACCTTGAATACATTATGCTAAGTAAAGAAAGTTATAAAAGATAACATGTAGTATGACTCAATTTATATGAAATGCCTAGAATAGGCAAACCTATGGACAGAAAATATATTAGTGGTTGTCTAGGTCTGGGAGCGATGCATGATATGTGTTAAGGAGGTGGAGTTGGGAGTGAATGCTAATGACTAAGGTTACATTTTGGGATGATAAAAATACTCTAAAATTAGATTTATGTGACAGTTTCACCACTCTGAGAGTATACTGAAAAACACCAAACTTGTATGTTAAGTGTGTCAGTTTTATATCTCAATAAAGCTGTTTAACAAAACAAATAAAAAAGAATTATAGCATAAAGTACCTTTTATAATTTGATAGTTTAATGAGGAGATAAATCTATTGAGACAGTGGCTAATGGCCAAGTAAAATGTTTGGTTACTTCAGGCTGAGTCTAATGCCTTGATGTCAACTTTGTCCAGTTAGGGGAGAGCAAGTAAGTATCCTTGCAATGTTGACAATAATTTCACAGAGCAATCCACAGTTAGAAAGCAGGAAGCGTACTTGTACTCTATTACATCAGAGAGTTCCGGGGAGTTTAACGCGGTCCCAAGTGCTGTTCAGAAAGGGAATCCAGGAGTTGAAAAACAAGCATCGGGCCAATCACTGGCTTGGGCTTAGGGAGCCAACAGAACCCTGCTAACTACCAGTAGGAGTGGAGGAGAACCCTTATCCAAGACACCCAGCTCTGGGCATGTTGTCCACACTGAGCCTAGAACACCAAAATATCTTGCTTTTCTAGAGTAACTAACAAGTTGGATAATGGTCTCAGGAAAATGTCAAACTGATCAGAACTGGAGACTAAAAGAGCATAACAGAGTAAGTTGACCTCTCAAATCCTTATTGTCTTTCTTAAAGTTATTATGCTAAATGAAATAAGTCAGGGAGAGAAAGACAAATACTGCATGAATGATATCACAAGTGCAGAATTTAAAAATACAACAAACTAGTGAATAGAACAAGAGAAGCAGACATAGATTAGAGAACACATTAGTGGTTACCAGTGGGGAGAAGGAAATGAGGGCAATAGAAGTTAGGGAATCAAAACGTGTAAACTGTTTTGTAAAAGTTACAAGGATATATTGTACAGCACAGGAAATATAGCCAGTATCTTATAACTATAAATGTAGTTTATAATCTTTAAAAAATTGTGACCCATTATACTGTACACATGACATATTGTACAACTACACTTCAATAATAAAAAAATAAATATGTTGGAAATAATAAAAGCTATTTATAATAAAAGTTTATAAGAAAAAAGTAAAATCACCTTTCCTGAGATCTGAAAAAAGTTCAGGAAAAAGGTGGAAGGTCTGGTGAGTGTGGGCCAGGTTGTTAGATCCTGGTGTTTAGGAGCTAGTGAGACTCTGACCAGTACTTTCATGTGCATTCTTTGAACGTCATCTATAATCAAGCCTTCCACAGTGAAAGATATGTGTTGTGTCCATACAGATGATGGAAACACTTGTGGCTTGGAATATCTTGCTGATTGTGAAGATCTGCAGTAGAAACCTTCTGGGTTAGGTGACCTTTGCCCATGGACTAAAATTTCAGCTCCTATTAAATGATCAGCATTATAATTTCGACATTAATGCTTTACAAACCTACATCTTTCAAGTGTTATTTTTTCTGCATTTTCAGATGGCTACCCCAAAGAAGAAATGATTTATAGATGGAGAAAAAATTCGGTTGAGGCAGCTGATCAGAAATCCTGGCGGCTTTATCAGTTTGACTTCATGGGCCTCAGAAACACCACAGAAATTGTGAAAACATCTGCAGGTAGTAGTTAACTTACAGAAGTGTAGTTCTCAAAAACAAATCCGACATTTTCCCACTGATGACTTAGGCATACCTTTCCCTTTCATGCAGATTTCTTCCTGTGTATGTTTAAAATAATTACATTCGGATCAGCATGATTCTTAAATGACATTTGAGGCAAAACAGCTGATTCAAAGCTCAAAAATATTTAGTATTTTAACTGGGATTGGGAAAAGGGTGACAAGATTATCTTATATTTTTAAATTGAGACTATGTTGACATTATGTCTATAAACCTAAGATTCTCATCCCTGACCAGATTTATATAAACCAATTTCCTAAGTGTGAGAGTTCTACAAGTTCTACAACTAGATACAGAGACATGCTTTATTAATGTCTTTTAATACATTTTTTTGTTTTGTTTTATGGCTTTTGTTTGTTTTTTGGTAATCTCCACAATAGGAATCTATGGTCCACTATTTTGCAGTTAGTTTTTTTCTGACAGGTCTTGGGGATTAGATTGGTTTCAAGTCGGCTTTTCTGCTGATCTAGTTATTTGTTAATATGAATCATTTATTGGCTTTTAAAACTCAATAATTTGTTTCATATGACTATGTTAAGTGTAAATTTAAATAATTAGTGTAAC
The DNA here is from genome assembly GCF_039906515.1 of Pseudorca crassidens. Lineage (NCBI taxonomy): Eukaryota > Metazoa > Chordata > Mammalia > Artiodactyla > Delphinidae > Pseudorca > Pseudorca crassidens. Next base: position 130,637,219 of record NC_090296.1, read on the forward strand.
TATCTTTAAAGAACAGTCTAAATTCTTGATATAATTCTAAATAGAGAACTATAGTTGCCCCTTGATATCCATGGTGAGTCATTCCAGGTAAAGATATCAAAATCCCAGTTGCTCAAGCTTATTACATAAAATGGCATAGTATTTGCATTTAACTTACATCTTCCTGTATACTTTAAATCATCTCTAAATTACTTATAATACCTAATACAAAGTAAATGCTAAACAGTTGTAAATAGAATATGAATGCTATGTAAATTGTTGACCCTTGAACAACACAGTTTAAACTGCACATGTTCACTTATATTTGGATTTCCTTGTAGTAAGTACTATACAGTACTACACAATCCCAGTTTGTTGAATCCCCATATGCAGAACCGCAGATGCGAAGGAATCAGAGAACCATATATACTGAAGAGCACGTATATATGGAGCTTCAACTGAATGGAGGGTTGGTGCCCCTAACTCCTGTTGCTCAAGGTTCAATTGTCCTTTTCCGTGCAAGGCAAATTCAAGTTTGCTTTTTTTAACTTTCTGGAAAAAATATTTTTCAAATATTTTCGATCCACGGTTGTTTGAATCTGGGCTTGTGAAACTCATGGCTGTGCTACATTTACACAGGGAGAAAGGTTTTAAAAACTGATCGGCAGAGAAAAGAAAACTTCACAAATGTCACAATAGTAAAGGTGAGAAATAACATTTATGTTTAAATATTAAATATTGATAAGGTTAAAAGAATGGAAGATCATAATTATATAAATATACTTTGGAAACTACATAAAGGGACATGTTTGGGGGAAGTTTTTACCAAAATAGTCACTTAAATTAATAATGTAATTACATTCCTGGAGAATTTGAAATAAACTAGCAGACTTTTGGGGTGTAAGGCTGAGCAAAAGAGGGTAACCAAACTGGGTGATCTAACATTTAAATGTCAAACATTGATACTGATATTCCTTTTCCGTTGTAAGCAAGATGATGTTAAACAAAAGGAAAGGTGAAGGCAGGTTGAACACAACTTGTTTTAAAATTAACCCTAAGAGAAAGGGAAGTGGCAAATGGAGGGACTGGTGGAGTTGAGGTAGTAGCCGGAGTAATTTTTATGCTATTGAGGGTTAAGAAAAGTATGAAAAACATTCACTGGAGCAAGGAGCTTTCAGTCTCACTAGAAAAACATGATGAACATAAAAGATTAATGAGTAAACTAGGAACGGATGCAGCAACATAATAAACATTACGTTGGGCTCAATTGCCTGGAAGACAGAAGAAATTAGGAGAGTTTTTTTTAATTTTTTAACTTTTGGTTGTGTTGGGTCTTCCTTGCTGTGCATGGGCTTTCCTTAGTGGTGGAGAGTGGGGACTATTTATATCGGTGTGCAGGCTTCTCAATGTAGTGGCTTCTCTTGTTGTAGAGCAAATGGGTAAATGGGAGTTTTTTCTTAATTTCACTTTCAGATATTTCATCATTAGTGTATAGGAATACAAGAGATTTCTGTGAACTAATTTTGTATCCTGCTACTTGACCAAACTCATTAACTCAGTACTTTTCTGGTACCATCTTTCGGATTCTCTATGTATAGTATCATGTCATCTGCAAACAGTGAGAAGTTTGCCTCTTCTTTTCCGATTTGAATTGCTTTTATTCTTTTTCTTCTCCAATTGCTGTGGCGAAAACTTCCAGAGCTATATTAAATAATAGTGATGATACTGGGCAACATTGTTTTGTTCCTTAACTTAGTGGAAATGGTTTCAGTTTTTCACCACTGAGGTCGATGTTGGCTGTGGGTTTGTCATATATGGCCTTTACTTTGTTGAGGAAAGTTCCCTCTAAGCCTACTTTTTGGAGGGTTTTTTTTTTATCATAAATGGGTGTGGAATTATTTGAAAGCTTTCTCTCCAACTATAGAGATGATCATATGGTTTTTCTCTATTTTGTTAATAAATATGGTGTTTCGTATTGATTGCTTTACATATATAGAAGATTCCTTGCATTCCTGCAATAAACTCCACTTGATCATGATGTATGATCTTTTTAATGTGCTGTTGGATTCTGTTTGCTAGTATTTTGTTGAGGATTTTTGCAACTACGTTCATCAGTGGTATTGGCCTGTAGGTTTCTTTGTGACATCTTTGGTTTTTGTATCAGGGTGATGGTGGCCTCGTAGAATGAGTTTAGGTGTGTTTCTCTCTCTGCAATATTTTGGAAGAGTTTGAGAAGGATAGGTGTTAGCACTTCTCTAAATGTTTTATAGAATTCAACTGTAAAGCCAACTGGTCCTGGGATTTTGTTTGTTGGAAGGTTTTTAATCAGTTTCAATTTCAGTGCTTGTGATTGGTCTATTCATATTTTCTATTTCTGCCTTGTTAAGTCTCTGAATGTTGTGCCTTTCTAAGAATTTGTCCATTTCTTCCAGGTCGTCCTTTTCATTGGCATATAGTTGCTTGTAGTAATCGCTCATGATCCTTTGAATTTCTGCAATGTCGGTTGTTATTTCTTTTTCATTTCTAATTGTATTTACTAGCGTCCTTCCTATTTTTCTTCATGAGCATGGCTAATGGTTTATCAATTTTGTTTATCTTTTCAAAGAACCAGCTTTTAGTTTTATTGATCTTTGCTATCATTTCCTTCATTTCTTTTTCATTTATTTCTGATGAGGTCTTTATGATTTCTTTCCTTCTGCTAACTGTGGAGATTTTTTGTTCTCCTTTCTCTAATTGCTTTCGGTGCAAGGTTAGGTTGTTTATTTGAGATGTTTCCTGTTTCTTATGGTAGGATTGTATTGCTATAAACTTCCTTCTTAGAACTTATTTTGCTGCATCCGGTAAGTTCTGGGTCGTCTTGTTTTCATTGTGATTTGTTTCTATGTGCTTTTTGATTTCCTCTTAGATTTCTTCAGTTATTTCTTGGTTATTGTGTAGTGTTTTGTTTAGCTTCCATGAGTTTGTATTTTTTACAGATTTTTGCCTGTAACTTATATCTAGTCTCAGAGCATTGTGGTCAGAAAAGATACTTGATACGATTTCACTTTTCTTAAATATACCACGGCTTGATTTGTGACCCAAGATACAATCTATCCTGGAGAATGATCCATGAGTACTTGAGAAGAATGTGTATTCTGTTGTTTTTTAATGGAATGTCCTAAAATTATCAATTAAGTCCATCTTGTTTAATATATCTATTAAAGCCTCTGTTTCCTTATTTATTTTCATTTGACTGATCTGTCCTTTGGTGAAAGTGGGGTGTTAAAGTCCCCTATTATGATTTTTTACTGTCGATTTCCCCTTTTGTGGCTGTTAGTATTTACCTTATATATTGAGGTGCTCTTATGTTAGGTACATAAATATTTACAATTGTTATATATTCTTGGATCGAACCCTTGATCATTATGTAGTGTTTGTCTTAAAGTCTATTTTGTCTGACATGAGAATTTCCTCTCCAACTTCCTTTTGATTTCCATTTGCATGGAATATCTTTTTCCATCCCCTCTCTTTCATTCTTTAGTATTCCTAGGTCTGAAGTGGGTCCTTTGTTGATAGCATACATATGGGTCTTGTTTTTCTATCCATTCTGCCTTTCTGTGTCTTTTGGTTGGAACATTTAATCCATTTACATTTAAGGTAATTATCGATATGTATGTTCCTCATACCATTTTCTTAATTGTTTGGGTTTTTTATAGTAGTTCTTTCCCTCCACTTGTGTTTCCTGCCTAGAGACATTTCTTAGCAACTGTTGTAAAGCTGTTTTGGTGGTGCTGAATTCTCTTAGCTTTTGCTTGTCTATAAAGGTTTTCCTCTGGCAAATCTGAATGAGATCTTTGCTGGGTAATCTTGGTTGTAGATTTTCTCTTGTCATCACCTTAAATATGTCTTGCCAGTCTCTTCTTGTAGAGTTTCTGCTGAGAGATAAGCTGTTAATCTTAAGGGGATACCTTTGTGTGTTTTTCATTGTTTCTCCCTTGCTGCTTTTAAAGTTTTTTCTTTAATTTTTGATAGTGTGATTAATATGTGTCTTGGCATGTTTCTCCTTGGATTTATCCTGAATGGGACGTTCTGTGCTCCTGGACTTAACTATTTCCTTTCCCATATTAAGGAAGTTTTCAACTGTAATCCCTTCAAATATTTTCTAACTTTCTTTATCTTTTCTTTTTCTGTGACCCCTATAATTCGAATGCTGGTGCATTTAATGTCCCAGAAGTCTCTGAGACTGTCCTCAATTCTTTTCATTCTTTTTTCTTTATTATGATCTGTGGTATTTACACTGTTTTATCTTGAAGATGACTGATCCGTGTTTCTGCCTCAGTTATTTTGCTATTGATCCCTTCTAGAGAATTTTTAATTTCATTTATTGTGTTGTTCATCACAGTTTGCTTTTTGGTTCTTCTATTTCCTTGTTAAACGTTTCGTGTATTTTCTCCATTTTATTTACAAGATTTTCGATCATCTTTACTATCATTATTGTGAATTATTTTTCAGGTTAAGTTTGGTTCAGTGGGTTGTGTAGACTTCCTGGTGGAGGTGATAGTGACTGTGTTCTGGTGAATGAGGCAGGATCTTGTTTTTCTGGTTGGCTGGTCTGCCCTGGTGGTTTGTTTTGTGGTGTCCATGGTATTATTATGGTTATAGACAGCCTCTCTGCTAGTCGATGGTGTTGTGTTCCTGTATTGCTAGTTGTTTGGTATGGGGTGTCCAGCACTGTAGCTTTCTGGTCGTTGAGTGTAGCTGGGTCTTTGTGTTGAGGTGGAGATCTGTAGGAGATTTTCACTGTTTTTATATTACGTTGAGCTTGGAGGTCTCTTGTGGGCCAGTGTCCTGAACTTGGCTCTCCCACCTCAACGGCACATCCGTTAAGTCTTGCTGGAGTACCAAGAGCCTGTCATCCACATGGTTCAGAATAAAATTGAGAAAAAAGAAAGAAGAAAGAAAAAGGTAAAATAAAATGTTACTAGACTGAAAAATAAAAAATTATTTTATAAATGTTTTAAGTAATAAAAAAAGAAAAGAAAGAACAAACACACTAAAAATCAGGTCCACCATGATAACTAGTGCTAAAAACTATACAAAAACAAAAAACAGACAGAACTCTAGGATAAATGTTAAAAGCAAAGTTATACCGACTGAATGACACACAGAAGCCTCCACATACGTACTCGCAAAAGAGAATAAAGGAAAAAAAATATATATATATATAAAATCTTTGCTCGCAAAGTCCACCTTGTCAATTTGGGATGATACGTTGTCTATTCAGGTACTCCACAGGTACACGGTACATCAAGTTGGTTGTGGATATTTAATCCACTCTGCATGGAGGTCGCCTGAGGGCAGGCATCTGTACTTCGCTCAGATAGGACAGGGTTTAAGTAGCAGCTGATTCGGGGGCTCTGATTCACTCAACCCGGGTGGCGGGAGAGGTACAGAAAGCGGAGCAAGCCTGCAACGGCAGAGGCCAGCATGACATTGCAACAGCCTGAGGTGCGCCGTGTTCTTCAGGGGAAGTGGTCCCTGTATTACAGGACCCTGGCAGTGGTGGGCTGCACAGGCTCCTGGGACAAGAGGTGTGGAGAGTGACTTGTGCTTCCACACAAGCTTCTTGGTGGGTACAGCACCAGCCTTAGCATCTCATTCCCGTCTCTGAGGTGTGCGTTAATAGCCGTGGCTTGCGCCCATGCCTGGATCTCCTTTAAGCGGCACTCCTAATCCCCTCTCTTTGCACACCAGGAAACAGAAGCAAGAAAAAAACGATTCTTCAGCAGCTCCAGACATTTTCCCGGACTCCCTCCTGGCCAGCAGTGTTGCATTAGCTCCCTTCAGGCTGTGTTCATGCAGCCAACACAAACCTTTCCCTGGGATCTGACCGAAGCCTGAAACTCAGCTCGCACCCCCACCCATTCTGGCGAGTGTGCAGACAAGCCTCTCAGGCTGGTGAGAACTGGTCGTCACTGATCCTCTGTGTGGAAATCTGCTTTGCCCTCTGAACCCCTGATGCTGCACTCTCCTCCCTGGCTACGAGCCTTCCGCCTTCCGCTACCCACAGTCTCCGCCCGTGAAGGGGCTTCCTAGGGTGTGGAAACCTTTCCTCTTTCACAGCTCCTTCTCACTGGTGCAGGTTTCATCCCTCTTTTATCTCTATTTTTCCTTATTTCTTTTGCCCTAGCCAATTTGGGATGAGTAGCATATTGGCTTTTCGTTGGTCTTCCTGTAGGGGCCAGTGAAGCCGGAAATCACAATTCTTCTTGCCCCCGCTTCTCCAAGTAGAGCTGGAAAATAGGAACGAGGGGGTTCTCTGGAACCAGTTTCTGTGGTGTGTCCCAGAACCTCACCAAGAGCCAAGACTTCCCCTGGTGGTGCAATAGTTAAGAATCCTCCTGCCAATGCAGGAGGCACGGGTTTGAGCCCTGGTCAAGGAAGATTCCACATGCAACTAGAGAAAGCATCCGTGCAGCAATGAAGACCCAACACAGCCAAAAATAAGAAAGAAAGAAAGAATGAAAGAGGAAGAAAGAACAAAGAAAAAAAAAAGAATGAAAGAAAGAAGAAAGAAAGAAAAAAGAAGTTATTTTAAAATAATCTGGCTTCAAAATGTGTCCTTGACTGTCCCTTCCTACTTTCACACCTGACAGTGGGACGTTCAGGCAGACCTCTGAGTTAGGCAAAGGGGTATTCTGAACCCAAGATTTGGGGTACCTGTTCACCTCAGGTTAGGCCAAAGAGGATGTATTTGCTAAAATGAATTATGTGCCTACTCTGGAGTTGTCCTACTGTTTATCTTAGGAAATGACAATGGTGGTTGAAGAAATTATTCAACTCTTTGTATATTCCACTTGGGTGTGTTCGTAACAGTTAGGGTGATTTATTAGGTTTTGCTTTTCTGTCTACTGTTTTCTGTAAATTCATAAACATTTAAATATCACACATAATTCAATAAAATTTCCCAAGGAAATGATGTAACTTGACTTTCATATTACTTAGAAAACTATATTTGTGGGTTTTATTTATTGCTCCAGGTTAATCATTCGGATTCCTTTATACTGGAATTGCTAAAATATTTAAATGTTTCTTGGAAAAATGATCTCAATAATTGATGTTCTATCAGCCATCCTGAATATTGCTAAAACAGAACACCACATTCCTCAATAAATATTCTAATTTAATGAGAGGTATAATTTTATACTGGCTTAATATGGTCTCCCTATCAATATTTTTAAGTAAAAATGGGACTTTCATGGTGATCTTTTCATTAAACAATTACCAGTTGATTGCTTACCAAGTAACATTGATAAACAAGACATATATTCTATAACCCAACTAATTTATTGTTCTTAAGACAACATTGTTTTTATAGGTAATTATAGAAATAACTTTATTGCAGTTGTTAGGAACAGATAAGGAACGCTTCCTGGCAGGCTAAATGATTTCTAAGCTGCGCTTCAAAGTTGACTTGTAACTATCTGGATGCAAGTGATAGGAAAAGAAAAGCATCTTAGGCAGTAGGGAAGGGATGCAGCAGCAATTGAGGAAAGATCTTGGCAAATCAGAGGACCTGGGGAGACCAGGAGTGCAAAGAATATAGGTGCAAGGGGCATTTCATGCAGAACGGTGTAGACTGTTGGGGACGGAGTAATTCCCCATCATCCCCCCTTGAGTTCTTGTGGCTGGACTAATTGTAAAATTGACACGGGACAAGGTTTTTTTATACAGGCTTCTTTGTGATAAGGAAGTCCTACCTCTAGGTGCGGGGAGTGCCCCTTTCACATGAGAGATTTTTTTTTCTGCTTTCAGATACAGAGAGGAGAGTCAGAGTGTCCCTCTTATGTTGGCATTTCTTAAGTTACTTTAATTCAAAATAATCAATATGCTATTTAGACACATTTTGGGGTGGCTTACCCTGGGTCACAACTAGACCATAATAAAGTTTTGAAAATTTACAGTGGTAGCAAGATGCAATTCATACTAAAAAATAGAAATATAAATTTGTTACAGGAGTTTAGATTTGAAAGTTTATGTGTACATCTGTTACTGTTAAGAAAGCAAAATGAAAATGGATTTACTTGAGGGTTGATTTGTTATCCTTGATTTTAAGCATGCAACATACAGCTGAACATTAGATAATGATCTCCTGTGGAATAAATGTGCATATCTATCACTTCTAATTAATACATATCTTTTTGTGCCTTTTACAGTAAAATGCCTCATAGGACCACGGATATGATAAAAATTAAGAGCCCCAGAATTTTGACTCCCCAGTTTGATGAATGTTGTACTTGAATATATTTATCCATTATTCATTTAACAAAATGTTTTAATAATTTATTTCTTTGAATTATTTTAACACAAGAAAGTTAATTTTGACAATGTTTTATTACAGGTGATTATGTTGTCATGACTATATATTTTGAATTGAGTAGAAGAATGGGATACTTCACTATTCAAACATACATTCCTTGTATACTGACTGTGGTTTTATCCTGGGTATCATTTTGGATCAAAAAAGATGCTACACCAGCAAGAACAGCATTAGGTGAGTTTCAAAAAATCTTTGCTACCATTTTGTTTAACATAGAAGTATTCATAAAAATATTTTCAATAAAAAGCCTAGCTCAAATGTAACTGATCTAATTTGAAGGCTACTTGATTCATGCTTGTTTTTAGGTAGATAATTTAGACTGTTCTTCCTGACTGTAGAATTCCATGTGTGCCACTTAAAATTTGAGGTTAAACTTTTTATCTATATTATTTTACCTATCTATAACCTAAAAATTCTTCTCATGAATTTTTTTCTGGCAACCAAAGTCCTCTTAAGAAAACATTAAATTTCGGTGGTTTTAAGATTGTGATTGTGCAACATGTTGTATATATTTTTTTTAATGATAGGAATTTTGCCTTTCCATATTTTATTAACACAGGCAGTGTAGCATATAAAGGTTCCCCTCAAATTTCTTTCAGAAAAGAGGGAACTACTTAAATTTTAAAATATTTACAGTCTTCTATATTACATTGAACATTTTCTGTTGGCTTTTAAAAATCATTGTTTAACAACAAAGTACTTTTTGAACAAAATTAGCCTTTAGTATCCTCTGCCAATATTAGTTTTGCATGCTGAACAGAAAATACATGAAAGAATTAGTAAATCAGCTGGCAAAAGCATAACACAAATTTTGTAACTTTTCTTGAGGTTATGACCTTACAATTACATATTAGGGTGTCATAGTGAGCATGCCTTCAATAAGTGGCTAACAACTTGAGACTATGAAAGTCCTATCAAAGTGTGGCCATTGTAGGGGCTTCCCTGGTGGCACAGGTGGTTGAGAGCCCACCTGCCGATGCAGGGGACGTGGGTTCGTGCCCTGGTCCAGGAAGATCTCATATTCCGTGGAGCCACAGGGCCCGTGAGCCATGGCCGCTGGGCCTGTGTGTCCGGAGCCTGTGCTCCGCAAAGGGAGAGGCCACAACAGTGAGAGACCCGCGTACAGAAAAAAAAAAAAAAAAAAAGTGTCACCATTGTAGTATTAAGAGGATAAATATACCAGAAATACACAGTGTTTGCCATTAATAGAGTTACAGACCAGAAGAGTGGAGAAATGTCATTAACACCAGGATATTTGGTTGACACCAGAATGGTTGTGCCTACTTTAGATAAAGCTTAAATCATTCTATGACAAGATCAAAAGCACCAGCATTAAATCAATTATAAGAAAGCATTCAACATTCTTTAAAAAAAAAATAACTGTCAATGCTCTTTATGAGGTATCATCTACAATATTGTGTATACAGTAAAAAATTAATAGACATTCTAAGAATTAAGTAAATGTGACTCTTGATCAAGGAAAAAAGTCAACATCAAAATGCAACTCTGGGAAGAGAGGCGGAAGATGGCGGAAGAGTAACATGCAGAGATAACATTCCTCCCCAGAGATACAACAGAAATACATCTACATGTGGAACTGCTCATATAGAACACCCACTGAACGCTGGCAGAAGACCTCAGACCTCCCAAAAGGCAAGAAAGTCCCCACGTACCTGGGTAGGGCAAAAGAAAAAAGAATAAACAGAGCCAAAAGAATAAGGACGGGACCTGCACCAGTGGGAGGGAGCGTTGAAGGAGGAAAGGTTTCCACACACTAGAAGCCCCTTTGCGGGTGGAGACTGCAGGTGGCAGCGGGGGATAGCTTCGGAGCCGCAGAGGAGAGCACAGCCCGAGAGGCTTTTCTGCTCAACCGCCAGGGCTGGCGGGGCTGGGAACTGAGGCTCGGGCTTCAGTCGGAGGGCAGGGAGAGGACTGGTGGCGTGAACACAGCATGAGGAGGTTACTGCACTACGGCTAGCCGGGAGGGAGTCCGGGGAAAAGTCTGGACCTGCCGAAGAGGCAGGAGACAAAATCCAGCCTCATCCACCGGAACACAGGCACCACTCCCCTCCACCAGTAAGCCTACACAATCCACTGGACCAACTTTAGCTACTGGGGACAGACATCAAAAAGAATGGGAACTATGAACCTGCCTCCAGCAAAACGGAGACCCCAAACACAGTGAGATAAGCAAAATGAGAAGACAGAAAAATACACAGCAGATGAAGGAGAAAGATAAAATCCCACTACACCTAACAAATGAAGAGGAAATAGGCAGTCTACCTGAAAAGGAATTTATAATAATGATAGTAAAGATGATCAAAAATCTTGGAAATAGGATAGAAAAAAAATGCAAGAATCATTTAACAAGGACCTAGAAGAACTAAAGAGAAAGCAAGCAACGATGAAGAACACAATAAGTGAAATTAAAAATACTCTAGAAGGGATCAATAGCAGAAAAACTGTGGCAGAAGAACGGAAAAGTGACCTGGACGATAACGTAGTGGAAATAACTACTGCAGAGCAGAATAAAGTGAAAGAAAAGAACTGAGAACAGTCTCAGAGACCTCTGGGACAACATTAAACAAACCGATATTCAAATTGTAGGTGTTCCAGAAGAAGAAGAGAAAAAGAAAGGAACTGAGAAAATATTTGAAGAGATTATAGTTGAAAACTTCCCTAATATGGGAAAGGAAATAGTTAATCAGGTCCAGGAAGCACAGAGTCCCATACAGGATAAATCCAAGGAGAAACACGCCAAAACACATAGTAATCAAACTGTCAAAATTAAATACAAAGAAAACATATTAAAAGCAGCAAGGGAAAAATAACACACAAGGGAATCCCCATAAGGTTAAGAGCTGACCTTTCAGCAGAAACTCTGCAAGCCAGAAGGGACTGGCAGGACATATTTAAAGTGATGAAGGAGAAAATCCTACAACCAAGATTACCCAGCAAGGGTATCATTCAGATTTGATGGAGAAATTAAAACATTTACACACAAGCAAAAACTGAGTTCAAAACCACCAAACAAGCTTTACAACAAATGCTAAAGAATCTTCTCTAGGCAAGAAACACAAGGCAAGGAAAAGACCTACAATAACAAACACAAAACAATTAAGAAATAAGAATAGGAACATACATATCGATAATACATATCGATAATGACCTTATTTATATGGTTTAAATGCTCCCACCAAAAGACACAGAGTGGCTGAATGGATACAAAAAGAAACCCATGTATATGCTGTCTACAAGATACCCATAACAGACCTAGAGACATGCTAGTGGAAACCAAAAGAAAGCTGGAGTAACAATTCTCATATCAGACAAAATAGACTTTATAATAAAGACTATTACAAGAGACGAAGACGGACACTACATAATGATCAAGGGATCTATCCAAGAAGAAGATATTACAATTGTAAATATTTATGTATCCAAATTAGGAGCACCTAAACACATAAGGCAAATACTAACAGTCATAAAAGGGGAAATCAACAGTAACACATTCATAGTAGGGGACTTACACCCTACTTTCACCAAAGGACCGATCATCCAAAATGAAAATAAATAAGGAAACACAAGCTTTAAATGATACATTAAACAAGATGGATTTGATATTTATAGGACATTCGATGAAACACAACAGAATATACATTTTTCTGAATTGCTCATGGAACATTCTCCAGGATAGATCATATCTTGGGTCACAAATCAAGCCTTGGTAAATTTAAGAAAATTGAAGTGGTATCAATTATCTTTTCTGACCACAACGCCATGAGACTAGCTATCAATTACAGGAAAAGATCTGTAAAAAATACAAACACATGGAGGCTAAATAATACACTACTTAATAACGAGGTGATCACTGAAGAAATCTAAGAGGAAATAAAAAAATACCTAGAAACAAATGAAAATGGAGACAAAATGAACCATAACCTATGGGATGCAGCAAAAGCAGTTGTAATTGGGAAATTTATAGCAATAGAATCCTAATTTAAGAAACAGGAAACATCTCGAATAAACAACCTAATTTTTTTTTTCATTTAGGCAAGGCTTTCTTGTATTTTTTTTAACATGTTTATTGGGCTATAATTGCTTAACAATGGTGTGTTAGTTTCTGCTTTATAACAAAGTGAGTCAGTTATACATATACGTATGTAGCCATATCTCTTCCCTTTTGCGTCTCCCTCCCTCCCACCCTCCCTATCCCACCCCTCCAAGCTGTCACCAAGCACTGAGCTGATCTCCCTGTGCTATTTGGCTGCTTCCCACTAGCTCTCTATCTTACGTTTGGTAGTGTATATACGTCTATGCCTCTCTCGCGCTTTGTTACATCTCACCCTTCCCCCTCCCCATATCCTCAAGGCCGTTCTCAAGTAGGTCTGTGTCTTTATTCCTGTCTTACCCCTATGTTCTTCACATTTTTTCCCTTAAATTCCATATATATGTGTTAGCATACGGTACTTGTCTTTCTCTTTCTGACTTACTTCACTCTGTATGACAGACTCTAGGTCTAGCCACCTCATTACAAATAGCTCAATTTCGTTTCTTTTTATAGCTGAGTAATATTCCATTGCATTCCATTGTGTGGCACATCTTTATCCATCGACAATGGGCACTTAGGTTGTTTCCATCTCCTGGCTATTGTAAATAGAGCTGCAGCGAACATTTTGGTACATGATCTTTTTGAATTATGGTTTTCTCAGGGTATATGCCCAGTAGTGGGATTCCTGGGTCATATGGCAGTTCTATTTGTAGTTTTTTAAGGAACCTCCATACTGTTCTCCATAGTGCCTGTACCAATTTACATTCCCACCAACAGTGCAAGAGTGTCCCCTTTTCTCCACACCCTCTCCAGCAGTTATTGTTTCTAGATTTTTTGATGATGGCCATTCTGACTGGTGTGAGATGATATCTCATTTTAGTTTTGATTTGCATTTCTCTAATGATTAATGATGTTGAGCATTCTTTCATGTGTTTGTAGGCAACCTGTATATCTTCTTTGGAGAAATGTCTATTTAGGTCTTCTGCCCATTTTTGGATTGGGTTGTTTGGTTTTTTTTTTTTTTTGTTATTGAGCTGCATGAGCTGCTTGTAAATATTGGAAATTAATCCTTTGTCAGTTGCTTCATTGACAAATATTTTCTCCCATTCTGAGGGATGTCTTTTGGTCTTGTTTATGGTTTCCTTTGCTGTGCAAAAGCTTTGAAGTTTCATTAGATCCCATTTATTTTGTTTTTATTTCCATTTCTCTAGGAGATGGGTCAAAAAGGATCTTGCTGTGACTTAGTGAGTCTTCTGTGTATGTTTTCCTCTAAGAGTTTGAAAGTTTCTGGCCGTACATTTAGGTCTTTAATCCATTTTGAGCTTATTTTTCTGCATGCTGTTAGGGAGTGATCTAATCTCATACTTCTACATGTACCTGTCCAGTTTTCCCAGCACCACTTATTGAAGAGGTTAAACAACCTAATCTTGCACCTAAAGCAATTAGAAAAAGAAGAACAAAAGAACCCCAAAGTTAGCAGAAGGAAAGAAATCATAAAGATCAGATGAGAAATACATGAAAAAGAAATGAAGAAAACGATAGCAAAGATCAATAAAACTAAAACCTGGTTATTTGCGAAGATAAAACTGATAAACCATTAGCCAAACTCATCAAGCAAAAAAGGGAAATGACTCAAATCAATAGAATTATAAACGAAAATGGAGAAGTAAAAACTGACACTGCAGAAATACAAAAGATGAAAGATTACTACAAACAACTCTACGCCAATAAAATAGACAACCTGGAAGAAATGAACAAATTCTTAGAGTTGCACAACCTGCAAACGCTGAATCAGGAAGAAATAGAAAATATTAACAGAACAACCACAGGCACTGACATTGAAACTTTGATTAAAAATCTTCCAACAAACAAAAGTCCAGGACCAGATGGCTTCACAGGCACTTTGAAACATTTAGAGAGGAGCTGACACCTATCCTTGTCAAACTCTTCCAAAATATAGCAGAGGGTGGAACACTCCCAGACTCATTCTACGAAGCCACCATCACCCTGATACCAAAAGCAGACAAGGACGTCACAAAGAAAGAAAACTGCAGGCCAAACGTAAAATACACTCCCAAACGTACACTACGAAACATAAAATAGCTAGTGGGAAGCAGCCGCATAGCACAGGGAGATTAGCTCTGTGCTTTGTGATTACCTAGAGTGGTAGGATAAAGAGGGTGGGAGGGAGCGAGACGCAAGAGGGAAGATATATGGGAACATATGTATAAGTGGTTCACTTTGTTATAAAGCAGAAACTAACACACCATTGTAAAGCAATTACACTCCAATAAAGATGTAAAAAAAATGCAACTCTGATGTTGAATCAACAGATAGGACATTTGATCAAACACAACAGAATATACATTTTTCTGAATTGCTCATGGAACATTCTCCAAGATAGATCATATCTTGGGTCACAAATCAAGCCTTGGTAAATTTAAGAAAATTGAAATTGTATCAAGTATCTTTTCTGACCACAACGCTATGAGATTAAATATCAATTACAGGAAACTATCTGTAAAAGCATGTATGATTACAAATATTCAAGGATTTAAAATAAAATAATGAATTACCAGATGACCAGATGGATAATAGCTGATGTAGTATATTAAAAAAGAAATTCTAGAGTTAAATGTATAATAGTCGAATTGAAAAAAAATCACTAGATGAGCTTAAGAGCAGATTGAAAAATGGCAGGGGAAAAATGTCATGTATAATTGAAAACCATCATATAAAATTTAACTAATCAGAAGAAAAGAGGGAACCAATATATTTAAAATGAACAGAGCCTCAGTGATCTTTGAGACAGTATGAAGATGTATAACATAACTGCACCTGGTGTTCCAAAACATGAGAAAAAAGTTTTGAAGAAGTTAGGTAAAAATACCCAATTTTACTGAAAAATACCTACTTATAAATTCTGTAGAGATGACATGGTCAACACTTTTTTAAAAAATTAAATTGGACATATATTTATTGTGAAATCTTCTTTCATAAAAATACCTGTCAACAGTGTAGACTTTTCAAATTTACAAATCATTTTTACAAAAAGTTTCACAACTTGCTCACCTACAACATGGAGAGCCTGGCATCCTATTTTCACTGAATTGATTAAAGAAACTCATTTTAAACAAGGTAACTTTATATGACCAAATGTTGAAAAGCCAAGAGCAAGGCTGAAGCCGTTGACTTCTTGTTCATTATCTTGTACACCTACTCAAGCTGTTTATGCTGTGCTGTTTGATTTATTCTACAACTGGCCTTTGCTGATTGCCAGGCCAGATATGCACTAAACTGTAGCTGGGATGCAAACTGCAAACCTGGTATCTGATGTGTGTGCATCTGTCACGTATACCTGATCCCTGATTAGTACTTCTGGGCAGGTATTTTATAGTACTCCCTTTAAATCACAGAGGTGGAGTGTTAAAATGTCTATTCTTGTGAGTCTGTTGTCTATGTCACTAGCCTGCCTGTCTGACAGTTCTTGCATGTTCTAATTTCCTGCAGGCTCATCATTTCACATGATAATCATCCAGTTATTTCTCTCTTCATTTTAGTAAACTCCATTTCCTTTTCTTGTTCTTCTTTCATCACATGTATGACCCTTTCCTAATTTTTTCCACAGTCTTTGATTAAATCTTTAGTGTTAGCCGACATATATGAAATAGATTGAATCGAGTGTGATTAGTTAACTAATTAATCAAAGAATCAATACACTTATGCAAAGCACTTATTGAAAAGCCTAGAATGCTAAGCACAATATTAGGTAATAGGCAAGCAAGATGAGCAAGATACAGTTTTTCTCTTAATGATCACACAGTCAGTTCAGGGAGACACACTGCAAAGACATATGCAATTCTCTGTGAGAAGCAGAAGAGTAAGGTACATAGAAGGTACAGGAATAGTGAAACTACATATTATCAGATCTGCCTGGGGTACTACGAAGCCGTTTGCCTCAGAAAGAGTGCTGAGTCTTCAAGAAAAAGAGTTTACAAGTTGCATAGAGAAGAAGACAAAAAGTGGTTTATCTGGGCAGAAAAAAGTGTGAGATGACGAACTGACGGAAAGTACAGGGGACTGAAAACTGTATTTTCATTAAAAATATATTTAAGAGGCAAAATGTCAAACAGTACGAGAATAACTGAATAAACTGGAAGATATTAACTTAATTCAGGTATTTTAATGTTAATGTGAAGACTATAATAAAACATTTTATGGAACTGTTGCTTACAAAATTAAACAATTACAATTAAATGTATTCTATTTATGCAATGTCAAGAAGCAGTCACATAAAAATAAAACACTGTGTCGCAATGGAGGGATTCTGTGTGACCCCTTTCACAACTTGGTATGTGTTCCCTGTGCAGGCATAACCACAGTGCTGACCATGACCACACTCAGCACCATAGCCAGGAAATCCTTGCCTCGTGTTTCCTATGTGACAGCCATGGACCTCTTCGTGACCGTTTGCTTCTTATTTGTCTTTGCTGCTTTGATGGAGTATGCTACCCTCAACTACTATTCAAGTTGTAGAAAACCAGCTAGCACTAAGAAAAAGACATCGGTGAGTTCCAGTAGCAAAGATTTTCTGGGAGGATAGGTAAATGATTCTTATTCATAGGATCTTATATAATGATATAAATAGTTGAAGAAGTCTTTAAAAATACAACACAGGTATTCCAAAGATATGAATGTGACATTCAAGCACTCTTCAGCTTCACCTACCAGTGGCGTGGACTGATGTGATCATACTTTAAATATTACTCTTTACCAGTGTTTTGTGATGCAGATTTCCATAGTAGTTTTCTAAATACTTTTTCTGATTTCCTTGTAGTTACTATATCCAGATTCCTCAAGATGGATTCATGAACACTTAAGTCTACAAGCCCCCTCCGTACGTATAGCACTGCAAGTGCAAATATTTCTGAGAACTCTGGATAAACTACAATAGAAAGATATTATTGTTTACATATGCACTTATTGGAGGCCAATGAATAATGCATGTACTCCCTTCAAAAATGTACTTAATTCTTTAAAATATGTCCAATTAAGAAAATTTGGAAAATAAAGGGAAAAAAAGCACTCCTTCTACCCACCCCCCCCCCCCGGGTAAAAGTGTATACCATATATATTCCTGTAACTCAAAAATAATTATAAATACATTTCTGGGTCAAAATATTAATTTATAGGATCATCTTAATAATTGTATCATATGTTCATGATTGATGCACAATCTTGGCTGGACAAAGGGCTAATCCACACTTTTTCACTTGTAAACATATTTTTATCATTACAGTTCTGTACATACTTGTAACTATTAGTCTAAATTCTTAGACGCAGAATTGGCTACGCCAAAGATTGCACAAGTTTTGCCAAAATGCATTCCACCAGTACATGTATCAACTCATTTATCCTCACAACACCCATTCTACTGAAAGGACGCCGAGATGTTGAAAACATAAGGCCTCTTAAATATTGAGTAAGGTTTCACAATTTAAAGAAAAATTGTTATATTTAATTATTAATGTGCTTGAATATTGATTGTATGGATTAATGTAAGAATTTATTGAAAAATTGAAAAATATGTCTTTAAATCATTGATGTGCGCTACCGCTTTTATCATATAACAATTTTTACGTATAACTATTTCTATTCCTTTATACCTGTGAACTCAGAAATTGACAATAATTTATGCCCAAGCATACACCACAATTGGTTTTCTAACTGCTGATCAGCACCGTATGTTCAGTGCATTTCAGACAATTTTCTTCAGCATTTCTTCAAGTGTGTATCATTGTAGTTCTGACAGAAGGTAAGGCCATTTTTACACAGTGAACATATAGTTCTGGCCATCAAATGCTGCCAAATAACAACGCATTGAAAAGTAAGGTGAACGGGTGGGAGCGGGGGATGCTGAATAACAGAGAAATATCAAAACGAATAGCCTGAGGCCGGAGAGCACATTATATCTTCCTCCACTCTCAGTCTTCACACTGCCAGAGTGCTCGGAGTGGAGAAAGAAATATTGACATCAGTGGTGTAGAAATGATACTGTCAAAAGAAAGAATAACTAGAAGCTAGAAGAATTTATTTTTCTTAAGCAGGAAAGTGTAATGACCCTGAAGAAAGTCATAGAAAAACAATTCACAGACAGAAAAAGTTCCAGGCTATGTGCAAAGACGCAGTCAGAGAAAACTTCAACAGAAGTTCAGAAGAAAGAGGAAGGGGGAGTTAGCTGACAATATCTTCAATTCTATTCTGAAAGATCCACATGTTAGTTTAGTTGACGGGCCACTACCTCCGAAAAGGAAAAGCAGAGATGAGCAACCTCTCTGCGATGAGGGTCAGCAGCAGGCTCCTCTGATGACCACACATTGCTTTGGGGAAAGTTGTCCAAATAACTGTGCCACGATTTCCCAGCCCATAGTATGCAAGGCTAGTCCACTCTGGGTGTGCAGTAGTACCTGCTGCCAGGAAACAGCGTTCTGAGAAAGTCACATTGCTGCAATATACAAACAGGCGAAACAGGAGTGAGTCGGGAAGGAACCTAGCTGGACTGAAGATGACCTTGGAGACTCCTTAATTAAAATATCTATTTTATTTTCCTCTAAGAATTTTATAGTGTCAAGCTTTATATTTAAATCTATAATCGATTTTGAGTTTATTTTTGTGTATGGTGTTAAGAAGTGTTCTAATTTCATACTTTTACTTGTAGCTGTCTAGTTTTCTCAGCACCACCTATTGAAGAGGCTGTCTTTTCTCCATTGTATATTCTTGCCTCCATTATCAAAGATAAGGTGACCTCGTGGGCGTCAGTTCATCTTTGAACTTTCTATCCTGTTCCAATTTATCTAGTTTTGTTTTTGTGCCAGTAACATACTGTCTTAATTAGTGTAGCTTTGTAGTATGTCTGAAGTCAGGGACGCTGATTCCTCCAGCTCCTTTTGTTTCCTTTTGTTTGATTGCTTTGGCTATTCGTAGTCTTTTGTGTTGCGATACAAATTGTGAATTTTAAAATACTAGTTCTGTGAAAAATGCCATGGATAGTTTGATAGGGATTGCATTGAAACTGTAGATTGCTTTGGGTAGTACATTTTCACATTGTTCATTCTTCCAACATAAGAACATGATATATATCTCTCCATCTGTTTGTATCGTCTTTAATTTCTTTCAACTGTGTCATAGATTTCGGCATACAGATCTTTTGTCTCCTTAGGAAAGTTTATTCCTAGAAATTTTATTCTTTTTGTTGCAGTGGTAAATGGGAATGTTTCCTCAATTTCTCTTTCAGATTTTTCGTCGTTAGTGTGTAGGAATTCAAGCGATTTTTCTGCATTACTTATATCGTGCTATTTTACCAAATTCAATGATTAGCTCTAGCAGTTTTCTGGTAGCATCTTTAGGGTACTCCAGGTGTTGTATCATGTCTTCTGCAAACAGTGACAGTTTTACCGCTTGTTTTCGATTGCGATTCCGTTTACTTCTTTTTCTCCAATTGCCGTGGCTAAAACTTCCAAAATGCCGTTGAATAATAACAGTAGGAGTAGGCAAATTTTTTCCCGATGTTAGTGGAAATGCTTTTAGTTTTTCACCATTGAGGATGATGTGGGTTTGTCTGTGGGTTTGTCATATATGGACTTTATTATGTTGAGGTAGGTTCCTTCTACGTCTACTTTCTGGAGAGTCTTTTCATAAATGGGTTTTGAATTATGTCAAAAGCTTTGAAAACTCTATTACAGAAATCACAGAAATATCCTTTCTGACCAACCACCTAGAGAAATGGAAATAAAAACCCAAGTAAACAAGTGGAACCTAATGAAGCTTAAAAGCTTTTGCCTAGCAAATTATATATATATGAAAAAAACCCTCAAATGAAGCAACTGATAAAGGATTAATCTCCAAAATGCAGCTCATGCAGCGTAATTTCAAAAAACAATCCAAAAATGGGCAGAAGACCTAAATAGACATTTCTCCAAAGAGGATATACAGAGTGCTAACAAACTCATGAAAGGATGATAACATCACTAATCATTAGAGAAATGCAAATCAAAACTACAAGTTTTCACCTCACACCAGTCAGAATGGACATCACACAAAAAACTACAAATAAATGCTGCGAAGGTGAAAAGTGAACACTTTTGCACTCTTGGTGGGAAAGTAAATTGATATGGCAACTAAGAAGAACAGTATGGAGGGTCCTTTAAAACCAAAACAGTACTACCATATGATGCTGCAATCCCACTACTGGGCATATACCTTGAGAAAACCATAATTCAAAATAGAGACATGGACGTCAATATTCATTGCAGCACTATTTATAATAGCCAGGTCATGGAAGTAAGCTAAATGTCCATCGACAGATGAATGGATAAAGAAGATATGACAATATGTACAATGGATTAGTCATAAAGTGAAACTTAATAGTCATTTGGAGTGACATGGCTGGACCCACAGTCTGTCATACAGAGTGAAGTAAGTCATAAAGAGAGAAAAACATACCGTATGCTAACACATATATGTGGAATCAAAAAACGTTCTGATGAACCTAGTGGCAGGACAAAAATAAAGACGCAGACCTAGAGAATAGGCTTGAGTACACGAGGAGGAACAAGGGTAATCTGGGACAAAGTGAGAGAGTAACATTGACATATATACACTACCAATTGTAAAATAGACAGCTAGTGGGAAGCAGCCACATAGCACAGGGAGATCAGCTCGGTGCTGTGTGACCACCTCGAGAGGTGGGATAGGGAGTGTGATAGGCAGTTTTGTCCCAGATATCTTATAGTTTTAGCCTGGGACCTCCATGAGCACCCTTTGACTCTCTAGTGAGCTCTTTCCCTGCAGAGGCTTCTGATGTCCATTTTGAGTAAGCTCCTTCTGTTGGGCTCGCCTGCCTGTAATTGCTGAGCTTCTCTGTGTGACCCTACACAGGTACAAAGTGTTGAAGAAATATGATGAAAATCTGGCAGAACACTGTCAGAATTCATGTGCCATTTTCAATAAAGGCAGATATTTTCCAACTGGAGTTTGTTAGAAAAATACTAATACTTCAGACAGACACAGGAATCTGTTTTTTTAGCAAACCTTCAGGTGATATTTACACCCTCTCAGGGAGAGGGAGGATATGTATCTACATTATAACCTAACTTAGAGCAAAATTTTCATTTCTGCCCATTGCCTAGAATTGTTGATGAAAGTAGACAGCTGCACCGTGATGCTCCTGTCTGGCTATTGGCTTGTGCACAGTAGGACGAGGACATCTTCATTAAGGTCGGTCCTCACACACAATCAATTCCGAATTAAAAAGATGTCCCCAAAGGCTACCAGTAGTAATACCGAATGCTCTACATCTCTACCTGCTTCTCTGTGGTTTGACTCCACAGAGCTACAAATATATTTAATCAAACTATTTTCATTTATGTGTGACTGTAAATTGTCCTGTCTCCTTATCTGCTCCATACTGACTTCCAACATCAGAAGGAGAGCTTGTGAAGTAGAAAATATAACATTCCAATTGTACACAGATTTTGGCTATCTAGAGATGACAAGCAATGTCTGGTATCCACACATTGAAAACTCATTTTTCACCTGAATTGCATGGAACAAGAAGATTCTCTTATCATCCTTATGTACTTTTTAAAAATACTCTTTGATAATTTAAAAAAAAGAACTTTACTTCTCCACACTTTATTATATGTATTTTTTAACATTTGCGGAATTTTATATGTGTGTGTGTGTGTGTGTGTGTGTGTGTGTGTGTGTGTGTGTGTGTGTGTACTCCAAATCAGAAGAGAAATAGGCAGAACAGGGACTTGAAATTGCAAATACACATTTGAAAATAGGCTTATTCTCCCTTATCAGTAACCCAAGAAATACAAGATTTGCAAACGTCACTGTAGTTTTTCATGCATTAAATTTGCAAAGACTGAACTTTTCAGAGCAGGAATGAGGGTGGGCATAGGGCATGGCACAGTCCTCTTTATTTATTGAACAGGCATAAACTGTACTTATTTCTTGATACACCTTGGGCTGATCTTGATTCATCTCATGTTGATATTTGTGTTTTTCTTGTTGCCAGCAGAACTATTCTCTCCTTGATATGAGTCCACCACCACCGGCAATGGTTACCCTAAACAATTCCGTGTACTGGCAGGAATTTGAAGACACCTGTGTCTATGAGTGTCTGGATGGGAAAGACTGTCAGAGCTTCTTCTGCTGCTATGAAGAATGCAAATCAGGATCTTGGAGAAAAGGGCGTATTCACATAGACATCTTGGAACTAGACTCATATTCTCGGGTCTTTTTCCCTACATCGTTCCTGCTCTTCAACTTGGTCTATTGGGTGGGATATCTGTATCTCTAAATTTTCCTCCTGGTGAAAAATGAAGAGTGTTAGGTTTCCTTCTAAACTTTGGCCCTACCCAGACCAATAGTGATCAATTGGAGTAGCAAGGAAAGATACTACTCAGTTTATCTGAAATTATGTAATACCTTTGAGCAGCGTAGGAGTATGTGGCAAATATTTCTATTATGTATTTCAGGCTCACACAAACATGCGAGCACACAAACAGGTTAATTGAGTTTTAAAGTGATATTCTTGTTAATTCTTACTGAATCTGTAACGTGGAGATATATTTTTCTGGATATTGGAAGCAGCTGCGAATTTTCCTTGTGAAGAAATCTGTGAAACCTACAAGCAAATATCTGAGAAGCTCTTAGACCCGGCCCCTTTCTGTATCTTTTCTTTGCAACCGTTGGCAGCACCGGTGTCCATGTATGCGAAGTCACTGCTGGCCAAGATACACTCTACTGATCTCAGCGCCCAGGCAATCTGAGTTCAAGTGTGAACTGCAGTGAGTTACCACCCAGTTTCCTCTCTCTGTGGCCTCTTTGCTCTGGCACCATCTTCACTGGTTGGCATTCTTTAATAACTTCACCCTAGGTTTGGGAAGGATGTATATGCATTATCCACAAGTTTTCAGTTGAGAAAAAAAATGAATTTTCAAAATTCTCATGTAGCTAAAGTCAAAGATGTTTATCTTTGAACACCAGTAGTTCAACATTTTACCTTGAGTTGTGTTTTACTAGACGAAGGTGAACCCCACAGTATATGCTATTATGAGTTCAATGATTATCTTTCAAAGATGGGTATACAGCATTCATAAGCCATTGTTTTGACATTGCTTTCCAGTGTGTGAAAGAAGTGTACATAGAATTTTTACAAAATTTTCTTAGTGAATATTGTTTCAAGTGAAATCAACTTTAGAAGCAAAAAAATGGGTAATGGTTATCATCAATGATACATTTTGAAGAAAAAATTATTTTATACTTTGAAATATGGATATGTAGCAAGATTCCAAAGGAAAAAAAACCTTGAAATTATTACTCTTTTGATATTTTTATAACACAAAGCCAAGTTGCTTCTTGATGTTAGTTCTTTGTTATAACTGGCTGCTAGTATGTACTTCACAAGACTCTTCAGAAGCTTTCCATCATTGATAGGAAAAGAAAAAGTCCTACCGGTAGGTTAACACATAAATATCTGTTGGCATTATTAAAAATTTCGTACTAATTTTTTTTCCTCTTTCTCATTCAGAAAATTGTATTTGTTTTATTGGAAATTACATTTTATTTTAATTATATATTTGGACATATATTACTCAGAAAAAAGATAAAACATTATGAAGAGAAGATATAGAAAAGTGCTAATTTCATACACTTTACTGAATGTAGACGATACACAGAAAAGATGAGTGGAAAAGACCAGAAAAAGTTGAAATTAGTCTATTTGTATGAACACTGTTTAGTATCAAGTGAATGCAGATATACTGATATATTTATCATGCAGTTTTCAAGGATGTCTATATAATGTGAGATACTGAGTTTCTTCCCGTCAACTTCCTTCCTGCCATTTGATGTTTTAGTTGCTACATAGGCCACAAGCCAGTTGGCTTTTATTTAGAGAATCCAATTTAAAACATAAAATAACAATGAGTATTTGTAGAGAAACAGTTTGAACTTATTGGCCTAAATGAAATTTCTCTTCAATTGGAGAATTTTACCTATTAGCAGTCTCACCCTATCCCTAATACATCAACCTCACACTCATCCACAGAGGAGGGCTCTGGAGGTGTCCTGACCACATTCCACTCAAGGAGGGCAGCCCAAGTTGTTCTCAAACACAGTTCCCTACTTTATAACTTCTAACAGTATGAAGACTTTCAATCTATTCTTTCTTAAAAGAAGTTCTGGAGGAGACAATTTGCCAGTGAAATTCTGGGGAAGAAAATAACCTAAAAGCATTTTTATAACATATATTTATTCCAATTATACCTTCAGAAATGTTTACTGATGCTTCTCGTTTCAAGGCCATTCAATATTTAAGCATAATTGGCAACTCTTATGAAATTATATGTATAGCATCATCTCTGTTTTCTGAATCCAACATTCTCTCCTCTCCAACCTCAGTCATTCTACTGATCTAAACACACCAGTGTACTAGTGTTTATATATATATATGTATGAAATTTAATCTTCAATTTCTTTCTGTAAAAAGAAAATGAATGACTCAGGATAAGCATAATTGGATGTAAATGTACATTGAAATGTTTACTATTAGAATTGAGAACCTGATCACATTAAAAATATTCAGAGAAGTGCATGTAAATAAGAGGGAAAGTACCAGATTGTGAACACACTGTAAATGTAAAATTCACAATTTTCTCTTGAAGCCCCTTTCTAATTGTCCAAAACTGAGGAAGTGTGTAATGTGTACACTTTTTTCCTCAAATATGCCTTAGGGAGCTTCAGGTTCACACAGTTTAGCAGTTACCACTGCATTGAATAATCACATCAGAAGAGCCAAAAAATAAAAGTTCAGGCTAAGTGACAGACCCCTTTCTCATATTCCTTGGTGATTTACGTTTTACTATAAAAAAAGGTTTTTATTATTATGGGGAGAAAACACGTATATGTTGAGAAAATAAGAAAACACCTCAGTCAGTCATAGCTCTTGAAATATAAAACCATGCTTTTAAAATAAAATGTCTGATAATCTTTGAAGATTAGACAGGGCAGTTCCTCTCCCTTTAAAATTTCTTGTGATTACAAATTAGCAATTCCAGGATATAAGCCTGGTCTTCTTCTATTCAGGCCAAAATGGAGAATGTTTCCTACTTTTTTCAAAATGTTCTCTAGTTAAATGATGCTTTGGTTTTTAATGTGAACAAAACATTACTTTGCTCCCATACACACTAAATTTTTTTATATCAGTGCTAAGAAAGTAGCTGAACATACACTAACAAGTCTGCAATGTTTTGAGTTAACCAAGTTGTTTTTTTGTTTGTTTTTTGTTTTGTTTTTTTTTTGCGGTACACGGGCCTCTCACTGTTGTGGCCTCTCCAATTGCGGAGCACAGGCTCCAGACGCGCAGACTCAGCGGTCATAGCTCACGGGCCTAGCTGCTCCGCGGCATGTGGGATCTTCCCGGACTGTAGCAAAACCCATGTCCCCTGCATTGGCAGGTGGACTCTCAACCACTGCGCCACCAGAGAAGTCCAACCAAGTTGGTTTTTAAAATTTTATTATATAAGAAAATGAACTAGAAGATAATTAGGAAGACAAAAGACAAGCATGCACACTCACATACATAAAGCAACACTATATGAATGTATCATTCAGATAATGGGAGGGAAATGTAAATCATTTTGATTGCGCTATTCAGATAGTCACCTACCTCCACCACGTCATTTTTTTTGCATTTGTAAACACAACAGTTTTCCTAGCCCAATGGGCTACTCTACAACGTGAGGGTGATAGTGGTTTTTGCAGGGAAGTATGGTCTTCTATCAATAAAACTGCTGAACAATTTAAACTGTGTAGGTTGGAGAGAGTGAAGACTGAGTGCCAATAATCAAATCCTCCAGACTCAGGAAGTGGCTGCTATATTTTCTTCTTTACTAGTTATTTGGATTCTATTTTTCCCACTTATCAGTTTTTCACAAAATACAATACTAAAGTTCTCATTTTCCATTAAAAAGTAGAGGAACTTACTGTCAGACTGATTTTTCAGCCTCAAATGATGAGTGCTTTGATTTAGTTAGTATTTATTACAACAGGGTTTTTCACGTGCTATTCATGTTTACAACAGGAAAGTTTTGGGCTGTCAGCTTTGTCAGCTGACAGGTGAAAGCCCCTCAATAAACAGAACTGCACTTCAGTCACTTCGACGAGATCCGACCACCCTATCACCTAACAGTTCCAGTCAACTCGTCCACCAATCAGCTAACTGCCCCATTTATTGAGTTCGTGCCCTGGTTAGAACAGGAGGGCTCGCGAAGCTTACAGAGAGGTTAATAAAAAGAAAAAGAGAGGCTTCCCTCGTGGCGCTGTGGTTGAGAGTCCACCTGCTGATTCAGGGGATGCGGGTTCGTGCCCCGGTCTGGAAAGACCCCACATGCCGCAGAGCGGCTGGGCCCCTGAGCCTACGTATCTGGAGCCTGTGCTCCGCAACGGAAGAGGACACAACAGTGAGAGGTTCGTATAGCACAAAAAAAAAAAAGAGAGAAAAAGCTTCAGTTTGAAGTGACTTTCAATGTAATTAAAAGATAAGTATTGATAGAAAATTCGTAATTTGCTGACGACCTTTTTAAGTTGGCAGCAGAATGATAGGATTTTAGAAGAAATAAAATATGGTACAACAGCATTATCATCATCATCATCACCAACAACTACAACACCATCAACATCATCATCTATGTCCTTTTTCATGTTCCATGCTAGTCTTTAGCTATTCCTTCAGCAGAAAGGTTTATGTCTTTTCCAAACCATAACACAATTAGAACTTAAAAATGGAAAAGTTTGATTTCACTTTAAATATAAAATATGCAGATCATAGTTCAAAATTTTGGTCGCCGTAAACATTTCCAGAGCGTCTCTTTGTCCCAGAAGTCCTATCTGTCTACACTGCCTCAAATCAGAATTTAAAATGATTCCTTAGGAAGATATTTCATCTAATTTTTCTTCGGTTGCTTTTGGGTTTTTATTGTTTTGTTTTTTGTTACTGCTTTTACTGCATTTGGCTTTTTAATTCCTTCTCATGAAGTTAAATTTAAATTGGCTAAGAGCTCTTTTCCCAAAGAAGAACACTCTGTGTACACCTCAAATTGTGTTAGCCCATGAAGAATATCAATACGCTTCTTGTTACACTTGTTAGGTCTAACAAGTCTGATATACCTTGGAATTTTTACTTTTGGATAGAAATAGACACAGGTAAAATATATTGATGAAATTTACAGTATTATACATTAGCTCTTCAGAATAACTCTATTAAAACATTTAAAAGGATACTTTCAATCATTCTTGACCTTCAAAATGATTAGTTTTGTGCTAGTGAACCATGTTTACACACGTATGTATGTGCAACTACATGGTATGTTTTTCTTTACAAGCTGCTCCTGGATTAAATGAAATATTCATTCTTCACAAATGCATTCTCTCTGGAAGATTCTAAGAGAGCAATAATTTTCAGGAATTAGGCCTGGGTTGTCTTGTGAAGAGTAAGAGGCAATCTTGTGTTTACATGCAGTGATGTGTGAATTTGTGTCCCCATTACAGTGGTAAAACTGGGAAAACTTATTAGCGTGTGTATTACTCTAATTGTATTACCCCAAACATAGTTGAAATGAAGAGGAGCACAGTTTCTTAATAATAGCGTATTAGCTTCTTAACCATTTTCAGGAAAACACAGACAGAGGAACTGACAATATATTTCCTGGAAGAATGGGACCACATTCTTTCTTTAAAAAGAAAATCAAATTTAATACCTGATCAGAAGTTGTTTTGGAGTCCAAACAAACCTGCATTTTACTAAGATCATCACTTTTTCACTAGGGTGCACCTGAGTGATTCTTTGGTCATTTGTGCATTGTGGTCTATTTTAACTGATAAGCCAAAAGTAGTTCTTCAAGATGTAGGTTGCATATAGTCACTGTAGCGCTTGTTTAGGACACAGCTTTCATGTATAATGTGAGCGAGCACCAGGTCTAGTGTGAACTGTGCCACGTGTAAGAGCCGTAGTGTGCAGTCTTCTCTTTTTGAATCTTGCATGTAAAGGAAAACAGTCGGGGCCCTAAGAGATGCCTCAGGCAGAATGGGAGAAAAGATGCACATGTCTGCTCTCTTCCTGTGTGGAATCTTTCCTGCCTGTGAATTCATCTCCTCCGAGATGGATATCAGAATCTGAGAGCCTCTAGGAATCTGCATTGAGTGCTCAGTGTAGAGGAGCCTGACCCAGGGAGGGGAGGCGCCCTGGACAAATGTGTGTGCTGGTCTTTTTCTAGGGAAGTGGGCTGAGGACCAGGTCAGGGTCTCCACCCTCATCAAGTGGTTTCACACAGTCCTTGCTCTACTGTCGTCCTATGAGGGACTGGAGGTTTTGACTCTTGGCCCCATGTCCTGCTGTCCTCCTCCTCTCTGTCAAGGACGTGACTCCCTGCTAGCTGGGCAGCTCGTGGTGTCCTAGTGAAAAGCAGGCACTCCGTGCCTAATGTGCCTTGGCGACACGGGCAGCGCTGCGCCCCGTTTCACCGGTCTGATCCCCGCTGTGCCCTGCTCTGGGCGGGCTGGGCCGCCCTCTGTATTTGTATTTGGATTCCTACATTTGTACTTCTAATACAAATAAATGCACATGTTGGCAGAAATATTTGAACTGAGTAGATGTCTTCTGGTTGTGGGTTGCCAAACAAGAGACCTGGAAAGGGGACTGCTAAGACCCTTCAGGTCCACATGGGGGTCCTTGCACACCAAGGGGGTTATAACACCAACTGCTCCTCTCAGAAGCTCACCCTTGTGCTAGCCCTACCCAGAGGAAGATTCTGCAAATGTTAAGAGAAGGAATGTTACAAGTGACCTATGTTCAAGGTATGTGCCCTTTTTCTCCACTCCTGCTAGAGCCCAGAAAGAGAACCCACACTCTGAACAAGCCACCCCTCCTGCACCCATGGAAAGCATGAAACCCGGCTCTAGCCAAGCCAAGGAGGGCTTCACCTGCAGTCCAGGCATAGGTTAGTGTGGGTAAGGTTCTGGTTTACTGCTCCAACACCATCCATGCATGGGGAAGGAAGAACTGACTACCTGAAAAGTCTGAATAGCCGCTCCTAAGGGCTGCAGCCCGACACTAAAGTAAAACCCTGTGTTCGCCAACAGGACTGCAAACCAATGGCAACTGCCACCAGGAAGGAAAGACAGATTTTACATTCTGCTTGGGTCAATTTGAACGGAACACATTTTACTGAAAAAAATCATCAGGTTCCCTAGCTCATCTATTATGACTTCAGCAAGACAAACCGTTTGCTCCTGGATAGGTACTGGAGGAATGATGGGTAGGGTGGGCTATAAGACATATTCTTCCACCTCTGTCAGCTTTCACTTCTGCTCCAAGACTTAACGTAGGCTCCTGAACTTTGCATTAGGTTTTCAGATGTCAATTGGACTACTCACAAGTATCTGTATTTTTACTTCTTGGATTACTTCGATCTACGTTTGAATACCGGTAAACATTTCAAGTTCATTAATTCCTTCCTCTTACCAGAATTGTCAAGTTTTCCCTGGTCTGTCACCAAAGTTGAAGGTCCCTTCGCTGGTAAATTACAATAGCAGCTGTCCTTTATAGAGGACTATGTGCTAAGAACTTTACGTGCGCTGTATCGCAGTACTTCTCTGTGAAGGAGGTACTGTTGTTGTCGCCTTTTTACTGATAAGAAAGCTGAGGCTTGCCCAATGTTAGACACCTAGGAAAAATGAAGAAAAATATTTTAAATGCTGGAAATATGGCTTTAAACACTTCAGAACTCGTGTGCTTAGCACACGAGTTCTGCAGTGCCTCGGAAACCTTGACCTTATGGAGTGAATATCTGAGACAATTATTTTTACTATGGCCAACATTTACTTTTTATTAATTGAAACAAACTTTTGTTTGGAAAATAATATTTCTTTCAGAAGACCATGGAATGTAAATTGGTACAGCTACTATGGAGAACTTTAAGTAGTTTACTTAAGAAACAAATAATAGAGCTAACATATGATCCAGCAATCCCACTCCTAGATATATATCTGGAGAAAATGGTTCAAAAAGATACATGCACCCCAATGTTCATTTCAGCACTGTTTATACAATAGCCAAGACATGGAAACAACTCTAATGTCCATCAACAGATAAATGGATAAAGACGTGGTACATATATACAATGGAATATTAGCCATTAAAAAGAATGCAATAATGTCATTTGCAGCAATATCGATAGATCTGGAGATTATCATACTAAGTGAAGTAAACCAGACAAATACCACTATCATATGATATTTGTTATATGTGGAATATAAAAAAAATACAAATGAACTTATTTACAAAACAGAAGCAGAATCACAGAGTAGAAGAATGAGTTTATTGTTACTGGGGGTGAAAAGTGGGGTGGAGGGATAGACTGGGAGTTTGGGATTGACAGGTACACACTACTATGTTTAAAATAGGTAACAGACAAGAAACTGCTGTATAGCAAGAGGAACTCTTCTCAATATATTGTAATAACCTAAATGGGAAAAGAATTTGAAAAAAATGGATACATGTATATGTAAAAAATAAAAAGTAAAATGGAAAAAAATTTAAAAATAATTTTAAAAGGACAGGTAAACAAGGTGCTAAAATGTCAAAGTGAGGTCAACAGTGTTCAGTAGAGATCCACAGAAATCAATGACAGTTACTCTCTACTGAAAAGTAATATATAGAACTTTGCCTCACTTGATTACTTGTAAATTAAAAACAGAGTTTATGCTCAGACCCTGAATGTACTGGTTACAGACCAGGAATTCTAAGTAAAAGAGAACCTTCATGAAGTCTCATGCTTTGGGACCCTAAGGCTTGGAGTGGCATGTTTGAACCTCCAACCTCACATCAAACTAGCTTCTCTGTTCTAAAAACTCTCAAAGACTCACCCTGGGCCAGGAGCCTCTCTAGTGATGCTCTTCTCATTGTTTCGGGCTCAACACAAAGTCACCTCCAAGCACAGCCCAGAAGGAGAACGTCAGGTTCTATTCCCCAGTGAGTTTGCATACACACTTGAGAGACTGCAACTTCTTGAATATTTGTATTCACAGGAGTCTGTAAAGCTCGCTGGGGAGTTACCTTAAGGATATTAGAACCAGAAAGGACCAGCTATAAGACTGGGCTGACTGCAATTTATAAATGAAGGGGTTAAACATTACCAGCAATTTGTTTTAAAGCTTAACAATGAAACTATTTGAGTAAAATGACTTGAAACCTGGATTCATAGTAGTCTTCAGCCAAAGACATTGGGATGCTGGCACTTCTCTGATAAACCAGAAACAAACGGCCCAAGTCTTTAAGACGTGGAAATGGAGTGGGTGTACCATGTGTAACTAATCCATTCACCATTTAGCCACAAACAGGGACTCTCAAGGATATTGCCCTCACCAAGAGACTAGAAAGGTCTCAGCTAGAGACTTCCAGCATCCATGGAAGCTCAGTGGAGACTGCAAACAATGGTGGGAGATGCCGCCATGAACCTTAACTCTTGGAGTAAGTGGCATGACTTAACTTACAGAGGCAGTAGATTCAATGGCCATGGTAAGCCCTAGGAATGGAAGATAAATCAGAGCAATCTGATCCACAGCTTCTGAGACAAAGTCTAATAGATCCCAAGGTCTGTAGCAATGACAGATGCAAAGCCTATGAAGGCTTTATACCAGATTATATAAATCGGGGAAGAACTAGGGCCAGGGTGTTGTAGCACATGTTGACATAATGGGGGCTCATGGACTCTTATTTTGGCCACAGGTTTAAGACAATACAGAGACTCAGAGCCCCTTTGTTGAGCAGGTCCCTTTGAAAAGTGGGTTCTTGTCTATACTGCAATTCTCCTTCCAAGTATTTCCCAGAGGAAAGGAGTTATTCACCAGGTTGACTGTGCCCAGAGGAAAGGAAAATAATCTGAATTTCTGGAGTAATTCCATTCTGGCTAGAATTTTTTAATTCCCTGGATACACAAAATGACAAGACGGTCTAAGGTCAGAGGGAGATATGGAAGTCAGGGACTAAGCAGTCTGTTTACCTATGTTCGTCTTCTAGGAGCCCAGAAGAATGATTGGATTTCTCCTTGATTCTTATCCCTGGACTCGGTAAACTCAAGTGTTTTCTCTCATAATATATCCAACCTGGGGGGACCCTAATCATCTCGATAGCCTGTTGGGCATTGGGTTAGCCCTTCTGAGTGGCAGATGATGCTTTAGTACAGAGCCTAAAGTGCAATGTGGGTCTTGTGACCCAGCAGAGCCAATGGTACTTAAAGTATCTGTTCAAATACGGATGGCTTCTTTGACAAGCTATAGTGGGAGAACCCCCACGGAGAAATCCTGAGTTTTGAAACAGAAACGTGTTCTTGTGTTCACAACCATTCACCAGTCTCATAGATTCTTGGCTTCCTAGTGTGCCTAGAGAGATGTAGTGCCTGATTTGGGCTACTATTAAAGATACATAGCTTGATATATCCTTCATGAACGGAGATTCTATACTCCAAGCCTGAGTAGGGCTGGAAAGTTTAAGCATTTTGCATGAGTAAGGGATGTAGACTTTCATGGCATCAAGTCCACATGCAAAATAACCATAAGAGCAGAGATGCAGGACATCATGAGCTCAACAAAGTGGACTTTCCCTCACCAAAACTGATTTGCCACTAATGAGCACCCCTCTGCTACCAATGGGAGCCAACCGTATTTCTCAATGTGGCACCATTTCCGTAGGGATACTGACAGGTTCATTACTGCAAAGCCTTGCATCCTTGAGTTGGCAGCGAGTGGTTCTTCTTCTTTGGAATAGATAAGGATTTCAGATGTGAATTTGCCTTTCCTGTCAGCGTCGCCAATCATATTACATTCCTTAATCATTGCCATGAGGGCTCACACTGTATTACCTCTGCTTTTCAAGCCAATTCAACTTGCCAGAACTTCAGAAGTTCTCATAGATGTCTTTAAGGGGTTAGAAATCAGTACGTTTTATTGGTGGTGAATGTTTAAATAGTAGTGGTATAATAGTATGATATAATCAATGGGGTACAAACACCTCACAAGACTCCAGCCAGATATGTCACAATTTAAAAAGAAGTCTGGCTCTAATTCATTGAGGACCAACGGAATAGAAATAAAAGGTGGAAAAAAAGAAATAATAATCGAGCATGTAAACAAAGGCTGGACACTCATCTTTTATCTGATCTGTCTCTCTCAACTTCTTCAGCCACACTTTGAATAAAGAATAAATCTCCTCACCTTACAGATACAATACAGAACAGAAAAACCACATAACTGCGTGAATCAGTAAACGTGGGCCAACTGCATACACCTGACCTGAGAAAAGGAACATTTGCCACTTTAAAAGCAAGATGCAGAATAATACAGGTAACTGCTGACAAAAAGTTAAATTCTAAAAGAAGTTAACTTCTACACAGTTTTCTCTGGTGAAAAGAACTGAATAAACCAAACAGGGCAGAAAAATCCAAGGCTGAGGAGAATAATTTCCCACAAAATAAAGGCCTCGTTAAGGATGGAAAGTTAAAAAAGGTCATCTCCAAACCATGCTTTCGTTCCAGCTCAAAGCCAATTTTGCCAAATTTCTCATTTCCATAACTTGGTTGCTGATGACATCATGGGGCTCTCCTGCTAAATGTTTCTAAGTGCTCCCTCTGCAGGTTTGATTTATTAGGCCTGTAGTAGGACCCAATTTTCACAGTACACCTTTGTGAAACATTTATTGGAAGGGAATGTAAGAGGTGGAAACTGGGGAGAGAGGTGAGAGCTGAGCGAACCTCTTTAGTCATTCCATGAGAATACAAATCCATAAATTAATTAAGTATATATTTGCAACTAAGTACTCTGAAATTAGATTGAAGTAGCAAATTTTCTCTGCAAGCAAAATGGTCCTGGAATTAAGCAGTTTGGCCTCGGATGTTGTATTCACCAAAGGAGACTAATACAACAAACTCTGAGATCTCAACTGTTTCCCATAATCAGATCTTTCTCACATCCCAGCTTGGATGAGTGAGCAGAGGGATCTAGCTCCACCCCAAATTTTTTCTCTTGCGTAGCTCTACTCTTCCATTTTTCCAGCAGATGGATAAGAGAGAGTGTGGCTCATAGGTAGAAGATGTTAAAGCAGCATGCATTCTGTTAGGTATAGCCAGGGAGCATGGCAACTCCTATCTGAATGCACACTAGCTGCTAGGAAGTGTCCATGAAAATGAAGGGGAACATGGATATTACCGAGGGAGAGTGAAGTGAACAGGAGCAAAAGGAGAAACTCTTGTGGTTCAAATGTCAAAAGCAGTATCAGAAAGCCCTGTGGCTGACCAGCAAGTGCAGTTCCCCATGGCCAGCAGCAGCCACAGCACCTGGACGTTTATTTGGAAATGCAGACTGTGTAGGGTCCATCACAGACATACTGAAATAAATCTGCATTTATACGCTCCTTAAACTATGAGAGGCACTGGCTGCTCTTGCCAATTCAAAATTGTCTCCAAATAATCTTATAGTAACTTTAAGATTAGTTGGAAATGAGAAATCCAACTTTATTAAACTTTCTCAGATATTACCACACACATCAAACAGCAATTAAAATAATTATTTCATGTGTGACAAGATGCACATTTCAAATTCAAACGTGTTCATTCCTATATATTTCCAGAGTTCTGAGTCCTAAGAATTATATTTAAAATCGTATAAGAGCATTAAAGTACTTAAACATCAGCATTCACACAAAATTACCCTAATCTATAGATAGTTGAGACTATGTTAGATAAAGTCCAGAACAAATACCAGCACTTCATTCACCCATACCAATAAAGCTGAGAAGCCCAGGCAACAACTGCTACATTGACACGCCCCTGGACAAACCCCCAGGGTTACAGAAAGATCTGAACATACTATGCAGTATTCTAGAGAAAATGCACCTTCTTCCAATAGTATGGCTGCAAGTGGCATATACCCTAGGCCCTTGGTACCATAGACTGTTGTAAAACATTCATTTCATTCTCTCTCCAAATTTAAAGATTGGACCAAACTAAGACAACTAGATAAAATTACCAGACACAGAATTTGGAAACACTGAATTCATTCACTCACTGAGATGTTCTATAAAGTCCTGTAAAAAAAACCCACACAAACACGTATACAAATATGCACGTGTATGCTTGGGCATGTGAGGGGTACACAAGCAAACACACACATACACATCCAGCCTCTAGGCTTAAGAAGAAATACTTTCTTTCTCTTTGCTTTCAACTTGACTCAGCAGAATTCAAACAAATGAAACATGAGAACTGCGAAAGAGCTCTGGGTCTGTAATTAAGTGCATCCAGATCCCTGAACTAAGAGATTTGACCAAACTCTAGCATGGCTTCTGGAGGTTTAAGGCCATATCCCTAGGATGACCCCAGCCCCACTTAAAATGCCTACCTGAGAAAGCTTAACACTGTCAGAATTTGTTTTAGCCAAATATATTTGTACTAGCCAAAACCTGGTAATAGCCAGACAGGCCCCACTACCCCTCTTAAAGCAGTTAGTTTAGAAGGCTTGAAGTTGTAAACCCCTTCTCTGCCCTTTGGACCAAAAGCCTCCTTCACACCACTCAGTAATTCTCACTCAGCACGCCTCTGTCTTTGAGTAAATTTATGTTCAGTTCATGGACTTTCTTCCTTTCTGCAGTAGTTATTCTTCCCTTTCTTCCCTTCTGCAGTAGTTATTATGAAGTCTATCCTCCCTGCTTCAACTAGGATTTATCTTCGACAAATCTAACGTAAAATCATCACAATTGTGTCATATTTCAACTTTTTGCTCTAGACCATCTTCATATTGAAATAAATCTTAAGTTCTATAATGGAAATAAAATTAGAAAAAATTAAGTAAAGTCTGTTCTTACAAAAGAACAGTGTTGTTTACTAGACTGGAAAAAAGTATTAATCTTAGTGTGTCTCACATAAACTATTGTATTGTACAGGATACAATTCCAGAGGCTTCTCACTGGCCAGAAAAACAATTTAGAATTTGTGGAGCAATACATATTTTTTATGTAATATCTGACAATTTAGTCAGATATGTTCATTCTGCAAAAAGGGAAGGAGTGGTTGGCAACACCTGTCAGTTATGAGAAAGCAAGAGCACAACAGTGTGAATATATTAATATTGTGAACTGTACACATAAAAATGATTACAACGGTAAATTTTGTTATTTCGATTTTATTGTATTTTTTTAAAGGCAATAAAAACAAGAAATGCTTCCCTGCTTGGTGTTCCACACACCAACTTGGATTATGTTAGAAAGCACGGATGAAAGATCTCTCTCATCTTTATGCAACGCTCCTAAAAGCACATTTCTTCCTCAAAGGCAAAGAGCAGCACACATTGCCTCAGTCCTGATCCTGTTTCCTCTGCTTTAAGTGTGGTCAGAAGTCAGTCTCCTCTCAACCAGTATCCACCTAGACCTCTGCACACCCAACAAAGTGCTGAGTGCTGCCACTTGGCATTCACTGTTCTGTAGGCTATGAAGTGCTTGGGAGCACAATTATTTCTTGTGCATCTATTGTCCCCTGCGGATCTCTCACATTCCTTCATGCAGGTTTGGTCCCACAAATGTGTGTTGAATGCATGATGACTCTCAATTTTTTGCATGAGTGAACTCCTCGCTTGCCCAGACATGCCCAAACAGTAATAGGATCAAAGCTCAAACCTATTCTTTTTGCCTCCAAATTATAAAATTGATAAATCAAGGCGTAAAATATGTTTATATAGACTGAGGTTATGGCACTTTAAACAAATTCAACTCACAAATGCATTTAAAACACAATTTGAGGGCTTCCCTGGTGGCGCAGTGGTTGGGAGTCCGCCTGCCGATGCAGGGGACGCGTGTTCGTGTCCCGGTCCGGGAAGATCCCACATGCCGCGGAGCGGCTAGGCCTGTGAGCTATGGCCGCTGAGCCTGCGCGTCCAGAGCCTGTGCTCCGCAACGGGAGAGGACACAACAGTGAGAGGCCCGCGTACCGGAAAACAAACAAAAAAATTTTTTTTTAAAAAACAAAAAAATGGAGTCAATCTTCTCCAACCTGCCACAGTTTTGTCAGCTAAGTGTATGTAATATTGTAACTCATTTGATGTCATTTCAACAATCTTAACCTCTACACCACTAGATTCCATCCTAAGAAACTACTTTGCTCATTCATAAGAAACATCTCTCCATTTGTTGAAGTTTTATCATGAGATTGCAGCAATTCAGTCACATTTTCAGGCTCCACTTCTGATTTTAGTTCTCTTGCAGTTTCCAACACATCTGTAGTTACTGATTCCAGTGAAGTCATGCACCAAGGTTGCAATTAACTTCCAAACTCTTGTTAATGTTGATATTTTAACCTCTTCCCATGAATTAAGAATGTACTTAATGTTGTCTAGAATGGTGAATCCTTTCCAGAAGGTTTTCAATTTACTTTTCCCAGGTGCATCAGAAGAATCACTATTTATGACAGCTATAGCATTTTGAAATGTATTTGTTGAATAAAAGACCTGAATATCAGTATGACTCTTCAATACATGGGCTGCAGAAAAAAATGAGAACAGTCTCAGAGACCTCTGGGACAACATTAAAACACACGAACATTCATATAATGAGGATGCCAGAAGAAGAGAAAGGGAAAGCCTGAGGGGATTTTTTTAAGAGATTATAGGTGATAACTTGCCTAACGTGGGAAAAGAAACAGGGAAGAAAAACCAAAAGAGGAAATGCCAAGGAACATAGTACTCAAACTGACAAAAATTAAAGATACAGAAAAAATATTAAAAGCAGCAAGGAAAAATCAACAAATAACTTACAAGGGAATCTCCATAAGACTATCAGCTGATTTCTCAGCAGAAACTCTGCAGACCAGAGATGTGGAATGACATATTTAAAGTGATGAAAAGGAAAAAACTACAACAGAGAACACGCTATCCAGTAAGGCTCTTATTCAGATTTGATGGAGAAATTGAAGGTTTTGCATTCAAAAGCTAAGAGAATTCAGCACCACCAAACCAGCCTTATGACAAATACTAAAAGAACTTCTCTAAGAGGGGGGAAAAAAGAAAAAAGGTCACAACTACAAACAAAAAAATGGCTAACACACTGGTAAAGGTAAATAGAAACTAGTAGTAGGAAAAAATCCAAACACAAATATATCAAAATCAGCAACCATGGGAGAGTAAAGGAAATGAGAATTTTATTTGAAATTAAGAGACCAGCAACATAAAAACAACATTGTACGTGTACAGATTGTTATCTCGAAACCTCATGGGAACTACAGACCAAATGTGTATAATAGATACATACACAAAAAAGAAAAAAACTCAAACACAACACTAAGTATAGTCATCAAACCACAAGAAGAGAACAAAACAAGAACGAAAGAAGACTGATACAAACAAATCCAAAACAAGAGAACAGCAATAGAAACATACATACTAATAATAACCTTAATTGTAAATGGATTAAATGCTCCAACCAAAAGACATGAACTGTCTGAATGGATACAAAAAGAGGACTCATACATATGCTGTCTACAAGAGACCCACTTCAGACCTAGGGATACTTACAGACTAAAAGTGAGGGTGTGGAAACAGATATTCCATGAAAATGGAAATCAAAAGAAAGCTGGAGTAACAATACTAATAGCAGACAAAGTATACTTTAAGTATTGACTGTTATGAGAGACAAGGAAGGACACTACAAAATGATCAAGGGATCAATCCAACAAGAAAATATAACAATTGTAAATATATATGTAACCAACATGGAAGCACCTCAATATATAAGACAAATACTAATAGCCATTAAAAATAAAAATTAACAGTACCACAATAACAGGGGGGGACGTTAACATACACTTACACCAGAGGACAAAACAGCCAGACAGAAAAGCAATAAGAAAACCTTAAATGACACATTAGCCCAGATGAACTTAATTGATATTTATAGGGCATTCCACCTGAAAGCAGCAGAATACACTTTATTCTCAAGTGCACCTGGAACATTCTCAAAGATAGATCACATCTTGGGACACAAATCAAGCCTCAGTAAAATTATGAAAATTGAAATCACATCAAGTATTTTTTCTGACTACAGCACTAAGAGATTAGATATAAATGAGAGGGAAAAGCTGTAAAAAAAAAAAAACAAACCCAAACACATAAGGTTACTAAATAACCAAAGGAAATAGAGATGAAGCACGCTACGGCAAATATCAATGAACTAAAAGCTGGTATT
Source organism: Pseudorca crassidens (assembly GCF_039906515.1). Lineage (NCBI taxonomy): Eukaryota > Metazoa > Chordata > Mammalia > Artiodactyla > Delphinidae > Pseudorca > Pseudorca crassidens. The sequence goes on from NC_090296.1 coordinate 130,676,960, forward strand.
TTTAGAAGATAAGATTGATAAACCTCAAGCTAGACTTGTCAGGACACAAAGGGAGAGAACTCAATAAAATGAGAAATGAAAAAAATTACAATGGACAGCACAGTAATACAAAGGGTCATAAGAGACTACTAAAAACAAATATATACACAAATATAATGCACAGCTAATAAAATTCACAGATTAGAAGACACGGAAAACTTTTTAGAAAAGTACAACCTTCCAGACTGAACTAAAAAAAAAACAGAAAATACGAACAGATCAATCACAAGTACTGAAATTGAAACAGTATTTAAAAACTTCCAACAAACAAAAGTCCAAGACTTCACAGGCAAATTCTGTCAAACATTTAGACAAGAGTTAACATACATCCTTCTGAAACCCTCCCAAAATTTTGCAGAGAAAGAAGCACTCCCAAGCTCATTCTGAGGCCACCATAACACTGATACCAAAACGAGATAAAGATACCACGAAAAAGAACATCACAGGACATTTTTCACTGATGAATAGAGACGCAAAATCCTCAACAAAATACAAGCAAACCGAATCTTACAACATATATCATACACCATGATCAAGTAGGATTTATCTGAGGGATGCATTTCCTCTAATATCAGGAACGAGACAAGTATGTCCACTCTTGCCACTTTAATTCAACATAGTATTGGAAGTTCTAACCACGACAATCAGAGAAGAAAAAGAATCCAAATTGGAAAAGAAGTAAAACGGTCACTGTTAGCAGATAACTTACATAGATAACTTACATACATATACATAGAAACTACTAAAGACGCTACCAGAAAACTACTAGACCTCATCAGTGAATATGGTTAAGTTGCAGGATGAAACACTAATATACAGAAAAGGGTTGCATTTCTATACACTAACAAAAGATCAGAGAGAGAAATTCAAGAAACAATCCCATCCATTTACCATCATATAGAAAAGAATAAATTACCTACTTAAGAAAACAAAAGACCTGTACTCCAAAAACTATAAGACAGTGATGAAAGAAATTGAGATGACACAAACAGATGGAAAGATATACCACATTCCTAATAGGAAATATAAATAGTTTCAAAATGAGTATATTACTCAAAGCTATCTAGAAAATCAATGCATTCCTGTCAAACTACCAATGACATTTTTCACAGAATTAGAACAAATAAAATTACAATTTGTATGGAAACATCAAAGACCCTGAATAGCAGAAGCAACACTGAGAAAAATGGAGCTGGAGGATTCAGACTCCTGACTTCAGAGTAAACAACAAAGCTACAGTCAGCAAAACATTTTGGCACAGGCACAAAAACAGACATAGAGATCTATGGAACAAGATAGAAACTCCACAGGTAAATCCACACACCTATAGTCAACTAATCTCTAGTTAAGGAGCCAAGAATACACAATGGAGAAAAGACAGTCGTCAAAAACTGATGCTGGGAAAACTCAACAGCTACATGTAAAGGAATGAAATTAGAACACTATCTACCATCATACACAAAAATAAACACAAATTAGCCCTAAATGTAGGCAGGGTACAATAAGTGGAGAAAGAAAATAGGGAGAACACTCTGACATAATTCACAGCAATATCTTACATATGGACTCTAAAAAACTTGTACAAATGAACTTATTTACAAAACAGAAACAGAGTCACATAGAAAACAAACATGCTTAAGGGGAATATGGGGAAGGATAAATTGGGAGATTGTGATCGACATATACACACTGCTGTATATAAAATAGAAAAGTAATGAAGACTTTATTGCAAAGGGAACTCGACTCAATACGTGTAATAATTACATGGGAAAAGAATCTAAAAAATAATTTATATATATGTATATGTGTAACTGATTCACTTTGTTGTACAGCAGAAACTAACACAACATGGTAACTCAACTATACTCCAATAAAAATCAACATGTGCCCAGTCCTGTCTGTCCTTTTCTCGGTTGATGGACTTTCAGATGTCTTCCTTCTCTTGCGTATTGTTAATAGTGATGAATTAACATTGGTGTGCATGTACCTTTTGGAAGTAAGGTTTTCTCCAGATACATACTTAAGAGTGGAATTGCTAGTTTATACGATATTTCTAAATTTTAGGTTTTTCTGGAACCTCCTTACTCTTCTCCATATTGGATATTCCAATTTACATTCCCACCAACAGTGTAAGAACGTTGCCATTTCTTCACACCTTCTCCAGAATTTATTGTTTGTAGATTTTTTGTTGATGGCCATTCTGAAGGTTGTGAGGTGATACTTCATTTTGTAGTTTTGATTTGCATTTCTCTAATGATTAGTGATGTTTTAAGCCTCTTTCCATGTGCCTATTGGCCATCTGTATGCCTTCTTTGGAGAAAAGTCTAGGTCTTTAGCCCATTTTCTGATTGAGTTGTTTGTTTTTTAAATATCGAGCTGCATGAGCTGTTTATATATTTTGGAGATTAATCCTTTGTCCGTTGATTCATTTGCAAATATTTTCTACCATTTTGAGTGTTGTCTTTTCGTCTTGTTTATAGTTTCTTGGCTGGGCAAAAGTTTTTAAGTTTCATTAGGTCCCATTTGTTTATTTTGGGTTTTAGTTCTATTACTCACGAAGGTGGATCAAAAAGGATCTTGCTGTGATTTATGTCATAGACTGTTCTGCCTATGTTTTCCTCTAAGGGTTTTATAGTGTCTGGCTTTACATTTAGGTCGTTAATCCATTTCGAGTTTATTTTTGTGTACGGTATTAGTAAGTGTTTTAATTTCATTCTTTTACATATAGTTGTCCAGTTTTCCCAGCACCACTTATTTATGAGACCTTTTCTTTTATCCATTGTATATCCTTGCCTCTTTTGTCATAGATTAGTTTACCATAAGTGCATGGGTTTATCTCTGGGCTTTCTATCTTGTTCCATAGATCTCTATGTCTGTTTTTGTGCCTGTGCTAAAATGTTTTGATGACTGTAGCTTTGCAGTATAGTCTGAAATCAGGGAGTCTGATTCCTCCTGCTCCGTTTTCTTCCTTCGATATTGCTATGGCTACTTGGGGTCTTTTGCGTCTCCATGCAAATTTTAAGATTTTTTGTTCTAGCTCTGTAAAACAATGCCATTGGTAATTTGATAGGGATTGCAAAGAATCTGTAGGTTGCTTTGGGTAGTATAGTCATATTCACATTATTGATTCTTCCAATCTATGAACATGGTATAGCTCTCCTTCTGTTTGTGTCAACTTTGATTTCTTTCATCAGTGTCTTGTAGTTTTCTGAGTACAGGTCTTTTACCTCCTTAGGTAAAATACACGTAGGTATTTTATTATCTTTTTTTATGATGGTAAATGGGACTCTTTCTAATTTCTCTTTCATATATTTCATTATTAGTGTATAGAAGTGTATCAGATTTCTGTATATTAATTTTGTATATTAATTTTCTATGACTTTAACAAATTCGTGGATTAGCTCTAGCAGTTATCTGGCGGTATCTTAGGATGCTCTATGTATAGTATCAGTTCATCTGCAAACAGTGACAGTTTTAAATCTTTTCCAATTTGGATTCTTTTGATTTCTTTTCCTTCTCTGATTGCCGTGGCTAAGACTTCCAAAACTATGTTGAATAATAGTGGCAAGAGTGGATATCCTTGTCTTCTTCCTGATATAAGAGGAAAAGCTTTCAGTTTTTCACCATTGAGAATGTTGTTTGCTGGGGGTTTGTCATATATGGCCTTTATTATGTTGAGGTACAGTCCCTCTATACACATTTCCTGGAGAGTTTTTATCATAAATGAGTGTTGAATTTTGTTAAAAGCTTATTTTGCATCTATTGAGATCGTATGGTTTTTATTCTTCAATTTGTTAATATGGTGTATCACATTGATTGATTTGGGTATACTGAAGAATCCTTGTGTCTCTGGGATAAATCCCACTTGGTCATGGTGTATGATCCCTTTATTGTGTTGTTGGATTCTGTTTGCTAGGATTTTGTTGAGGACTTTTTCATCTCTCTTCATCAGTGATATTGGTCTGTAATTTTCTTTGTTTGGAGTATCTTTGTCTGGCTTTGGTATCAGGGTATGGTGGCCTCATACAATGAGTTTGGGAGTGTTCCTCCCTTTGCAATTTTTTGGAAGAGTTTCAGAAGGGTGGGTGTTAGCTCTTCTCTAAATGTTTGATAGAATTGACCTGTGAAGCCATCCGGTCCTGGGTTTTTTTGGTTGGAAGATTTTTAACCACAGTTTCAATTTCATTACTTGGATTTTCTATTTCTATTTTTTATTTTATTTATATTTTCTATTTCTTCCTGGTTCAGTCTTAGAAGGTTATTCCTTTCTAAGAATATGTCAATTTCTTGCAGGTTGTCCATTTTATTGGCATAGAGTTGCTTGTAGTAGTCTCTTATATGCTTTGTATTTCTGTGGTGTCCATTGTAACTTCTTTTTCATTTCAATTTTATTGATTTGAGTCCTCTCCCTCTTTTTCTTGATTGAATCTTGATGAATGTGGTTTAACAGTTTAGTTTGTCTTCTCAAAGAACCAGCTTTTAGTTTTATTGATCTTTGCTAATGTTCTCTTTGGTTCCGTTTCATTTATTTCTCCTCTGATCTTTGTGATTTCTTTCCATCTACTAATTTTGGATTTTGTTTGTTCTTCTTTCTGTTGTTCCTTTAGGTGTGAGGTTAGGTTGTTTATTTGAGATGTTTCTTGTTTTCTGAGGTAGGATTGTATTGCTATATACTTCCCTCTTATAACTGTTGTTACTGCATTCTGTAGGTTTTGGATCATCATGTTTTCATTGTCATTTTTCTCTAGTAGTTTCTTGATTTCCTCTTTGATTTCTTCAGTGATATCTTGGTTATTTAGTGACCTATTGTTTAGCCTCCATGTGCTTGTGTTTCTTACGTTTTTTTCCCTGTAATCTATTTCTAGTCTCATAGGGTTATGGTCAGAAAAGATGGTATCATTTCAATTTTCCGAGCTTTGGTTTGTGACCCAAGATGTGATCTGTCCTGTAGAATGTTCCGTGTGCACTTGAGAAGACAGTGTAATCTGCTGTTTTTTAATGGAATGTCCTTTAAATATTAATTAACTCTATCTGGTCTATTGACTCATTTAAAGCTTTTGTTTCCTTATTAATTTTCTGTCTGATTTGGCCATTGGTGTGAGGTGTGAAAGTCCCCCTGTATTATTGTGTTACTGTTGATTTCCTCTTTCATAGCTGTTAGCATTTGAGTTAAGTTGGGTGCATAATGTATTTATAATTGTTATATCCTTTTCTTGGATTGATCATTATTGATCACTATGTAGTGTTCTTGTCTCTGGTAACTTTATTTTAAAGTCTCGTTTGTCTGATATGAGTATTGCTACTCCAGCTTTCTTTTGATTTTTTCATTGCATGGAATACCTTTTTCCATCCCTTCAATTTCAGTCTCTGTGTATCCCTAGATCTGAAGTGGATCTCTAGTAGACAACGTATATACAGGTTTTTAGTATCCATTCAGCCAGTTATGCGTTTTGGTTGGAGAATTTAGTCTGTTTCCGTTTAAGGTAATTACTAATATGTGTATTCTTATTGCCCTTTTGTTAATAGTGAGATATTTTACATCTAAGCGACAGTAAGATGATTTAATCCCTAGAAAAACAAGTAGTATTCTGAAATTCTGTTTCTTTGTTCCCATGGAGATTTACCATCCTTTAAAACCAAGTTGAACTCTAATCCTTTACTTAAATCTCATGGCTCTGAATGAGCTAGTAGTAATAACGTTCAGTAGCGTGGTTAAGCATGTTTTATCTAGAAAATGGTAGTACGTGCCAATAGAGTTTTATGCAGGGAAAAATCCCTCAATCCAAATCACAAGATCATGCCCTCTTAATAAAATGCATTGTATGTCTCCTTGGCTATGAGCCGTTTAGTGGTGCAACCTATTTTTCTTATCAAAATCCTAATAAAACTTCAAACCAATCAGTTGATTAGGAGAAATCTTGACTAGAAAGGTAATCTATTTTCTCTGCTATAATAAAGTTCTAGACAACAATAATTGACAGAGAAATGCATTCATTCGAGGCTGTGTGACCACAGCATTTTCCTCTCTCTTTCATGTATTTACATACATGTAGTCATGTAACAATTATTTTATTACTCTTTTAACCGAATTTTATACGGAGAATAAAAGGTAATGCACACATTGAAGTCTCAGAAGCTGGGACTGCGTATCAAACCTTTTACTACGATATTACAAAACTTTAGCGAAGTCCTTACTAACCCCTCATCGACTGTTATGTGTTTTTAATAATGCAAGGCTCAAAAAAATAAAACAATCTGGGAACACACTGCTTGCTTTGATTAGAAGAACTTATTATCAAAGTAGAATTTTATATATTTAGCAATGAATGATGAAACCCTCAAACTCTTCTGGGCTATAACTGTCCATTTCTGGTAATTAGTTTTATTTTTAGCTCTGATTTGCAAAGACCATGTCAGGATGGATGTTTGTCTATTGGAGAGAATTAATTCCCAGAATGTTGTCTAAGATTGGATCCAGGACACTCTTCTGTTATGGACACCATTAAAGAAAAAATGAAAGGCAAACAAAGTACGTCTTGGATGATAACTTATTCTTGGCTTTATGGATCCATCAGAACTTTTTTATTATGGAATTTGCTGAAAATGGATGTGTGGATTTGGCATAGCAAATCCAGAATACTTGTACACTTGTTTGAAATTTCTAAGGAAAATATAGAAAAAGAGGTGACAAAGGCAAACTTCATTACTAACTTACTTCAAGATTGATTTCTGGCCAAATGGACTTGACAATAAAGAAAACACTTGCTTAACTTATATTGTACCTAAAGCCCAGGACCACTACAGCCGCAAATGCCATATTTGCCGGTTTCTCCCACACTCACTGACCTCCTAACCAGGAATATCTTTAGAGCCTACGATGATTCTTAGCACATAAATCTTCTCAATTAATACTAATAGATGCGAGAATATCACTCTCATGATGTCACCAGCAAAGCCCACAGCCCATTTGACAGCCTGTAGGGGGAAGAATGTACTTTAGAGTTCAATCTTTTTATTCTTTGATCAAAGAATAAAACCTTCTTTTATTCTAACCTAGGTCAGTCGTTCTATTGACCTAGGTGGATCCTTTTTGGGCTCGACTTGAAAGTGTTGGTAACAATGACAGTGAAAAACAAGTCTGTAGCAGAGATCCAGGGAAGAGAAAAGCTGCTTGTCTGCTCATCTGCTAAGGCTCATTCCCATAGAATGGTCTTTTTAATGGTCTTAATTTTGCATAAACACACACGAAAACCTTTTTCATGGGAGCAGAGTCAAGGAAGCTCTTTTAGTCCATTTTTATATACTATAAATAATACCATAGCCTAGGGAGCATATAAATAACAGAAATCTATTTTCTCACAATTAAGGAGGCTGGTAATCCAAGAATAGTCAGGTGAATGTCCAACACAGTTGACTACAGGCTTCCTGTTGCATCCTCATGTGATGGAAAGGGATAAGGAGAACTAAGGGGTTTCTTTCGTAAGAGCACTAATCCTATTCCTAAAGGCTCCGTTCTCATGATTTACTTCCCAAAGTACCCACCTTCTAACAACATCACATGAACATTAGGATTACAACATACGAATTTTGAAGGGAAACACACATAGCAGGAGGAAATGTGAAAATCCTTGAACTATACATTTCAGATTTTCTTCTCTATGTTTCTATTTTTAAAAGATACATTTAAAAGCAACATGTGGTCAACAAGAATTATTAATCTTTTAAAAATTAATGCACTTTATTTTTAAGAGTAATTTCAAGTTTATGGCAAAATTGAGCAGAAAGTACAGAGAGTTTCCACATATTACTCCCTTGACCTCTCCCATCCTAAACATCCTGAATCAATGTACATTTCTTACAATTTATGCACTAAATATCAAAACATAAAGTCCACAGTTTACAATACCCTTGGTTTTGTGCAGTCTTGTGGGATTTGGCAAAGGTATAAAAACCTGTGTCCACAATTTCAGTATCATACAGAGTAGTTTTATTGGCCTAAAAGTTGCTGTGCTCCACCTTCATCCTTTCTTCTGCTCAAACAGTTGGAAATCCCTCTTGGCTATACTATAGTTTTGCCTTTTTCAAAATGACATAAGGTTGGAATTACACATTAGGCAGACTTTCAAGATTGTCTTTTTTCATTAGTAGTATGCATTTAAGGTCCTTCCAAATCTTTTCATGGCATAATTGCTCATTTCTTCATTTCACACAAAAATATTCCAGTGTATATGGCTGTGCCTCTATTTATCCACCTACCTACTCAGGGACATCTAGGTTGCTTCTAAGTTTTGGAAATTATGAATAAAGCTGATAATAAATATTTGTGTGCCGGTTTGTTTTATGGACATACATTTGTAATTCATCTGAGTAAATACAAATAAGTGTAAGGAAAAAGGATTGTATGAATATGTTTAGCTTTGTAAGAATATGTTTACTTTTGTAGGAAACTGCTGAACAGTCTCGAATTGGCTGGATCATTCCACATTCCCAACAGCAATGAATGAGACGGTTGCTCCACATCCTCACCAGCAACCAGTTGTGTTATGGAATTTACCATTCTAATAGGGGTGTACTGGTTCTCATCATCGTTTAAATTGAAATTCCCTAATGACATATGATATTGAGCATTTTTTCATACGCTTTATACCAACTATATATCTTCTTTGATGCGGTGTTTAGCCATATACTTTGTGCACTTCTTGTTGAGTTTTAAAAGTTCTTATGATAAAATCTATTGTCAAATACATTTTTAAACAAATTTTTGCCAGTCCAAATTTGTCTTCTTAATCTCTTTGTACTGTTCTGTAGAGCAGAAGCTTTCAATTTTTAAAAATGGAAATATAGTTGATTTTCAATATCATATTTGATTCAGGAATACATCATAGTGACTCATTATTATTACAGATCGCATCCTTCAATAGATAGTACAACATAATGGCTAGAAGTCTCTGTGCTATACAATATATCTTTGTTGCTAATCTATTTTATACATAGTAGGCTGTATCTGTTAATCCCATACCCCCAGTTTGCCCTTCCCTACTTCCTTCTCCCCACTGGTAACCACTAGTTTGTTTTCTATACCTGTGGTCTATTTTGGTTTTGCTATATATACTCATTATTATTTTTTTTTAGATTCCACATATGTGTATAGTATTTACCTTTCTCTGACATTTCACTAAGCATAATATTCTCTAGGTTATCTACGTTAATGCAAATGACAGAATTCCTTTCTTTTTATGGCTGAGTAATATATATATCTCATACGTTCTTTATCCATTTGTCTGTTGATGGGTATTTGGGTTGCTTCCACATCTTGACCATTGTAAATAGTGTTGCTAGGAACATTGGTGTGCATGTATCTTTTAGAATTAGTGTTTTCATTTTTTACAGGGAATGTAGTGTCTCATTGCTTTACATGTAGCTGTCCAATTTTCCCATCTCCACTTGAAGAGACTCTTTCCATAGTATTCTTTTGCCTCTTTTGTCTCAGATTAATTGACCATAAGAGTGTGGTTTTTATTTCTGGGTTTTCTATTCTGTTCCATCGATCTATGTGTTTCTGTGCCAGTACCATGCTGTTTTGATTACTGTAGCTTTGTAGAATAGTCTGAAGTCACAAAACATGATACTTCCAACTTTGTTTTTTTCCCTCAAGATTGCTTTGGCTACCTGGGGTCTTTGTAGTTCCATACAAATTTTAGAATCATTTGTTCTAGATCTGTGAAAAATGTCACAGGTATGTTGATAGGGATGGCATTAACTCTGTAGATTGGTTTGGGTAGTATGGAATGTTAAAGACTCCTACTCCTATTGTATCATCTCCAATTTCTCCATTTATTTGCTTTATATATTTTGTTGCCATCATATTGGGTGTAATGACTGTTATATCCTCTTCTTGTATTTATCCCTTTATCATTATATAATGCCCTTCTTTGTTGTTAGTTTTAAAGTTTTTAAAACATTTGTTTTAAAATGTATTTTGTCTGAGTATGCTACCCCCACCTACTAGTCATTTCTGTTTGCAACAAATATCTTTTCCATCCTCTCACTTTCAGGTTATATTTTTAGCCTTTAATTGAGTGTATTGCAGGAAGCATATTGAAGGGTATTGTTTTTTAATTCCAATAAGCCATCCTGTCTTTTGACTGGAGCATTTATTCCTTTGACTTTTACAGTAAATATTGATGTGTGGACTTATTGCCATTTAATCACCTGTTTTCAGTTTGCTCTTGTAGTTCTCTTTACATTTCTTCTTTTTCTTTCTTCCCTTGTGGTTTGATGATTTTCTGTAGTGGTATGTCTCTGTTCCTTTCCTTTTAGTTTTTGTGTATCTATTGTAGGTTTTTGAATTATAGTTGCCATGGGGTTATGTATTGACCTATGACTATATTTATTTGTTTTAAACTGGTAGTTATTTACAGTTCAAACACTTTCTGAAAGATCTACGTTATTTACTCCCCTTCCCCACACGTTGTGTTTGTGATGTCATGCTAATCCCTTAACTGTTTATTGTAGTTTTAATTGATTTTACACTATTTTTTGTCTTTTAATCTACGTACTGATTTATTTAAGTGATCTTCAATACTTATTATACATGTACTTTTCCTCCTTTCCCTTCCCCTTTCTTTTCCATTTCCCTTTCCTTTTCCCCCTTTTCCATTTAGAGGAGGCTCTTTAACATTTATTTTAGGTTAGGTTTGGTATTGATGAATTCTTTTAGTTTTTGCTTGTCTGGGAAATTCTTCTCTCTCCTTCTAAAGGTTAATCTTGGTGGTAGTGTATCTTAGGTTGGAGGTTTTTCCCTTTCAGGACTCTGAATATATTATGCTACTCTTTTCTAGCCTGTAAAATTCCTGCTATCAGCTGATAGCTTATGGATATTCTTTGTGTATGACTTAAAAAAATTAATATATTTATTTATTTCTGGCTGCATTGGGTCTTCATTGGTTTGCGTGGGCTTTCTCTAGTGGTGGCGAGCTGCGCTAGTCTTCGTCATGGTGTGTGGCTTTGTCAATGCAGTGGTTTCTCTTGTTGCGGAGCATGGGCTCTAGGCACGTGGGTTTCAGTGAGAGAGTGAAAATGGAGATGGAGGAGTTACAGCCAACACCAGGTGTGAGGCCGGACTTTCTCTCTGCTCAGTGGTCGTCACCACCCTGTCAGAGGTGGGGTTTGATCTCAAGTTGCTGGAGCAGAAGCCCTGTGGGTCAGGTTCAAGTTGGTTCTTTTCCTTTTGAGTGCGTGTTTTTCCCTCTCCTCAGAGACATTTCCTCCAGAGGAAGGAAGAGCTGAAGCAAGAGGGGCCTATGCACATACAGAGGTCCAATACACTGCCTGTGAATGTGTCTGTGGGTCCACTCAGATGCCACTCACTATCCACCCCTTTCCCCAGCCATGTCTACCCCATAACTAGTGGCACAGACTGAGTGTGCCTGGAGTCCTTGCTTGGCTTGGTTGTGTCATGTGGCAAAGTGGTCACAGGAAACCTGGCAGCCAGTAGAGTAGATCTCTCTCTGCCCTGCCTGAGGGCAAGACCCTTTTGTCTCTCACAGCTAATTACTAACCCCAACTTCTGCTACTTCCACCTTATTATGGAACCACTCCACAGGAGAAGCAGGGCCCATTTGCTTTCTCTTCGTGTATGGGGTAAGTTAACTGTGGAGGGAAGGCGACTACCACAAATCTGAGTAGCTTTGGGAGTCACCTCTGCATCCGAAGCTCTATTCCTTTCTCCAGATCCAGTGCCGTGTTGTGGTATGAAGTGAGCAGGGCCAGAGCATTCATTGGGTCCATCTGAGATTCACAACAAGGCAATAGTGGGAAATCCAACAGCTGCTAGGGTAGAGCTCTCTCCTCCCTGCTTTGCGGGAGAGCCAGTGTATGTGTTCCCTTCATGAGTGGAGTTCAGGTTTTTCAACCTTTCTATCTGTCCCAGTGGTCCCCTAACCAGACAAGGGGGGGATGTCTACTCCACACAAAACTCAGACAAGGATGCCCAGTCTTGGGCTTAACCTGCTCACTCCCCAAGGCAGGTGTCCACTGGTGCAATCTCCCTTTTCCTCCGAGTCCTTTTCCAAAAGTACCAGTCTCAACCTGATCACTTATCTTCCCTTCGTACTCAACAACGTGTGTATATTTATTACAGCTTTGAGGCGTCCTTAAGTCAGTTTCCAGTTAGTTGGAATGAATCAAAAATTTTACAGATTTAAAATTATAAAATTTTGGTTCTGTTCCCTGTATTGTACAATATATCCTTGTAGCTTATATATTTAAAACATAGTATTTTGTATCAATCTTCTACCTTATTTTGTCCTTCCCCTTAGCTGTTGTTTTTTTGTATTCTTTAACAAGTTGAGAAAGTTCTATATTTTTATTTTAGTAAGGAATTTTATCATAAATCAGTGTAGAATTTTGTCAAAGACTCTTTCCTCATTGGCGAAATCATATATTTAAAGCCTATTGATGTGTTGAAATACACTAATTGATTTTTTAATGCTACATACCTGAGATAAACCACACTTTGTTGTGGTCTATAATTATTTTTATACATTGTTGGATTCCATTTCTAAATGTTTTCATGCAGATTTTTGCATCTACCTTCATGAGAGAGAGAGAGAGAGAGAGAGAGAGAGAGAGAGAGAGAGAGTGGTACATAACTTTTTTCTCCTGTAATATCTTTGTCTGATTTTGCTTTATGGTAAAGCTGGCTTTGTAAAATGAGTTATACAGTATTCCCTCTGCTTCTATCTTCTAAAATAAATTATAATGAATAGGCATACTTTCTTAAATGTTTGGTAGAATTCACCAGTGAACTCATCTGGGTTAGGTGTTTTTTGTTTTGAAATATTTACCATAAGTTCAAATTCTGTGATATATATGGGCCTATTCAGACAGTCTTTTTCTTCTTGTGTGAGTTTTAATAATTGTGTCTTTGAAGGATGGGTCTATATCATCTACGTTATCTAATTTGTGGGCACAATCCTGTTCATAGTATCCAATATTATCTTTGAATGTCTGTGGTGATATCCCCTCTTTCATTTGTGATATTAGTAATTTGTGTCTTGTCACTTTTTCTTGTCAGCATGGATAGAGGTTTATCCTTTTTAATGTCTGTCCAACAACTAGCTTTTGGTTTCATTGATTTTCTTTGCTGATTTTTTGTTTTCAATTTCATAGATTTCTGCTCTAATTCTTATTGTGTCTTTTTTTGTGGTTTCTTGGAATTAATTTGCTCTTCTTTTTCTTGTTTCCTAAGGTAGTAACTTGATTTATAGAAATATTTAATTTTCTTTAAGCCATTTTAATATAGCTATGTTAAATTTGGCAATGATGTCTGGAGGTAGAAAAATATCACACATGTAAAATATATCTACATAAACATACAAAAACGGACAGACATAGAGATCTTACACCTTTGTTTTAAAAATTTAGCCTATGATAATGCAAAACCCACTAGTTAGTTTGCCTGCCCGGATGGCTTAAATTTTTCACTAATATCTGTGAAGGGGATGGAGCTTTGAGATTTTTAATTTGCTTAGTTTTCTAATATTCTTTCTTTTCTTCCTTCTGATAAGAATTACTTGGGTTTCTAGAGACCAAGGAGAAATTTACATCCCAAAGGCATAGAGAAAGAATGCAAATTCCTCCACGTAGAACTTTTGTTTCCTTAAGCCAGAGTATTTACAATACTTGCAAGCCTTTTAAGATGAATAGGGAGGTTTGGGGATTGGTAAAAAAGAATAGGTGGTCTTTTTCTTTTTGTGTAAAAAATTCATAAGACAAACTGTCCAAATTGTCACTGATTTGTAGGAAAGTTCTTTCTAATTCTTCAAAGTTGAGTTTCAACCTGAATATATCAAGGCACTAACCTACCCATACAACTACATTATCTTCATTTTGCTTCTGATCTTGAGGCGACAAGCGGTGAGGAGTGGCTTGAAGCAGGATCCTAGTTCCCTGCTCAAGAATAGAACCTGGGTAGCCTATGTCCACCAAAGGCTAGAAGATAGAAGCAAAGTTTCTCCGGCTCTTGCCCCTCTTGAAAACAAGATATATCAAGGAGGCAAAAACTGTAAAAACCAGTACAAAGTTTTTTATTAGAGACATAGCATAATAATTGGAAGCACACACAGAGAAATATTTTTTTTTAATATGAGAGATATAAGGCAAAGATACACATCCACAGAGAAAATAGTGTGGGCATCCTCCCTAATAAAGAGGAGTGCAGTAAAGAGGCAGTGAAATCATTTATATAGGCAGTTCTTTTGGGTCTTTGTTTACCTTTGACGAATTATCATGGGTTTTTTCCCACACCTGACCTGCCCTTGGACACTCCCCAATATGCGTGCACATTTTTTTTCCAAGATGTATTCCAGCTCAGAGGTCTGTGGGAGGCCTGGCGTCACCTCTTATGGGGTGCTGTTCCTGTTGCTATTTCTATCTGGAAGTGTAAACAGGAGGCTAGTTGTAAATGTCTAACCTGGAACCCATCTATCTCCTGCCTCACTTCTATATACAAAAGAGAAGACCTTTAACAAATACAAATTCTTCCCACAAAGCTAGTTAAAAAAGAAATCTTTTCAACTATCTTGTCAGGGCTCACCTAGGACAAACATTTGTTGACTGAAAAAAAAACACACACACAATGATGTAAAAGGTGTGAATTAAATTTATTCTGTGTCTTACTGAAGACTATATCCCCAGGGACAGCCTCTCAGATAGTTCTGAGAAACTGTTCCAAAGAAGCAAGGGAAGAGTTTCGTACATATGTGAGTTTGACAAAGGGATACTTTCAATCTGACAAACATCTCCGTAGAAAGTTGATGCTAGGAATGAGAAACATCTTAGTTAATGATTTTAGTGCTTAAGTATGGGAAGATGCAAGAATTTGGCTGCATAATTTTTTTTCCTGAAAATATCTAACTATCTGTAAGCCTGTTCTGCCAGCTTTCCCAGAGCTCAGGGTGCTTTATTCCTGATCTCCACCCTAAATTTCTTTCAAGGTGTGTTTGAATGTCAACTACAGTGGCTCAGTTCTTGTAGAGCCAGATGGTGAGAAACATTCTTTGTTAACAGTGCCCCCTCGTGGTCATAAATTTGATAAAGGTTTGGGAAGCATTTCATGGGCATTTTGTCCCGTGGTGCCAGGAATGCTCATTTCTAGGGCAGGTCAGAATTTTGTTGCTAGGCCACTCAATGCGCTATAACTAGATTAGGCCCTATTACCAGTAGCCAGAAGTCTCTGATAACCTGTCTTACTATTCTGTTTTGATCCAGGAAAAGATTCTCTCTTGTTTCTTCTTCCCATATCTGGAGTTAAACTATTACAATCACTGACTTCATACAGAATTATATTTGGTCGTTTCAAGTCACCTTGTCATTATAATTTTTATCAGTTAGTCACACATTTGGTGATGCAAGAAACAATAATTTTGTAAAATAGGCAGACTACAAGCTATAGAGCTAGAAGCATTAATAGGATGACAAGTGAATATTTAAGCCAAGAGCTTCCAGCACCAAATCATTTTTTTACGAGGTCACCAACACTGGGGAGTGGATTGCTTAGGGCAGAAAGCTGTTTTTTTTAATGTGGGTCATTGAATGTGTTAGAGGATTCATCTGGTATGAAAATGTAGCATTCAGTTTGAATTATGCTACAGGTGCCTTCCCGAGATGCTGTAAGCTTATTAAGGACCATGTGATTTTGTAATACTGCTTTCCTCATCACAGAGACCTCAGAATTCAGTAAGCTAATAGCTTGATTACTGTCATTTAGAACCTATTGAATGAATTTTGTTATGGCTTCAATATGGTGAAATACATCTTCCAATCCTACTGAAGATGCAAAAATGTCTGCTAAATGGTCATACCAATGAAATACAGATGTATTGGCCCATCAAGCTCATACCAATGATAAATTTGCAACAGCTATATCTAATTTGGCACATAAGAGACCTTGAGTCTAAGGAAATCCATCTTCCTATTCATCCTGGAAGAACCTAAGGCCATAAATTGGTACCACAAATCCATTGAGTACTTTAGGAATGACCCAGTATAGGGCTACCGTGGTGGCACAGTGGTAAAGAATCTGCCTGCCAATGCAGGGGACACGGGCTCAAGCCCTGGTCTGGGAAGATCCCACATGCCGCAGAGCAACTAAGCTGCTGTGCCACAACTACTAAGCCTGTGCTCTAGAGCCTGCAGGCCACAACTACTGAGCTCACGTGCCACAACTACAGAAGCCCACACACCTAGAGCCCACACACGACAACGAAGAGTAACCCCTGCTCACCGCAACTAGAGAAAGCCCAGACACAGCAACAAAGACCCAACACAGCCAAAAATACGTTTATTTATTGTTTTAAAAAAAGGAGTGACCCAATATATCTTGTCACCTAACCCAATCTGTCCCATACCAATCACTCACAATCTTTAAGGTTAATGATATAGTGACTTTTTTCATAAGGCACTGAGCCCATTATAAGAATAATAATTACTCATTATGGTTTAATTGGGGGCTTTTAAATTTAAATGACCATAATCTGGTTAACCATATAAATCCATCCCATGATTGCAGGAGGTTTCCTCCTAAAAAGTGGAGGTTATGGTCTTTGACTGAAATTCAGTTCATTGTTCTGATTGAGCATGAGTAAACTTTCAATAAAATTTATGTTTACAGTTAGGTATTATTCATTGACCAAGTCCCATCTAGTATAAAAATAGTGGCCTTAATAGAACTATAACATCTTTCTACTAAAATGAAATTTCTGAAAGCCACCCAATTAGAGCCTTGGAGAGGAAAAAAATCCACGAAGGTAAACCAGAAGTATTGGAGGTAGGTAATTGACCACAAACCCAACAATTGGATTGATTTCTAAAATCTGCATAAGATCATGCCCATGATAGAAAAACATTTGATTCATATGCAAAAGTCCAATAAGTTAACAAAACACTATAAATGATCATATGGGTCAGATCTGGCATAGTGGGACAGCTGTTTACTCCTGATGTTGTCTTCTTTTTGTCTTGGTGTTGGTGTAGTTTCTTCACCATTTGAGCACTGTTTTAAGGTGATTTTGAGATCAGGCAATCCTCTCCATAGACCAGGCTGGGGGGGGGGGGTTAAAAGGGAAATATGAATCCAAGAGTCAATTCCTTTAGTTTTGCTGCACATGAGCTAGTTAATGGTACTGGGAGAGCTTTTGCATCTAGGTTGAAGAAAGTCCTTCCCCATGCAAAAAGCTCACCATGTTTTGAAAGTGCAAGATGATGATAATTTCCACATGTGATCTGAATTATATTTTTTCTTGTAAAATGCACTGAAACCTTGCATGTTCTATGCTATAGAACATGGTTCTATATGGTTTTCCATCTGAGGTTACAGCCAGCTCTGCCTTATGATCCACGGAATGTATCTTCATTTTTTCCCCCTAACTTAATGCACTTAGGCTTCCAGGCACCATCGCTCCCCACTGGCAGCTGGTGGACCTCGACGCCGGCCCCATCACGCTCCAGCACCACCAGGAGTTGCTTATGCAGCACATCAGGCGCGTCGTCTCGGTCCTCTGGGACAGCGCGCTGCAGAGCCAGGAGGCAATGGATTCGCGCCAGAGATTCGAGCCAGAGATTCGCGCCACGCGGCTCCACTGGCCGGAACTCAGGGACCCGCTCGGACGCCAAGCGCTCGCCGCTCCGTGACCTCTTCTGTGGCCTATGCTCCATCGCCTTTTTCTCGGGCTCCATGGCCGTGCCTCCGCTCTCCGGACCTTCGGAAGAGACGGATTTGCGGCGAGGCAAGGAGAGAGGGAGACGGCCTCTCAGAGAGCACCTAAGAGCACCTACTGTCCCCGACCATCGAGGGGCAGAGCTGGAGAGGGCGGAACGCGCTGTGGCGTCGAGGAACCACAGCCTCCTTACCTCCCATGCAGAGTATGTTGAACGGTGCTTTTCCCTCAAGAGCCATAGGCATAGCTTTTCTGGCTCCACAACACATATTAAGGCACTTGCTGAGTTCTACTGGTATCTACAGCAATGCATTCCTAAGATGACAACAGGCAGAAATTCTCTTCCTTGAAAAAAGGGCTCTGAAAAGCATTTCTTGTCAGCAGCCTCGAAAAATCTATTGTGAAAAAAAAAATAGAAAAATCTACTGTGGTTAGGTTAAGGTGGGAAACCGCTCTTGTGTATGGAAGAGAATGGGCACTTTCTCTGCCACAAACAAGTAACGAGACTTTCTTTATAGGCTAGTTTGGTCGAGTCCTTCATGCAGAGACCTAGCGAATCTGCCTAAAAGTACAGCTGTATTAGAACACAGAATGCACTTTTTTCCAACCAACCTAGCTAGCATCGAGTAGTAGAGTCACTTGCCAAAAAGTGATGGCAGTCTACTGTTTGCAGAGGGACAAGGATGTGGTGAAAGAACTCTGGGATGAACGTATAAATGGAAGTTTTAAAGATGTGAGTGGAGCAGACTTTGAGAAAAACCCTCTGGCAAAAGAGCCTTCACTCTATTATTTTTTAAAATTTATTTTTTATGTTTTCTTCCAATTTTATTGAGATATAATTAACACAGAGCACTGTATAAGTTTAAGGTGTACAGAATAAGAATTTAACTTATCAATATCATGAAATGATAATCACAATGTTTAGAGACATCCATCATCTCATAGATAAAACATTAAAGAAATAGAAAAAAATATTTTAACATTTTTTTGTGTGATGAGGTCTTAAGATTTACTCTCAGCAATTTTTATATATAATCCAGAGCAGAGTTCATAGTAGTTATCATGTTGTACATTATATCCCTAGTACTTATTTGTTTTATAACTGGAAGTTTGTACCTTTGACTACCTTTATCTAATTCTCCCTCTCCCGAACCCCCACCTTTGGTAACCAGAAATCTGATCTTTTGTCAAAGTTTGTTTGTTTGTTTTTGAAATATAATTGACCTACAACACTATATTTAGTTCCTGGTACACAACCTGATCACCATAAGTCAAGTTACAATCAGTCACCCCACAAAATATTATATAATTATTGACTATATTCCACACACTGTACATTTCATACTCAACAGTTATTTTGTAATTGAAATTTAGTGCCTCTTAACCGCCCTCAACGATTTCTCTCTTCTCCCTACTCCCTCCCTTCTGGCAGCCACTTGTTGGTTCTCTGTATATATGATTGTTTCTCTTTTATTATTCTTTTTCCTTTTGTTTTTTAGACTCCACATATAATAATGAAATAATACAGTATTTGTCTTTTTCTGTCTGATATATAACACAGCAGAGTAACCTCTAGGACAATCTGTAAAGTTGCAAATGGCAATTTATTTTTTTAATGTCTGAGAAATACTTTTTGTCACTCTAGCCACTTTTATTCAACATAGTATTGGGAGTCCCAGCTACAGTAATCAGACAAGAAAAAGAAATAAAATCAAAACAGGAAAGGAGAAGGAAAACTATCACTGCTTGAAGAAGACATGATACTATATATAGAAAATCCTAAAGATACCCCCCAAAATATTAGAACTAATAAATAAATACAATAAGGGGCTTACCTGGTGGTGCAGTGGTTAAGAATCTGTCTGCCAATGCAAGCGAGACAGTTTCAAGCCCTGGACCAGGAAGATTCCACATGCCATGGAGCAACAAAGCCCGTGTACCACAACTACTGAACCTGCACTCTAGAGCCAGTGAGCCACAACTACTGAAGCCCATGTACATAGAGCCTGTGCTCCAAGAGAAGACACCACAATGGGAAGTCCACACACCACAACTAGAGAAAGCCTACACTCAACAACAAAGATCCAACACAGCCAAAACTTTAAAAATAAGTAAGTTTGTAAATAAATAAAATAAAGTGGCAAGATATGAAATTAATTTACAGAAATCCCTTTCATTTCTATATATACACTAACAACAAACTATCAGAAGACATAGAAAACAATCTTATTTATGATTGTATCATAAAGAATAAAATACCTAAGAATAAATCTAAGGAGGTGAAAGAGCTGTACTCAGAAAATTATGACATTGATGAAAGTAACTCTGACACAAATAAATGGAAAGATATTCCTTGTTCATGGAGTGGACTAATATTAAAATGACCTATTCCCCTAGGCAATGTACTGATTCAGTGCAATCCCTATCAAATTATCAATGACATATTTCATAGAACGAGAACAAATAATTATAAAATTTGTTTAGAAATACAAAAGAACTCAAATAGCCAAAACAATCTTGAGAAAGAACAAAACTGGAGCTATCATGCTACCTGATTTCAAACTATACTACAAAGCTACAGTAATCAAAACAATGATGCTGGCACAAAAACATAGATCATTAGAACAATAGATCGATAGAAAAGAATAGAGCCCAGAAATAAACCCATGCCTATAACAGTCAATTAATCTACTACAAAGGAGGCAAGAGCACACAATGGGGAAAAGGACTTTTCAATAAATGGAGTTGGAAAAACTGAACAACTACGTGCAAAAATCAAACTGGACTATTCTTACACACACTAAAAAATCAACTCAAAATGGATTAAAGACTTAAAGTGTAAGACCCGAAGCCATACAAACCTAGAAGAAAACACAGGCAGTACACTCTTTGACATTGGTCTTAGCAATATTTTTAAAGATATGTCTCCACAGGCAAGGGAAACGAATGCAAAAATAAACAAATGTGACATCAAACTAAAAAGCTTTTGTACAGCAAACAATTTTAAAAATGCAAAAAGGTAGCCTACTGAATGGGAGAAGGTATTTGCAAATCACATACCTCATGAGGGGTTAATATCCAAAATGTACAAAAGAGTCATACAACTCAACATCAAATGAACAACAAATCTGATTTAAAAATAAGGAGACCTAAATAGACATTTTTTTAAAGAAGCCATAAAGATGGCCCAAAAAGTCATGAAAAGATACTCAACATCACTAATAGAGAAATGAAAATCAAAACAATGAGATACCACCTCACACCTGTCAGAATGGCTTTCATCAAAAGACAGCAAATAGTATAACACAGGGAACTCTATAATGACCTAAATGGGAAAAGAATCTAAAAAAGAGGGCTTCCAAAAAAAAGAGGGCTTCCCTGGTGGTGGAGTGGTTAAGAATCCACCTGCCAATGCAGGGGACACAGATTCAAGCCCTGGTCCAGGAAGATCCCACATGCCATGGAGCAACTAAGCCAGTGCACCACAACTACTGAGTCTGCACTCTAGGGCCCATGAGCCACAACTACTGAAGCCCGCATGCTTAGAGCCCATGCTCCGCAGCAAGAGAAACCACCACAATGAGAAGCTCGCCCACAGCAACGAAGAGTAACCCCTTCTCACCGCAAGTAAAGAAAACCCACACGCAGCAGCGAAGACCCAACACAGCCAAAAATAAATAAATAAACTTTTTTTAATTTTTAAAAAAGAATCTAAAAAAGAGTGGATATATGTATATGTATAACTGATTCACTTTGCTGTACACCTGAAACTAGTACAACATTGCAAATCAACTATACTCCAATAAAAAAATTTTTTTTAATATAGCAAATAAGTGTTGGTGAGGATGTGGAAAAAAAGTGAATCCTTAAAAGCACTGTTGGTGGGAATGTAAATTGGTACAGCCACTATGGAAAACAGTATAGAAGTTCCTCATAAAAATTAGAAATAACACTGCCATATGATTGATCCAGTATTTATATAAAGAAAACCAAAACACTAATTCAAAAAGAGATATGTAACCTTATATTCATTAGGGCTCTATTTACAGTAAGAAATATATGAAAGCAAGCAACAGTGCCCATAAATAGACGAATGGATAAAGAAGACTATACACACACACAGAATATTACTCAGGCATATAAATAATGAAATCTTTTGTGACAATACCGATGGACCTAGAGGGTATTATGCTAAGTAAAATAAGTCAAAGTAAGAAAGACAAATACCATATAATTTCATTTATATGTGGAATCTAAAAAATAAAACGAACAAACATAAAAGAAAGACATATATACAAAGAACAAACTGGTGGTTGCCAGAGATATGGGGCGGGGAGGTGAAGAAACCAGGTTAAGGAGCTTAAGAGGTACAAACGTACAGTTCTAGCATAAATAAGTCATGGGGATGTAATGAATAGTATAAGAAATATAGTCATTAATATTGTAATAACTTTATAAGGTGTTGGTAACAAGATTAAGCATAGCTACCTTTCTGTAAGGCATAAACTTTTGAATCACTATGTTGTATACTTGAAACTAATAAATTTTAAGTCAATTATACTTCAGTTTAAAAAAATCGCAGTGTACTGGCAAAAAAACAGGCACATGGACCAAAACAGATACATGGAAGAGGACTGAGAGTCCATAACCAAACCCACACATACACGCTAAACTAATCTTTCCCAGGGGACCAAGAATACTACTTTATGGGAAAGATAATAAATGGTGTTGAGAAAACTGAATAATAACATGCAATTAAGTTGGGACCCTATCTTACACCTTTCACAAAAATAAATTCAAAGTGAATTAAATGAATGACTTGAAACCATAACACTCTTAATAGAAAACAGAGGAAAATCTCCTTGACGTTGGTCATGGGAAATCTTTATTTATTTATTTTTTTTACTGTGTTGGGTCTTTTTTGCTGTGCATGGGCTTTCTCTAGTTGCAGTGTGGGGGGCTACTCTTTGTTGCAGTGAGTGGGCTTCTCATTGTGGTGGTTTCTCTTGTTGCAGAGCATGGGCTCAGTAGTTGTGGCACGCAGGTCCTAGAGTGAGCATTGGCTTCAGTAGTTGTGGTGTGTGGGCTCAGTAGTTGTGGTTCATGAGCTCTAGAATGTAGGCTCAGTAGTTGTGGTGCATGGACTTAGTTGCTCTCTGGCATGTGGGATCTTCCCTGACCAGGGATCAAACCCATGTCCCCTGCACTGGCAGACAGATTCTTAACCACTGTACCACCAGGGAAATCCTGGCAATGATTATCTTAGATACGACCCCAAAAGCATAGGCAATAAAAGTAAAAATAAGTGAGACTATATTGATCTAAAAACTTTCTGCACAGCAAAAGAAACAATAAACAAGCAACATACAAAATGAGAGAAAATATTAGCAAACCATCTCCTGATAAGGGATAATTACAAAAGTATATAAATAATCCATAAATTTAGTAGCATAAAAACATGTAATCTGATTTACATGAACAAGCTCTAACTAGATATTTTTCCCAAGAAGATATACATATGTCCACGAGGTTCATGAAAAACGTTCAACATCATTAATCATCAGAGAAATGCAAATAAAAACCACAAGAAGATATTATCTCACACCTGTTAGAATGGCTAGAGTTGAAAAGACAACAGATAAGTGTTGGCAAGGATGTGGAGAAATGAAAATACTTGTGCACTGTTGGTGGGAATGTAAATTATTACAGCCACTATGTAAAAATAGTACAGGCAGTTCCTCAAAAAAATAAAAGTTATCCAGTTGTCCCAGCACCATTTGCTGATGTGACTCTTCTTTCCCCATCAAGTGTTCTTGGCTCCCTTCCCAAATATCAGTTGACCTTATTTGCAGGGGTTTAATTCTAACCTCTCTATTCTGTTCCATTGGTACCTGTGTCTACTTTTATTCCAGTACCATATTGTCTTAATTATAATAGCTTTGTAATATAGTTTGAAATTAGAAACTGTGTTGTCTCCAGATTTGTTTTTTCTCAGGATAACTTTGGCTATTCATGGTTGTTTGTGGTTCCATGCAAATTTTAGGGTTTTTTCTATATGTGTAAAAACGAACATTGGACTTTTGATAGAGACTGCATTGAATCTATGGATTGCTTTGGGTAGCAAGAACATTTGAACATTAGTTATTCTGATCCATGAACACAGAAGATCTTTCAATTTATTTTGTCTTAATTTCTTTCATCAAAGTCTTATATTTTTCATTGTGCAGTTCCTTCCTTTTCTTGGTCAAATTTCTTCTGATCCATGAACACAGAAGATCTTTCAATTTATTTTGTCTTAATTTCTTTCATCAAAGCCTTATATTTTTCATTGTGCAGTTCCTTCCTTTTCTTGGTCAAATTTGTTTATAAGTATTTTGTTGTGGTGTTACTGTGAATGGGAAAAGGCTACCATCTTCAACAAATGGTGGTGGAAAATTGGATAACCACTTGCAAGAAAATGAAATCGGACCCCTAACTTATTACAAAAATTACCTCAAAATGGATTAAAGAATTAAACATATCATATAGTAAAACTCCTTGAAGAAAAGAAACTCCTTGACATTAGTATTGGCAATAATTTTTTTGGCTATACTACCAAAAGTATAATCTACAAATGCAAAAATCGACAATTCGAGGACTTCCCTAGTGGTACAGTAGTTAAGAATCTGCCTTCCAATGCAGGGGACGTGGGTTCAATCCCTGGTTGGGGAATTAAGATCCTACATGCCACGAGGCAACTATGCCTTCGTGCCACAACTAGAGGGCCTGTGTGCTGCAACTACGGAGCCCATGTGTTCTGGACCCCTTCCATCACAACTAGAAAGAAGCCTGCACACTGCAACACCCAACACAGCCAAAAATAAATTTTAAAAAAATGGTTTTTTATATAAAATAAAATAAAAAAATATTTAAAAATCTACAGTTGAGAATACGTCAGCATAGAAATATTCTGTACAGCAAAAGAAACAATCAAAATGTAAAGGCAGTCTATGGAATGGGAGAAAATATCTGTAAACTATGTATTCGATAAGGGTTTAATATATAAAACATATACAGAATTCATACAACTCAATAGCAAACTCTGAATAAAATATGGGCTGAAGGATTGCATAAACGTTATTTCTTAAGAGACATACAATGGCCAACAAGTACATGAAAATATGCTCAAAATCATTAGGGAAATGCAAATCAAAGTCACAATGAGATATATTACCTTCCACTTGTTAGGTTGGCTATCATCAAGAAGACAAGATAATAAGAGTTGGCAGCTATGTGGAGAAAAAGCAAACTTTGTACACTGTTGGTGTGGATGTAAATTGAGTCAGCCACTATGGAAAACAATGTGAGGCTCTTCAAAAAATGTAAAAATAGAACTGCTATATGCTTCAGTAATCCCATTTCCTGTTACATAGCCAAAGTCAATGAAAACAAAACATGAAAAAGATACTGCACTCACGTTTATTGCAGCATTATTGACAATTGTCAAGATATGAAAACAATGTACTTGTCCACAAATGGATGAATCAATAAAGCAGAGGTAGTATGTGTGTGTGTGTGTGTGTGTGTGTGTATATACATATATATATATAGAGAGAGAGAGAGAGAGAGAGAGTTGAAACTTGAGGGCATTATGCTTAGTGAAATAAGCTAGACAGAGAAATACAAATATTGTATTGTATTGTTATAAGCAAAATCTAGAAAAGCTAACTTGTAGAAAGAGAGAATAGAATGGTGATTCCTAGGGACTGGTGTGTGTGGGGATTGGGGAGATGTCATTACGGGATACAAATTGTCAGCTAGCAAATGAATATGTTCTGGAGATCTAATGCACAGCACCGTGATTATAGACAAAATTATAATACTTCAAAATTATTGAGTTTAGATCTTCTCACAACAACAACAAAAAATGTGGCAAGATGGAGATATTAGTTAAAACTAGGGTGGTAATAATATTGTGATATAAAAATTAATGAATCAACACATAATACACCTTAAAAAATTAAAAGCAGAACTACCATAAAATCTAGCAATCCCATTTTGGGTATATACCCACAAAATTGATGGCATAATATTGAAGAGATATCTGCACTCTCATGTTCATAGCAGCATTATTCACAATAGCCAAAACATAGAAACAGATTGTGTCCATCAATAGATTAATGGACAAAAAAGATTGTATAATATATAATTACATATTATATAATTATTCAGCCATAATAAAAAAGGAAATCCTGCCATTTATGACAATAAGGATGGGCCTTGAGGAGGCTATGTTTATGAGATAACCAGACAAAACTGACAAATATTTTATGATATCACCTACATGTGGAATCTAAAAAGGCTAAAATTAAAATTCCACATTTTAATATGATATCTAAAAAAACCTCATAGAAACAAAGTAGGATGATGCTTGCCAGGGGATAGGTGGTAGGGAAATGATGAGATTTTGGTCAAAGGAAGAAAACTTCCAGTTATAAGATAATAAGTTCTAGGGAATCTAATGTACAGCATATGATTATAATTAACAATACTGCATTATATAATTGAAAGATGTTGAGAGTGGAACTGAAATGTTCTCACCACAAAGAAAAAAGTGGTAATTATGTGAGATCATGGAAGTGTTAACTAAACTCACTGTTGTATTTATTTCACAATATATATGTTCCTCAAATCATCACACACCTTAAACTTACACAAAGTTATATATGTTACATCTCAATAAAGCTGGGAAAAATAATTTCAAGATGGCTATAGCGGAGCATGAAACCAAACATGGGTTTTTCTGAGTGAAGGACCTTTTCTGATGTCACATCTGTGAAGCAGTCCTTGGTTCTATATGCAAAAATACATCTAATATCTGACCACTTATTACCATCTCCACTGTTAGTAACCAGGATTGAGCTACCACCTGGGTAACTACAGTTGTCTCCTAACTGACCTCCCTGCTTCTGTCCTTGTCCCTTCAGTCAATTTGTAGCACAGCAACCAGAGTAAGTCAGATAACTTCCCTCCACTTCTTAAAATTCTCCCCTGGCTCTTCATTTCACACAGAGTAAAAGCCAGCGTCCACGACTGACAAGTCTGTTCACATCCCCCAGGTTTCTCTCCCTTGCTCACTTCAACCAAACAGCATTCCCAACTATCCTCAAACAAGCCAGGCATGTTCCTTCCTTATGACATTTTACCTTGCTCTTTCCTCTACCTGAAATCTCTTCTGCCACCTGTGTTCACTGTGGACGCCCTCCCTCATAGCATATATTTTAGGTAATATTCATTCACAAATTTACTGGGCATCAGACACCATACTAGGCACAGATGTGAAGATCCATCATCTCTCTGAGCAGTATGGAATGGAATGTTATTTCATAAATGTATTAACTATTTCATAATTTGCTGGATTCATGAATTAATAGAAAAATACTATGGAAAAAATTTTTTCTCAATTATAATCCTAAATAATTGATATAGATAGTTAAATACAAAAGCTATTGAGTATAACTTTCTATTCCTTAATTATGGGATTAGGGTTAAAGTTGGAATTAGGGTTAAGGTTAAGGTTAGGGTTAGGGTTAGGGATAGTGTCAGCCGCCATGTAGAAAGCTCTGAGGGAGTAGACATGGGCAAACCCCTGATGGCCACACAACTGGGGAGAGCTTGTCATACACTTTTGTAGGTGCAAGTCTACAAAACCTGTGCATCAAGTATCAGAGGTCCAGAGTTCACAATCTTCACTTAGGCTCAGAGCTTATCTTTCCATTGGTGCTATATATTTGGGTAGAAATAACACATGCAGCTCAGTGATCAGAAGGGAATTCAAGGCTATTAAATACCTGTACATTTGACCAACCATTGTGAGATACAACAGAGGCAGTAATGTGTAATGGGATTCTATCTGAACAATTATGTTTCGTTTATGGTAGCATGGCACTGAAAAATTTGAGAAAATAGACATCTCAGAATTAATGGTGCTGTTAGTTGGAAACATTAGCTTAAGAAAAGTCTCTTCAGTTAAAGTACTCCAAAATCAAAGCCATTTCCACAGAGCAAATGTAGTTTGTGTCCCATTTCTGACCCTTGTCCATTCATTCATTCCTCCATTCATTGTATGACTGTCTTCTCCATATTAGCCACAGTGGCTTTGAGCTTCAAATTCTCCATAAAATGGGCAGATTAGATTGTGATCTCAGGACTTCCCTGGTGGTCCAGTAGTTAAGACTCCTCACTCCCAATGCAAGGGGTATGGGTTCGATCCCTGCTTGGGGATCCTGCATGTCATGCAGCTATGCCTAAAAAAAAAGAGAGAGAATTTAAGGGGAGATTGGGATCTCTAAGAAAGCTTCTATATCTTTGTACATCATTTTCTAGATTCTCAAGTCAAGACACAGGCACTGGGACTTCCCAGGTGGTCCAGTGTATAAGACTCTGTGCACTCAACGCAGGGGGCCCCGGTTCGATCCCTGATTGGGAAACTAAAGCCCACTTGCATGCTGCAACTAAGAGTCCACATGCTTCAACTAAGACGTCCAAATGCTGCAACGAAGATCCTGTGTGCTGCCCCTAAGAGCCAGCTCAGCCAAAATAAATAAATAATTAATTTTAAAAATGTTATTTAAAAAGACACATCACCATTTAGAAACAAACTGACACTGTATTTATGTCATAAAGAATACAGACTGGGCATCTTGGAATGTGCTGCCTGGCTTGACTTGCTCTCTGAATTTTAAGTGGATCATCACACCAACCTTGTGCTCATCACCTTTTCTCACATCATGATCACAAGTCACAGGAGAGGAAGCTGCTGCAGACCATCAAAACTAGTGCCTAAACAGTCAACAAATAAAGTATCCTGTTTGAACCTACCCTGGGGCTGAACATCAGAACAAAGTACCCTAAGGTTTCCCTGTGTTGCCTAAGATGTCTCAGGTTTCCTCTTTCCTACTCTCTCCCTTCCTCCACATTCCATACCATGGGAGTGCTTCTGTCCAGGAGAACAGGAGGCATACCTCCATCCCCCATCAGCCTGGCTATGGGACACCCGAGCCCTTGTGTCCTCCTTCTAACTGGATGCCTCTGTTTTTCCTTAAAACAAACTAGTTCTGCTAGCTGAGGCCTCCATTTCCCATTCATTTGAGACACCATCCCTATCTCAGTCTGCAGGCCCTATGCCCTCCAAGGTAGGGCTTAGTTTTGCTTCATCTGCCCACCACAAGTTTTCTGTGCCACCAACTCCTTCCCCTCAAGGGCCTATACTGTCTAATCCCTCCTTCCCACCACTATTACTCTTCTCTACCTTCTGCTGGGAAGCTTACCAGTTAGCCATGACTTGTCCATGGACATTGAGCACTGATCTGGACTGTGTTCATCTCTGTTCCAAACACTGTAGTTTCCCAGCTCTGGGAGATAACTTTATATCCTTCCAGCCACCCTCATGTTCTCAGAAGTCTTGGTCCAGTTCCTTTCTTCCACAATTCATACCCTCTGGGAAACTTTTCAACAGCCTATGAAAAGAAACAAGCTGTCCCTTGCCTCAAGTCCATCTGCTCTGATTCTATCCTACTTTCCTGCATCTTAGCTGCACCAGGTCTAGATAGCTTCTGCTGCAGGCCCTGATCCACAACTCCAGACTACTCATGCTCAAAAAATTAAAACCAGGTCATGGTTAAGGGGAGTTTACCCAGAGTCTGCACACATGTGTGGAGAGCTGACACTGGCCTCCCACATCTGTTCCAAGGCCTTTCTAGCATGCCTGCCCCATGAAGAGAAGGCCCAAACTACCCAGCACTTGTCCCCTGCAATGTGATAGGATGGCAAGCCACTGTCTACTCATGGCATGGTACCTGAGCTGAGCAATGAAGTCTCAAGTCTATTTCAATCCCATGGGAAAAAGACCAAAACTAACATTGATTAAAAGTTCTGTTGATCAAACTTTACTCAATTATGATTTCACTATCCATGGTTAGGAGCATCCCTGGGGAGTTGTATGTTAAGAAGCACTTTGACTACAGAACAAAACTTTGTGTTACTGACAAAGGTGGTAAAGTTTCTACATCAGGACTGCTTAACAGAGTGACTCTGTTCTTTTCTAAAAAAAACTATGGCCTCAGTACTTCCCTGGTAGTCCAGTGGTTAAGACTTCGCCTTCCAATGCAGGGCGTGCAGGTTTGATCCCTGGTAAGGGAGCTAGATCCCACATGCCTCATGGCCAAAAAACCAAAACATAAAAACAGAAGCAATATTGTAACAAACTCAATAAAGACTTTAAAAAAGTGGTCCACATCAAAAAATAATCAAAAAAAAAAAAAGAAAAGAAATTATGGCCCCAAACAAAATTCTCATTGCTTCCTCCTTTCAGAGCTGACAGTGTGTAGGACAGAAAAAATTCATTACCCCAACCTCTAATCTAGTAGGGCAAACAGGTACACACTGAGTCTCTCCCTCTCATGAGCACTGGGATGAGAAAGAGATCAGAACTGACCTGGGACTTCATCACAAAGTAGACACACAGCTTCTCTCTAACAACTGTGGGGTCACCTAGGTAAGCTCTCTGAGGAGACAGAAATGGGGCAGACAGGCATTCTAGATGGGGGACAAGAAGGGTGAAGTGTGGGAGCAGTAAAGCTCAGGCATGTTGGAAGAGGGTGAACCATCTGGTGCATGGGGTGCAGGGTACTGGGAGCTGGATAGGCCATTCCAAACAACCAGGTACCAGGCTTGGAGAGTTGGACTTTTCTCTTTTTGCAGAGGGCCCAGTACTTCACCAAATTCTTCATTCTTAATCATAAAGTCTCTGATGGCCTGAAATCTATTCCAAGTCTGACAATTCAAAGTCACTCATGAAGCCTGTGCAAGAGCTACGAGGACCTACGAATAAGGTGAGGGAAGTCTCATCCACCTCATGAGTCCCAGGTCCATTGAAATTCAGCCATCCTTGGGCTCCCCTGGTGGCGCAGTGTTTGGGAGTCTGCCTGCTGATGAAAACACGGGTTTGTGCCCCGGTCCGGGAGGATCCCACATGCCGCGGAGTGGCTGGGCCCGTGAGCCATGGCCGCTGAGCCTGCGTGTCCGGAGCCTGTGCTCCACAACTGGAGAGGCCACAACAGTGAGAGGACCGCATAATGCAACAACAACAACAAAAAAAGAAATTCAGCCATCCTGATTGAGCACTTCACTGAAAACCTGGTCGTATTGCTACATTTGCCAGACTTAACCCCTTGATATCTCCACAACTAAGGTTTGTCATTCTGCTGTTAGAGACTGAGGAACTCAGAGGGGTGGGATCCCCATATCACCAAGTTCTAGTTTTGTGACAATGGACAAATTACTTTGTCTTTCTTTGCTTTACCTCCCTTATTAAGGAAAATATTTTATTTTATTTATATATATATTTATTTATTTGCCACGCAGGATGTGGGATCTTACTTCCCCAACAAGGGATTGAACTTGTGCCCCCTGCATTGGAAGCTTGGAGTCTTACATGTAAAAGATTGAAATTAGAACACTCCTTAACACCACACACAAAAATAAACTCAAAACGGGTTAAAGCCCTAAATATAAGGCCAGATACTATAAAACTCTTAGAGGAAAACAGGCAGAACACTCTCTGACACAAATCGCAGTGAGATCTTTTTTGACCCACCTCCTAGAGTAATGAGAATAAAAACAAAAATAAACAAATGGGACCTAGTTAAACTTAAAAACTTTTTGCACAGTAAAGGAAACCATAAACAAGACAAAAAGACAACACTCAGAATGGGAGAAAATATTTGCAAATGAAGCAATTGACAAAGGATTAGTCTCCAAAATGTACAAACAGCTCATGCAGCTCAATATCAAAACAACAAACAACCCAAACGAAAAATGGGCAGAAGACCTAATAGACATTCTCCAAAGAAGACATACAGATGGCCCATAAACACATGAAAAGATGCTCAACATCATCAATTATTAGAGAAATTCAAATCAAAACTACAACGAGGTATCACCTCACACCAGTCAGAAGGGCCATCATCAAAAAATCCACAAACAATAAATGCTGGAGAGGGTGTGGAGAAAAGGGAACCCTCATGCATTGTTGATGGGAATGTAAATTGATGTCACTATGGAGAACAGTTATGGAGGTTCCTTAAAAAACTACAAATCTAACTACCATATGACCCATCAATCCTACTACTGGACGTATACCCTGAGAAAACCATAATTCAAAAAGACACATGCACTCCAGTGTTCATCGCAGCACTATTTACAATAGCCAGGACATGGAAGCAACCTAAATGTCCATCAACAGAGGAATGGATAAAGATATGGTACATATACATTATGGAATATTAGCCATAAAAAGGAACAAAACTGGGTCATTTGTAGAGACATGAATGGACCCAGAGACTGTCATACAGAATGAAGTCAGAAACAGAAAAACAAATATTGTATATTAACGCATATATGTGGATTCTGAAAAAAATTGGTATAGACAATCTTATTTACAAAGCAGATATAGAGAAACAGACATAAAGAACAAAAGTATGGATACCAAGGGGGAAGGGGACGATGAATTGGGGAATTGGAATTGACATATATACACTATTGATACTATATATAAAATAGATAACTAATGAGAACCTATAGTACTGGACGGGGAACTCTACTCGATGCTCTGTGGTGACCTAAATGGGAAGGAAATCCAAAAAGAGGGGATATATATATACATATTGCTGATTCACTTTGCTGTACAGTAGAAACTAACACAATATTGTAAAACAGCTATACTCCAACAAAAATTTTAAAAAGCAACCTTGCAACACCCAAATACAAGCAACAACCAAAATTCTTTTGAGGATAAAATGAGTTAATACATGTATTCTTAATCTAGACACCCTGGCCTTCCTCCTAGTTCTGATTAGCCCTGGATGCTTTTTTATATAGATTCCTTAGATATTTAGACACCCAGGAAGTAAACCAAACATAGGTTTATAAACTTAAATATTATTGTTAATTTAATTTCAGAGGAATATAACTTCTTCAGTGTCTGCAATGCAGGCATTACCCATCCCCTCACCGAGGTTCCCTTTGTGACTAGAATGTTGCTACATGAGCAAAAGTCAGAACAGAAGGACTGTGGGGTGGGGAGGTGTCTTAAGATCTATTTCTTTGGGGCTGGATTAGAATTTAGCTCCCAAATCTTTCACGACACACGCCAGTGAGGCTGCCTTTTCTACTTTTATACAACCTTCCTGTAAATGCACACTTACCTGTTGCTTCTGCTTCTGATAGGACAGCTAAAATGATTCAGGTTTTCTTTTCCACATTTAAGATCCAGAGATGCTATCTCCAGGCTTCCTGCCCCCATCAACTGTGAGCCACCTCACTAAGTGGAACTCTGGGGCTCTGGTCAATAGCCTCAGAAATAAGTTGGCTGAAGTTAACTGTTAACTTTTTTCTGATCACGTTCCTTACCTCTAAGGAGTAACTTTCTTTGGGTGCTGGCTTTGTGCAGCACTTAATAATAACATGAGTTCATTACCTGAATTAATCTGGACTGAACAGAATTACTTCGGTATCAGTTTAATGACACGATTGATAATTTGAGGGCTGGTAAGAAAAAAGCAAAAAGGGGACCTTGTAACATTATTTATGCTATTGTCCCAAGTGAAGTTTTTGCATCAATTTGACCAGAGGAAAGTGAGGGCTCCTGTGCTCAGAGCTCAACCTCCATCTGTGTGTCTTGGGACCTATGGCTTACTTTGAACCCATTTTTTCCCAGAAGCCCAGTATTTTCAGTGTGCAATTTTTCAGAACATGGGGTTCATTCAGGTTAACTGGAATCATGTCCTAGTGGAAACTTTTATCCAGTGACAAGTCATGCAACGCTCAAAAGAACTTTGCTTCGGGCTTCCCTGGTGGCGCAGAGGTTGAAAGTCCGCCTGCCGATGCAGGGAACACGGGTTCGTGCCCCGGTCCGGGAAGATCCCACATGCCGCGGAGCGGCTGGGCCCATGAGCCATGGCCGCTCAGCCTGCGCGTCTGAAGCCTGTGCTTCACAACGGGAGAGGCCACAACAGTGAGAGGCCCGCATACTGCAAAAAAAAAAAAAAAAAAAAAAAAAACTTTGCTTCTGTGGAACTACATAAAAATGTTGATTTTAATACTAGCTTTGTAGTATTTGTATATAATCAGTAAGTGCCCTGGTTTTGAGGGTGTAAGAAATATAACTTTAAGAGATATATATCTAGTTTTATATATGTACATATTTAACATAATTTAAAGGCCACATTTGAAGGTCTACAAGAAAGTCATTGAAAGAGGTCTTTGTATTATTCAAGTTTGAGAAACACTATTGTTTCTTTTTTATTCTTTAAATTATACATATGTATTTTAGTTACATTTTGTATTTGATATACTTCATGATAAACAATTTTTTCCATCTTAACCATTTTTTAAGTGTACAGTTCAGTGGTATCAAATACATTCACGTTGTGCAAAAATCACCTGTGTCCACCCCCATAACTGTTTTCATCTTGTGAAGCTGAAGCTCTATACCCATTAAACAATAATGCCCTGTTATTCCTTGCCCCCAGCCCCTGGTAACCAGCAATCTACTTTCTGTTTTATTATTTTGACTATTTTAAGTACTTCATATAAGTGGGATCATACAGTATGTATCTTTCTCTGACTGGCTAATTTCATTTAGCATAATGTCCCCAAGGTTCATCCATATTGTCTATTCAACCACTGATAGACACTTGAGTTGCTTTCACTGTTTAGTTATTAAGAATAATGCTGCTATGAACATGGGTGTACAAATATCTGAGATCCTACTTTCAATTCTTTGGGGTATATGGACAGAAGTGGAATTGCTGGATCATATAGTAATTCTAGCTTTAATTACTTGAGGAAACACCATACTGTTTTCCATAGTGACTGTACCAATTTCCACCAGTATTACACCAGGATCCCAATTTCTCCATGTCCTTGCAAACACTCATATTCTATTTTTTTGACAGTAGCCATCCTAATGGGTGTGAGGTGGTATCTCGTTGCAGTTTTGATTTGCATTTCCCTAATAATTGGTGATGTTGAGCATCTTTTCATGTGTTTATTGGCCATTTGTATCTCTTCTTTGGAGAAATATCTATTCAAGTCTTATGCTCATTTTGAATCAGATTGTTCAGTTTTTTGTTGTTAAGGTTTTTTGTGAATTTTTGAATTTTATTTTTTTATACAGCAGGTTCTTATTAGTTATCTATTTTATACACATTAGTGTATACATGTCACTCCTAATCTCCCAATTCATCACACCACCACCCCCATCCCCCGTCGCTTTTCCCACTTGGTGTACATACGTTTATTCTCTACATCTGTCTCAATTACTGCCCTGCAAACCAGTTTATCCGTACCATTTTTCGAGGTTGCACATACATGCATTAATATACGATATTTGTTTTTCTCTTTCTGACTTACTTCACTCTGTATGACAGTCTCTAGATCCATCCATGTCTCTACAAATGACTCAATTTCGTTACTTTCTGTGGCTAATATTCCATTGTATCTATGTACCATGTTTTCATTATCCATTCATCTGTAGATGGTCATTTAGGTTGCTTCCATAACCTGGCTATTGTAAATAGTGCTGCAATGAACATTGGGGTACATGTGTCTTTTTAAATTATGATTTTCTCTGGGTATATGCCCAGTAGTGTGATTGCTGGGTCATATGAAAATTCTATTTTTAGTTTTTTAAGGAACCTCCGTACTGTTCTCCATAGTGAGTGTATCAATTTACATTCCCACCAACAGTGCAAGAGGGTTCCCTTTTCTCCACACCCTCTCCAGCATTTGTTGTTTGTAGATTTTCTGATGATGCCCAGTCTAACTGGTGTGAGGTGATACCTCATTGTAGTTTTGATTTGCATTTCTCTAATAACTAGTGATGTTGAGCAGATTTTCATGTGCTTCGTGGCCATCTGTATGTCTTCTTTGGAGAAATGTCTATTTAGGTCTTCTGCCTATTTTTGGATTGGGTTTTTGTTTTTTTAATATTGAGCTGCATGAGCTGTTTTTATATTTTGGAGATTAATCCTTCATCCATTGATTCGTTTGCAAGTATTTTCTCCCATTTTGAGAGTTGTCTTTTCGTCTCCTTTATGGTTTCCTTTGCTGTGCAAAATCTTTAAAGTTTCATTAAGTCCCATTTGTTTATTTTTGTTTTTATTTCCATTACTCTAGGAGGTGGATCAAGAAAGATCTTGCTGTGATTTATGTCAAAGAGTGTTCTTCCTATGTTTTCCTCTAAGAGTTTTATAGTGTCCGGTCTTACGTTTAGGTCTCTAATCCATTTTGAGTTTATTTTTGTGTATGGTGTTAGGGAGTGTTCTAATTTCATTCTTTTACATGTAGCCGTCCAGTTTTCCCAGCACCACTTACTGAAGAGAGTGTCTTTTCTCCATTGTATATCCTTGCCTCTTTTGTCATATCTTAGTTGACCATAGGTGTGTGGGTTTATCTCTGGGCTTTCTATCCTATTCCATTGATCTATATTTCTGTTTCTGTGCCAGTACCATATTGTCTTGATTACTGTAGCTTTGTAGTATAGTCTGAAGTCAGGGAGTCTGATTCCTCCAGCTCCGTTTTTTTCCTTCAAGACTGCTTTGGCTATTCAGGATCTTTTGTGTCTCCATAGACATTTAAGATTTTTTTTGTTCTAGTTCTGTAAAAAATGCCATTGGTAACTTGACAGGGATTGCATTGAATCTGTAGATTGCTTTGGGTAGTCTAGTCATTTTCACAATATTGATTCTTCCAATACAAGAACACTCCATCTGTTGGTATCATCTTTAATTTCTTTCATCAGTGTCTTACAGTTTTCTGCATACAGGTCTTTTGTCTCCCTAGGTAGGTTTATTTCTAGGTATTTTATTCTTTTTGTTGCAATGGTAAAAGGGAGTGTTTCCTTAATTTCTCTTTCAGATTTTTCATCATTAGTGTATAGGAATGCAAGAGATTTCTATGCATTCATTCTGTATCCTGCAAATTTACCAAATTCATTAATTAGCTCTAGTAGTTTTCTGGTGGCATCTTTAGGATACTCTATATAGAGCATCATGTCGTCTGCAGTGACAGTTTTACTTTTTTTCCAATTTTTATTCTTTTCATTTCTTTTTCTTCTCTGATTGCCATGGCTAGGACTTCCAAAACTATGTTGAATAATACTGGCGACTGTGGACATCCTTGTCCTGTTCCTGATCTTAGAGGAAATGCTTTCAGTTTCTCACAATTGAGAATGATGTTTGATGTGGGTTTGTCGTATATGACTTTTATTATGTTGAGGTAGGTTCCCTCTGTGCCCACTTTCTGGAGAGATTTTATCATAAATTGGTGTTGAATTTTATCAAAAGCTTTTTCTGCATCTATTGAGATGATCATATGGTTTTTATTCTTCAATTTGTTAATATGGTGTATCATATTGATTGATTTGTGTATACTGAAGAATCCTTGCATCCCTGGGATAAATCCCCCTTGATCGTGGTGTTTGATCCTTTTAATGTGTTGTTGGATTCTGTTTGCTAGTATTTTGCTGAGGATTTTTGCATCTATATTCATCAGTGATATTGGCCTGTAATTTTCTTTTTCTTGTAGTATCTTTGTCTGGTTATTATTTGAGATTTTTCTTGTTTCTTGAGATAGGCTTGTATAGCTATAATCTTCCCTCTTGAAACTGATTTTGCTGCATCTCATAGGTTTTGGATCGTCGTGTTTTCATTATCATTTGTCTCTAGGTATTTTTTGATTTCTTCAGTGACCTCTTGGTTATTTAGTAATGTATTGTTTAGCCTCCATGTGTTTGTGTTTTTTACATTTTTTCCCCCGTTATTTATTTCTAATCTCATAACATTGTGGTCAGAAAACATGCTTGATATGATTTCAATTTTCTTAAATTTACTGAGGCTTGATTTGTGACCCAAGATGTGATCTATCCTGTAGAATGTTCCATGCGCACTTGAGAAAAAAGTGTAATCTGCTGTTTTGGGATGGAATATTTTATATATATCAATTTAATCTATCTGATCTATTGTGTCATTTAACCCTGTGTTTCCTTATTAATTTTCTCTTTGGATGATCTGTCCATTGGTGTAAGTGAGGTGTTAAAGTTCCTTTCTATTTTTGTGTAACTGTTGATTTCCTCTTTTATAGTTGTTAGCAGTTGCCTTATGTATTGAGGTACTCCTATGTTGGGTGCATATATATTTATAATTGTTATATCTTCTTCCTGGATTGATCCCTTGATCATTATGTCATGTCCTTCCTTGTCTCTTGTAACATTCTTTATTTTAAAGTCTATTTTACATGATATGAGTATTGCCACTCCATCTTTCTTTTGATTTCCACTTGCATGAAATATCTTTTTCCAACCCCTCACTTTCAGTCTGTATGTGTCCCTAGGTCTGAAGTGGGTCTCTTGTAGACAGCATATATATGGGTCTTGTTTTCGTATCCATTCAGCCAGTCTATGTCTTTTGGTTGGAGCGTTTAATCCATTCTCTTTTAAGGTAATTATTGATATGTATGTTCCTATTACCATTTTCTTAATTTTTTTTTTTTTTTTTTTTTTTTGTGGTACGAGGGCCTCTCACCATTGTGGCCTCTCCCATTGCTGAGCACAGGATCCGGACGTGCAGGCCCAGCAGCCATGGCTCATGGGCCCAGCCGCTCTGCGGCATGTGGTATCCTCTTGGACTGGGGCACGAACCCATGTCCACTGCATCGGCAGGCGGACTCTCAGCCACTGTGCCACCAGGGATGCCCTTGGGTTTGTTTTTGTATGCACTTTTCTTCTCTTGTGTTTCCCACTTTGAGAAGTTCCTTTAGCTTTTGTTGTAGAGTTGGTGTGGTGGTGTTGAATTCTTTTAGCTTTTGCTTGTCTGTAAAGCCTTTGATTTCTCCATCAAATCTGAATGAGATCCTTGCCGGGTAGAGTAATCTTGGTTGTAGGTTCTTCCCTTTCATCACTTTAAGTATATCATGCCACTCCCTTCTGGCTTGTAGAGTTTCTGCTGAGAAATCAGCTGTTAACCTTATGTGAGTTTCCTTGTATGTTATTTGTCATTTTTCCCTTTCTGCTTTCAATAATTTTTCTTTGTCTTTAATTTTTGCCAATTTGATCACTATGTGTCTCGGTGTGTTTCTCCTTGGGTTTAGCCTGTATGGGACTCGCTGTGCTTCCTGGACTTGCGTGGCTATTTCCTTTCCCATGTTAGGGAAATTTTCAACTATAATCTCTTCAAATATTTTCTCTGGTCCTTTCTCTCTCTCTTCTCCTTCTGGGACCCCTATAATGTGAACGTTGTTGCATTTAATGTTGTCCCAGAGGGTCTCTTAGGCTGTCTTCATTTCTTTTCGTTCTTTTTTCTTTATTCTGCTCTGCAGAAGTGAATTCCACCATTCTGTCTTCCAAGTGACTTATCCGTTCTTCTACCTCAGTTATTCTGCTATTGATTCCTTCTAGTGTAGTTTTCATTTCAGTGATTGTATTGTTCATCTCTATTTGTTTGTTCTTTAATTCTTCTAGGTCTTTGTTAAACATTTCTTGCATGTTCTAGATCTTTGCCTCCATTCTTTTTCTAAGGTCCTGGATCATCTTCACTATCATTATTCTGAATTCTTTTTCTGGAAGGTTGCCTATCTCCACTTAATTTAGTTGATTTTCTGGGGTTTTATCTTGTTCCTTCATCTCGTACATAGCCCTCTGCCTTTACATCTTGTCTATCTTTCTGTGAATGTGGTTTTGTTCCACAGCCTGCAGGATTGTAGTTCTTCTTGCTTCTGCTGTCTGCCCTCTGGTGGATGAGGCTATCTAAGAGGCTTATGTAAGTTTCCTGATGGGAAGGACTGGTGGTGGCTAGAGCTGGCTGTTGCTCTGGTGGGCAGAGCTCAGTAAAACTTTCATTCGCTTGTCTGTTGATGGTGGGGCTGGGTCCCCTCCCTGCTGGTTGTTTGGCCTGAGGCGACCCAACACTGGAGCCTACCCGGGCTCTTTGGTGGGGCTAATGTTGGACTCTGGGAGGGCTCACACAAAGGAGTACTTCCCAGAACTTCTGCTGCCAGTGTCCTTGTCTTCATGGTGAGACAGAGCCACCCCTGCCTCTGCAGGAGACCCTCCAACACTAGCAGGTAGGTCTGGTTCAGTCTCTATGGGGTCACTGCTCCTTTCCCTAGGTCCCGATGCACATACTACTTTGTGTGTGCCCTCCAAGAGTGGAGTCTCTGTTTCCCCCAGTCCTGTCAAAGACCTTCAATCAAATCCTGCTAGCTTTCAAAGTCTGATTCTCTAGGGATTCCTCCTCCTGTTGCCAGACCCCCAGGTTTGGAAGCCTGACATGGGACTCAGAAGCTGCACTCCAGTGGGTGGACTTCTGTGGTATAATTGTTCTCCAGTTTGTGAGTCACCGACCCAGCAGTTATGGGATTTGATTTTATTGTGATTTCGCCACTCCTACCATCTTATTGTGTCTTCTCCTTTGTCTTTGGATGTGGGGTGTCTTTTTGGTGAGTTCTAGTGTCTTCCTGTCAATGATCGTTCAGCAGTTAGTTGTGATTCCAGTGTTCTTGCAAGAGGGAGTGAGAGCACATCCTTGTACTCTGCCATCTTGAACCAATCTCCGAGAAACACCATTGTTTGATTGCTGTCTCTGTAATCTCCTTAGTTACAAATACCTTTAATCCTGTTTTGTGGCATACACTTTTGTGAAAAGCTGAGGTTTGGAAATTTATCAGTTAGCTATTGCCACAATAATGTTGCATACCCCTATGTTCTTAGCAGCACTGTTTATAATAGCCAAGACATGGAAACAAGCTAAACGTCCATCAACAGATGAATGGATAAAGAAAATGTGGTATATATACACAATGGAATACTACTCAGCCATAAAAAATAGAATGAAATAATGCCATTTGCAGCAACCTAGAGATTATCATACTAATTCAAGTAAGTCCGAGAAAGACAAATACCATATGATATCTCTTATATGTGCAATCTAAAATATGACACAAATGAACTTATCTATGAAACCGACTCACAGATATACAGAACAGACTTCTGGTTGGGGGGGGTCGGGTAGAGGATGGATGGATTGGGAGTTGGGAATTAGCAGATGCAAATTATTATATATAGACTGGAGAAACAACAAGATCCTACTGTATAGCACAGGGAATTATATTGAATATCCTGTAATAAATCATAATGGAAAAGAATATAAAAAAGGTGTATATATATATATATATATGTATATATCTGAATCACTTTGCTGTTCAGCAGAAATTAGCACAACATTGTAAATAACTATACCTCAATAAAATAAAAATTTTTAAAATGCTGCATAGCAAACCACTTGAAAACTTATTTTAAGC
Source organism: Pseudorca crassidens (assembly GCF_039906515.1). Lineage (NCBI taxonomy): Eukaryota > Metazoa > Chordata > Mammalia > Artiodactyla > Delphinidae > Pseudorca > Pseudorca crassidens. Next base: position 130,718,116 of record NC_090296.1, read on the forward strand.
AACAGTCACCATTTATTCTCATAGCTGGCTCTGTTTTTCACTTTACGTCTATAGATTAACTAGGGTGGCTCAGCTTTACATATTTCATTCTCCTTGGACAAGTCAGTTAACCAGGCAAAGGCACAAAAAGGAAACAGTAGAATCTTCTTAAGGCCTACACTCAAAACTGACACACTGCTACTGTAACCAAGCAGGACCCTATGGGGCCTTCCTGGGACAGTACTTCTCCCATAATCATCTGCTTTAGCTCCTCTCTGAAGTATCTGGATAACAGTATTTGATGCACATTTCCTGAGTTGTTTTACAGATGTGAACCTCCCCCCACAACAACCACCACCAAATGGAAGATGTTAACTACTTGATGACCATGAGCATGACCTCCTGGAGCCTAAGGACTGATAATGTTAACCCCTGTGACACCACCCTGTTATCTCACCATCAGCCAATCAGAAAATTATGCATGAGCTGATCACATATCCTGCAACCCCCCTCCCTCACCTGGCTTTCTTTTTCTTTTAACATCTTTATTGGAGTATACTTGCTTTACAATGTTGTGTTAGTTTCTGCTGTACAACAAAGTGAATCAGCTATATGTATACATATATCCCCATATCCCCTCCCTCTTGAGCCTCCGCCTCCCTCCCACCCTCCCTATCCCACCCCTCTAGGTCATCACAAAGCATCGAGCTGATCTCCTTGTGCTATGCAGCAGCTTCCCACTAGCTGTCTATTTTACATTTGGTAGTGTATATATATCGATGCTACTCTCTCATTTCATCCCAGCTTCCCGTTCCCCCCGTGTCCTCAAGACCATTCTCTATGTCTGCATCTTTATTCCTGCCCTGCCACTAGGTTTATCAGTACCATTTTTTTAGATTCCATATATATGCGTTAGCACAAGGTATTTGTTTTTCTCTGACTTACTTCGTTCTGTATAACAGACTCTAGGTCCAACCACCTCACTACAAATAACTCAGTTTCATTCCTTTTTAGGGCTGAGTAATATTCCATTGTATATACGTAACACATCTTCTTTATCCATTCATTTGTCGATGGTCATTTAGGTTGCTTCCATGTCCTGGCTATCGTAAATAGTGCTACAGTGAACATTGTGGTACCTATATCTTTTTGAATTACAGTTTTCTCAGGATATATGCCCAGTAGTGAGATTGTACCTGGCTTTTAAAAATGCTTTGCTGAAACCCTTCCAGGAGGTCAGGGATTTTTAGGGCATACGCCACCTGTCTCCTTGCATGGCCCTGAAATAAACCTTTCTCTGCCCCAAACTCCGTTTTGGTGTGTTTGGCCTCATTGTGCCTTAGGCACATGAACTTGCACTAACTTCCATTAACCAAAGCAAGCAGCCTAACCAAGTTCAAAGTCAAAGGATGCGGAAATACACTCCTCCCACCTTGAGACTAGGCAAGGGTATAGTTGCAAGAAGGAGTAATGGATTGGGGCCAATAATTTAGTCTACCATTGTCAGTGACTAGTTGGGAGTCCTGGATACTACTTTTGCCCTGTTTTTGCTAATAACACCTGAGCAGTTATATTGAGCAAAGTGTTTGCTGAAATAACTTTATGGTTCTAGACAAGCTAGGTGAGATTATACACTGATTAAAGGGACAAAGGTTAACACATAAACCTGGCTAGGAAGAATGAGTAACTTCTATCAGTGAGACCACAAGAACAGCAATGTGCTAGGAACTGAAATGAAAGCCAAACATCCATGTCCTGAAATCATTCAAAATTTCTTAAATTTCTGTTGAATATACTCCTCATCGTTATACATGTATACATATGTATACACACACATACATTGAAGTTTACAATAATATACTTTGTATATGTTTAAAGTGTACATTATTTTCATGAGTGTTGTGCTGGTTTCTATTTTATATCACAAAGTCCTGAGTGACAGGAATTGTTCACTATTTTTGTTTATATGGTAGAAACTAAATGTTACAAATTTATTCCATCTTCATGATTACAAACATTACAGGCAAGGTGGGTAAAAAAGGCAAATAAAGCAATCTCTTTTCTCCTATTTAACCAGATGAAGCATTTTGACATTTTTATGATATGCAGGTTGTCTTAATTCATTCACGGCTCATTGACTTATTTTGAAATCCAGCAACAGCAAACTTTGAAATGTGGGATCTTCCTCTATAGCTACTCCAAGTTAATTCCTGAACTACACTGTGAACTCAGAAATGATATTCACTGAAACACTCTTGAAGCTTTCACATCTTAATCTGACACCTCTTATTAAGGCAGGGAACTGTCTGTTAAAGACTGTCTTCTTAGCTAACCCAAGCCACCAGCAATCTTAACCACTAAGTTACTACATAAAAGTAAACAGCTCCTAATAAATGGAATATTGCCTGCAGTATCAGTAAACAAAGGATGTCACAGTCATCAGTGATTGCAGCCAAGCGGCCACCAAGGAAGGTGAGCTGGTGACCCCTGAGGGAACTCAGGAAGGAAACAAAGAATACCTGTCATTTAGCAGCCATCAGACTGCAGCCACTCCCTAAGGTGAGCCCTGAGGAAACTCAGGATGTGAAAACACTGGATACTGGCCCCAGATAGCTTAGGTGCATATCAAAAGAATGATTTCAGTGAGCCCAGATTCTTGCATCTTCCCATACATAGGAAAGCACTAAACTCCATTTGGGATTTCTGGTTTTCTTTAGTTAACAGTAATCTTTGATGTTCTGACTACCTGCCCTTTGTTGCAAACGCCTCCTCAGGGTTACTTGAAATGCTGCCTCCCTGGCTTGAAGTCCTAAAAACTTTCCGCCAAATAAAACATAATTCTCAGCTTCTAGGTTGTGAATAATTTTTTAGTTGACACTTCAAGCATTGACTGAAACTGTTGTGCCAGATCCTTTTTCAGAGGATTCACTCCCTGATAGAGAGGTCCTAACCAGCTCTTTCCATGAACAGTGACTCCAGTACAGTGTACCTACTGTCCAGAGTATAAACAGAGAGGTCAGGTAACCCTAGTCATCCTGAGTAGTTCATCAGTATTTACATACAAGGTATATTTTAAGCTGATCCCAGACCAAGTATTGCAACTGTAATCCCAAGAAGTCGTTCATTTTTAGCACACTGAGTTCCTGCAAGATGCCAGGGCAAGTGAGAAACCACCTCAAAGCAAAGAGTTCATCATCTTCAGAAACTTGGTGGTGGTGGTGGTGGAGGAATAAAATTCCTCCTTCTAAATTCATCAAATCAATGGGTCTTCAGTCTTAATTGCTAAAATCCAGAGTCCTCAATCCCGATTTGAGAAGCCCATTTTCAAGATGAAGAGCTTTCAGTCTTCTATTTGCCATGGCCCATGAACGCAAGTCCTTCTATAAGAATCTCCTCTTTTATTGCTTTCTGACACACCGCTGATGTTGTTGTGCAGTTCCAGGAGCTGATCCCTTTGAAGAACTTCTAGGCCAACCAGCGGTGGAAGCCCCAGTGGTACCTCAGCCTCGCGTTGGTGCTCGTGAAGGCGGTGGCGATGGCGGTGCGCTCTGAAGTCATCGCCTGCTCATTAATTTCTCTTCCTAATTCTCAACCCTTCTTTTGAGACACAGCTGGGTACGTTCACTGTAAATCCTTCTCCAAAAATGCCTCAAGGTCAAATTTCAAATAGGGTGGTTAAGGTAGGGCTCAGAGAGGCGTTGACGGGTGAGGAGTGGAAGGGGGTAGAGGAAGGCATTGCAGGCAGGGAAAACAGCCAGGACATTATTATAAATAACTGTGACGTCTTGTGATACTCAGTAAGATTCAATGCGTGTTGGAGCCACTGTTATGCTAATTCTTTCCCAAGAGGTTTTGATTCCGGAGGAGAGAACCACGGGGGTCGGCGGGGACTTTCTTAGCCTGAAAGGTTAACACCGGCAGCGGCAGGGGAAGGCTCTTTACGGCTTGGTGGGGCAACCTTGGCTGCAACCCGCAACGGCTGGGAATCGCCAATCTGCCGAGTTCTGTTGCCCAATGTGCCCGGAGCAAGAGCCAGGGCGCAAATCCTGTTTCTCGGCGGCCCCAACTTCCTGCGACCTCGGTGTCCAATCAGTGCAAAGGTAAACATTCGATACGGAGTCGGCTGGGAAGTCAGTCAGGTAGCCGCTAGACCACCCAGTGCGCAGCGGATGGTAGGGCTCCAGTCAGGCCACGGCTAGCCCTGCCCTTCCCGGATCGCTCACCCGCCCCCTTTCGGCCACGCCCTCGCGGCGATAGGCCGAGCATCTGGGCCGGGTCGCTACGCGATTGGCCGGGACGACGGGACGCCGGCCCCAGACGTGCCACGTGTACGTAGGGGCCGGCCGGAAGACTAAGGCTGGAGCTGACGCGGCCGGGTTTGGCCGGGCCGGGCTAGGCGATGGCGGCCGTGGAGCGGGACGGGGATCAGCTGTCCACGCGGCCAGCCCTAGAGACCGAGGGGCTGCGCTTCCTTCACGTCACGGGTGAGTCGGCGCGGGTCGCAGGGCAGCGGGTTTGCGCCGCCACCCTCGGCGCGCCGCCATGTTCGGTGAGTCGTTCTCCTCTGCCCTACGGGCCGGACCTGGCCGGGAGCCGGATGTTGGCGCTGCACGCAGGCCCGGGCGGTGGTCCCGAAGCGCGCTTGGAGGCCCTCCCAGAGCGGTGCTTCCTCGGGCGTTGCGGTCGGCCCTTTTTTGCGCGAGTTCTTTACTTTATGCGAAGCAAGCCTTCCGGGTTTGCGGTTGCTGGGGTCTCTCCGCCCTTGGCGTGTGCCTTCAAGCCTCAGCCCCTCGACTCCGTACCCCCACTCACGCCCCCAAAATCCGGCGCTGTATCAGCCCTCCATGGGCACTCCTTTCTATATGTAGTCTGGATATGAAAGGCCTATGCCCTCCTGAGTCGGATACACTTCCCTTCACCCCTCAAAACCCAGCTGGCGTGCCCCACGTCCTCCGGACTTGCCCCTCCTATTCCCCAGGTAGCTGAGAAGTCCCTTCTCAGTGATCCATGAATTGTTGTACTACTCGTTATTTTAACTGCCTACTTAGGTCTTCAGCTACACCGTGAAGGTTTTGAGGACAAGAAGCTACGCTTATTTTGCTTTTGTTTAATGTTATAGAAAAGTCCAGTGGTAGTATCATTTTTAGTTTCTTGAAAACTATTTTCTTCTTTTCAGTGGGCTCCCTGCTGGCTACCTATGGCTGGTACATCGTCTTTAGCTGCATTCTTCTCTACATGGTCTTTCAGAAGCTCTTCACCCGGCTGAGGGCCTTGAGGCAGAGGCAGCTGGATCGAGCTGCCGCTGCTCTGGGTTAGTGCCTGATAACAAATGAAGACGTGGCTTTACGCCTACTTGTTTTAGTATTTAAAAGTTAGTCTGTTGTTAAGAGTAAGAAATACGTTTCTGATCTGTGTGGGAAGAAAACTGTTTTATGCTTAGGAAATTGGTTTTGGTGATTTGCAATAGTGTTGTTTTGTTTTGTTTTAATTTCAGAGTTTTTGATGGGATGAAAAACCCGCTTGATGGTGTGTAGAGCACTCACTGCATATTGTGTTGCATGGTTTTTCATTTACAGGAGAGATTAAAGTGAAGACTTCACAGCTACTCCGTACTTATGGGTCTGTCTACTAAGTCTCATTAATCTCTAGAACAATCGTGAGTGACAAACTCAGCCTTAGTTATTCACATCCACCGCATTTTGATTTTCACAACTTACTCATCAGACCTGATATCAGATTACACCTGACTGTTTCAAAAACTTATTCCCTCTAAAGCAGTAGCTTTAACTAGTTAGAAGCTAGAGTTTCTGAGGACATATTTAAAATAAATGTTAAGTGTCTTGAGAATAGCAGTATAATTAAATAAATACAAATCATCAGTCATCTGAGCCACCACAGTTACTGAGGGTGGGGAGGAAAGCAAACATAACACAAATGTAGTTATTAGTAGAAAGACTTAGAAAATTCCTTCAGTCTCCTCTCCCATGAAACCCTGTGGTCCTGCCATTATCTCAGCATTTTTGGTTGTTGGCTGTATATCCAACAAAAACTACAAAGTACAAAGTAAATCTTGCTTAAGTTGCAGGATTTTGTGAAGTGGATGACTGGTGTTAGAGAACAAGTCACCTGGTACAGCCATCTCTGGCTCTGTGAGACCTGCTGACAACTGAGGAGTAGATTTATAAGATAATGGGACGGGCATCTCAGAAGAGGAGTTTGTTGTAATGAAGCATTGCAAGAAGTGTATGTGCAGTGAAAGGTGTTACCTTGTGTTGTACAATTTTGTTAGAAAAATTAGGTTAAAAAAGTCCACACATAATTTTATTCTAAGAATGATCCAACAGTTCCAAATGTTACCACAATTCACATTTCTAGAAAGTGGAACTAATTTTGTTTTTAAAGATAAAGGTCTAGTCATCTCTGTCACCACAGACACACCCCTGTGCTACTTTGGCCCCCGTTTTACGTGGATTCAGTTAGGTGACCTGTTTCCACTGCTAACTATCTATAAGTAATGATGATCGCATATCCTTTGGATGATACTGATGTGAACATATAAGTTCCAGTTTGTTTCCTTGTTTACAAAATTAGTCAAACCACTGCCTAGTTCCCCTTAGTGCTCCTTAAACACAGTGGTCTGAGTAAAATAGAGAACTTGATTGTATATTTATATAATTTGCTTTGTTTTCTAAACCAGATAAAAACAGATACCTGGGGTGGTCATTTCTGTTAATGCTAGCTGGAAGGATTTTTCTCTTTTTTTTTTCCTGTAAAAACAAGGATAAAATACCTGACGATCTTTACCTCTTTCTGGTGTAGACCTGGGCTAATTAGGTGATGGCTAATGATCAGAAAACTTTATCTTTCCTTGGTTGTCTTCTAGAATTCTGGTCAACCTAGAGACTGGGTGTTAGGAGGTATCCAGGTTGTGGAATGGAATCTCACTGGCCGTCAGACCACTTATATTTCAGTCTTGGAGCCCATGCCAGACTCTCTGAATTGGAACTGCTCAGGGAGCCCAGAAATCTGTTTTGAACAGAGATTTCTGATGCTTTGGATATTTAACAAGGGCTATGAACTGTGGCGATGGGATAGTCCGCTGCCCCGCCCCCCCCTTAAGCAGTAAAATATATGCAGAAGAATAGACTTATTCATGTAAAAGTATATTCTTGCATTGCCTGACTTCTGTACACTTCTAATAATATAGACCTCAAGAGTTTCCATTTTATATTACACAAGGTGCTTTATCCCAATTTCTTTCTGACATTTTAGAACCTGATATTGTTGTTAAACGACAGGAGGCTTTAGCAGCTGCTCGTTTGAAAATGCAAGATGAATTAAATGCACAAGTTGAAAAGCATAAGGAGAAACTAAGACAGGTATGAACTGGTTTTAGTTTGAATACATGATATTTGAGGTTTAGTGGGTAAAAGTGTGTGTGCACATGTGCATGCGCATTAGGGTGGATACAAAGAATAACTATTTCAGGCCGAATCATTTCCACTTAGCTAAGTATTGCTCAGCATGTTTTCCTTGTGCAATTTCTTACTGTTTAGGGGGAAATACTCTTAAAGAAGGGTGTCTTGTATTTATGTTTTTTCTTTTAAGTGGTTCCCTCACGGCAGCATTTCACCCAGCAAAACTGTTTGCTGTGTACAGGAGCCATACCACCAGACACACATTCAGCCTCTTGCTCCATGGTTGGTCTCAAGCCGAGCATGTCACATGACCTGGCTTGGTGCGGCTGCTCTTCAGTGGATTGAAGGAGAGCCAGGGGAGGGTGGCGATGGGCTCAACCCAGGGTCAAGATGGAGAGCAGGAGATGGAGTTTTGAAAGATTTTTTTAAAGACACATGGTTTGGTTGTAGGGGTGGTAAAAGGTTTGGGGGGTCTGGGGGAGGAAGAACCAAAGGCTGCTATTGAAGTGACCTGAGCAGCCAGGTGGGTTGTGCTGCTCTTCACAGGAGTAAGGTCACCCACCAGGTTGGACCCATTCTCTGTAACTGAAACAACTAAGTGTAGACTCTGCTTTCTAGTTTCAGTGCAGATGTTTCTGGGCCCCTTTTTTTCTCCTCTGAAGGAAGCCAGAGAAGTTGGTCTTCCTCCTGGTCTTGCATGTGTCTCTGGTGTTTCCAATATGGAGTACCTTTCTGCCACTGCTGGTTCTGCATGGTCATCCAGTACATGGCTGGTCTCCACAGCTTGGTTGGAGCCCAGAGGGAAAGGACAGAATAAGACAACACCTACTACACACATTCGGCCTTCTTGGTCACCTTTCTCAGCAGCCTTCTTCAGTGTTCAGTGGGTTGCCCATCTTCCACTTAAATAGTCACCTAAAATGTACTAGCACATTCCTATTATTTATGTAGTTTTCTAAACCACATGAGGTTAAAACAAATTCATGATACAAAAATCTGTACTATGAAAATTAAGTCTCTGCCTTCCTTGCTCCCCTATCTACTGCTGCTCAAGCATTCCATGTTAAGCTTTCTAGGTGTTTTTCCAGAAACATTTTATCCATATATAAACACATGCATGTATCATTTTTACATAGAAATGGCAGCATAGTATACATAGATGCCATTTTTAAGCAGTTTTATTTTAGTTTTTTCCTTTGCTGATTTCCAACCATTTGTTTTGTTTCTGGAGCCATAGAGTAAGTTGAATTCCTTCTACATGTCAAAATTAATGACTTGAGGGTCTGAGTTTTTTGCATTAGTAAAACAGCCTGATCATTTATCCAATTTGTTGATGTAGCTGAAAAAAAATTTTTAAAAGATTATTTTTAAAAATTGTAGTGTGCGCCTCCTAAAATTGGAGAGAAGATAGAAGCCTATGTTCAGTTTTAAAGTTGTGGTTCTGTGTATTTAACAAACTTAACAAACAGAATCTGCCTGACTCACAGTTCAGTCAGCTGTCTTATTTGGTCTCAGGATTTATCAGCAATGTTCCATTCTGGTGTTTTCCATGTTAACTATGAGCATAAAACAACCTTCAGATCAAGAGACTGTTTCCTCTTTGACTTCCTGTACTTGCAGACAGTGGAAGCATGAAGGGACAGACATGTGGATTTAGCAGTGATGAACCCTGAAAGCCATCGAGAAATTTCTGGATATGTGCTTTCTAAGGCATCTTCTTACATATCTTTGTGATATCACAGTTTAATTGGAACCAGAATGAACTAAAGTTTGGGTCTGGATTCTACTGGGAATAGAGAGTGACTTGTGTGTGAACTTAAGTTGCAGTACCCAGTTGTTCTTCAAGGAGGAGGAAGCAGAGTCAGAGACCCAGGGCACTGTGTTTCCCTCCTGTTTACTGCATAATTACTGTATAAGCTTTCTCAGGTGCTCATTGTTGGACATAGTTTTCTGCTGAGATTAGTTTTCCTTTATGCTCCCATAGTATTTGACTTTCAAAGAACTTTCAAATCTGCTCTCACTGGATCCTCATAGCCTTTGAAGTAGAGGGGTTAAGTGAGTTTCCTCAGGTGACGCAACCAGGTAGCAACAAAGCAGGCCTGCCAGCCACATTCACCCTTTCCAGGTCAGCGTTATTCTCCATTACCAAAAATGTCCAGTTTAGAACAAGAGTCGGTATTCTTTTCTCTGTGACACTTTTTGCTTTCTTTAATAGTATACAAAAACAAAAGGTTCTGTTGGTGAGTTAAACTCACACCACTAGATGACAACTGTTTTATTAACTGAAGAAAGTGTAGGTGAAGGTGTGTTTTGAAGGACATTTAGATTAAAAGTTATCAAAATTACATTTTCTTTGAGAAAGATGGTAGCTTATGAATTCATACTGTACAACGTGTGATTCTTCTCAGCTTGAAGAAGAGAAAAGGAGACAGAAGATTGAAATGTGGGATAGCATGCGAGAAGGAAAAAGTTACAAAGGAAATACAAGAAAGCCTCAGGTGATGTAGCCTTCATTGGGTCTTTGTTGCTGCGCACGGGCTTTCTCTAGTTGCGGCAAGCTGGGGCTACTCTTTGTTGCGGTGCGTGGGCTTCTCATTGCAGTGGCTTCTCTTGTTGTGGAGCACGGGCTCTAGGTGCATGAGTTTCAGTAGTTGTGGCATGTGGGCTCAGTAGTTGTAGCTCGTGGGCTTTGTTGCTTCACAGCATGTGGGATCTTCCCGGACCAGGGCTCAAACCCATGTCCCCTTCATTGGCAGGTGGATTCTTAACCACTGCGCCACCAGGGAAGTCCCTGGAGTAGAATGTTTTTAACTAGATTCTTAAGCCTGTGTATGTTCAAACAGGAAGAAGACAGTCCTGGGTCTTCTACTTCATCAGTCATCCCAAAACGAAAATCTGACAGAAAGCCCTTGCGGCGAGGAGGTAAGTACCAAACATCAAAGCATTCTGAACAATTACAGGATACATTTACCTTTAAAAACAAGATTCTTTTTCCTTGTTTCATTGTCCGTAAATTGAGACTAATTCCTAAGTTTAGGGTTATGAAGATTAAATAAGAATCAGATGCAAAGCAGCCCTCAATGGCTGGAAGTCACCAACGTGCTGAGCCCTGTGGGCCTTGGGCAAGGATGTGGGCTCAAGTCCTGTTTCCAGGAGGCCTATAACCTCCTTGGCCTCACAAAGTCAGCATTTGATTGGCAGTTGAAAAAGGAGGTCACTCGAGGCCCTCAGGAAATAATTGGATGGTTGCACTTGTATTTTAGTATTCTCACTGTAATTTAGTATTCCCACACAGTCCTATAAAGGGAGTGGTAACTGGGGCGAGGAATAGTATTGCAGGTAAGTTTGTCAAGGGGCTAGGACACAGGGGTTTTGGTCTTTCCAGCCAGGGCCACCTTGTTTCTTACAAATAACTTTCTCAAGGAGGCATGGACAGATGTTCATTCAGAGAGCTTCTGCATGCAACATCCTTGAGCCCTCTAACCATAGCAGTCTGTCCTTACCCCATCCTTAAGGACTTTCACGTCCTTTTGGGAAGACAGGACTCCCACACAAATGAAAATGAGTAACCTTTGTGATCTGCCAGGAGTTCTCTGTTAATCCTGAGAGAGGGGAGGGCAAAGGCATTAAAATACTTTATGTAGGAACCAGTTTTAGGCCAAAGACTATCCTCCGTCCGGGAGAGGGGTTTTCTGTGGGGAGGTGCTGCAGAGGCAGAGGTGTGGAAGCCTGGCTGGCCTATTGGAGGACTGTCAGGAGTCTGGAACCTGGGCTCTGTGCAGACTGGACACAAGTTGGGCTGGGCTCTGACAACACCCGAAGCTGGCTTGCTGTAGGGAAGTGGTGTGTCTGAAAAGGAAATGCTTTTTTGAATCTTTTTCTTGCTCCAAGCAAGGAATAGTCTTCCAAGACTATTTTTCAGAGCAAAGAGTGGTGGTATTTAGGAGGGAATTGTAGAAAATGGAATGCATCCAGAGCTAGGGGCTTTGACTGGCCTGGCTTTACAAATAAGGAAACTGAGACACAGGGAGTTAGTGACCAAAGATTCTGTAGTAAGTAAGGAGCAAAACCACCTCATTTAAGGTCTTGCTGGCTCTAAAGCCTGATCAGTCAACCTGGTTGCCAAATGTCCATTAACTTTAGGAAGCTAATGAGTGGGCAGGGATGGGGTTGGGGACTGGGGCATGTGGATTACCCAGTTCTGACTAGTGGAAGTAACGAGTTCCATTCTTTTTGATTTTGGTTTTTTAAATTTATTTTCTGTAGGTTGAGCAGTTCTTATCTGAATGTATACATTATATTAAGCACTGCAGTTAGAAGCCTTTATATACTTAAATCTAGCCATCTTGAGAGGTTTTTTGGGCAAATTTTTTTGTGTGTTTTGGGTAGTTTTTCGTGTTTGGAGAGTTAAAACAGAGAAGCTGAATGGCTTGTTTTATTCCCACCAGAAAGTTTGTTCAAACTGCAGTGACCATGTAAATTTTTTTTGTCATATGGTAGCTGAAAGTTGTATGAAAATGTTTGTGAGAATAGAATCCATATCTTTGCAGTGCTTTGCATGTCAGGCTCACAATTTTATGTTTGATACAGAACATTTCCAGCACTGTTCTGCTTTTCTCTTGTCACAGGTTACAACCCTTTGTCTGGTGAAGGAGGTGGAGCCTGCTCCTGGAGACCTGGACGCAGAGGTCCATCGTCTGGTGGATGAGGCTAAGAATCTTGTTAGTGTTGCTTTTGACACTAGCAAGATGAATCCTTAACCCTCGACTCAATTGCCTTATGCACGCTTTTCACAGTGACTACCCAGGGGGAGGGGGCTTTCTTTCTGTTCTTAACTGCATCTGTGTCTTCAAGGGTTGAAGGCAGCATATAGAGCATGGACGTGGCCACTAGGCAGTAGTTGCAGTTGGTCACACTGCACTGAAGCCAGTGACTGTGTTCACTGATTTCATGGGTCATTGCTAGTTGATAGCTAAAGGCCTCCAAGTGATTGGCGATCTTGATAAAAGAGACCTGGCAATGATCCTTCAAGTTAACAGGTCCTTGCTGGTAGGACAGTCTCTGTGACAGGTTGCGTTGAATGATGTCTTCCTTGTAAATGGTGAGCCCACCAGCGAGGATTACTGATGCAGAGAGTTGATGGGGTTGTTTCTGTATATTTATTTTTATGTACAGAGCTTTGTTAAAAAAAAAAAAAAAAAAAAAGAAACTAAGTATAAAAAAAATTTGCAAGGAACATTTTCAGCATCTTTATCAAATTTAAGGAAATTTCATTATGAACTTGAATTTGTCTATCTAATATTACACAGCTTTTTATTATTCATAACCTCCCACTAATATTATTTTCCCTTCTCATTATTCCTCACCTGCAATGAGCATGGCAAGTGGCAGATAGCTGTAGTGATTTTCAGAGTTGGCAGGCTCCTTGGGGTTTATCCACAAAATCAGGCACTTGGAGTTGTTTCTGAATTAAGAGGATAAAGAAACATCTTGCCTAGAGGTACCTCAGGGGCCAATGAGGTTTCTGGGAGCCCTTTGGGTCATCCCTCTTGCACTCATTTCTTATGTACTTGTCTAGAACTTTGGTCAAGTATGCTATAAAGGGCCTGATAGTAAATATTTTAGACTTTGCAGCTTCATAGTCTTTATATTTTTACATTTTTAAAGGATTGTTAGAAACATTTAAAAATTCTTAGCTCATGGTTGGATTTGTCCTGCCTGCTATAGTTTGCTGATCCCTGCTTCACATCAAGATTTTAAGAAGGAACAAAATTAACCTGCAGAATAGTGATGATTAGCTGGGAAAGTATTCCAGAAATGTCTCATGTAAATTAATCAACATATGTTGAGTGTGTGAAATATTCTGTAGTTGTCTCTTGACATATATAAAGGAAAAATATAGTTTGGTCTTAGGGGGCTTAAAATCTCCTGGGGAGGGCTGGAGGGAGTGAAAACAGGATTTTGAAGACAGTGTGATTGCAAACAAATGGGCTGGAGTAGTCAAAATCAAGTATTTGAGTCTGGAGACATTTGAGTGAAATTTTGAGTGGAGGAATGTGGGAGTTCCTGGCAGAAGAGAGGGTCATTGAAAACCAGGGTGGGTCTCCTGAGGTTTAGGAAAGCCCTTGAACCTTTATCTGAGTTACCAGTTTTTACCCAGATTGGCTTTCCACCAGCATGGAAGACTCACAACATGGGAAGTTTTAGACTTAGGTTAAAATATTCCACCCGTGTTTGTTATTTACATATAGAGAGATTCCTGTAGGTTTTAAAGGAACTTTTAAAGAATTCTTCCTTTAATGTATTTTCTGTAGCTGAAAACTTGTGTTAAGCAGCTCTCAACTATTCATTTTAGAAGTAGAAGGGCATGGTTCAGTACACTATTAGCTGTGACTTTTCCCTCAAACCTCATTTTGTTCCCATAAATTTAGGAATTATCAAGTCAGGGACACATAGGAAGAAACAATGACTTCTGTGTACCCACCTTGCATCTGGCACCATGAGGTGGTGGTGGAGGGGGTGGTGCAATGTGGAGAATTGATTGGGAGATAATAAAGGGGAGAAGGAAACTAATTTGTGTAATAGTTAGCATTTGAAGAGCACTTGCTGTGTGCCAGGCACATACATTTATAGTTAATCCTCACTACAATCCTGTGAGGTAGGTACTTCTAGTTAACCTTGGTTTTCAGAAACTGAAGCTTAGAGGGTCACCTGGTCCAAGGCGCTGATCACTATAGTCTACTTTGTCCTTGTGTTCCTAATAGCCAAGGGCCATAGATAACCAAGATGGGAGCTTGATCTGGCTAATGAAACAGTTATCATGTGGAATAGTGAATACTTGGGTGAAAATTGTGTGCTACAAGTCTAGGGCAGTAAGCATTTCAGAAGGGTGGACCAGAAGAGGTAGGAAATATCTCTTGCCAGAAGAGATAGGTCCTGTGCTGATATTGAAAGAATGAGGAAGTGGGGCCAGAACGTGAGGCCCATGGGGAAGAAGGGATGGGTCAGAGCCGTGTCAGACCGGCAGAACACTGCCTTATGCCTCAATGGAGGGGCTGCAGCTGAGATCACAGCATGAACCCAGTATAGACTGCCAGCAGCTTGAAACTGATGCAGTAGACACTTGAGAGCTATTAAGGTTTAAATGATGAATGCGTTACCCAGTCTACCCTGGTCATGGAGCAACATTAGTAAATGTGGGGCAAAATATGCACAGACCTTCAGCTGAAACTTTCTGGTGGCTAGCATTGTGTCCTTGGCCAAAGGCACCTGCCTCTGCAGGAGGAGAAAGGAACTATTCCCTCCTTCTCAAGGACCACTCTTCCCTTGCTTCCTTCTCTCCACCATGCCATCAAGTCTTTCTCATAAGAACAAAGCCATATCACATACCCAAAGACCTGGTTCCCTCTGGTGCTCTAGAGTGAGCTTTGAGTTGTCTCCACTCATCAGGAACAGATTAATGCTGCTTAATGCTAAAGATGCTATTCCTGGATCATTCTCTTTCATGCCCCAGTGGAGTTTTTGGTCTTGTCTTATTTGACCTGCCAGCACTTGACCCTCCTTGCAGCACTCCCTTCTCTTGCCTTCCATAACACCACACTCTCTGGGTCTTTACTCCCAAGACAGCCCACACCTCTCTCCTGTGCGTACCCTGCCCAGGGCTCCTAGTCTTCTTGAACAAGTTCCTGTATTCTCTCTCCAATTTCTCTTCTTCCATTTGCTGTTATATGTTCCACAAAAGTTCTTCTTAAGTTGATGTGTCTGATGATTCTTGGCACTCATCATTTGCAGTAATTGAGCACTCCTTGAAAAACACTATTCTCTTGACTTCTGGGACTCTGCACTTGTCTGGTTTTCTCCTGCCTTTCTGATCAGTCTCTTGCTGCTTTTCCTGATCTTCCTGACCTCTAAATGCTGAAGTTAAAGAAAGTTACAAAAGGAGTTAGAAAAGACAAAAAGGTGTAAGCATCACTGTAATGCCACTCGATGTGAGTGGCATTGGAGAAACCACAAATGTATGATGTCGTGATTAGGCATATTGGTATATGCAGCTTGAAGTAAAATGTCAGCATATTGTACCCCAATTCAAATACTGTATCTCAAAAGAACTTAGATAGAAAATGATGCTGTGCTCTGGGAAACTGAAAACTCAGAGTCAGTCTGGTGATGAAGAAGATGCTGTAAACAGTGCAGACACGTGCCCTGCCCTCGTGGACCATGCGATGCATCCACAGTGGGCGGGGGGGGGGGGGGGAAGATGAGCATCACACAGTTACAAAAATAAATGACTGGAGATAGCAAAGCATGGCAGAGTAGAAAGACGTGAGCTCACCCCTTCTTAACACTGAAATCACAACTAACTGCTGAACAACCATCAACAAAAAAAGATGCTGGAACCTACCAAAAAAAGATACCCTATACTCAAAGACAAAGAAGCAGCCACAACGAGATGGTAGGAGGGGCACAGTCGCAATAAAATCAAATCCCATACCCACCAGGTGAACAACCCACAAGTTGGAAAATAATTAGAACACAGAAGTTCTCCCACAGGAGTGAAAGTCCTGAACCCCACTAACTTGGGGGTCTGGCAATGGGAGGAGGAACCCCAGAGAGTCTGACTTTTGAAGGTCAGTGGGGTGTGATCTCAGGAATTCCATAGGACTGGGGGAAATAAACTCCACTCTTGGAGGGCACACACAAGGTTTAGTGCACACCTGGACCTAGGGAAAAAAGCAGTGACTGCTTAAGAGACTGGGCTAGACCTACCTGATAGTATTGGAGGGTCTCCAGCAGAGGTAGGGAGCGGCTGTGGCTGTGGGGACAAAGACATGGTCAGTGGCAGCTCTGGTGAGAACTCATTGGTGTGAATCCTCCAGGAGGCTGCCATTCACCCCCACAAGACCTAGCCCCACCCAAGAGTCTCCAGGCTCCTCAAGCCAAACAACCAACAGGGTGGGAGCACAGCCCCATCCATCAGGAGACTGCTTAAAGTCTTTCTGAGCATAGCCCTGCCCACCAAAGGGACAAGACCCAGCTCCACCCACCATAGGGCAGGAACCAGGCCCTCCCACCAGGAACCCTGCACAAGCCCTCTTAGACAGCCTGCCTCATCCACCAGAGGGCAGACAGCAGAATCAAGTAGAATTGCAAGCCTGTAGATCAGAAACCACAATCACAGAAATTTAGACAAGATGAGATGGCAGAGGAATATGTCCCAGGTGAAGGAACAAGATAAAACCCCAGAAGAACAACTAAGTGAAGTGGAGACAGGCAATCTACCAGAAAGAGAATTCAGAGTAATGATAGTGAAGATGATCCAAGGTCTTGGAAGAAGAATTGGAGGCACAGATTGAGAAGATACAAGAAATGTTCAACAAAGACCTAGAAGAAATAAAGAACAAACAGGTGAACAATACAATAACTGAAGTAAAAACTACACTAGAAGGAATCAATAGCAGAGTAACTGAGGCATTAAGAATGGATAAGTGACCTGGAAGACAGAATAGTGGAAATCACTGCCATGGAACAGAATAAAGAAAAAAGAAAAAAAGAATGAAAAGAAAGACAGTCTAAGAGACCTCTGGGACAACGTTAAAGACACCAACTATTGCATTTTAGGGGTCCCAGTAGGAGAAGAGAGAGAAAGGACCTGAGAAAATATTTGAAGAGATAATAGCTGAAAACTTCCCTAACACTGGAAGGGATATGGTTACCCAAGTCCAGGAAGCACAGAGAGTCCCAGGTAAGATAAACCCAACGAGGAACATGCTGAGACACATGGTAATCAAGTTGATAAAAAATAAAGACAAAAAAATATGAAAAGCAACAATTAACATACAAGGGAACTCCCGTAAGGTTATCAGCTGATTTCTCAGCAGAAACTCTGCAGGCCAGAAGGGAGTGGCATGATATATTTAAAGAGATGAAAGGGAAGAAGTTACAACCAAGAAAACTCTACCCAGCAAGGCTCTCAGAGTCCATGGAAAAATCAAAAGCTTTACAGACAAGCAAAAGCTAAGAGAATTCAGCATCACCAGACCAGGTTTGCAACGAATGCTAAAGGAATTTCTCTAAGCGGAAAAGAAAAGGCCACTACTAGAAACAAAATTACAAATGGAAAAGTTCACAGGTAAAGGCAAACATAAAGTAAATGTAGGAAATCATCTGCACATAAATATCAAAACCAGCAATTGTGAGAAGAGGAGAGCACAAATGCAGGATATTGGAAATGTGCTTGAAATTAAAAGACCAGTAACTTAAAACAATCTTGTTTATATATAGACTGCTATATCAAACCCTCATGGTAACTGCAAACCAAAAAACTACAATAGATACACACACACACACACACACACACACACACACACGAATCCAAACACAACACCAAAGTTAGTCATCAAATCACAAGAGAATAGAACAAAAGAGGAAAGGAAGATAAAAGACCTACAAAACCAAATCCAAAACAAGAAAATGAAAATAGGAACATACTTATTGATAACTACCTTAAATGTAAATGGATTAAGGGCTCCAGCCAAAAGACACAGACTGGCTGAATGGATACAAAAATAAGACCCATATATATGCTATCTACAAGAGACACACTTCAGATCGAGGGACACATACAGACAAAGTGAGGGGATGGAAAAAGGTATTCCATGCAAATGGAAACCGAGAGAAAGCTGGAGTGGCCATATCATATCAGATAAAATAGACTTTATTTTTTTTAATAAATGTTTAAATTTATTTATTTTTTAATTTTTGGCTGTGTTGGGTCTTTGTTGCTGTGCGCAGGCTTTCCCTAGTCGTGGAGAGCAGGGGCTACTCTTTGTTGCGGTGTGTGGGCCTCTCATTATGATGCCGTCTCCCGTTGTGGAGCACAGACTCCAGGCACGCGGGCTTCAGTAGTTGTGGCTCATGGGCTCCAGAGCACAGGCTCAGTAGTTGTGGTGCATGGGCTTAGTTGCTCCATGGCATGTGGGATCCTCCCAGACCAGGGCTTGACCCATGTCCCCTGGATCCTGAACCACTGCACCACCAGGGAAGTCCCAACAAAATAGACTTTAAAATAGACTGTTAAAAGAAGTAAGGAAGGATGCTACATAATGATCAAAGAGTCAAACCAAGAAGAAGATATATCAATTGTAAATATATATGCATCCAACATAAGAGGACCCCAATATATAAGGCAAATACTAACAGCCATAAAGGGAGAAATGGACAGTAACAAAATAATAGTGGGGACTTTCAACACCCCACTTTCATCAATGGACAGATCATCCAGACAGAAGGTCAATAAGGAAACACAGGCCTTAAATGACACATTAGACCAGATAGACTTAATTGATATTTATAGAGCATTCCATCCAAAAGCAGCAGAATACACATTCTTCTCAAGTGCACACGGAACATTCTCCAGGATTGACCACATGCTGGGCACAAAGTGAGCCTCAGTAAATTTAAGAAAATTGAAATCATATCAAGCATCTTTTCCAACCACAATGCTATGAGGTTAGAAATCAGCTACAAGAAAAAAACTATAAAAAACACAAACACATGGAGCCTAAACAATATCCTACTAAACAACCAATGGATCACTGAAGAAATCAGAGGAAATCAAAAAATACCTAGAGACATGAAAATGAAAGCACAACAATCCAAAACCTATGGGATGCGGCAAAAGCAGTTCTAAGAGGGAAGTTTATAGCAATAAAATCTTACCTCAGGAAACAAGAAAAATCACAAATAACCTTATACCTCAAGCAACTAGAGAAAGAACAAACAAAACCCTAAGTTAGTAGAAGGAAAGAAAGCATAAAGATCAGAGTAGAAATAGATGGGCTTCCCTGGTGGCGCAGTGGTTGAGAGTTCCCCTGCTGATGCAGGGGACACGGGTTCGTGCCCCGGTCCGGGAAGATCCCACATGCCGCGGAGCGGCTGGGCCCGTGAGCCATGGCCGCTGAGCCTGCGCGTCCGGAGCCTGTGCTCCACAACGGGAGAGGCCACAACAGTGAGAGGCCCGTGTACCGCAAAAAATAAATAAATAAAAATAAATGAAATAAAAATGAAGAAAACAGTAGAAAAGATCAATGAAACTAAAAGCTGGTTCTTTGTTTTTTGGGTTTTTTTTTGTTTTGTTTAATACATCTATATTGGAGTATAATTGCTTCACAATGCTGTGTTAGTTTCTGTTGTACAACAAAGTGAATACATATATCCCCATATCCCTCCCTCTTTTTTTTTTTTTTTTTAATATGTGTAACTTTTATTTTTATTTTTTTTTAAACATCTTTATTGGAGTATAATTGCTTTACAATGGTATGTTAGTTTCAGCTTCACAACAAAATGAATCAGTTATATATATACATATGTTCCCATATCTCTTCCCGCTTGCGTCTCCCTCCCTCCCACCCTCCCTATCCCACCCCTCCAGGCGGTCACAAAGCACCGAGCTGATCTCCCTGTGCTATGCGGCTGCTTCCCACTAGCTATCTACCTTACGTTTGGTAGTGTATATATGTCCATGCCTCTTTATCGCTTTGTCACCGTTTACCCTTCCCCCTCCCCATAGCCTCAAGTCCATTCTCTAGTAAGTCTGTGTCTTTATTCCTGTTTCACCCCTAGGTTTTTCATGACATTTTTTTTTCTTAGATTCCATATATATGTGTTAGCATACGGTATTTGTCTCTCTCTTTCTGACTTACTTCACTCTGTATGACAGACTCTAGGTCTATCCACCTCATTACAAATAGCTCAATTTCGTCTCTTTTTATGGCTGAGTAATATTCCATTGTATATATGTGCCACATCTTCTTTATCCATTCATCCGATGATGGACACTTAGGTTGTTTCCATCTCTGGGCTATTGTAAATAGAGCTGCAATGAACATTTTGGTACATGACTCTTTTTGAATTATGGTTTTCTCAGGGTATATGCCCAGTAGTGGGATTGCTGGATCATATGGTAGTTCTATCTGTAGCTTTTTAAGGAACCTCCATACTGTTCTCCACAGTGGCCGTATCCATTTACATTCCCACCAACAGTGTAAGAGGGTTCCCTTTTCTCCACACCCTCTCCAGCATTTATTGTTTCTAGATTTTTTGATGATGGCCATTCTGACTGGTGTGAGATGATATCTCATTGTAGTTTTGATTTGCATTTCTCTCATGATTAGTGATGTTGAGCATTCTTTCATGTGTTTGTTGGCACTCTGTATATCTTCTTTGGAGAAATGTCTATGTAGGTCTTCTGCCCATTTTTGGATTGGGTTTTTTGTTTTTTTGTTATTAAGCTGCATGAGCTGCTTATAAATTTTGGAGATCAATCCTTTGTCAGTTGCTTCATTTGCAAATATTTTCTCCCATTCTGAGGGTTGTCTTTTGGTCTTCTTTATGGTTTCCTTTGCTGTGCAAAAGCTTTTAAGTTTCATTAGGTCCCATTTGTTTACTTTTGTTTTTATTTCCATTTCTCTAGGAGGTGGGTCAAAAAGGACCTTGCTGTGATTTATGTCATAGAGTGTTCTGCCTATGTTTTCCTCTAAGAGTTTGATAGTTTCTGGCCTTACATTTAGGTCTTTAATCCATTTTGAGCTTATTTTTGTGTATGGTGTTAGGGAGTGATCTAATTTCATACTTTTACATGTAGCTGTCCAGTTTTCCCAGCACCACTTATTGAATAGGCTGTCCTTTCTCCACTGTACATTTCTGCCTCCTTTGTCAAAGATAAGGTGACCATATGTGCGTGGGTTTATCTCTGGGCATCCCTCCCTCTTGAATCTCCCTCCCACCCTCCCTATCCCACCCCTCTAGGTTGTCACAAAGTACCGAGCTGATCTCCCAGTGCTATGCTGCTGCATCCCACTAGCTAGCTATTTTACATTTGGTAGTGTATATATGTGGATGCTACTCTCACTTCACCCCAGGTTCCCCCTCCCCACCCCGTGTCCTCAAGTCCATTCTCTACATCTATGTCTTTATTCCTGCCCTGCCACTAAGTTCATCAGTACCTTTTTTGTTTTTCTTTCTTAGATTCCATATATATGCATTAGCCTATGGTAATTGTTTTTACCTTTCTTACTTCACTCTGTATGACAGACTCTAGGTACATCCACCTCACTACGAACTCAATTTCATTTCTTTTTATGGCTGAGTAATATTCCATTGTATATATGTGCCACATCTTTATCCATTCATCTGTCAATGGACATTTAGGTTGTTTCTATATCCTGGCTATTGTAAATAGTGCTGCAATGAACATTGTAGCACATCTGTCTTTTTGAATTATGGTTTTCTCAGGGTACATGCCCAGTAGTGGGATTGCTGGGTCATATGGTAGTTCTATTTTTATTCTTTTAAGGAACCTCTATACTGTTCTCCATAGTGGTTGTATCAATTTACATTCCCACCAACAAGCAGGAGGGTTCCCTTTTCCCCACACCCTTTCCAGCAATTATTATTCCTAGATTTTTTGATAATGGCCATTCTGACCCATGTGAGGTAATACCTCATTGTAGTTTTGATTTGCATTTCTCTAATAATTAGTAATGTTGAGCATCTTTTCATGTGTTTGTTGGCCATCTGTATGTCTTCTTTGGT
Source organism: Pseudorca crassidens (assembly GCF_039906515.1). Taxonomy (NCBI): domain Eukaryota; kingdom Metazoa; phylum Chordata; class Mammalia; order Artiodactyla; family Delphinidae; genus Pseudorca; species Pseudorca crassidens. The sequence goes on from NC_090296.1 coordinate 130,740,105, forward strand.
GAAATGTCTGTTTAGGTCTTCCACCCATTTCTTAATTGGGTTGTTTGTTTTTTTGATATTGAGCTCCATGAACTGTTTGTATATTTTGGAGATTAATCCTTTGTTGTTTCATGTACAAATATTTTCTCCCATTCTGAGTGTTGTCTTTTCATCTTGTTTATGGTTTCCTTTGCTCTGCAAAAGCTTTTCAGTTTAATTAGGTCCCATTTGTTTATTTTTGTTTTTATTTTTATTAGGAGGTGGGTCAAAAAAGATCTTGCTGTGGTTTATGTCAAAGAGTGTTTTTCCTATGTTTTCCTCTAAGAGTTTTATAGTGTCTGGTCTTACATTTAGGTCTTTAATCCATTTTGAGTTTACTTTTGTGTATGGTGTTAAGTAGTGTTCTACTAGTTTTCTGGTGGCATCTTTAGGATTTTCTATGTATAGTATCATGTCATCTGAAAATAGTGACAGTTTTACTTCTTTTCCAATTTGTATTCCTTTTGTTTCTTTCTCTTCTCGGATTGCTGTGGCTAGGACTTTCAAAACTATGTTGAATAAGAGTGGCAAGAGTGGACGTCCTTGTCTTGTTCCTGATCTTAGTGGAAATGCTTTCAGTTTTTCACCATTGAGAATGATGTTTGCTGTGGGTTTGTCATATATGGCCTTTATTATGTTGAGGTAGGTTCCCTCTATGCCCATTTTCTGGAGAATTTTTATCATAAATGGGTGTTGAATTTTATCAAAAACTTTTTCTGCATCTATTGAGATGATCATATGGTTTTTATTCCTTAATTTGTTAATATGGTGTGTCACATTGATTGATTTGCATATATTGAAGAATCCTTGCATCCCTGGGATAAATCCCACTTAGTCATGGCGTATGATCCTTTTAATATGTTGTTGGATTCCGTTTGCTAGTATTTTGTTGAGGATTTTTGCATCTATGTTCATCAGTGATATTGGTCTATAATTTTCTTTTTTTGTGATATCTTTTTCTTGTTTTGCTATCAGGGTGATGGTGGCTTCGTACAATGAACTTGGGAGTGTCCCTCCCTCTGCGATTTTTTGGAAGAGTTTGAGAAGGATAGGTGTTAGCTCTTCTCTAAATGTTTGATAGAATTCGCCTGTGAAGCCGTGTGGTCCTGGACTTCTGTTTGTTGGAGGCTTTTTAATTACACTTTCAGTTTCATTCGTTGTGATAGGTCTGTTTATATTTTCTAATTCTTCCTGGTTCAGTCTTGGAAAATTGTACCTTTCCAACAATTTGTCCATTTCTTTGTGGTTGGCAATTTTATTGGCATATAGTTGTTTGTAGTAGTCTCTTATAATCCTTTGTATTTCTGTGGTGTCAGTTGTGATTTCTCCTCTTTCATTTCTAATTTAATTGATTTGTATCCTCTCTCTTTTTTTTGGTGGGGGGGTACATGGGCTTCTCACTGTTGTGGCCTCTCCCGCCGCGGAGCACAGGCTCCGGACGCGCAGGCTCAGCGGCCATGGCTCACAGACGTAGCCGCTCCGTGGCATGTGGGATCTTCCCGGACCGGGGCACGAACCCATGTCCCCTGCATTGGCAGGTGGACTCTCAACCACTGCACCACCAGGGAAGCCCCTCTCTCTTTTTTTCTTGATGAGTCTGGCTTAGGCTTTATCAATTTTTTTATCTTCTCAAAGAACCAGCTTTTAGGTTTATTGATCTTTGCTATTGTTTTCCTCGTTTATATTTCATTTATTTCTGCTCTGATCTTTATGATTTCTTTCCTTCTACTGACTTTGGGTTTTCTTTGTTCTTCCTCTAGTTGCTTTAGGTGTAGCATTAGATTGTTTATTTGAGATTTTTCTTGTTTCTTGAGGTGAGATTGAATTACTATAAACTTCCCTCTTAGAACTGCTTTTCCTTCATCCCATAGGTTTTGGGGTGTCGTGTTTTCATTGTCATTTGTCTCTAGGTATTTTTTGATTTCTTCAGTGACCTCTTGGTTATTTAGTAGCATAATGTTTAGCCTCCATGTATTTGTGTTTTTTACAGTTTTTTTCCTGTAATTGATTTCCAGTCTCATAGCATTGTGGTCAGAAAAGATGCTTGATAGGATTTTAATTTTCTTAAATTTTCCAAGGCTTGATTTGTGACCCAAGATGTGATCTATCCTGGAGAATGTTTTGGTGTGCACTTGAGAAGAAAGTGTATTCTGACGCTTTTGGGTGGAATGTTCTATAAATAGCAATTAAATCTATCTGGTCTATTGTGTCATTTAAAGTTGGTTTTTCCTTATTTATTTCCTGTTTGGATGGTCTGTCCGTTGGTGTAATTGGGGTGTTAAAGCCCCCTACTATTGTGTTACTGTTGATTTCCCCTTTCATGGTTGTTAGCATTTGCCTTATGTATTGAGGTGCTCCTATGTTGGGTGCATAAATATTTGTAATTGTTATATCTTCCTGGATTGATCCCTTGATCATTATGTAGTTTCCTTATCTCCTGTAACAGTCTTTATTTTAAAGTCTATTTTATCTGATACAAATATTGCTACTCCAGCTTTCTTTTGATTTCCATTTGCATGGAATATCTTCTTCCATCTCTTCACTTTCAGTCTGTATGTGTCCCTAGGTCTGAAGTGGGTCTCTTGTAGACAGCATATACATGGATCTTGTTCTTGTATCCATTCAGCCAGTCTGTGTCTTTTGGTTGGGGCTTTTAATACATTCACATTCAAGGTTATTATCAATATGCATGTTCCTATTACCTTTTTCTTAGTTGTTTTGGGTTTGTTATTGTGGGTCTTTTCCTTCTTTTGTGTTTTCTGCCTAGAGAAGTTTCTTTAGCATTTGTTGTAAAGCTGGTTTGGTGGTGCTGAATTCTCTTCATTTTTGCGTGTCTGAAAAGCTTTTGATTTCTCTGTTGAATCTGAATGAGATCCTTGCTGGGTAGAGTAATCTTGGTTGTAGGTTTTTCTCTTTCATCACTTTAAGTATATCCTGCCACTCCCTTCTGGCCTGCAGAGTTTCTGCTGAACAATCAGCTGATACCTTTATGGGGATTCCTTTGTATGTTATTTTTTATTTTTCCCTTGCTGCTTTTAGTATTTTTTCTTTGAGTTTAGTTTTTGTTACTTTGATTAGTATGTGTCTTGGTGTTTTTCTCCTAGGGCTTATCCCTCAGGACTGTCTGCACTTCCTGGATTTTTGTGACTATTTCCTTTCCCACTTTAGCGAAGTTTTTGACTATAATTTCTTCAAATATTTTCTCAGACCCTTTCTTTTTCTCTTCTTCTTCTGGGACACCTATAATTCGAATGTTGGTGCGTTGTTGTCCCAGAGGTCTCTGAGGTTGTCTTCAGTTCTTTTCATTCATTTTTCTTTATTCTGCTCCTCGGTAGTTATTTCCACCTTTCTGTCTTCCAGCTCACTTATTCGTTCTTCTGCCTCAGTTATTCTGTTATTGATTCCTTCTAGTGTATTTGTCATTTCAGTTATTGTGTTGTTCATTTTGGTTTGTTCTTTAGTTCTTCTATATCTTTGTTAAACATTTCTTGTATTTTCTCAATCCGTGCCTCCATTCTATTTCCGAGATTCTGAGTCATCTTTACTATCATTACTTTGAATTCTCTTTCATGTAGATTGCCTATTTCCTCTTCATTTATTTGGTCTTATAGGTTTTTACCTTGCTCCTTCATCTATGGCATATTTTTTTTGCCGTCTCTTTTGTTTTTGTTTTTTTTTTTGATGGGTGGGATTGTGTTCCTCCTGTCTTACTGGTTGTTTGGCCTGAGGCTTCCTACACTGGAGTTTGTAGGCTGTTGGGTAGAGCTGGATCTTGGTGCTGAGATGAGGACCTCCAGGAGACCTCACTCTGATGAATATTACCTGGGGTCTGAGGTTCTCTGTTAGTTCAGTGGTTCAGACTCAGGGGTCCCACTGCAGGAGCTTTGGCCCGACCCCTGGCTCATGAACCAAGATCCTGCAAGCCATGTGCGGTGGCAGTTCGCTTGGGGGTCCTCCTGTCTCCTTGGGCATCGAGGTCCCCACCAAAGCTGGTTCTTTGAAAAGATAAACAAAACTGATAAACCTTTAGCCAGACTCATCATGTAAAAATGGGAGAGGGCTAAAGTCAATAAAACTAAAAATGAAAAAGAAGTTACACCTACATCACAGAAATACAAAGGATCATAAGAGACCACTAACAGACAACTATATGCCAAAAAAAATGGACAACCTGGAAGAAATGGACAAATTCTTAGAAAGGTGCAGTCTCCCAAGACTGAACCAGGAAGAAATAGAAAATATGAACAGAATAATCCCAAGTACTGAAATTGAAACTGTGATTAAAAACTCCCAACAAACAAAAATCCAGGACCAGATGGCTTCACAGGCGAATTCTATCAAACATTAGAGAAGAGGTAACACCTATCCTCAAACTATTCCAAAGAATTTTCCCAAACTCACTCTATGAGGCCACCATTACCCTGATATCAAAACCCGACAGGAACTTCCTTGATGGTCCAGTGGGTAAGACTCCATGCTCCCAATGCAGGGGGCCCTGGTTCGATCCCTGGTCAGGGAACTAGATCCTGCATGCCTGCATGCCACAACTAAGAGTTCACATGCCGCAACTAGGAGTGCATGCCAGACACCGGGAACTCTGCTCAATATTCTGTAATAATCTAAATGGGAAAAGAAGTTGAAAAAGGATAGATACATGTACAGGTATAACTGAATCACTTTGATATACACCTGAAACTAACAACATTGTTAATCAATTATGCTCCAATATAAAATAAAAATTAAAAAAAAAGACTGTACTGTGATGAGGGCTACAAATGGAAAATACATATCGCAATGAGAAATGATCTGACTTGGGATGCCTAACTTACCTATACTCTGTAGCCACAGATTCCACTTTTGTGAAATGTGAGAGTTGGAAACATTAGGAAGTAATTTAGAGATGAAATAACTTCACCGCAAACCAGGAGAGTCTTTCCAGTTTTCAGTGTTAGTACCTGTTCCTGACATGCTTCTCAGTAGAAAGTCCTCCTTGGGGGTCTAATGGTAATGTGAAAACACAGACCTTAACAAATGTCTTAGGGAACTTTATTGGCCCCACACTGCCTTTTTAGCATCACAGGAGGAAGTAATACAATACCATGAGACCAGCTTCTGGAGTAAATTTCTGCAAATGTTGATATAGGGTAAGCCCCCTTCATTTTTTTTTTTTTTTCCTGTACGTGGGCCTCTCACTGCTGCGACCTCTCCCACCACAGAGCACAGGCTCCGGACGCGCAGGCCCAGCAGCTATGGCCTACGGGACAAGCCGCTCCGCGGCATGTGGGATCTTCCCAGACCGTGGCACGAACCCTTGTCCCCTGCATCAGCAGGCGGACTCTCAACCACTGCGCCACCAGGGAAGCCCAAGCCCCCTTCATTTTAAAATATTTATTCCAAACCTCCTTTCAGTTTATTCCAGGCCTCTTCTCACCATAATCAAAACAATTTGTAAACCCCATGATAAAAATAGGACTTGTAATAAAAAAAATGTAAGAGAAGCGAGCTTGCCAGTGCAACCTCTGATTTGGAAGATGTAGTCCTTAGCTTCTTCAGTGTCCCAAACCACCCTGGACTTGGTGAGTTGTAACAACCACATATCCCTACTATTCTGCTGGGCTTGGCACAGTTGATCTTGGCTGCACTCACTATGCATCTGTGGGTCAGCTTGTGGGTCAGCTAGAGACTAGCTGGACCCAAATGGCCTCACTCATGTCTGGCAGTTGGCTAGCTATCTGCTGGGGCAACAGGTGTTTCTTGATCTCCAGCAGGCTACTCGGGCTCGTCCACATTGTGGTTCAATTCCGAGCGCAGTGCCAAAGCATTTCAAGTTTCCATTTGCTTCACATTTTGCTACCATCTCATTGACCAAAGCAATTTTAAGGCTAGTTCTGTTGCAAAGGATGGAGGAAGACTCCACCTCTTGATGGGAGGAACCGTCAAGCCACTGTGCAAGGGTAGAGATGCAGCAAGGGGAAGAAACTAGCCCTTTGCAGTAGTGGTGTAAATCCTCATGGGTCTTGTAACATCCACATTTTAGTCTCTGAAATCTCTCCAGTCTGGGTTAAAGCTGCCCCAACCCAGTCCTTGAGACCATTCCCAAGATTTACAATCAAGAGAATTGCTTAGCACACATGAAGACTCCTGCTCTGACAAGTACACTACGCCCCAATCCCAAAAGGAGCCTAGATAATGGCCTGCATGAGTCAGGGCTCCAGCAGGAAACATGGCACATTCAGACTGGGTGGCTGAGGAGTGGTCGATAAAAGAGCTATTTGCAAATGTGTGGGTGGGGTTTAGAGAAACTTACCCAAAAACTGGCTTCAACTCTTGGTAGGTGTCGAACCAAAAGATACAACCAAGCCAAAGATCAGGAGAAGGAAGGATTTATTACTTGCAGCAATTAAGGAGAACACTGGGGATTATCCCCGAAGTGGTGTCTCCTAGAATAGCAAAACTGGGGAAGTTTTAAGCTAAGCATACCTGCATATTCATGAAGAGGTTTGGGCGGTTGACAGAGTCCAAACTGTAGTTGTTTGAAGTCATGAGGGTCAGAAAATGTCAACATCATCATCCCTTAGGTTCCAGTTGATCTGGTGGTTGAGTACTTCAGGCTAATCTTTACCATTGAAACAGAACTGGGAGTCTTTACACCTGATATATTATCTTTGCTGTTGTTACTTCTCTTGCCTGATAACAGTTGTTTTCTGTGTTCCTTTGTTCCCTTAAGATCATTAATTACTGAGATGTTCAAGGGTGAGCATTGTGGCCAGGCTTAGATCACAAAATGGCTTAGGTCAAAAATGGCTTCTGATGTTAAGAAAGCCATGCCTGGTTCTCTTTCTTTCTACCTAATCTGCTTACAAAACCAACAAGGGATGGGCACAGCTAGCAACACTGGGGAGCCATTGATAGTCTCCTCTCCTTTGCCCTCTCCCCACCTAGCAAACCAAAGGTCTGCAAAGAGAACAGTTACCAGAATCTGTACAGTCGACTCGCAGTGACCCAACAAGAAGGAGCTGGAATACCTACTCTGACCCCCCTCTTCTCTTACCCACCAGTGCCTCTCCTTAGCTGAGTTGGAGCCCCTGGGGATGGCGTTAATATCTGCTAAGCTGGTTTACTGATGATTGGACTCAAGGTGGCTGTTAGTAGTTAAATTGTGTACCCCCAAAAGATACGCTGAAGTCCTAACCCTGGGAATGTGTGACCTTATTTGGAAATAGGGTCTTTGTAGGTATGACCAAGTTAAGATGAGGTCATACGAGGTCATGTTTAGGATTGAGGTGGGCCCTAATCCAATGTGACTAGTGTGTTAGTCTGCTAGGGCAGCCATAACAAAGTACCCCAGATAGGGTTGCTTAAGCTGCAGGGTTGTATTCTCTCACAGTTCTGGAGGCTGGAAGTTGAAGATGGCGTCAGCAGTCTTGCTCTCCTCTGAGGCCTCACCCCTTGGATTGCAAGACAGCTGCCCACTTGCTACCTCTTCACATGGTCTTTTTTCTCAGGGCGCTCATCCATCTTGTTTCTGTGTGTCCTAATCTCTTCTTATAAGAATACCTGTCAAATTGGATCAAAGCCCTCCCTAAATGCCTTATTTTAAAATAATTACCTCTATCTATAAATACCCTATCTCCAAATGCAGTCACATTCTGAGGTACTAGAGGTTAAGGCTTCAGCATATAAATTTGGGGGGAACACAGTTCAGTTCATAACAGTTCAGCTCATCCTTATAAGAAGAGGAGAAGAGACACAGACCCAGAGAGAAGAAAGCCATGTGAAGACGGAGGCAGAGACCGAGTGATTTAGCCACAAACCAGGGGATACCTGGAGCTACCAGAAACTGAAAAAGGCAAGGAAAAATCCTCCCCTAGAGGCTTCAGAGGGAACATGTCTGTGCCAGCACCTGAATTTTGGACTTCTAGCCTCTAGAACTATGAGAGAAAAAAATTCTGTTGTTGTAAGCCATCCAGTTTGTTCTAACTTGTTATAGCAGCCAAAGGAAGCCATAGTCAACATGGTCGAAGTGTTGGAATTTCCCAGACATTTAACAGAGGATGTTTCAAGAGACACAAATGTTGTGTGGATCTACTCTGTGCACGCCCTAATGATACCCTCCAGTGGTGGCCCAGGAGATCCACCATCAAAGTATTAAAAAAGGTGCTGGGCTATTGACAACCTAAGTGTCCATCATCGGATGAATGGATAAAGAAGATGTGGCACATATATACAATGGAATATCACTCAGCCATAAAAAGAAACGCAATTGAGCTATTTGTAATGAGGTGGATAGACCTAGAGCCTGTCATATAGAGTGAAGTAAGTCAGAAAGAGAAAGACAAATACCATATGCTAACACATATGTATGGAATTTAAGAAAAAAAATGTCATGAAGAACCTAGGGGTAAGACAGGAATAAAGACACAGACCTACTAGAGAATGGACTTGAGGATATAGGGAGCGGGAAGGGTAAGCTGTGACAAAGCGAGAGAGAGGCATGGACATATATACACTACCAAACGTAAGGTAGATAGCTAGTGGGAAGCAGTTGCATAGCACAGGGAGATCAGCTCGGTGCTTTGTGACTGCCTGGAGGGGTGGGATAAGGAGAGTGGGAGGGAGGGAGACGCAAGAGGGAAGAGATATGGGAACATATGTGTATGTATAACTGATTCACTTTGTTATAAAGCAGAAACTAACACACCATTGTAAAGCTATTATACTCCAATAAAGATGTAAAAAAAAAAAAAAAAAGGTGCTGGTAACGGGGGAGCACCAGCATTCTTGTATTGCACTGGTGGTGTTCAAAAGGACTCGAGAATAGTGGATATTTTTCATTTGCCCTTCAATATCCACTCTCCACCCTATTCTTGCCCCAAGAGGCTGACCTGTACAAGCTACAGACAGCTCATATATTTAGTTTATTCAAGCTAACCTATGGGAGTGTAGACTCTAGGCCACTTGACTACAGGCTTCGAGTAAGGAGTCTAATAGAGTTGAACACCATTCCCAGCTGCTCCAGCCAACACATTAAACCCTGAATTCCATTTTGAGAAATTTAGCTTCCTCAAGCCTTCTTCTGATACCCTTGGAGTCCACTACCATGGTTCTTCCAGACTCCTGCCAACACAGATGCCTGCGGCCCTGCTTCACTTTCAGTGTTTAGCTCTGCTCTCCACGGCAGACCTCATATTTGTCCATCTGAGACATGTTGGAATCAAACTCTTCCTATGGGCCTGGAGGCACTGAGGAGTGATGGGAGCAAACCCTGAGGGTAATAGGCATCAGCCAGAGAGGCACTGCCCCAGGAGGGTTCATTGAAAGATATAGATGCAGGGGAGGCTGGCTAGGGGTTGGGGTACAGGGAAAGACAAAGTTCGCAGCCTTTTGTCAACCCACATCTCAAGGTCCCCTTCTCTCTCATCAGTTCCCTCAGCATAAGAGACCAGACAGGGCTATGCATTTAATTGGCAATGCAGCTCTGCAGCCTTTACAGTCAGGCCCTGGACTGGCTTCCACCATTTCCCTCCTGCAGCTACAGAGGATGGGGGATTCCATCAGAGCATTCTGATTTCCAGCTGGGCTCTGCATTGACTGTAACTGCCTTCAATTTGTCCTTGTCTCTGGGTATACACTCAAAGGCCATCAGAAGCAGCCTGCTGACCCCACAGTCTTTCTAAACCCTCTCGTTGCCCTTGTGACTGTCTTACAGCCCTTTGCTCTCTCACTGCCTTGCTCTCCCCTCCTGTGCCATCACCAGTGAACGTCTGTGGTGGGTTACCAATGTCCCACTGCTCACTCCTTAGATATGTGAGCAACCCAGTCCCTGAATCCCATTTTGAGGGTCTGTTTCCAAGGCCCACTCCTGGCACATCCTTTGTATGTATGAGATAGGGTCCTGAGTAGAAACAGATGGCACACACAAACTGGGTAATTGAGAAGATCCTAATAAAGGGACTGCTTACAAAGGTGTGGGCAGGGTGTTGGGATGTGAAGAAGGGAGGGTGTGGTAGCTGGCAACCTGAGGGAGACGTTACCACCACTAGGCCTGAGGCAGCAATGGGGCGAGTGGAACTGGAGCCCTGAACAGAGGGATCACAGAGGACTGTACCACGTCCTACAAATGTTCTGCCTTGGGGTGGCTTACACTAAATGGTATTAATACAAGAGGAATGTATACTGAGGGCAAAGAAAGGAGGGCATAGGCCTCAGGCAGCTCCTGTTAATAAGTATTTAACATGGTTCTGAGTTTCTTAGCAGCCAAGGCCAAAAGGGAAACACAAAGTTTTTGCTTCTCATTACTAAAAAATAGAAAGATGTCACACCCTTTGCTGGAAGAAAGTTTATCCTGTTATTAAATTTTAAAACAAATTTCAGACATAAAAATTTAATGGAAGAGAAACATGCTAGAAAGAATAGTCAGTGTCCTCAAGAACAGGTTTATGGCAAATTCAAACATGGCTTTCAATACAAACGAGCCAAGAATGCTGGTCTTTCTTGTGAAGATGTAACTTGAATGTACACTGCAGTGGAGACAATATTTGTGTTTGGTCATAACTGGCTAGGACAACCAGTAGGCTTCAGCTTATTGATAGGTAGTAGCTGCCTGGAGTTGTGTGTGGAGAATTGCCTGGTTCAGAGGACTATTATTAGATGCTACCATGACCAGTAGACTGGGGTGTGGAGATATGCATAGAGGAGATAACCCAGCCCTGGGCAAGCTGACATGGGCCAGTGATCAAATTCAGCTTAGGAAAGAATCTATGCTACCTAACAGAGTGGATGGATAGCTTACCCCTTTATACAGAGATTTTCAATCACTCCTGCCCTCACTTCAGCATGTCTCTCCCTATGTCCATGAAAATCCCCAGGTTTACCCACAGTTCCCAGCAGTGGCTATAACTACACACTTTCTTCACTGGCAGAAACCACAAGTGAATGGAAGTGATGTCACAGTAGGGATAACCTCATATCTGTTTTAATTTACATTTTTACAAGTAAGTAAATTTATAGATTCTGCATTTTATGTCATGTTTATAAAGGCTTTGTCTACTCCAAGATTACCCCATTCTACCAGTACCTAGTTGTTGAAACTTTTGATCCCTCTAGAAATTACTTTGATATACAGACGAAAAAGAGATCTAACTTGTTTTTTTTCCCAATTGCCACACAGTTGTTCATCTTTCCTTCACTTTTTTTTTTTTTTTTTTTTTGCGGTACGCGGGCCTCTCACTGCTGCGGCCTCTCCCGTTGCTGAGCACAGGCTCTGGACGCGCAGGCTCAGCGGCCATGGCTCACGGGCCCAGCCGCTCCACGCCATGTGGGATCCTCCCGGACCGGGCACAAACCCGCGTCCCCTGCATCGGCAAGTGGACTCTCAACCACTGCGCCACCAGGGAAACCCTTTCCTTCACTTTTATACTAAATCTCCAGATGTATTTAGATTTACTTTGGTCTCTGTTCTGTTGTATTTATCTCTATATATACATGCATTGCGTCCCCACCCAAAGGTATGTTAGAGTTGTAACCCCCATGACCTCAGAATGTGAGCTTATTTAGAAATAGGGTGTTTGTTAGTTAAGATGGGGTCATACTGGAGTAGGGTGGGCCCTAATCCAAATGACAGGTGGCCTCATAAGAGAGAAATTTGAATACAGACACGAGACACACAGGGAGAGCCCCATGTGAAAATAGGTGGAGTTGGAGTGATGTAGCTGCAAGCCAAGGATTGATGGTCACCACCGAGAAGCTAGGAGGAGGCAGGGAAGGATTCCACACAGTGTCTCAGAGGGATTTTAGACTTCTAGCCTGCACAACTGGGAGAGGAGAAATTTCTCTGGTTTTAAGCCACCCAGTTTGTTATGGAAGCCTTAGAAAACTAATAAAATGCATCAACACCACACTTTAATTTTAAGTAATTAATGAGGTTTTAATATTCTTTAGTGTGTAATGGGGACTGTCATCCTTCATTGCTCTTTTATGGAATTTTTCTAATTATTTATTTTTTATTTTTCTATATGATCTTTAGGAACAGCTTGTCTAGTTTTCCCCCAAAAAATACTATTAATATTTTTATTGGGTTTATATTGACCTTTTTAAAATAATTCTGTGAGAATCAGCATTTTTATACTATAGATTCTTTATGTCTAAGGGCATAATGGATAAATATGACCGCATAAGAATAAAACATTTCTGCCTGACCACAACAACCACAAAGTTGAACAACAAATTGGCAAATCATGAACCAATAAAAAAGAAGACTAACAAGTCAATAGAAAAATATATTAAGAACACAAATAGTGTGCTTCATGGAAAAGAAAATTCAAATGGTTTCTAAAGATATGAAATGATGTTCAACCGTATCCATATATAAATGGAAAACAATGAAATATCTTTGAAATTCCTTTTTTCCCCCTGGAAAAACTGGAAAATGTAAAAAAAAGTTCAATAATATATATTGGCAAGGGTGTGGGGAACCAGACACCCTTAAATCTCATACATTGTTGATAAGAGTGTATGTTAGTACAACCTGTACAGAAAGCAAATTGAATATATCAGAATTTCAAACTCTTCAACTCATTATTTCTTCTTCTAGAAATGTATCCTAAGATGAATGCATTCACACAGAAGTTGTGTAAAAGAATATTCTTGGGTACATCGTACAAAAGATTGGTATACCTAATATTATACAATCGTGGAATATCTGTACAGCAGAGTACTAAGTAGCTGTGACTGTGAATGAGCTAAGTATGGCCATAGAACGAGTTATATTAAGTGAAGAAAGTGGGTTGAAGAACAGTTTGTATAGGATGCTGACATTGAGTTTAAAAGGGAGGATACACACACACACACACACATACACACATGTGTTTGGATATGCATAGACTAATCTCTAGATCAATACAAAGGAAATCGACTGAGGTGTGTGCTGCTGGGGAAGGAAGCTGAAAGGTTGAAGAGCAGAATGAGAAGAAAGACATTTCCACCCCTTTCTACCTTTTTAATTTTATCCCCATGTGCATACATTACCCATTTAAACAAAAATGTAAATTTTTGGTTTTTAAACACCTTATTGAAATATAAAAATACATACAGAAAAGTGCACACATAATAAGTGTGCAGCTCAATGAATTTTCACAAGATGATTACATCCAAGTAACCAAGGACCCCAAACAATATTTTGGGTTTTTTTTTAATCTTTTAAATTAGATTTTCAACATTATTCAGTTTATTTTTTATTTTATTTTAGTTTTTAATATTTATTTATTTGGTTGCACTGGGTCTTATTTGTGGCATGCCGATCTTTGTTGTCGCATGCAGGATCTTCTGTTGTGGCATGTGAACTCTTAGTTGTGGCATGCATGTGGGATCTAGTTCCCTGACCAGGGATTGAACCCCGGGCCCCCTGCATTGGGAGCACAGAGTCTTAACCACTGGACCACCAGGGAAGTCCCCTAAACAATATTTTAAATATAGATTTAATCCATTCACAAATTTCAGGAGCTTGAGTATTATTAATAAACATATTTATTTGAAAAATATGTTTCAACCACTTACAAACTTCTAGAGCTTGGCTATTACTAGTGAAAGACAAAACTACTTTTGGAAAATGCCAAAATAATAATAATGATCATAAGAACAGGAAGCCTTTGCATTTGTCAGGTGCTTCATAGATTTCAGAGCACTTCACAGCCTTTCATCTACTGGCCCAGAGAGAGAGACAGGGTCAGAATTATTACACCCATTTGACAAATGAGGAAACTGGTTCTAGGAGGAAAGGGGATTTGCCCTAAGGGAGAAGAATGCTGGCATGCCAACAGGCTTCCCTGAACCCTGCTGCCCCAGGTGGGCTGGAGTAAAACCACAGAGAGGAGACAAAAGGAGAGACCTAGGAATGACCTTGTTACTCTTGTTCTATCTGCACCAGTAAGTAAAAACTAACATCTAGTAACTCACAAAGTGATTTTACATCCCTCATGTGGTTTAGCCCTGTGAAATAGATTACTCCCTATTTCTCATGATCCATGAGAAAACTGAGATTCAAAAATGCAAAGTTGCTTGCTCATAAGTGGCAGAACAAAATTCAAAGAAAGAAAAAAATTTTACATTGTACAAGCCTCGTGACTGACATCTGCTGCTGTGACCCTCAAGTGGAGGGGTGGGGGATCCTGAGACGAGAGTCTGGCAATTTGGTCATCCTCTCTCTTTTTCTACATGTTCCTGTAATAGAAGACTGGGTAATCCAGGTTAGCTTTCCTTCTGAAAAGAACTTCTCAAAGCTGTACAAGATAGTTTGAACATTGTTTTTACATCATGCATTTATTAGGCCAAGATGTGGGAAGAAAGTATGGGAACATAGAAAGATGTACAAAACTCTAGTAGGTTTTTTTGTCCTGGGACATTTGTCAGTCTATAAGAGATGTCTGAGAGGCTGGCCCCTCAAGCCTAGAGAACATTGTCTGAATCTGGGGCCTGCCAAGGGTGGGAACTTCCGTGATATCTTAGTGTTTTCTCTTTAGTTAACTAGTTAACAATTCTTTTTAACTTTAAATTTTTTAAAAAATTATTTTTAATTTTTGGCTGTGCTAGGTCTTTGTTGCTGCATGCGGGCTTTCTCTAGTTGTGGTGAGTGGGGGCTACTCTTCAATGCAGTTCGCGGGCTTCTCGTTGCAGTGGCTTCTGTTGTTGTGGAGCAGGGGCTCTAGGTGCTTGGGCTTCAGTAGTTGTGGTACATGGGCTCTAGAGCACTGACTCAGTAGTTGTGACTCATGGGCTTTGTTGCTCCATGGCATGTGGGATCTTCCTGGGCTAGGGATTGAACCCGTGTCCCCTGCATTGGCAAGTGGATTTTTAACCACTGTGCCACCAGGGAAGTCACCTAATTTAAAAAATTTATTTATTTTTTATTTCTGGCTGCACCATGTGGCTTGTGGGATCTCAGTCCCCCAACCAGGGATTGAACCTGGGCCACCACAGTGAAAGCACCAAATTCTAACCACTAGACCACTAGGGGACTCCCAACAATTCTTTATATTAAGTTCTCTCTTTTTGGATTTCCACTTCCAACCAAGATAGGATAGCAGTCACTGGTTTTACCCACCCACTTGAAACAACCAAATAAAATAGATAATAGTTTCAACATACTAGTCATCAGATAATGAAAGACAGTGATCCTAGAAATAGGGGGATAAGCAGAGTGTCTACATGGTTGCTCCAGTTTACTGCCTTCAAAGAGTTTCCAGGACATGGTATAGGAAGAGTAAACCCCAGTGAAACCTCACTCCCAGCACTGAAAAGACAGAGCTGAAAGTTGGGAGAGACCCAGGTGGCTAGAGTTTGCAAGACAGAGTACCAGAAAGAAAAGAAGTGTAGACAGAACTCTGGAGAACTGCAGAGGGTCCCCCTCAAACATTAGCAAAGTACTCTCCACAGATGCATGTGAGAAAGTTATGTGAGGCTGGGAAAAGAACCCCCAAAAGAACTTGAAGGAACAGTATCTGGCACTCACATAGGTCTAGGAATAGTTCCTGTTCCCACCAGCCAGACTGGAAAGTCTAGTAATTAACAGGATGTTGGGTAAAGTACTCAGGAAAGTCTTACCTCAGTAACAGGATAATTGGTCCTACACTGAGCACTACCTTAGCCCTGCCTAACAAGCTGTAAAAGCAAGACCCAAAAGGATTAAACTGCTTCCTGGGAAATTAACTGCATCCCAGACCAAAACTCAAGATTCAAAGGAATACAGAATATCCAGCACCAAATGAGGCAAAATTAATAATCTCTGTCATCCAAAGATTACCAGACATGCAAAAAGACACAAAAATATGACCCATAATGAGGTGGAAGCAGTTGAAACTGATTCACGATTGACAGAGATGTTAGAATTAGCAGAGAAGAGTATAGAAACAGTTATTATAACTGTATTTCATATGTTCAAAAAGTTAAGTAGAGACATAGAAGATATATTTTTAAAAGGCTCAAATAGAACTTCTAGAGATGAAAACCACAATGTCTGAGTAGAAACATATACTGGGTGGCATTAACACTGCATGGGATTAGACATTGCAGAAGAAAAGCTAGTGAACTTGAAGACAGGGCTGTAGAAACAATCTAAAATGAAACCCAGAGAGAAGAAAAGAATTTTGAAGAAAAGAAAAGAAAAGAAAATGGCATCAGAGCTGTAGGGCAACTTAGAGTAGCAATATTAATATGGACAATTGGAGTCCAGGGGTGGTGGAGTGGAGGGGGAGGTGGAGAAAAAGGATTTGAGGGAATAATTGCCAAAATTTTCTAAAATTTTATGAAGACAGTAAAAGTCACATATCTATCAAGAAACATAAAGAAAACTATACAGACACACATCATAAACAAATTGCTGAAAGCCAGTGATAAAGATAAAATAAAAAGGGAAAATCTTTAAAGCAGCCAGAGAAAAAAAAGACAGTACATACAGAAGATCAGGGTCGACAGTAGGTTTATTGTCATAAACAAAGCAAAAGTGTAAAGGGGTCAGTTCATCAAGAGGACACAACAATCATTTATGATTGTTTATGTACCTAATAACAAAATTTTACTGGAACCTGATAGAATTGCAAAGAGAAATGGAAAAATTCATAACTGTAATCATAGCTGTCAATACTCCTCTCTCAATACTGATAGAAAAAGTAAAATCAGAAAGGATATTTTAGACAGCACTATCAATCAACTTGATCTGACATTTACAGAGCACTCCACCCTAAATCAGCAGAATATACATTCTTTTCTCAAGTGCACATAGAACATTTCCCAAGGTAGACAATATTCTGGCCATAAGTCTCAGAAAACGTTTAAAGATTCAAGTCATAGAACATATTTTCTGACTGCCATGGAATTAAATTAGAAATCAATAAGAGAAAGATATTGGGAAAATCCATTTCTCAAATATTTGGAAACATCTAAATAATCCATGAGTCAAAAAATAAACCAAAGGGGAAATTAGCATTTTCAACTAAATGAATATAAAAATACAACATTCAAATTGTGGGGTACTGCTAACATAGTACTTGTTGGAAAATTTATAGCATTAAACACCTATATCAGAAAAGAAAAAGGTCTCAAATCAGTTACCTCTTCTCCTATCTCAAAAAACTAGAAAAATAAGAGCAGATTAAACCAAAGTAACCAGAACAAAGGAATATTGTGTTGGCCAAAAAGTTCGTTCAAGTTTTTCCATTAACCTGAACGAACTTTTTGGCCAACCCATTAATAATTATCAGAGTAGAAATCACTGAAAAAGAAAACGACAGAGAAAATCAATAAAACCAAAAGCTGGTTCTTTGAAAAATATCAATAAAATTGAAAAATCTCTAACCAGACTAATATGGGGGAAAAAGAAATTAATTACCAATATCAGGAATGAGAAAGATAATATCACTATAGATTCTGTAGATATTAAAAGGATAAAGGGAAATATTATAAACAACTTTATGCCAATAAAGTTCACAATTTAGAGGAAATGAATAAATTTCTTGAAAGACACAAACTACCAAAGATTATTCAAGAAGAAATAGATAACCTGAATAGCCCTACATCTATTAAGTAAATTGAATCCATAGTTTAAAACTTTCCCACAAGGAAAATTCCAGTCTCAGATGGCTTCCCTAGTACATTCTACCAAACATGTAAGAAAGAAATAATACAAATTCTACACAAACTCTTGCAGAAAATCGAAGAGGAGGGAACTTTCCAACTCATTGTGTAAGGATAGCATTACTCTGATAAGAAAATCACACAAACATGTTACAAAAAAAGAAACTATAAATTAACATTCCCCAAGATATCCCCCATGAACATAGATGCAGAAATTCTAAATGAAATTTTATGAAGTTGAGCTTTACAAAGTCCTATAATTTATAAAAAGAATAGAGAGTCCATGACATAATGACCAAGTGTGCGTTGTTTCATATTGAAAATGTTCAGTATAATTCACCGCATTAAAAAACTAAAAAAGAAAAACCATATGATCTTCTCAATAGGCACAGAAAAAGCACTTAACAAAACTTAACATCTGTTCCTAATAAAACTTGGTAAACTAGGAATAGAAAGGAACTTCCTCAGCTTGATAAAAGGCATCTACCAAAACCTGACAGCTAACACCATACTTAATGGAAAAAGACTGAAAGCTTTCCCTCCAAGATCAGACATTCCCACTCAACGCTGTACTGGAGGTTCTAACCAGCGCAATGAAACAAGTATAGGAAATCAATTGTATCCATATAGGGAAGGAAGAAGTAAAACTGTCATTATGTGCAGATGATCTGATCATCTATGTAGAAAATCTGATGGAATTTATAAAATGTTATTAGAATTTTTGAATTTAGCATGGTTGCATGATTGATCAGTATGCAGATTTCAATTGTATTTCTATATACTAGCTATAAACAACAGGAAACTGAAATTTTAAAATGATATTATCACCAAAACCAAGAAATATTTAAATTTGAAAAAATATGTGAAAGATCTGTATGTTGGGGCTTCCCTGGTGGCACAGTGGTTGAGAGTCCGCCTGCCGATGCAGGGTACACGGGTTTGTGTCCCGGTCCGAGAGGATCCCACATGCCGTGGAGTGGCTGGGCCTGTGAGCCATGGCCGCTGGGCCTGCACATCCAGAGCCTGTGCTCCGCAACAGGAGAGGCCACAACGGTGAGAGGCCCGGGTACCGCAAAAAAAAAAAAAAAAAGATCTGTATGTTGAAAACTATAAAACTTTGCTGAGGGAAATTAAACAAGACATAAATAGATAGATAGATTATGTTCATGGGTCAGAAGATTTCATATTAAGACAACATTTTCTCCCAAATTGATCTAAAGATTCCATGCAGTATCAATCAGAATTTCAGCAGGCATTTTCGTAGAATTTGACAAGGTGATTCTAAAATTCACATAGGATGTGTAAAGTATTCAGAATAGTCAACTTAAAAAAAGAACTAAGTTGGTGGTCTAACATTACCTGATTTCAAGACTTATAAAGCTACATTAACCAAGACTGTGTAATTGGTCTCAAGGTGAATAAACAGATCAATGGAACAGAATAAAAAATCTAGAAAAAATCTGCAATTCAGTGGAGAAAAGATGGTCCTTTTTCAATAAATGGTACTGGGAAAACTTGATATCTATATGGGAGAAAAATAAACTTTGGTCCAGATCTCATATAAAAATTAACTCAAAATAGTTCATAGACTTAAATACAAACCTTAAAACTATAAAACTTCTGGATCTAGGGGAAGATGGTGGAAGAGTAAGATGCAGAGATCACCTTCCTTCCTACAGATACATCAGAAATACATCTACATGTGGAACAACTCTACAGAACAACTACTGAACGCTGGCAGAAGACCTCGGACCTCCCAAAAGGCAAGAAACTCCCCACGTACCTGGATAGGGCAAAAGAAGAAAGAATAAACAGAGACAAAAGAATAGGGACGGGACCTGCACCAGTGGGAGGGAGCCGTGAAGTAGGAAAGGTTTCCACACACTCGAAGCCCCTTCGTGGGCGGAGACTGCGGGTGGCCGAGGGGGAAGCTTTGGACCCGAGGAGGAGAGCGCAGCCACAGGGTGAGGAGGGCAAAGCAGAGAGATTCTGGCACAGAGGATCGGTGCCGACTGGCACTCACCGGCCCGAGAGGCTTGTCTGCTCACCCACCGGGGTGGAAGAGGCTGGGAGCTGAGGCTCGGGCTTCAGTTGGAGCGCAGGGAGAGGACTGGCGGCGTGAACACAGCCTGCAGGGGGTTAGTGCACCACGGCTAGCCAGGAGGGAGTCCGGGGAAAGGTCTGGAGCTGCCGAAGAGGCAAGAGACTTTTTCTTCCCTCTTTGTTTCCTGGTGCGCGAGGAGAGGGGATTAAGAGCACCGCTTAAAGGAGCTCCAGAAACCGGTGCAAGCCGCGGCTAACAGCGCAGACCCCAGAGACAGGCCTGAGACGCTAAGGCTCCTCCTGCTGCACCAAGAAGGCTGTGTGTGAGCACAGGTCACTCTCCACACCTTCATTCCTGGGAGTCTGTGCAGGCCGCCACTGCCAGGGTCCTGGGATCCAGGGACAACTTCCCCGGGAGAATGCACAGCTCACCTCAGGCTGGTGCGTCACCCTGGCCTCTGCCGCTGCAGGCTTGCCCCGCACTCCGTACCCCTCCATCCCCCTGGCCTGAGTGAGCCAGAGCCCCCAAATCAGCAGCTCCTTTAAACCCGTCCTATCTGAGGGAAGAACAGACGCCCTCCAGCGACCTACACGCAGAGGCGGGGCCAAATCCAAAACTGAACCCCGGGATCTGTGTGAACAAAGAAGAGAAAGAGAAATCTCTCCCAGCAGCCTCAGGAGAAGTGGATTAAATCTCCACAATCAACTTGATGTACCCTGCGTCTGTGGAATACCTGAATAGACAACAAATCATCCCAAATTGAGGAAGTGGACTTTGAGAGCAAGATTTATTATTTTTTCCCCCTTTCCTCTTCTTGTGAGTGTGTATGTGTATGCTTCTGTGTGAGATTTTGTCTGTATAGCTTTGCTTTCACCATTTGTCCTAGGGTTCTATCCGTCTGTTTTTGTTTTGTTTTGTTTTTAAATTTTTTTCTTAATAATTATTTTTTTATTTTAATAACTTTATTTTATTTTACCTTACTTTATTTTATTTACTTTTATCCTCTTTCTTTCTTTGTACTTTTTCTCCCTTTTATTCTGAGCCGTATGGATGAACGGCTCTTGGTGCTGCAGCCAGGAGTCAGTGCTGTGCCTCTGAGGTGGGAGAGCCAACTTCAGGACACTGGTCCACAAGAGACCTCCCAGCTCCATGTAATAACAAAATGGCAAAAATCTCCCAGAGATCTCCATCTCAACACCAACACCCAGCTTCACTCAACGACCAGCAAACTACAGTGCTGGATACCTTATGCCAAACAACTAGCAAGACAGGAACACAATCCCACGCATTAGCAGAGAGGCTGCCTAAAATCATAAGTCCACAGTAACCCCAAAACACACCACCAGACGTGGACCTGCCCACCAGAAAGACAAGATCCAGCCTCATCCACCAGAACACAGGCACTAGTCCCCTCCACCAGGAAGCCTACACAACCCACTGAACCAACTTTAGCCACTGGGGACAGACACCAAAAACAACGGGAACTACGAACCTGCAGCCTGCAAAAAGGAGACGCCAAACACAGTAAGATAAGCAAAATGAGAAGTCAGAAAAACACACAGCAGATGAAGGAGCAAGATAAAAACCCACCAGACCTAACAAATGAAGAAATAGGCAGTCTACCTGAAAAAGAATTCAGAATAATGATAGTAAAGATGATCCAAAATCTTGGAAATAGAATAGAGAAAATGCAAGAAACATTTAACAAGGATCTAGAAGAACTCAAGATGAAACAAGCAACGATGAACAACAAAATAAATGAAATTAAAATACTCTAGAAGGGATCAATAGCAGAATAACTGAGGCAGGAGAACGGATAAGTGACCTGGAAGATAAAATAGTGGAAATAACTACTTCAGAGCAGAATAAAGAAAAAAGAATGAAAAGAACTGAGGACAGTCTCAGAGACCTCTGGGACAACATTAAATGCACCAACATTGGAATTATAGGGGTTCCAGAAGAAGAAGAGAAAAAGAAAGGAACTGAGAAAATATTTGAAGAGATTATAGTTGAAAACTTCCCTAATATGGGAAAGGAAATAGTTAATCAGGTCCAGGAAGCACAGAGTCCCATACAGGATAAATCCAAGGAGAAACACGCCAAAACACATAGTAATCAAACTGTCAAAATTAAATACAAAGAAAACATATTAAAAGCAGCAAGGGAAAAATAACACACAAGGGAATCCCCATAAGGTTAAGAGCTGACCTTTCAGCAGAAACTCTGCAAGCCAGAAGGGACTGGCAGGACATATTTAAAGTGATGAAGGAGAAAAACCTACAACCAAGATTACCCAGCAAGGATCTCATTCAGATTTGATGGAGAAATTAAAGACTTTACAGACAAGCAAAAGCTGAGAGAGTTCAGCACCACCAAACCAGCTTTACAACAAATGCTAAAGGATCTTCTCTAAGCAAGAAACACAAGAGAAGGAAAAGACCTACAATAACAAACCCAAAACAATTAAGAAAATGGGAAGAGGAACATACATATCGATAATTACTTAAATGTAAATGGATTAAATGCTTCCGCCAAAAGACATAGACTTGGCTGAATGGATACAAAAACAAGGCTCATATATATGCTGTCTACAAGAGACCCACTTCAGACCTAGAGATACATACAGACTGAAAGTGAGGGGAAGGAAAAAGATATTCCATGCAAATGGAAACCAAAAGAAAGCTGGAGTAGCAATTCTCATATCAGAAAAAATATACTTTAAAATAAAGACTATTACAAGAGACAAAGAAGGACACTACATAATGATCAAGGGATCGATCCAAGAAGAAGATATAACAATTGTAAATATTTATGCACCCAACATAGGAGCACCTCAATACATAAGGCAAATACTAACAGCCATAAAAGGGGAAATCAACAGTAACACATTCATAGTAGGGAGCTTTAACACCCCACTTTCACCAATGGACAGATCATCCAAAATGAAAATAAATAAGGAAACACAAGCTTTAAATGATACAATAAACAAGATGGACTTAATTGATATTTATAGGACATTCCATCCAAAAACAACAGAATACACATTTTTCTCTAGTGCTCGTGGAACATTCTCCAGGATAGATCATATCTTGGGTCACAAATCAAGGCTTGGTAAATTTAAGAAAATTGAAATTGTATCAAGTATCTTTTCTGACCACAATGCTATGAGACTAGATATCAATTACAGGAAAAGATCTGTAAAAAATACAAACACATGGAGGCTAAACAATACACTACTTAATAACGAATGGTTACTGAAGAAATCAAAGAGGAGATCAAAAAATACCTAGAAACAAATGACAATGGAGACACAACGACCCAAAACCTATGGTATGCAGCAATAGCAGTTCTAAGAGGGAATTTTATAGCAATACAATCCTACCTTAAGAAACAGGAAACATCTCGAATAAACAACCTAACCTTGCACCTAAAGCAATTAGAGAAAGAAGAACAATAAAACCCCAAAGTTAGCAGAAGGAAAGAAATCATAAAGATCAGATCAGAAATAAATGAAAAAGAAATGAAGGAAATGATAACAAAGATCAATAAAACTAAAAGCTGGTTCTTTGAGAAGATAAACAAAATTGATAAACCATTAGGCAGACTCATCAAGAAAAAAAGGGAGAAGACTCAAATCAATAGAATTAGAAATGAAAAAGGAGAAGTAACAACTGACACTGCAGAAATATGAAAGATCATGAGAGATTACTACAAGCAACTCTATGCCAATAACATGGACTACCTAGAAGAAATGGAAAAATTCTTAGAAATGCACAGCCTCCTGAGACTGAATCAGGAAGAAATAGAGAATACAAACAGACAAATCACAAGCACTGAAATTGAAACTGTGATTAAAAATCTCCCAACAAACAAAAGCCCAGGACCAGATGGCTTCACAGGTGAATTCTATCAAACATTTAGAGAAGAGCTAATACCTATCCTTCTCAAACTCTTCCAGAATATAGCAGAGAGAGGAACACTCCCAAACTCATTCTACGCGGCCACCATCACCTTGATACCAAAACCAGACAAGGATGTCACAAAGAAAGAAAACTACAGGCCAATATCACTGATGAACATAGAGGCAAAAATCCTCAACAAAATACTAGCAAACAGTATCCAACAGCACAATAAAAGTATCATACACCATGATCAAGTGGGGTTTATTCCAGGAATGCAAGGATTCTTCAATATACACAAATCAATCAATGTGATACACCATATCAACCAATTGAAGGATAAAAACCATATGATCATCTCAATAGATGCAGAGAAAGCTTTTGACAAAATTCAACACCCATTTATTATAAAAACCCTGCAGAAAGTAGGCATAGAGGGAACTTTCCTCAACATAATAAAGGCCATACATGACAAACCCACAGCCAACATTGTCCTCAATGGTGAAAAACTGAAACCATTTCCACTAAGGTCAGGAACAAGACAAAGTTGCCCACTCTCACCACTCTTATTCAACATACTTTTGGAAGTTTTAGCCACAGAAATCAGAGAAGAAAAGGAAATAAAAGGAATCCAAATCGGAAAAGAAGAAGTAAAGCTGTCACTGTTTGCAGATGACATGATACTATACATAGAGAATCCTAAAGATGCTACCAGAAAACTACTAGAGCTAATCAATGAATTTGGTAAAGTAGCAGGATACAAAATTAATGCACAGAAATCTCTGGCATTCCTATATGCTAATGATGAAAAATCTGAAAGTGCAATCAAGAAAACACTCCCATTTAACATTGCAACAAAAAGAATAAAATATCTAGGAATAAACCTACCTAAGGAGACAAAAGACCTCTATGCAGAAAATTATAAGACACTGATGAAAAAAATTAAAGATGATACAAGTAGATGGAGAGATATACCATGTTCTTGGAGTGGAAGAATCAACATTGTGAAAATGACGGTACTACCCAAAGCAATCTACAGATTCAATGCAATCCCTATCAAACTACCACTGGCATTTTTCACAGAACTAGAACAAAACATTTCAAAATTTGTATGGAAACACAAAAGACCCCGAATAGCCAAAGCAATCTTGAGAATGAAAAACGGAGCTGGAGGATTCAGGCTCCCTGACTTCAGACTATACTACAAAGCTACAGTAATCAAGACAGTATGGTACTGTCACAAAAACAGAAAGATAGATCAATGGAACAAGATAGAAAGCTCAGAGATAAACCCACACACATATGGTCACTTTATCTTTGATAAAGGAGGCAGGAATGTACAGTGGAGAAAAGACAGCCTCTTCAATAAGTGGTGCTGGGAAAACTGGACAGGTATATGTAAAAGTATGTGATTAGATCACTCCCTAATACCATACACAAAAATAAACTCAAAATGGATTAAAGACCTAAATGTAAGGCCAGAAACTATCAAACTCTTAGAGGAAAACATTGACAGAACACTCTATAACATAAACCACAGCAAGATCCTTTTTGACCCACCTCTTAGAGAAATGGAAATAAAAACAAAAATAAACAAATGGGACCTAATGAAACTTCAAAGCTTTTGCACAGCAAAGGAAACCATAAACAAGACCAAAAGACAACCCTCAGAATGGGAGAAAATATTTGCCAATGAAGCAACTGACAAAGGATTAATCTCCAAAATTTACAAGCAGCTCATGCAGCTCAATAACAAAAAACCAAACAACCCAATCCAAAAATGGGCAGAAGACCTAAATAGACATTTCTCCTAAGAAGATATACAGCCTGCCAACAAACACATGAAAGAATGCTCAACATCAATCATTAGAGAAATGCAAATCAAAACTACAATGAGATATCATCTCACACCAGTCAGAATGGCCATCATCATAAAATCTAGAAACAATAAATGCTGGAGAGGGTGTGGAGAAAAGGGAACCCTCTTGTACTGCTGGTGGGAATGTGAATTGGTACAGCCACTATGGAGAACAGTATGGAGGTTCCTTAAAAAACTACAACTAGAACTACCATATGACCCAGCAATCCCACTACTGGGCATATGCCCTGAGAAAACCATAATTCAAAAAGAGTCATGTACCAAAATGTTTATTGCAGCTCTATTTACAATAGCCAGAAGATGGAAACAACCTAAGTGTCCATCATCGGATGAATGGATAAAGAAGATGTGGCACATATATACAATGGAATATTACTTAGCCATAAAAAGAAATGAAATTGAGCTATTTGTAATGAGGTTGATGGACCTAGAGTCTGTCATACAGAGTGAAGTAAGTCAGAAAGAGAAAGACAAATACCGTATGCTAACACATATATATGGAATTTAAGAAAAAGAAATGTCATGAAGAACCTAGGGGTAAGACGGGAATAAAGACACAGACCTACTAGAGAATGGACTTGAGGATATGGGGATGCGGAAGGGTAAGCTGTGACAAAGTGAGAGAGTGGCATGGACATATATACACTACCAAAAGTAAAATAGATAGCTAGTGGGAAGCAGCTGCATAGCACAGGGAGATCAGCTCAGTGGTTTGTGACCACCTAGAGGGGTGGGATAGGGAGGGTGGGGGGGAGGGAGACACAAGAGGGAAGAGATATGGGAACATATGTATATGTATAACTGATTCACTTTGTTATAAAGCAGAAACTAACACACCATTGTAAAGCAATTATACTCCAATAAAGTTGTAAAACAAAAATAAAAGAAAAACAAAAACAAAAAAACTATAAAACTTCTGGAAGAAAATCGGAAAGAAAAATCTTTGTAAATCTTGAGTTAGGCAAAGTTTTCTTAGCTGCAACACGAAAAGCACAATCTAAATTTCTGCACTTTGAAAGATACTGTTTAAGTGGATAAAAGGAAAGTCCACAGTTTGAGAGATTATATTTGCAAATCATATATATGGTAAAGGACTTTTATTCGGATTATATAAAGAAGTCTCAAAATTCAAGAATAAGAATATAAACAACAGGGCTTCCCTGGTGGCGCAGTGGTTGAGAGTCCGCCTGCCGATGCAGGGGACACGGGTTCGTGCCCCAGTCCGGGAAGATCCCACATGCCACGGAGCGGCTGGGCCCGTGAGCCATGGCCGCTGAGCCTGCACGTCCGGAGCCTGTGCTCCGCAATGCGAGAGGCCCCAACAGTGAGAGGCCCACGTACCGCAAAAAAACAAAAAACAAAAACAACAACCCATTTTTTAATTTTTAAAAATATTTAATTATTTACACCTTAACACTTCATGATTTATATTTTTCTTTTTTTTAACCACCTTATTTTTGAGTGTACAATTCAGCAGTGTTAAGTATATTCACATTGTTGTACAACATATCTCTAGAACTATTTTGTCTTTCAAAACAGAAACTCCATCCATTCAACAACTATTTCCCATTCCTCTCTCCCACCTGCTGGCACCCACCCTTCTACTTTCTGCCTCTGTGAATGTGACTAATCTAGGAACCTCATATAAGTGGAATCACACAGTGTTTGTCCTTTTGTGACTGGCTCATTTCACTTAGCATAATGTCCTCAAGGTTCATCTGTATTGTAGCCTGTGACAGGATTTCCTACCTTTCTTTAAAAATTGAAGTATAGTTGATTTATAATGCTGTGTTAATTCCTGCTGTACAGCAAAGTGACTCAGTTATACATATATACATTCTTTTTCTATATATATTCTTTTCCATTATGGTTCTATTTTTTTTAAGTGGGCAAAGGCATTGAACAGATAGTTCACCAGGAAGACATGTGGATGGGTACACAATGAAAAGATCCTCAGCATCATTAGTCATTAGGAAAAAGCAAATTAAAACCACCATGAGGTTCTGCTACATACTTATTAAAAAGGCTAAAATGACTCACTATTCCAGTTGTTGGTGAGGATGTGAAAGAGCTGGAATTCTCACACACTGCTAGTAGGAAAAAAATGGGAAAAGGTTTGGCAGTTCCTTAAAAAGTTAAATCACACTACTGTATGATCCAGTTATTCCTCTCATAGGTATTTGCCTAAGGGTAATGAAAGCACGTGTCTATATAAAGACTTCCACATGAATGTTCATAGCAGCTTTGCATGTAACAGCCTAAGTCAAAATCAGTGCAAATGTCCATCAGCAGGTGAATGGATAAATGCTGGTATGTTCATAGAGTGCAGTGCTACTCAGCAGTAAAGTAGAATGAACTATTGATCCATGCAACAACATGGGTGGACTTCAAAATAATTTAATGCGCATGAAATAAACCAGATTTTAAAAAGTACATACTGTATGATTCCGTTTATACAAAACTATAGAAAATGCACACTAATCTATAGTGATCAGTGGCTGCCTGAGATGGAGGTTGGGGGCAGGGAAGGAGTAGCTTTTGGGAATGACAGATAAGTTCACTATCCTGATCATGGTTTTCTCTGTTCAGATTGCCATAACAAAATACCACCACAGACAGGTGGCTTATAAACAACAGAAATGTATTTCTCACAGCTCTGCAGTCTGGAAATCTGAGATCAGGGTGTCAGCATGGTTGGGTGAGGGCCATCTTCTGAGTCTCAGACTTCTCACTGTGTCCTCACCTGGTGGAAGGGGCTAGGGAGTTCTATGGGGTCCCTTTTATAAAGGCACTAACCCCATTCACGAGGGCTCCACCATCATGACTGAATCACCTCCCGAAAGTCCTACCTCCTAATACCATCACCTTGGAGGTTAGGATTTCACCATAAGGTTTTGGCGGGGGACACAAACATTCAGATCACAGCAGTGGTGGTGTTTTCACAGGTGTATAAAAACTTAACAAATTGTACATTTGAAACACATGCAGTGTATTGTATATCAGTTAGATCTCAATAAAACTTAAAAAAAAATTCTGTTCAAATGACTGGCAAGGTTTCTGTCCCCTGATTAGACCCTGATGGCACAGGTAGTTCTGGTTAGGGATCAGAGCTCTCTGTGGGATCTTTGAGTCTCTTTCAGTTTTGCTTTCTTGACATCACAAAATTTGACAAAGGAGTAAAGCAGAGGTGGTTTGGGCCTGACGTATATTCCAGGCAAGTGTCATGCACAGCTCCCATGTCTGAGCCTAAGTAACACATCTTCTCATCCTTGCTTCTGATGTTTAGCCTCTTGAAACTTGGCTTCATTACTATGAAATATATAGAAATAAAGTGTATTTACAATGGCATAAATGTTCGTTTCTCATTAAACCAAATGAAACACTGACTGGAACATATCACAAAACCCAGAAAATATACAGCAGAAAACAAATTATACTAGTTCAGTTAATTTCCTTCTGTTAACTTCAACATCATTGAAATGTCCTGCAGGGCCAATTGTAGCTGAGGGTCACTTACAGTTTTGGTAATGAAAGAACGTTATCTATGAAATTTCTGTTGCATTTGCTAGACAGGAGGCCACACCTTCAGAGCACCCTCTGAATTCAGGGGTGGGTGGGAACCTTTCTTGGGGAGATACAACCAAGGCAAACGTATGCAGATGACCACACCACCAACAGTTCATATGCGTGCAAAAGGATTAAAGGTGGCTTTTTGAAGAGAATTGCAAAGAAAACATTTGGCTCTCCAGGGTCTGCAGACAGCCTCTCCAGTGTGAACCCCTCTGCAGCTGTGAACCTGGGAAGATGAAGGAGGACATCTACTCCCATATACAATTTATACTGGCTGATACTTTTCATCTGTTGGGGAAATTGACCAATTTCCCACAAGAAAGCAGATATCCATGGATCTCAAAACTATTTGGGTATCAGAATCATGAGGGGGAAAGTGGGGTTAAACCTACATTCCCCCAGAGTATCTCACTCAGTTTCAAAATACAAGGGGCAGATTCTAGCTGACCATTTAATTCAATTCCTATCATATTACAGTGTCACCAGCTATTTAGCCACAAATCAAAGGCCAGGATATCACTTTGGAAAATGCTGGTAAAAGTGTTACCATAAAATAAAATATCTGACCATTATTCTCTTTCGAGTCCAAGATTATAGACTTTCAGGTAACAGAAATAACTCTGTACCACAAGAGGGCGCCATTGTCACAAAGTTCTGGATCTGCTCTTGGCTTTCTTGTTTGGTGCTATAATAGCCTAAGAAAATTTTGAAAGACTGATTTTTTAAAAAACATGTTTGGGGTGGGGGGAAAGACATGGCACGAGGCCCTAAGATTATGGAAGATCCAAAAATTAAGTTCAAGGAGGAGCCAGTACAAAACAAGTGGAGAAAGAGATTCTGAAAGGAGTATAGGCATGTCTATTTTGGTGCTTTGAGAAGGCTCTTAATATTTCCATGTTGGAAGAACACTTATAATGATATGCTAAGGAAACCGGAAAGTAAAAGTTCAATTAGACCTTGGAAATTTTCATTTTAACCAGTTGAAAGAAAATACTTGGTGGATTCTTGCTTACAGTCCAAGACATTCTGGGCCAGGATGTTGGCTAATTGGCTTGGTGGCAGCACTCACAATGTGGTTAATGGGCTCCAGTTTCCACTTCCATTAAACAAGAGCAGTTGCACCAAATAAGCTGTCAGGGAGAATCTATGGTCTTAGTGGTCAATGCTCTGCTAATAGCATTTTAGGGCTTCAACTTGTGGGAAATTGGTAGCTTTTTTGGAGGGTTAGATAGATAATACAGTCACATAATAAAAAATGAGATAGATATTCAAAAGTGTCCATTGGGAACTCTGGCTCATGTCTCTCCTTTCAACCAGCCCCCACCCCCACCCCGCAGGTTTCACTTTTATTTCTTGTGCATTCTTCTAGTGTTTTATTATTAAAAAAAAAAAAAAAACTAGCAAAATCCTTATTCTCTCTGCTTTCTGTCCTACACCTAGTGGCACTCTCTCCATCTCAGAAGGGAGAGGGTTTCCTCACCCTGTTTTACATCTGCAGAGTATCTCATTTTCTGATGGATACAGCGTTGTTTACTTTTCCACTTCCCTCTAAATGGACACAGGTCTAATCTTTTACTATCACAAACAATGTGGCAGAGAATAACCCAGTACAAGTGTCATTCTGTACTGGTATGACTGGAGGAAAAATTCTCAGAAGTGGGGTTGCTGGGTCAAAAGTAAATGCATTTGTAAGTTGCAATTGTGATGAAATTGCCCTCCAAACAGGTTGCAGGACTTGGCTCTCCTCCCAGCCTGTTTCAGAGCCTCCTTCTCCAGACTCCCCAGGAGAATGTCTCATCCCACTGTGTTTATTTTAAACTCCTGTAGAGGCCTCACTGCCGTGTCTGATAACAATCCTTATCACCCATCACTGGTGATAGAAGTGTTTATGACCCTAGCCCAGGCATGATAGTGTAATAACAAGGTGTGTGAATGATTAATGTAGTGGGGTCATTTATCAGGTTTTATGGTGTTAATGTTTTCTGATCCTTGCATTGCACTTTATGTTTTATGGATCTGAATTTCTGCTGCCTCAGTTTATAGCTTAAACCTTCTTCTGCAGCTTGAATTTTCCCCCCATGCAATTTTATGCTTCACTAGACTGTGAGTAAAACAAAGAGAGTTTGAGTTGCACATCTGGAGCATTTCCACTAGGCCTCCAGGCCTGACCACCACTGTGTGCAGCACTCAGGCGGCAATGCTGCGGCCCAGCTGACCAGCGCCTGGTGGTGGTGGTGGGGGCACTCCTTCCCTCCTGAGAAATGGAAACTTTGTCTTTGTGCAAATGCTCCAGCTGTGGAAACTCTGGCACCGTTTTAGGGATTAATGGCATTTCTTGGCAATGGATGGGAAAGGCAAACTTCTCTGCTACACAAGGATTAAGTGTTAGACTAGAAGCAAACTGTCCCCAGACTCTGCAGTGAGGTTATCTCCCAGAGAACATTCAGGCAGTTTCCCAATAGTGCCCGTGCTGGCAGCAGCCAACGTTTTCTAGTTAGTAAGATTACATCCCATCCGGCCAGCACACAGAGTGGTGCTAAATTTCTTCTCTCTGTCTCTCTCCCATACACAGAAACACACACATACTGACTCAATATCTGACAGAAAGAATGGACAGAGCTGATAAGCAGACCAAGGAAGCATGAAGAACATTCTAGCACAACCAGCGTCACATCTACTAGTGTCTGGAAGCCAGAACATAAGCCATATCACTTGCCCTTTCCTGCATCTGGCTGGAAATGCTGCAAATAGAAGGAAACATTGAGCAAAATTCATTAGCTAATGAGGACCTTAAATGTCAGTTTAATAGCAGCATTAATAATAAAGCAAAATTTTATTGGGTTAATAGAGGTTAAGTGGTAATATTAGTAAAATGGTCATTATAGATTTTCTTCTTCGCAGGCGATGAACAGAGCCTTCTGAAAGCATGGATTATGACTCCCTCCTCCACATTCACTGTTTCTTAAAAGAGCCATTTCCAAAGGTTTTTAAAAATTATGAACATTTTTTGCAGGGCCCCTTGTTTAAGGCAGGAGTCCAGGAGCTGTGTCTTTAAAGAAGCCCTTACAGGGAACTCTGTCAGTTGTTCAAGGCTTGCTGCCAACAAACAATTGAGGTATTTACCAAGGGTTTCCAAGAAATTGCTGCAAATTATATGAAATGTTATACCTGTTAACAGGCGTTCAATATATTAAGAACAGGAAAAAAAAATGTAACGCGTGTGGGAACAGAATTGCAATTTGCGAGAAAGTGTTCAGTAACATAGGTTCATGCATGAAAACAGAAAGGAAGTTAGATGATGTGGCATGTCTGGACAAATTTCTCATCATCTGTCTAGAATCACTGAGGAGAAACTTCTAGCATGATCTAGTGCAGGGGTCCCCAATCCCCGGGCCACGGACCGGTACCTGTCTGCAGCCTGTTAGGAACCAGGCCACACAGCAGGAGGTGAGCAGGGGTCAAGTGAAGCTTCATCTGCCGCTCCCCATCGCTCACATTACTGTCTGAACCCCCCCACCCCCCGCCATCTGTGGAAAAATTGTCTTCCACGAAACTGGTCCCTGGTTCCAAAAATGTTGTGGACCGCTGATCTAGTGGAAAGACCCATTTAGAGACAAGGAAACTAAGCCCCTGAGGGGTCTGCAAGCTTGTCCAGGGGGGACTCCCTCAGTGCAAAAGGAAGCCCAGACCCCACACTTGGTGGGAGTCCCTGATCCAGCCCAGGCCCCCGGGGTGGGGGGGGAAGGGTGTGCCTTTAGGAGTCTTCCTCATTGAATAACTCTGTCTATCTGATTATGGTTAACACCACTCCTTTTTTAAATGAGAAAGATGGTTAATGACTCCCTCAACAGAGAGGGCTCCATGGAGGAAAGTTCTTTCCTCAGTTTCCTCAGGTGAAATGCCTATAGAATCTGATCAACCGGACTTCTCACCTTTACAAATAAATAAAGGAGAGGAAGACATGGGGAGTGAGGACCTGCCTCGGCCTTGAGGGGGTTCTGGGGAGGGTGCATGTGTGTGCACTGGGGGCAGGGGTCTCAGATGCACGCCGTCTTCCCAGATCCTTGCTGGTGTTAGCTGTATCTGGGCAGGTGGGGCCGGCCTCTGGATGGACCTCCACGCTGGGCTTTCTTGTCTGGCCCTTTGGGCCTCTGGCTGTCACCGAAGTCCTTGGTTCTGGGCATTTGCCTCCAACTGTGAAATCCCCCCATGTAGGAGAGTTCTGCTTTCTGATCCAGGCCTCTGAGGGGGCCCTTGCTGGGATGCCTGTGGATCCCTCTCTAGGAGAACTGCCTCAGCCAGACCATCCAGCTGTGCAGGAATTTCCCCTCCATCTCCCCAGACTGTACTTGGGAAGCTGCCCCAGCCCCAGTGTGAAGGCTCCTGGAGCCCCTGGCCAACTTCTACAGGACCCTGCCCTCCCTCTTCTCCTCCTGCCCTCCCCTAGCCTGGTATCCCCTACTTTTCGTGGGATGACTTCACCTGTGTCATAGTCTCCTTGACCCAGGTGCTCTAAACCTTCAGGTCCAGTCATTATGGAAAATAGGGTATGCTCTCTACATTATGAAAGACACACTCCCACTGAGTCTGCAGGTATGCAGGTGAGGCTTCTGACCTAGGAACTGAGGGACACCAAGGAGCCAGGAAATGGAGGAGGACAAAACATTTAATTGCCATCACATATTTATGTACTTTTTATTAGATTTTAGTCTAGATGAGGAAATAGAGAAGTTTAAAGCAGGTTAGCAAATATTGAAATCATTATGTCATGAGATTGAACATCTGTATCTTGCTAGATTTGTGCTGTATAGAAATCACTTTGAATTATGGGGCTGCTGCTGAATTTGGGGGATCTGGTGACTATTCGGCATTTGTGGCTTATGGTCTTACTGGAAACCCCTTCGGGTGATTTTCAAGTCTTTAATTCATGTTTACATGTACTGTATTTTTCTCAAGACCACTGTTGGAATCCTGTGTTCACTGAATAATGTGTATTTTATTTTTGGATGTGGATCACCTCCTAGGGAGGGAGCCTGTGGGAACGTGGGTAATGAACTATTTCTGACATAAATCACAAGAGCCAAAGAAAGTGCTGATATCCAAAGAATAAACAAGAGTGACCACCATTCAATTGCAGAGATGATATCTCTCCCACAAGGTGGCACTTTAAATTGTGTAATATTTCAATCTTTTGGTCATCTTAGCAATGAAGAAAGATCCAAAGTTTACCCCAAGCATGCTTATTTTCTGTCCCTAATTCATGGGTTCATTTGATTAAATGAAGGGAAGCTGTCAGGCCCAGGAAAATACTTTGCTCTCTGGGAGTTTCTTTAAAAAACCCCAATACACTGACGACAAAGCAATAACACTAATATTTACATAAACATTTGTTGTATGGGCACTTCATCAGCTTTTGTTACCTTAGCTGCGTTTTGTTTGTTTTTGTTTTTTAAACAAAATGCTGCGCTTCCCTGGTGGCGCAGTGGTTAAGAATCCGCCTGCCAGTGCAGGGGACACAGATTCAAGCCCTGGGAAGATCCCACATGCCAGGGAGCAACTAAGCCCATGCACCACAACTCCTGAACCTGTGCTGTACAGCCCGCGAGCCACAACTACTGAGCCGGCAGGCCACACTACTGAAGCCCAAGAGCCTAGAGCCCGTGCTCCACAAGAGAAGCCATCGCACTGAGAAGCCCGCACACCACAAAGAAGAGTAGCGCCCACACATCACAATCGAAGAGTAGCCCCCACTCGCCGCAACTAGAGAAAGCCCGCCCGGCAGCAAAGAAGACTCAACGCAGCCAAAAATAAATAAATGTATTTTAAAAAATAAGAGGATATGTGTAAAATTTAAAATCCATCATAGAGAATCCGGTTCTCAAAACCTGTCTTTAGAAATCCATGGCACTTTTATGGACGGACTATGTTAAAATATTGACAAAGATTCAGATTAGAGATACTGACTGTCCACATAGACTGTAAATACATTACCTACCATTTCTTCAACATCTATTAAATGCGGGTAGTGTTAGGAGCTTGGACATTAAGTATAGCTTTTTTTTAGCTTAGAAACTAGTGGCAGGGAACAAGGTAACTGAATTCACGGTTCATTCTCCAAGCGTGCACGTCTCAAACGGCTCCTGAACTGTTTATTCTATACGTGCTCGCTCCTACCCACACAGCGGCGCGAACAAAGATACAGTGTGAAATGGGCAGACGCAGGCAAGGTAGCCGGTGAGGTCCGCCTGGCTGAGGGGCTGGGCATGGGGAGTGGGGGTTTATCTGAAGACAGTCTATGCAGGAGGAACGAGTGGTTCGTGGAGAGTTGGCGGACCAAGAAGTCCCTTCTTAAAAATCCCTCCTCAGATTCACGCTACCAATGCATCTTGCAGAACTGGACGGCCGGCAGGCACGGCCCCTCCGAGGGGATACCCTCGGGCCGGTGCTGGGCGCCGCTGCTGGGAGTCCGAGCGCTGGCCGGCGGCTTTGTGGTCGCCGAGAGGCTAACGGGCTGCCGGGCGCCGCGGTCCAAGCCCCCGCCGGCGCCGAACCCGGCCCCACGCCCCCTCAGCCCAGGCGGCCTGGCCGCAGACCGCGCGGGCGCGGCGGGGCGGGGCGGGGCGGGGCGGGGCGGGCTCCGCGCCCGCCCGAAGGGCTGATTTTTTTTTTTTTTTTGGTCAAACTTTGGCCACGTGAACCGCCCCCCATTCACTTTTGCGCCAATCGGGCGACGCGGACGGATCCCGAGAGGGGCCAGGCTCCGCCGCCGCCGGGGCCGCTTCATAACGCGCCGTGCGTGACGTGAGGCACTCCTGTTGCAATGGCGAGCTAAGCCGGAGGATGTGCTGCGGAGGCGCCGGCCACGAAGAGGACCGGGGCGGGCGCAGCGCCAGCGGAGCCGAGCCAGCTGGGGGACGCGGGCTGGGCGGGACGGGGGCCCGGACTCGGCTGCCACTGCCGTCGCCGTCGCGCTGGCCACTTGCCCCCGAGCGCGAGCGGGAGGAGCCGCCGCCGCCTTGCGCCCGAGCCGCCGCCGGCGCGCGCCGGGCATGGTCCCTTCTTAAAGGCACAGGCCGCGGCTGTGGGGGTGGGCGTGCGGAACAAAGCGCCGGCGCGGGGCCTGCGGGCGGCTCGAGGGCTGCGATGGGCACGGCGGGCCCGCGGCGGCCTCGGCGCTGCCCGGGCGGGGCCTCGAGGCGCTAGGGCGGGCTGGCCTCCGCGGGCGGGGGCGGCGGGCTGAGGGCGCGCGGAGCCTGCGGCGGCGGCGGCGGCGGCGGCCCGGCGGGCGGAGCGGCGCTGGCATGGCAGTGCGCGGCCGGCGCGCCTGGCTCAGCGTGCTGCTCGGGCTCGTGCTGGGTTTCGTGCTGGCCTCGCGGCTCGTCCTGCCCCGCGCCTCCGAGTTGAAGCGAGCGGGCCCACGGCTCCGCGCCAGTCCCGAGGGCTGCCGGCCTGGGCAGGCGGCCGCGGCTTCCCATGCCGGAGGGGCGCGCGGGGATGCGCGCGGGGAGCAGCTCTGGCCGCACGGCAGGGCCCAGGATGGCGGCCCGCACGACAGCAACTTTCTCTTCGTGGGAGTCATGACCGCCCAGAAATACCTGCAGACCCGCGCGGTGGCTGCCTACAGGTGAGACCCTGGTCTCCGGGCACCGCCTCCTGCATCCAGCATCCAAGCGGACTGCCCAGCGGGTCTACCCGTGGCCCGTGGGATCGGGATGCCCCGCGGGCGATGTCGGACATTGGCAGCAGAGGTCAGAGGCGGGATGGTGAGCGCAACGTGCAGAAGGAAGGACTTTGGGGTCAGATGGACCAGGGTGGCCCCTCTGGGTGTGGTCCTCACCCTGACGTAAGGGACTTCATCTTTTCTCGTCCGAGTCCTCGCCTTTGTTAAATGAGCCCTAATGAACATTTCCCTCGTAAGGTTGTTGGGAAAACTTAGAACAGTACTTGTGATAGTGATGGCAGTGGGGATTACTATTTGAGTCTCTGAAATCTTCACCTTTACCTTTGTAGAACTAGAGCCCATGTAAGTTAATCTAGAGTCCTTACACTTGTAGGTTTCACTGTTGGACTCATTTCGGTAAATGGAAGCGGGTACCCACTGCATACTCAGCCCCGCCAGTCTGTTGAATAATTGGAAAGAGAACCTTTGGGAAAAGCAGTTCCTGGCCCATGGTAGATTTGGTGTTAACTAACCCAATTGAGTGATGTGTGTGTTATTCGGTGTCTGGGCCCTGGTTGGCCATATGAGTTAGAAAAGTGGCTGGAATCATGTTCAGGATTAACAAAGGGATTAGCCAAAGTAATCTTTAGAAGCGAGAAAGAGAGATGATTTTGGAATGGCAGATTTGTATTGGAATGAATTTGAGGTAGAAGAGGGATGTAGATTCAATAAAGGGATATAATGGAAACCTTATATGTGTGAAGTACAGAAATGCTTACTCTACAGGTAAGATTTGGGATTCATCCAGCCACAGAGCAAACCAATGCGCGAGAGGTCATCTGGGAATGGACTCTTAGAGCAGTCATTGCTGAGCAAGACCAAGCTGGTTGCTGTTGGTTCTTAATTTATAACCAGTATCTTTATAACTTCAGCTTTTAACTCTAGTTCTGGTCTGAATTTTCAGGCATTAAATGTTGTGAGGGGAAGAACATATATGGATCTCCCTTCCTTTATGGGGGGAAGTAAAGGACTGAAAAGGAAGATGAAAGAGCAGTAGAGAATGTCTGCCCTTTCAGTGCATTGATTCCTCATTCCTGTGTGTTTCCATTGGGATCTTGTTTAAGTCCAGAGCCCAGGTTCTGCCAGCAAGGGTCCTGAGTGCCTGAAAAGGTTAGAAAAGGTAGCATAAATTTGACCAAGATCGTGATTTGGGAACCCGCAGATCAAGGTTTTCTCCCGGATCTATCATGAATTATCTGGAATTTTATACGAATTGTGCTTTTTGTTGGTTTTTTTTGCATTGAATTATAGTTGTTTTACAGTGTTTCAGGTGTACATGTGCTTTTTGAAAAAAGAAATGTCTGCATCAGAAAATGAGGATGAGCTGTTTACAGCATGATTTTGAAAGTAAATCTACATGACTCCAGTTTGGTGACAAGTCCTTTGAAATCACAACTTTGGGACAGTTACCAAAGTAGTTTGTTCAAATAGTAAACGGTGTGATTCCCTGCCCCCCAAACAAGTACATTTTCATAGATACCAAATCAATATATACAGACTAGTAGGGGTCCTGGTACACCAGCAATACTCAGAAAATGTATGGCAAACTGGACCTACTATTTAACACTTGGAGATGATCTTTTCCCAAAGCCCATGCTTGAGGCTCTACTCTTGGCCTCCTTTCCAAATCTCCTACCTCATCTTTTTTGGATGTAGGATTTTATCTCATTGTTTATTTTCTTTAAGGCAGTTAGGGAAAAGTAGAAACACAATTTGCCCTCTGACCCTTCTTTGTGGCAACTCTGCCTTTTTGATAAAACCCTTACCAGGAAGTGGTGTATACTATTTAGTAATTCTGTCAGCTTTCCTGCATACCTTTTCTTGTATCTCTCTGATCTTAAGGAGTCATATTAGTTGGAGCCTGGGGGTGGACCTGCTTTGCTGGTTAAGGTCCTCTGCTTCTCAGCCTGTCAACTCTGTGTTTAGACTGGCTGCAGGAGATGGCACAAGACGATTTTAGACTTAAGGAACTTTGGGGGAAGGCCAGAATTGGGATGGAGGTTATAGGATGTAACTTATGCTTATGGCTTTGCTGTGCTTTGCAGCCTGGGCCAAAAAGTCCACATTCAGCTCTTAAATTGGAAATTTCATGCAGTATACAAGTTGGATTAAATCTTCTAGCACAAGGTAGAACTCTAGTTTGGCACTGAGTTTTACATCTCCCTTGAAAGGCAGATTCACTCTTTAGCTTAGGAAAAAACCTCAGTGTTTTTTGTTTTTGTTTATTAAAATAAAATTATTGTTTGGCTTGTGGGTTGAAGGGGATGGCAGTGTTTTTAGTAAGATGGTACTATAATGTACTTTTATGCTAGGATATTGAAAATGTCAGAATTCAGATCTAGGGACTAGAAACTGTCTGAGACCCAGAAAGGAGCTAAAGCCTTCGAAAAATTCAAGGAGATACACTTGTCTGCACTAAAGTTGGTGCACTTTAATGATGGAAGAGCCCATCATTACTGACTTTTACTTTTCAGACCTGCCATATGCTTACAGTGGGGGAGAGGGATCACCAAGAGATGTTAGCAGTGCAGTGACAGCTGAAAGCAGGCAAGAAACAGATTTTAACAAGCAGGCAAAACAAAACTCAAAGTGTAGCCCATCAGAGACAGGGCAAGGGTAACTCCCTCATAGGCACTGAGCAGATACCATAGCTGTTAAGTTGACAGGAGTGATCCTGGTTCATCAGAATGTTCCCATACACTTAGGGTTTGTCCCTTTGTTCAGCAAATACATGCATAGTCCCTTGGGTCTGGATTCTGAGTGTTGGGGAACACAAGAGTGAAGATGCTTGTTCTCATGGAGCTTCTGTTCTAGTGGGAGGGGCTGACACCAAAAAGAGGATTTCAGCTAGTGATGGGTGCTGTGAAGAAAGTAGAGCAGGGTAGGGACAGGGTGGGGTGGTGTCTCTCTCTGTTAGGTTGTTGGGGAAGGCCTCCGAGAGTGTGGTGTTCGGGCCAAGATCTGATAATGAGGAGCCTTTGTGGGAATGTCATTGATGAGCGTGCTAGGCAGAGGGAAGAGTTGGTAAATTACAAGGCAGGAACCAGTTTGCAAAGGAACTTGAAGAAGGTCAATAAAAGAAAGAGGATGAGGCTGATAGTGTCTGGTCTTATGGAATTTTACTCTAAGTGAATTAGAAACGCTTTGGAGGGTTTAGATGGGAAAGGGAGGGCTTGCGTTATATTCTGAAAAGTTAATTCTTGCTATTGTGTGGAGAATAGATTGTAGGGGAGTAAGGAGATGTTAGGAGATGGTCCAGGTGGAGATGAGCATGGTTGGGACTGGAGTGATATTAATGGGGATGGAGAGAAGAGGATGGTTCCAGGATATATGCTGGAGCCAGAGTTGAAGATGTGTTGACAGAATGCTTGTGAGGAGTGAGGCAGAGAGGAATCAAGGATGACTTCTAGGATTTTGCCTTGAAAGAAAGGGTGGGTGGTGGTGTCATTTATTGAGGTGGGAAAAACTAGAGGAGGAATAGATTTAGGGGGAAGGAGGTAAGTCAGCAGAGATCTGGTTTTGCACAGGAACAGGTGGATGTATCCTTAGCTTTATAAATGTAATGAATTTTAAAAAGAATTGAGAAAAGATTTATATCTGAAGTGATTGCAGTTTGGGAGCTCTGAGATTGTCTTAAACTAAAATTCCCTTAGGGTTCTGGGTAGGGTGGTGTTCTACAAATCAACATATAAGATTTTTTTTATTTTTTAACTCATCCACAAAGTATTTGTGTTCTAGGTAATTTCACTTTAAAATGGTACAGTGGTTCCTCCAAAGTTATTATGCTGGTTAATGACAGTTCATCAGAATCCCTGGCTGGGTTCCTTTGTTATTAGCTGCAATTTGTATTTTTTCCATATTTTTTCTTTTTTCTTAGTTACATCATTTGATATACAGAAGTTAGATGTCCATGTAGTCCAGTCTTTTCCTTTCTGGTTTTAGGGTTGTTCTCCCCATAAGCTGAGGAAGTTTATTGCCCTGGAGAGGTTTTTTTTTTTAAAGTAACATGTTTCTGATTCTAGAAGGGGTACAAATCACCTCAACCTCATTTTTACCCCAAATGATACATTGTCTCAGCACCATGTGTTGAATAAGCTCCCATTTCCCTACCAATTTGAAATGCCATCTTCATCATACTCAAAATTCCTGGGTATGTTTTTGGACCTGCTCTTTTGTTTCATTGATCTTTCTGTCTTTTCTTGTGCCAGTACTACCTGTTGAAGTTATTGGAGGTTGAATAATATTTTAATATCCAGTACACAAGTTCTACTTTGTTACTTTTCTGTTTCAAACATTTCTTGGCTATACTTACCTGTTCTTGCTGGGAGAGTTTTGGTGCTAGATTTTTTTTTTTTAATTAATGGTTTGATAAAAAAGAGAAAGCATTCATATTTAGCTCTTTAGTCCATTTTTGTGCCCAGAACACTAAGCTAATTCAACACCTTTTATTTATCTCGATTCTTGCTTCCCTTGCGCTGAAGACGGGGAACTGTTTTGTTCTTTCTCAGAAGAAAGAGGTGGTGGTTCCCCTTCTTTGCCCCAGGAGTGATAAAGGGCACTATTAAAGATTAGCATCAGTCTATAGGGAATTGTGGTAAGAAAGTTTGAGAAACACTAGCTTTAGATATAGGAATCTTATTGCAAAATGTTGTTTTATCAGTTAATGGCCTCTTCCTAATGCTTTAAATGAAGGCAGACTGTTCCTTTTACCAACCTTAATGAGCAGATCTCAGAGTTCCTTCTTTCTTGAACTCAGTAAACCATGTTTATCTTGAAACAGTTTAGAGCAAGGCTTGCTTTCTCAGGTAGAATTCAGTTTGGCAAAAAAATTACTGAAAGGCTTCTATAATCCAAATAATCAACCTGTAAGTGAACTTTTGGGGCACAACCCATTTCACGTTATAAATTACCTGTATAAGAAAACTGGTGAAAATTGTGGTCCTGAAAATGACTTTAGTATTGTGTCATGGTTCCAGATCTTGATGCTCTCAAACAGAATATTCCAAGGATAGTTGTAGTTGTCAGTAGAAGAGTATACATGATTGTGTTTTTATTGCATTGGCAATTTCACTTTCCCCCATCCATTAATTAAGCTGCAGTTTTTGAAAATGGATTAATAATTCCATTCCTGCAGAGTTCATCATCTAGGGAAGGAAACAAGCAATACTGTTGAGTGATAGGGCTCACAGGGTGCCTGGACTAATTACTGTGTGGGTACAGAAGAAAGAGGCCTGCATTGACTTGAGAAGGGGATCGAGGTGGGTCTCACTCACATTCTTACCCCTCTTCCCTTGCATAGTCTTGAAAGATGAGCAGGAGTTTTTGAGGCAGAGATGACAACAGGTTCCTGGAAATGTGGAATAGCAGGAAGTAGTGAAGGGATGATGAGAAAGGGCTGGGATCTGAGAGCTAGTAATTCCATTAGAAATTTTTCCAAAGGAATTTAAAGATGTGTTCAAGGATGTATGTTATGAAGTGGAAATTGCAAGTATCTTTGGTGTCCTGTATTAGGAGCTATGGATCATAATTGATTTCACTAATCTGTCCATGCTGTGATCTACTTCTCTAACCTTAAAAAATGATGTGACCACAACACTGTAAAGCAGCTATACTCCAATATAAAAAAAAAGAGAGAAAAAAAAAAAGATGTGGCTGAAATGTGTTTATTGGAATGAGGAGAGGTTCATAATATATCTTAGTGAGAGTAGGTTTTAAAATTGTATGCCCATATGAGACCATTTTAAAAATCTAAATAAATGTTTGTGTTTATGTGACATAGAAAAGAAAATGTAAAAGAATATACATACCACGATGCTGAATGATTTTTCATGTTGGCACGTTCTTGTATTTTTGAGTTTTTCTACAGTGAACACTTTGTAATAAAGCTACATAACTACAGTTAAAAAAGAAAAAGGAGGTGACAGCTCTTGGGAGGAAATGTGAGTGAAGTTTTGAGTGTGTTAAATTGTAAGTACCTGCAAGACTGCTGAGCACAGATGGCATGTTGGCCCTGGGTTCCCTAGGGTTTCAAGTTAGGGTCATTCTTGTTTCAGTAAATGACAGTTAATCCTGCCCCAAAATGT
This sequence comes from Pseudorca crassidens, assembly GCF_039906515.1. NCBI lineage: Eukaryota > Metazoa > Chordata > Mammalia > Artiodactyla > Delphinidae > Pseudorca > Pseudorca crassidens. The sequence continues at coordinate 130,782,943 of NC_090296.1, forward strand.
AGGGTTAACACATGTATTTGGGTATTGTAAATGTATTTCCTCAGTTACTGTAACTTCACCCTTCCAGGCGATACTTGGGAGAATCAGGTGACAGCGTTTTTAATGTGAGGATTTTTGTATATTCATATAAGTATTCAGTGCCTTCATCTTTTTTTTTTTTTTTTCGGTACGCGGGCCTCTCACTGTTGTGGCCTCTCCCGTTGCGTAGCACAGGCTCCAGACGCGCAGGCTCAGCGGCCATGGCTCACGGGCCCAGCCGCTGCGCGGCATGTGGGATCTTCTCAGACTGGGGCAGGAAGCCATGTTCCCTGCATCGGCAGGCGGACTCTCAACCACTGCGCCACCAGGGAAGCCCCAGTGCCTTCGTCTTTTATTGTCAGTGTCTTTTTGGCTTCTGGTTCTGGATAGAATTGGAGGAAGGTGTTACTGAAACTAAGTTACAGTGTAAAAGTAGTGAAACTGTTCGTCTCACCTTAATTCAGTGTCATTTCCTGAAGCGTTCAGGGCTGCTATATTTTTTCTGTACTTGAGTACATTTTAATGTGAATGATTAAAAATAAGGTGTAGACTGCTCTGATTTGATGTGAACTCTGGGCTTGCAAAACCTGAGAATTATTGAAAATGTAGATACTAATGCCATTAAAATGATTGTCTTGTAAATTGAACCTAGGTGCTGATTTTCTGTTAAACTTTGTTCTGTGTGTTTCCAACCTAATACCAGAAAATAATTGGGCAGGATTTAGAGTGGCAGAGGGACCCAAACATGGAATGAGGGTTTCAGAAAGTAACGTTTGAATGAAGTCTTCTGGCCTTCGAAACCAGACCAAACTCTAAAGGTGTCCTTGACAGGCAGGTCTCAGCCAGGCAGACAGTGGGAGGAGGTGGCTGAAGTGGGTGTAAGCCTTCTCTCATTATCTCTGATGACTGTTCTCTCAGCCTTAGCAGTAGAGGTGGGACTGCAGAACAAATGTGGGCAGACAGGTGTGGGGATGAACAAGCCAGTAGGCTGGCCAGTGGAGGTGTTGGAATCAGACCCCACTTGTGTCATGGTTTCCACATCTTTTAGCTTTGTGATCTCGGGCAAATTACTTACCTGGCTCTGAGCCTCAGTCTTTTCATCTGTAAAACGTGGGTATTGGTGCCTCTCACACCTTGTGAAGTTGTCATAGGTTGAGAGTCTGATGCCCTCAACCCACTGCCCTGCACGCCGTGACTCCTTTTGGGTGTTGGTGATTGGGAAGCGGTCTTGATGCCAGGGAACACCTCAACAGAGGAAGAAGACTGGCTTGCACAGGAGTTGGCTGTGGTTCAGGGTGGTTTTATTGTTTACATTAAACAACACTGATTTTTTTTTCTTAGAATTATATTTGAAAACATTTTGTTTATGCATGACTAAGAATTAGTTGTGTATTTACGCTTCTAAGTGTACAGCAGCAAAATATAAACTGTCAATGTATGCAAAGTGGCCCTCTAAGACTTGAAGCTTTGGAAATGGACCACAAGATCAGAATTTGCCTTCTGCCATTAACACTCCAAATTTTAATTCTTGTGTTTCAAAGAGAGCGTATTTGTGGTCTGTTTGTTGATGAGTATTTCTATTGTTTGCTGTGAACCTAGGCTCAAAGGGCAGGTTGCACTGAGCTGTTAGTACCTTGGAACTGCCTCCTGGGCTAGTGCCCAGGCCGTTGTTGAGGTGGGAAGCTGTAATCCACCCTCCAACATCTTTACTGGGAGAAGGGGCCAGGAAGGCTCTTTAATGCTTGCTTTTACCTTAAGTCTAGTTTTCAGGATTAATGGTAAGGAGTCTAATTTGATTTTTCCTTTAAAAATTTTCCCCAACATTTATGATCCCCGTTATATATTTCCCCACCTACTTCTAAAAAGAATTTGAGATTGCTCATATCATAAGGTCATATCCAGTGAGACAGTTAAAAATTTTAAAAGAGGAAGCCACATATCCGGAAACCACATACACGGAAGGGGGAACCTGCTGCTAAGTGCAGTGCTCCTGGGCTGAATAAGGCTTGTATATCCTGCCGGGGGCATTCCTTCAGTTCCAGGAAAGGCCTTGAGTCCTCATTGGGTAGACTGTCTGGGAAGACCTCAGTTCTCCCAGGCCCGTGGCGCTCTGACTGGCAGTATAGAACTGTCCTCCATGTACTTTTTTGGGAGGATGAGCTAAGATTGCTGCTCCATCACATGGTGCCTCCTGTAAGGGTACTCAGTACATTTGCTCCGTTTCTCTACCATAGATGCAGGGGAGAAACTTCCCTGAGGTCTTAGTATCTGGAATCATTATGTCACTTAACCCCGAACAGTGAGACACAGTCTTGTGACTTCTCTTGGTTGTCTGCCGGAAGGCTTACTACCCTGATTTTGCCCTCCCTGCTACAGGCACCACCTTCATGCCTTGCTCCAACTTTCCTACTTTTGTTTTTCTTTCTTAATTTTCTTGCTTATTCTTTTCATCCTGTGTGCATTTTGGTTAAGTTGTCTTAAATCCTTTCTGTAATAGGGAAGAATATAAATGTATACATTTAATTTCTGTTATCTATCAGTTCTGCAGGGGAAAACTATATTCTCCCTTCCTTCCTTGACTCCAAATTCTGAGGTGATTTGATCATATGAGTCTTTTCAAACTTACCACTGTAACTATCAGACCACATATGTAATAGTGATTTGGGGGGACTCACAGAAAATCTCCCGTTCTTATTTATAAAACTTACTGTAACTATTAAAGTTTAGAAAATGTGAAAGAAAGTACTCAATCTTACTCCAGTTTTCTTTTAGTTTTTCCATTGATTAGAGTAAAAAAATATTTTTATTACACAAGTAAAATTATCTGTTAAATATTTTTATTTCTTTGGATGCTTTTTAGTTTAAAGCTTTCTCCTGGATTAAAATTTTTTTTTTTTTCCCTAACTCTATTTGTTGTAGAAAACATGAAGAAAAGTAAATCCCTTCTGATCCTCTATCCAAAAATAACCATAGTAAACACTTTGGTGTAGAGTTGTACTTTATTTTATTTTGTATGTGTACTTTTGTTCCCTTATTAATCCATATCACAAGTATTCTGTTGTCTGCTTTTAAAATTTACCTGTATATTATGAATGTGTACCCAGGACAACAGTCATGCTGTAGATGTGGTTTCGTACAGAAATGTATTTTATGTAGTTTTTCTTAAAATGACATGAATAGAAATGGAGACTGTTATTAAATCCTAACTCAGCAAAGGCATTCCTCAGCGAAGCTAATGTCCAGCTGCATGACTTAACTGTGATTTAACTTGATATAGGGTCAGTGTTTAGAAGCCTGGAGGAAAGGAAGGTTATTAGCTTGGGACTCTCAGATTTCAGTTGTTTTATCTGTGCTTTAGCAAGAGTTGGTTATCAGTCCATTGAAAAGTGAGCTTTCCGGCAGGGGCCCTTGCAAATGTTCTGTGGTTTCAATTAAGTGAGAGCTCTTTGCTCCTGGTTACAAACGTGTTGATGGCAAAGTTGACATTTGCTTATGAAAATTAAGGAAGCTAACCTGTTTCTGTCTCAGAAGGGGGGCCAGTTTGCTTCTTCAGTACCAGTTCCTTCATTTCTTTGAAATTATTGATGCCCTCCCCCTGCCTTCCCCAGGGTGGTGAATCATGATTTATGTTCCAGAACTCTTTATGGAGCTATTTAAGCTAAAGGGACCCTAAGTAAAAAGATCATAATTTGCCAAGATTGAAGGATTTACAAAAGCTCAATATTAAGAGATTTCCCTCAAATTACCAGTCATTTAAGAACAGAAAAGGGCAATGTGAGGTTTTTCCTTGGGTTACCTGAAAAGGAAAAGATAATAATCAGTGGAGTTACCTTAAAACTGCAGAGAGGCTTTTAAAGATGGTTTGAGATTAGATTGTTTGTTTTTAAAATTAACTGGTTGCTCTTCCTGGACAAATTACACCATTTCAGGTTATAGTTGAAGTATTAATCACATCACTGATGGTTGTACTGCTAGTGCTTCCATCGCTATATTCTATCTGGGGTGGCACATAGGAAGCAGAGCCAGACAAAATGAATTTTGATCCTCAGTCTGATAATGAAAGATTCTGGTGTTTTAAGTGAGAACACTTTTAAAGTTTAAAGTCTTTTTAGACTTCTACCCTGATATTGTCTTGAGATTGATAGTATGATAGAACTCTGTTATATAGCTTGAGTGTCAGGTTTTTAGCCAGAAATAAGAGAAGCAGCATTTTTCACAATGCCTTCACTCTGGTGTGTAATCTTGAGACTGACTATTCCAAGTTCAGCCCACACTTTCCTGTCTCCCCCATTTTTCTTTCAGTACCTTATTTTATTTGCAAACTCTTGTATTCCCTAATAAGTCACACTTAGTAATGCTTACCTCATGCCAGGCTGCCTTCTAAGCTCTTTTAGATGTAATAATCCATTTAACCCTCACCACAACCCTATAAGGCAGGTACTATTATTATCCCCAGTTTACAGATAAGGAAAGTGAGTCACAGAGTAACTTGCCCAAAGTGAAGCCAAGATTTTCACCCCAATAGCCTGATTCCAGAGTCCATGCTCTTAACCATCACACACTGTATTATGTCTCAAGAGCAGGTTTTTCCTCTGAATGTAAGCGCTGTCTTACCGACCCTGTATTCCAAATAACCCCATGATGCTTTAGGATTTTAATGGCTTCTGGAGTTGACTTACTTTAGTACTACTTTGAATGTGGTCTGTATTATTTATTTATTTATTTTTTTACGGTGTGCGGGCCTCTCACTGCTGTGGCCTCTCCCGTTGCGGAGCACAGGCTCCGGACGCCCAGGCTCAGCGGCCATGGTGCACGGGCCAAGCCGCTCCGTGGCACATGGGATCCTCCCGGACCGGGGCCCGAACCCTTGTCCCCTGCATCGGCAGGCGGACTCCCAACCACTGCGCCACCAGGGAAGCCCGTGGTCTGTATTATTAATCACAGAACCAGTTGGGTAGAAGCTAAAGCTAAGTTGATTTTATTCACTACCCTTTTAAAATCAGTTGTGAGATACTACAGACTATTTTGTTTAAAATTATTTCAGAAGTACCATGAACTGTAGTATATTTCAACTCCAGCATGTCTGTGGATTTTACCTCTTAATAATTATATTCTGGTTGTATTTTGATTAAGTTGCTTTTTTTCTGCATGTAGGAATGTTAGTGTGCCTCACCTGGAAATTTCTCAAAGATAAGAGCCAGCTCGTTTCTTGCCCTTTTGCGTGCGCACGCTCATACATATGCACGGCATATTTAAGTCCCTTATTTCACACGAGTGAGCAGTATTTATTGAACTCTATTACTTGCCAAGGACTGAAATTATTTATGTTTTTGAAGAATTGTTCTGCCAAACAAAAATCATTTCTACATGAATGGAGAAATAAGGGGCTTCTTGACTTGGATGGGGGATCTTCTTGGTATAACTTCGTTATCACTGACTTGCCCAGACTGGGAAATTGTCTCCCTCCTGATGATGGTGCTATGTCAGAAGAGTGCATTTAAGTTATATTTTATGTAGGTTGGTGTTCATTCCCATTTTAAAATGGACTTTTCTCTTTGCAGGAGGGGTTGATTTCTCTTTAAATTAATTGCCTCGTTCCTACTATGTTTACATGCATTTTTTCAGGAGCAAATCCTTTGTGAAAATGAAGTACAGTACCTAGTATAGCATCTGTAGTCCCATCAGGTTTCATTTATGCCGAATTCTTAGTTAAGGGTTCTGTAAATGGTATAAGACCTGTAGGTCCATTTTAAATCCATAGGCATTAAGGGAAAAACATTACAACTACTATATTACATCCATTCTAAGATGCACTTTTTTTTTTCACATTTTAACATCTCTGAAGTGAGGATGCGTTTTACAGTTGCTCTCATCATGTGATTATGATTGGCTATACAGGCATACCTCGGAGATAACTGGAAGTTCCAGACTGCTGCAATAAAGCAAATATCCCAATAAAGCGAGTCATAATTTTTTTTTTGGCTTCCCAGTGTATATTAAAATTATGTTTATGCTTATCAGACTGGTCTGTTAAGGTGCAGTAGCATTATGTTTAAAAAGCAATGTACATATGTTAATTTTAAAATACTTTATTTCTAGGCCTTTCTCACTTTCTGAGATGGCCCACACTCTGTGGAGTGTGTTTTCTCTAAATAAATCCACTTCTTACCTATCACTTTGTCTCTCACTGAATTCTTTCTGCGATGAGATGTCAAGAACCTGAGCTTCATTAAGTCCTGAAACCAGGAAAAAGCTGAGAAGCAGCCCTGGGACCTGGGATTGCTCAGACCACCTTAAATCAGCCTCACCGCCCCAGCTATTCTGGAAATTCCTTTCTCCGTGGTAGTTGGCTGGGTGCAGCAGCCAATCTGGCTGTGGCGCTCCCACATGGGTCCGTGAGGTCACAATGAGCACTGGCCAATGGGGATCAAGGAACCAGCAACCAATGGCAGAAGGCACTAGTATCGGCTGGGCCAATGGGAAGGCAGCGAGGCACTCCCAGCTGGGTATGGAGAACGTGGCTCCCCCTCCCGAAGAGAAGCTGGGACCCTCGTGGTCGCCTGATCCTGGCGGGTTGTGGGGTTGGGGGGACTCCGGCTCGGTTAGTATCCAGAGAACAGGGAGAAGCGAGCCACCAAAAAAAAAACCAAAAAAACCCTTTATTTCTAAAAATGCTAACCATTATCTGAGCCTACAGAGCCAACCATCAGCCTCTTTTTGCAGTAGTACCATCAAGGATCGCCATAACAAACATAGTAGTAATGAAAAGTTTGAAATATTGTGACAGTTAAAATTGCGACAGAGACATGAAGTGAGCAAATGCTGTTGGAAAAATGGTGCCGATAGACTTGCTCCTGCAGTGGCTTCCTGCTGCTTTAAAGCATAAAGGCCCCCATCTCTGGAGGGCTGCTAGGCCTTGCAGTTTTCCCCCATCAAGACAGCCCCCCCCACACACACTCTGGGTCTACTTCTTATCCTTGATGTTCACCCGCCTCAGGGAAGCATTCCCCGCTCCCTGTCTGGTTGGTGTCCTTTGTTTGCTCACCTTTCTTGGATAAGTGTATGACTGGCCTCGTGTCGACTCCACATCAGCTGCAGGGTCTGTGTTTTGCTCACCGCTGCATCCCCGTGGCCTAATGCATACTTGGCACTTGATGAGCATTCCAAGAAAATGTATTGAATGAACAATTTTTTAAAAAAAAATTTTTTGTTTTAGAGAGCGGAGGAGTTTGTAGGTAGGGAGTTGGTAGTATCAGAGAATTAACCTGAATATCTAGACTTGGTGCCTTGGCAATTTGGTTTTCAGCCATAGCTAAAACATAGTTATCTGGGAAATATTTTAATACTTCATCATTCTTTTTCATTGGGATTCTTTTGAAAATGAGTTAGGACTTTGCAATACCGGTAGTGTGGGCTTCCGTTAAGGGGAAGCTTTTTATCATCCTTTTGAATGTACATTCAAAGTGATTCAACATGAATCAAGATATGGGAATTTATGGAAATGGGAAGCCTGGAATAAACTGTTCCCTCACTGATGTTTATTTTAATTCCAGAACATGGTCCAAGACAATTCCTGGGAAAGTCGAATTCTTCTCTAGTGAGGGTTCAGACACATCGATCCCAATTCCAATAGTGCCACTACGGGGAGTGGACGACTCCTACCCACCCCAGAAGAAGTCTTTTATGATGCTCAAGTACATGCATGACCACTACTTGGACAAGTATGAATGGTTTATGAGAGCAGACGATGATGTTTACATCAAAGGAGACCGTCTGGAGAATTTTCTGAGGAGTTTGAATAGTAGTGAACCCCTCTTTCTTGGGCAGACAGGACTGGGCACCATGGAAGAAATGGGGAAACTTGCTCTGGAACCTGGTGAGAACTTCTGCATGGGGGGCCCTGGTGTGATCATGAGCCGGGAAGTTCTCCGGAGAATGGTACCACACATCGGCAAGTGCCTCCGGGAAATGTACACAACCCACGAGGATGTTGAGGTGGGAAGGTGTGTCCGGAGGTTTGCAGGGGTGCAGTGCGTCTGGTCTTATGAGGTAAGAACAGAAGAAAATCTGTTGATTTTGTTACTAGGTCTGGACCAGTCATAGGAAACTATTAGTGATAATGTCCTCTTTAAGGCTTAAAAATTCATATTAAGTTATACATTTTTACTTTGGTTCTTTTAATTTGAATTTTCTCATTACTTTTTCTCTTGGTTTTTAGAACATACCTTATGTACTTTTGTCCTAAAATCTTAGTTAATAATGGCATTTGGGACCCAAAGAAAAGGATTAATACAGGTCACAGTGATACTTTCATGATTTTCCAGAAGATTTATCTAATCTGACTTCTGATTTTGCAGATGTGATTATAAGAGTGTCCCTTTTCTCCCAAAGGTCTGACTTCTCTCATCTGGTCACGTTGACCGACACAGTTTAGAAACTTAAATGTTTGAATTCATAAAATGAGTAATGATGTAAAACAGCCAATAGTATTTGGCTTTGCATATATATTAAACCTTGATTTTTTAACAGTTGTTATGATCTGTAAGTTTGCAATATAGTTGTTCCTTTCAGAATAGGCAGTTTCCAACATATTGATACATCGGTGCAATTTTTTGAAGGAAACCTACTTGGGGATGTTTTCTCTTTAATAGTTGTGGAGAATATGAGTTAGCTTTTGATTTCTCTTTGTTTTTATTGGCAGATGTGCACCTCTTGCCTACAGTTGCAGGATGTGATATTAGTCAGAATGGAAAAAATGATTTAGGTTGTGTTGTTTAGATTGATACACTACTGATAGTTGTGAGGAGCAAAGGGAATTGCTAGACCTTTGCCCAAGAAAAAGAAATGCATTTTCAGATGTAAAGTGTTAGCTTGTCTTCTGAGTTAATTTTCTAAAGTGCTTGTGTGAAGAAATGGTATTCTGGCCTGTACTTGCCTTTCTCCTAGACTTCTTTTTAAATGTCTCCTAATCACACTATTTCTTTAGTTTGAACTTTTAGGGAAGTGGACATTTTCGAGTATACAGGAAGTAGTCTTTGTATAGTTTCCAGTTATAAAAGAAACATTGTAAATCCCAAATGTGATCTGACTGAACACTCTAATCTCTTTGTGTACTTCCCCCGCCTCCCCATGCATGGGCCATTGCTCACTGGATCTAGGGGGGATTCTGTTTTCATGGATTTTTGCTGCTAGGAAAGCCGTTTGGAGATTTCGTGCAGTTTTAAGCACGATACAGCTGGCAGTATTCCTGCATTTTCCCCATCCTTAATTAAGTAGTTATAACCTTAACAAGTTTCATTATTCTTAAAATGTGTAATGCCTTGTGTATTTTGGAGTGCTTTATGCTGCCCCTGATCTCTGAGAAGCTAGCCTTCCTGCTAGAACTGCAGAGGATAGGTCTACCTTTGAGAGAGAATTTTAAAAAATCTCTTAGTGTTGTCATACTGTTAGATCTTACACGCTGATAGATAGACACCAACAGAGTCAGTACCTTGAGTTTATCAAGAGCTCTGACCTAACATTAGTGCCAAGATAGAGTGAGAAAGTATTGTCTTGGGGGTGTAGGGGTTGGGAGACAGTTTTGGGGCTATTTCCCTTTATTATGATGTAATCGCCAAAGTTTTCTAAGGCCTGAAGTGAGGGTGCTGGGAATCATCCTGTCTGTACACTTGGAACTGCCGGTTAGACTTGACGCATCTGGTAAATGACCTTATTAGCTAAAAGGATCTGGTGGGGGAGGAAGCTCCTTCCCTGGGTCACTCCCTGTCCTTGCCCAGGATCTCCTGAGTCAGCTTCAGATGCTGTCTACTGCTTTGCATTTCCCTAAATGCCTGATGACACATTTTTTTCTAGATACTGCTGGCTTGGTCTCCACAGGGCTTGTACCAGATGACTCTCCTTTTGTGGGAGAATATCTTCTCCCAGAGTGTGGCTTGCAAATGTGGTATTTTTATTATATGCAAATTGTGAGTTTAAGTGTAGTCTAGTTTATCATTCTTTTCCTGTGTGGTTTGTGTTTTTCATGTCTTAAGAAATTCTTCCCTTCCTTGGGTCACAGGAACTTTCTATACATTTTTCTATAAATATAGTTTTGCCTTTCACATGGAGTTCATCCATATCATTTTTAAGAATTCTGTTGGGACATTTACCATTTTATTAGACCTTTGATTTCTTTTCTGTTTCCTTTTTTATTCTAACAGAAAATGCTTAAGAGGTTCTAACCTAAGTCGTCATTAGGATTTATCATTGTGTTCACCACTCAGGCAAGATTAATACCCTCATGTGGATGAGGAACTTTTATTAAACTTTCTGTAAATCTAGTTTCTCCATTAAGGCTCACATTATGAGAAATTATTGAGGTGGAATCTTATGTTAAAGACAATTATGTTAAGCTTTGGGTCTTGGAAGGTACTTTTTTAGCTCTATTATAAACCTAGCCAGAAAGTGTAATTTTTTTTTTGCAAGTCCCAGATAATGTCTTGGGATTACACTTACATAATTAAAGTGGCTCCTCAGGAGCAACTGTCATAATCAAAATCCAGATTCATTTCTAAGCTTGTTTTGACTATTTACTTTTTTTTTTTTTGGCCGCACCACACATCATGTGGGATCCTAGTTCCTCGACCAAGGATTAAACCTATGCCCCCTGCATTTGAAGCACAGTCTTAACCACTGGACCACCAGGGAAGTCCCTGTTCTGACTATTATTGGTGGCTAATTATTAATACATGACTTTAAAAACTTTATTTGGAAATCATTTTAATTTCACAGGAACATTACAGAAAAAAAAAGTGCAAGGAACATCCATATACCTATACCCAGAGTAACCTGTTATCGTTTTACTCCATTTGTGCTATCATTTGCTTGACTGCCCCTCCACCCTCTTCCAGTACAGAGACATAGACTTACCCAACCACCATTTATGGGTAGCTTTCTTTGTGGCCCTTTACTTTAAATAATGTCAATGTATTTTGAGTACAAATAGAGAAATTCTCTTATACCACTACAGTACAGCTTAAGTAAATTTAACATAATGTTGTCTGTAGACTCAGTAAAGTCCTGGTAACAGCTCTTCCTTCTCCATTACAGGCTCCAGCCTGGGGTCTTGCATTTGATTGTCATGTCTCTTTAATCTAGGATGTTTGCACAGCCTCTTTCTTTGTCTTTTATGACCTTGGCATTTTTGTTAAGTGACTTTAAAAATTTCATTTTCATAATGAAAAAATGTGACTGCAATATGGTAACCCATTAGGCGGTTTTTAGTAATGCTTTTCAAGGCTTATTAAAATCTACTGTGAGGACCCAGCAGCAGAGAGAGTGTGGACCTTGAGACTGTTAATGCTGGTGGAAAAGAGGTAGAAGGAGCTGGCAGGCCTGACTCCCCCTTGTCACATGGGGTCAGCATCACTAACTCAAGTTATACCAGTTTTTTTCTTTTTTTGATGAACATTATTGAACAATTTGACACAGTATTTTATTTAGGCAAATCTATGAAATATTATACTACTCTTTTAATAGGAGGGGACAAAAAGAAAGTTGACCTAAGTAATCTATTCATTTTATTTTTCATTTCTTACTGAAGTATATATATATATCATACCTTTGGAAAAGTGCACAGATCATAAATAAGTATAGAGCTCAGTGGATTTTCACAAACTGGACATAGCTATGTAACCAGCATCCAGATCTTGCTTTTATTATTTTAACTCAATGTTTGACTAGGTAGAAAATGATCATTACTAATGAAAGTTAGCAACAAGCATAGATAGATTTGGCAACTTAAAAAAAAGTTTATCTTTTTAATAGCTAATGCTGTCATATGGTTCAGAATTCGAAAGTGCAAAGGGTTTACTAGGATAAGTCCTGCCACCTCTATCTCCAGCCACTGGGTTCCCCTCATGAGTCAGCCACCATAGTGCACCTTTACAGATACAACCTACGTGTATATAAGCAATTAAGTTTGTATATCTTCCCCCTTTTATATGAATGTTAGCATGTTTTACATACTATGCACATCTTGCTGGTTTTCACTTACATGTCTTGGAAGATTTTCCTTTCGGTACATAAAGAGCTTCATCTTTTTTTAATGGATATTCAGGCTATTTCCAGTTCTATTCAGCAGTGTTTCTAACCAGTCATTTATCCTAATGTTTCCCAGTCTTTTTTACATCATGGCACACATGTTAAGGCAACTGCCTCGAGAGGGCTTCTGCTACCCCATCCCCTAACCACTCTACCCGCCCTCTGCAGACCCAAAGGGATTGTTATTTGGCACATCTAGAACTGTTTGGGATACACCAGTACACCAAGCCACACCAGTTGTGATGTCTGAGTTAACCAGTTAATATTTATTAAGGGATCATTAATGACCCAAGTACTGCCCTCCGAACTGGTAGGAAATTGCAAAAGAAGAATGAAAGATGAATGGCCTTTTTCTCCCTCAAAGACTTTAGTCTAGTTGAGGAGACAAAAACATATATGTTCATGAAATAGTTGAAAAAAAACTTAAAAGTGTAAAACCTTGTGATGCTGATTTTAAATATAAAATAGAAGGGTAAGATCTATGATGTTCTTTTTTTTAAAAATTAATTTATTTTTTAGCTGCATTGGGTCTTTTTTGTGCACACGGGCTTTCTCTAGTTGTGGGGGCTACTCTTTGTTGCTGTGCGCGGGCTTCTCATTGCAGTGGTTTCTCTTGTTGCAGAGCATGGGCTCTAAGGTGCACGGGCTTCAGTAGTTGTGGTGCGTGGGCTCAGTAGTTGTGGCTCACAGGCTCTAGAGAACAGGCTCAGTAGTTGTGGTGCACAGGCTTAGTTGCTCCGCGGCATGTGGGATCTTCCCCTGCACTGGCAGGCGGATTCCTAACCACTGCGCCACCAGGGATGTCCCCATGATGTTCTTTTTATAGGAAGGCATATCACCAAGGGGAATTGGAGTTTAGAGCAAAATATGTGAAAAGAGAAGTTCTTCTTTATTAGTCTGACTGGCTTTTAAAGGAGTATTGAACATCCTTACATCAGAAGCCTGAGATTTTTTTCTTTAATCATAGAAGAAATAATGTTTCTTAACTGCTAGTTGTCTTAGACCTGCTTTGTGTTATAGAGGTGCCTTCCTCATTCCTATAGGCTGCCCATTAACTTACGTGGCCAAGAACCAGGCAGGCCTCTAAATGGCTAGAATAGATGCTCAAATACTGAGCACTAATGCAGCCTGTTTCTTCGAGGCAGAGCCCTTCATGGTCTTATACTGAGCCTTATTCTTTTGTTCTGGCAGTTTGGTGGTTCAATTTCCAAGCCCCTGATAGATTAGAAGGGCAAATTAGCACCCCCAAAAGGGGGATATTATGTAAGGACTGTGTCAGCAGTGAGTGGGAAAGACATGAAGGGAAGTGAAAAATAAGAGAAAGTAAGGCGGCTGTGAAAAGCACAGCAGTCTAAGACCAATCACTGTGTTATTGATTTCTATCTAATTTCGTTCCATATGGTTGGAGAACATACTTTGTATTATTTCCAATTTTTAAAAATTTATTGAGGGCTTCCCTGGTGGCGCAGTGGTTGGGAGTCCGCCCGCCGATGCAAGGGACACGGGTTCGTATCCCAGTCCGGGAGGATCCCACGTGCCGCGGAGCGGCTGGGCCCGTGAGCCATGGCCGCTGAGCCTGCGCGTCTGGAGCCTGTGCTCCGCGGCGTGAGAGCGAGAGGCCCGCGTACCGCGGAAAAAAAAAAAAAAAATTTATTGAGTCTTTTTTATGGAATCACATATGGAGAATCACATATGGTGATTCACATATGGAGAATGTTCCATATGTACTAGAGAAGAGTGTGTATTGTGCTCTTGTTGTGTGGACTGTTGTCTAAGTCTAGTTGATTTTTATGTTGATCAAGTCTTCTCTTTCCTTGTTTGTCTGGCTAGTTCTATCCATTATTAAAAATTGGATATTGAAATCTTCAATATTGTTGAATTCTCTATTTTTCCCTTTTATTATGTCTGGTTTTGCTTCATATATTTTGGGGCTCTGTTGTTAGGTGCATATATGCTTATAACTGTTAGATCTTCCTGATGGATGACTCCTTTTATCATTATAAAATTTCTTCTTTCATCTTTAGTAACAATTTTTGTCTTAAAGTCAATTTTGCCTGATATTAGTACAACCACTCCAGTTCTCTTTTGGTTACTGTTTGCATGGCATATCTTTTTCCATCCTTTCACTTTCAGCCTATTTGTGTCTTTGAATCTAAAGTGTGTCTCTTGTAGAAAGCATATAGTTGGATCACTTTTTAATCCATTCTGCCAGTTCTGCCTTTTAATTGGAATGTTTAATCTATTTACATTTAATATCACTGATAGGATAGGATTTATGTCTCTCATTTTGCTATGTGTTTTCTATGTCATGTCTTTTTTGTTCCTCCATGCTGCTTTCTTTTGTGTTAAGTACATATTTTCTATACATTTTCACTCTCTTGTCATTTCTTTTACTTTATTTTTTGTTATTTTCTTAGAGGTCACCCTGAGTATTACAATTAACATTAACTGATAACAACCTAGTTCAAATTAATACCAACTTAATAACAATAGTATACAAAATCTTTGCTCCTGTATAGCTAATTCTCCCCTCAGTCCTTAATGCTGTTATTGTCATACAGATTATATCTTTCTACATTGTATGCCCATCAACGTAGATTTATAATTAGTGATTTATAATTTATAAAAATTATAAATTTATAATTATATTTATATAATTTTTAAAAGACAACTTTATGAAGTTGTCTTTTAAACCAGATTAGAGAAAAAAAGACTTATCAATACAGATTTTAAAAATACATTTATATTGTCTTTTGTATTTACCTGTGTAGTTACCCTTATTGGACTTTTTATTCCTGTGTATTTGAGTTACTGCCTAGTGTCTTTTCATTTTAGTTTGAAAGACTTCAGTATTTCTCATGTGGCAGGTTTGCTAGTGACAAATTCTTTCACTTTTTGTTTGTCTGGGAATGTCCTAATTTCTTCTTCACTTTTGAAGGATGCTTCTGTTGATACAGAATTCTTGGTTGACAGTCTTTCTCAACATTTTGAATGGAGGCTTTCTGGTGTCCATGGTTTCTGTTGAGAAGTCAGTTGTTAATCTTACTGAGGATCCTTCCTATGTCATAAGTCGCTTTGAGATTCCCTCTGGCTTTCAGGAGTTTGATTATTTGTCTGGGTGTGGCTCTTTATGAGTTTACCGTACTTGGAGTTTATTGAGTTTCTTGGGTGTGTGAATTGTTTTTCATCAAATTTGGGACGTTTTCAGCCATTATTTCTTCCAGTAATCTTTCTGCCCCTTTCTCTTTCCTACTCTTCTCTGGGACTGCCATTATGCATATGCTCAGGCTCTGTTTATTTTTCTTTATTCTTTTTTCTTTCTACTCCTCAGATCGGATAATCTCAGTTGATTTACCTTCAAGTTTGCTGATTCCTTCTTTTACCTGTTCAAATCTGTTGTGAATTTTTCATTCCAGTTGTTATACTTTCCAACTACAGAATTTCTGTTTGACTCTTTTTTATAATTTCTCTCTCTTTATTGGCTGCCTTTTCCCCCTTTTTTTGAGCAATACTTCCTTGTTTCTTTGCATGTCTCATAATTTCTAGTTGGAAATTGGACCTTTTAAATAATATAAACCACTTTGGAAATCAGATTCTGCCCTCTGTCCATGGTTTGATGATGTTGCTGTTGTTTGTTTAGTGACTTTTTAGAACTTATTCTGTAAGGTCTGTATTCTTTTCGTGTTTTTGGCCACTAAAATCTCTGCTTGGTTTGCTTAGTGGTCAGCTACTGATTGCATGGAGATTTCCTTAGGCACTGGAACGAATAAGTTTTCCAGTCTTTGCTCAGGGGTTCTGTGTATCTGTTCATGTTTGCCTTCAACACTCACCTGACAGTTTTCAACTCTTCCTTAGCTGCTTCCTGCTTGTGCAGAACCTCAAGGTCAACCAGAGATGAGTGCTTAGGGCCTTCTCAGGTCTTCCCTGGGCATGCACACAGACCCATGCATGTGCATGGCCTTCTGGATTCCCAGGAATACGTTAAAGCTTTTCAAAGCCCCTTATGGACATCTCATACCCCAGCTTTTCTCTTTAAGCTTTTTGGTTAGCCTGTTTTGTCCTGTTAGCCACTTGCTCAGGCAGCATGATGTTCAACAATTACCTGTGATTGTTTTTAACAAATATCTCCCCCCTTCCCTACCAAGAGGCTGTTTGCAATGGGAGGACTGTGGGTCAGGTCAAATAAAGACAGCCTTGCAAGTGAGGTCTTTTAGGGAACCACTAGACAGGTCAGATAATGACAGTTCTCTGGGACTGGGGTTTTGAAGGATCACCAGCCCCATTCTGCTCCCTTCCATGGCTGCCAGATTGCTGGTTTCCACCGTGACTGTGGACTGTTGATTTTCAAACTTACCACATTGCTAGGGATCTGGGAATGGAAATAGGGCGAGTTAAAATGTCACAAAACTCACTGTTCTTACCAAAATTTCGCTGTTATTCTTGCATAAATGCTTCCTGGATTACCTTTGACTAATATCCAGAGTCCTGAAAAGGTTGCCTGAAACAATTTTTGCCCATGATGTCTTTGCTTTTGTAAAGGAGAGAAGTTTTGGAGTTCTTTACTCTACCACTTTCATTGATGTCACCTAAGACCATTCATTATGGGGCCTTAGCTTCACAGCTTAAATTTTGCTTGTTCACAATCAGATAAATCACTGAGTAGCCTCTTACCCTCACTGAAGAAGTCAGGAAATTGTATCCTAAAAATTAGAAAGACTTGCAACCCATCAGTTACAGTATTCACACACATTCATTTTTCAGATTAAGTTTGAACGTCTTCTATGACCAAGAGACTGTTCTTGATGGAGGCAGCAATGCAGAAGGCGAAGGCCCTGCTCTCTTCCGTTCTAGTGGGCTGCGCCAGGTGTAGACAGAGAGACGATGAGGGCCAGCTTGTGTATGGCGTGTTTAAGATGCAGCAAGGGGACCGCTGTTGCCCGAATGGCGTAAGCAAGAGGAAAGAGGTGAAGGATGAGGTGAGGTTTCCCCCTCAAGTGCTGGGGGAAACAAGGTAGTGAGTGTTGAGGACATTCTTTAGGGCACAAGAGGCCTAGGTTTGAATCACAATTGATTTGGCTTCATTCTTCGCCAGGTGCATGATCTCAGACAGCAGGTTACCTGCCTTCACTGGACCTTAATTTCCTTTAAAAATGGTATAAGAAATTGTCTACCATGTAAGATAGTTTCAAGGATTAATTGAGATGATGCATATTATCATAGGTAGTGCTTTGGCACAGAGGGAAGGCTCGGGAAATGCTATTGGGGGATATCCTCAAGTGTCTGAAAAATTTAGCCTTTCAGAACTCATTCCCTGAGCACTTTGCATAGATTTTGACCTATATCAACAAATACTTGAATATGATTTGTATTAACAGTGTGGTCTTGGAATCTCTGTTTGCTTTTACAGTTCTGAGAAGACTATTCTGACAGAACAAATCAAAGTTTACCTGAAATGGAGAAATCAGTTGCTTTGGACCTGTAATTATTTTAGTGGCAAGACAAAACCTTCCATAGGTACATAAACACCTCTGAAACGGTTTCACTGTTTAATATATCAGTCTTGTGGTTGTGAGGTGTGGATCTAAAGGCAGATAGATACGTCTTCATTATGTTCAAGTTTGGTAGGAATATCTTAAAGATATTCTAGGCTTTATATATTAACCACCTTTCTTACTGGAAGCTCATAATGAGGCATATTTAACTTATGTTTAGTTGACAGAAAAGGGCTCTTAGCCACATTATCAGAAGATGGGATCCATATATCTTTATCTTAAAATATAGCAGAAGAACATTTCCTGTATAGTTGAGAAGATTGAGATCACAGATGTCATCACCCCAATTCTGTAATAAACCGACAATCTACCTTCTAAGTCGTATCTAAGTATTCAAAGTGCTGTACAAGCCATTTTGAGATAACAGGAATAAAATGAGCTCTAAAACTTACTATCACTATGTGAAAATGGACTAATCTATATGAAAAATACCTCACTACCTAATAATAGTAAACCAACAATAAACCAGGGCAAAATAATATAAGCTATACAGGAAAGTGTGGAGGACCTGTGGAACAGTTAGAGCGGGGCAGGATGAATTGGGGGTCAGTGTGGAGGAGGCTTGTGTTGTCTGGGTCACCCACTTCTCTAAAGGTTGCTGGGTTTCTAGACTGTTATGAACAATCAGGATGGTGTCCTGTCACATTTGTATGAGGTCTTAGGATGGCAACAGCAAAGCTTTTTAAAGTTTTTAATTCCAGTATTATCTTTTCAAACTGATGAGACTTTCTGGTCTCCAAAAAGTGACAAGTGAGGAACAAAGGCAAGAATGAGCCTGATGTCAGAGGTGAAGCCGCTAAGGTTTAAGACTATGTTGTAAATCAGTCTTTCTAAAACTTGAGTGATGTGGGACCTTTTTTCAGTGGGAAAATTCTGGATCTGTGCATGTTTATGTTCATATGTGTGTCTGTGTGTCTGCGCGCACACACGTGAGTCTGTGTGCATGTGTGTGTGTGCATGTGTGTGTGTTATGTGTGTGTGCTTCAAGCAGTAGCATTGCGTGTAGTTCTTATATCAGGTTGCTCTTTCTTAAAAGAGAAGCCATCTACAAGAGAATCACTTGAGGTGTTTGTTACAAAGCACATTTCCAGGCCCAAACCCAGAAGCAGCCTCTTGCTGGTGTGGCCTAATGATCTGCACTGTTTACAGGCTTCTCTGGTGATTCTTCTCCTTGCTCATGTTTAAGAACCATCAGTGCCATTTATTTACCCTTAAAACATTTCTCATGATCCATGTTTTGGAAATAAGTAGAGACCACAGTTGTTTTAGTTAATTGGCATCATCACATTTAGCCCCTGTCCTGTGCAGAGCTTCATCCTGGGTAGTGGAGAACACAGAAAAGGAGTTTAGACCTTTGTCTTACTGGTAAGGAACTTAGAGTCCAGTTGGTAGGGAAGCCAAACTTGGCACAGAGTATCCCCTCATCATTTATGTTTGGCAGGCTAATGCTTTATGTATATTTTTCCCTTCTTCCCCTCTCTAAGCCATGTTAATTGCAATTTGTGTAGCCAGATAAAAGTCAATGATGATGAGTGCTGGTCAGCAGTAAATCCTGAGTAAGGAAAGGGAAGGAAGCTGTATTAGATACAATGATGAAAACAGAACTGTTGGCCAGAGATTAAACTGACAAACACTTTAAAGCTAAAAGTAAATGATATTTTAAAATATCATTTTTTTGTCTATGCAGTTGATGATTTCACAAATGTCTGTTTATGTGTTCTGGTTACAAATCTTTCTCAAGCCTCAGCTTTCTTTTTTCTTCTTTTTTTTTTTTTTCTATTTTAAGGCGCAGCTTTTGTTAGTTTCCATGAACCATAACTTGAGATTTGTTTATCAGACAAATTTCAGTTTGAAAAAAAGTAGTTGCAAAGTATTTATTAATCACTGTGGTGGTTTTAACAGTCACAAATTATATGATAATCTTCCCTCCTGGTGGTGGAGCTTAATTTCCCCCCCCCTTGAATGTGGGCTGGACTTGGTGACTCATTTTTAAATGAATGGAGTAGGGGAATGGGAAAAAGAGTAACTTTATAGTAGAAAAACCTGGCAGGCACCAGGAATGGGATGGGATGAGAAGGCCTTAGTCCTCCCCAAAAGCCATACCTCCAGTCTAGTCAGGAGAAACCATCAGACAGACCAAGTTGAGGGACATACTGTAAAATACCTGTAAAAATATCTTCAAAAGTGCCATGGTCGTAAAAAGCAAGGAAAGACTGAAGAACTGTCCCAAAATGGCAGGGACCAAGGAGACATGATAACTGAATGCAGTATGGGGTCCTGGGTTGGAAGGGAAAGGAAGGAAGGTCTTGGAAGACCTTTTCTCTTCCACATTGGTGGAAAAATGAATGAAATCTGAATAAGGCCTGTAGTTTAGTTAATAGGGTTGTATTAATGTTACTTTCTTCGTTTTGATATGTGTTGCATAGTTACATAGGATGCTAACATTAGAGGAAGCAGGGTGAAGAGATGGGAACTCTCTCTACTGCTTTTACAACTCTGCTGTAATTCTGAAATTATTTCAAAATTAAAAGCAGTTTGAACCCAGAGATGATCTAATTGGACACAGAAGTGAGGTTGCCGTCTCTGCCACTGTATCACATTGACTGCTCAGTGCCCTGGGGAACAGGGTGAAGCCATAGAAGACTAGATCTTCTGTGAGTCTAAGTGGATATCGTGCAGGATGTGATTTTTAGCTTATTGACTTCTAGGAAATCCAAGACAGAAAGGCCTTTGTTTGAGAGGGCTGCAGACTTTTAACCCTCATAAAGAGCTTATCATTTGAGCAAGCTTATAGTGTACCGTGTTATTACTGTAAGAAATTTGTAATGATACCATTACAGCAAAAATTTTCCCTGGCTAAAAAGAATCTTTCAGCATTCACTCAGCAATTTAATGCTAGCACCCTTGCTAACATCATCATGGTTAACCCTGTAGTGTTCTGTTTCTGTGTTTTCGCTTTGTGAACCCTTGCAGGGATAAATCAGTACAGAGTTATTTTCTTTGATGTCTGGCATTTATTTTCAAAGAATTTTTCTTCTGAAAAATACTGTAGGTACTTTTCCTTTCTTATATGTTAACATCTGTGCATTTCTCTTCAACAGGAACACTCATTTAAAGACATGAGGCTATTTTTATTTACAACGATGTGGTTTATTTAAGGCAGAAAGATGAGTCCATTCTTAATTCTTTTTTACCACGGAAGGAACACTTGTTTGCTTTTTAGGTTTTTATAAATTGATTCTGTAATAATTTAGAATTCTGGTTGTTTTATTAGGGTCAGGTAGGTATGAGATCACAGATGATGCAAGCATACTTAAATTTTTCTTAATGGTTAATTCATTGAAAAACGTATCTACATGCCTTCTATGTGGCAGGCCCTGTTCTAGACGCTGGGGATGCAGCAATGAGTACAGCAAAGCATGCTGTCGTGACACATTTACTTCTCTATGGGGACATCAGAGAATAAGGAGACAGATGTATACTGTCAGGTCTTGTTAAGCCCTCTGAGGAAATACAAGCACGATAAGGGGATAGAGTGATGGAGGGGCAGGAGAATGCTAGTCCATCTGAGAACGTAAGAAGCGAACCTTGTTATATCCAGGAAGGGTCATCTTCAGTAGAAGGAATGGGGCGTGCAAAAGAATGAGTCATGCAAAGCCCTGAGGCAGAGAATGTGTGCGTGATTAGGACAAGGGGGCCAGGTGGCTGGAGCGCATGAGTGAGAGGGGCCAGATCCTCTAAGGCCTGTCCATGTTTAGGGCTCTGGGTTCCATACTGAGTGATCTGGGAAGGCACTGAGGGGTGGGGGCAGAGGAGTGCAGGGAGTTAATGTTTTGAAAGAACTCCTGGTTTGTGGGCAGCACGAGTGGGAGCAGGGAGATTGGTGAGCAGGCATGTCTGGCAACCCAGAGAAGAGGGAAGGTTAGCTTGGCCCAGGGTGGTAGCAGTAGGAGTGGAGAGAAGTGGTTAGATTGTGGATGAATTTTTGAAGGTAGTGCTGATGGGACTTGCTGAGGGATGAGATGTGGGGAGAGAGAAAAGTTGCCTGAGCAGGTGGAGGGATAGAGTTAAGGTGATGGCAAAGACTGGAGAAGTTCAAGCTAGAAATACAAATGTGAGTCATTTGCATCTAGACATTATTTAAAGCCAGAGGACAAATGACATCTCCTAGGGAGTTAGTGGAGATAGAAGAGCCCTAGGGCTGAGCCCTGGGGTTGCCAGGGGTTAGCAGTCAGAGATGGAGAGGATCCAGCAAAGGAGACTGAGCAGGGGAGGCCAGTGAAATAAGAGGAAAATCTTACCTTTGATTGATGTTTGCTTAGTTTGAACCTGCAATGTTTGAACACCCACCATTTAGGTACTTGTTATAGCTGGCTTGAAAGGTAGTGATGTGGGAGGTTTTTATCAAAAGTGAACATTGTCTTCTTTAAAAAGAGCACTTCCTGATATGGGAGGTGTGCTGGCATAACGATGAGGAACTTTTTTATCAGCTGGTGACTGATGTGCGGGAATACTACTTGAAACTAGTAAACCTCAGGGGCAGCCTGAGAACCAGTGGATCACAGATGGCTGGCTGGTGGTCAACACCCGGACAGAAGCCAGAGCATTGTTTGCTTGGAGTAGTAAGCTCTGGGGCTTGTGTCCCTATATTACAGAGGTTTTATTTATCATGAAATTTGACATTCACTTACATTGATTTTAAAACTGCATGGTTTTGCTTATTTTTAAAAAGATAACCCACTCCATAGTATTGCATGCATCATCAGGGAATCGCTGCACAGCCTTTGCTAATGGATAGAGAAATCAATTAGGGGCTCAGCCTTTCCATTATAAGTTTTGGCTAATAAAACTTCCTAATCGGTGGAAAGCTGGCTGATCACCAAGTGATCTAAGTGGTAATAGTTATGGTAGATCAGTAATGTTTCCTAGTGGGCACTTAACTTAGAAGGCAGAAATCACTATTAATTTCAGGAGAGAGTTTTAATTGAACATTGATTTAGTTAAGCCACTGTAATAAATAATTTGGTTTTGGAGGGGAGTGAGGTTTAAAGGATATTTTATGCTTTAAACTCTGGTCTCCAAGTTTCCTCGTCTGTGAAACAGGGTTAGTTAACTCATCCAGGGTCATACAGATGGTAAAGTGCTTGATTCAGAATTTGAATCTAGGCAGTCTAACTGCAGATCCTGCATTTCTAACTCTGATGGAATTACGTTTTCTTTTTCTGTATAATGCACTGCACTCTTACCTTTTTATTGTAAGTATTGCCAGTATTCGTTTGAAAAGAACCAATAAAGTTCAGTTGTCAGGTGTCTTAGACAAGGGGAAACTTTTTGTGGTTCTTACATTTCTTTATTTGGCAGGATATTTTTAGTATACTCGTGTAATACTAAAACAGTGTTTAATGGATAGCAGTTAGACCTCAGAGTACTCTGTTACTTTTCTTTGAGACTCTTGCCAAGCCATTGTAAATGGTTTAAAGCAGTGGTGTAATGGGTTTAAAGTGGCGGACCTCAACCTAAGAACAAACTAAAGAGGAGTTTGATTTCCAATCCCTAGATTTATTCTTAGGAAATTTTCAATGTAAAAGCAGCAGAGCGAACATTCCTGGATCAGTTCCTTGAGAAATCTTTAAGCTAGTCCTAAGATTTCTCAGAAGTCTCTTTAAAGATGCTGGTCAGGATCTTCCAAAACAAGTCCTCTGAATTCTGTGGCCTTGATGAAGGTGTTTATTAACTGTAAGTTGAATTTTAGAAAGTTTAAAAGATGGCAGTATTTCACATTTGCAGTTGAATTTGTATGGTATTCTGTGGTCATCCCTATAGAAAGAAAAAAGATGACAGATCCTTGGTAAGAAATCTTCTGCTATAAAAAATTCTCTGCTATAATTTTGTAGAAGAATCCATTAGATTAGCATCCTGATTTACAATATGTATAGTAGGCCACCCAAAGGCATCAAGTCCCAATCCCTCAAATTGGTAAATATTACCTTATTTGGAAAAAGGGTCTTTGTAGATATATTTAAGCTAAGGATTTTGAGATAAGGAGATTACCCTGGATTATCCAGGTGGGTCCTAAATGCCATCACAAGTGTTTTTATAGGAAAGAAGCAAAGGGAAATAACACAGACACATAGAGAAGACAGGCAGAGATTGGAACCGTGTGGCCAGGAGCCCAGAATTCCAAAAGCCACCAGAAGCCAGAAGAGGTAAGGGCAGAGTCTTCCCCAGAGGGTGCACAGCCCTGCTAAATTTGGACTTCGAGCCTCCAGAACTGTTCTTGTTGTGTTAAGCTACCCAGTCTGTGGTCATTTGTTACAGCAGCCTGGGAGACCAATACAGTGTGTTGCCCAGAAATGCTGCCCCTGGAGAGGGCAGGACAAAGGCTCCACAGTCCCATCACGTGACTGTGTGGCCAAGGAGAAGCACTCTCTTTCTCTAATGTGGGTGTGATGAAACCTTTCTCACAGGTGTGTTGTGGTAAGTACTTGCACACAGTAATGGCCACTCGTATTGCTTTGTTTTTGTAAAGCAGAGATTTTCAAAAATGTGGTCCCCAGACCAGCAGCCTGAGCATCACCTGGTTCTCAAGTCCCACCCACTTCCTGTATCAGAAATCAGAGCCACTGTGCAAACTTTAGTGTGTATCAGAGTCACCGGAGGGGCTATTTTAAACTGCTGAACCCTATCCCCTGACCTGAATCAGCAGGCCTAGCTAGGGTGTGGCCGGAGAATTCACATTTCTAACAAGTTTCCAGGTGATTCTGATGCTGCTGGTCCAGGGACCACACTTTGACAACCACTGGTGTAAGGTTTGGTGTTGAGTAGAAAGATTTTTGTTGGTTTGTTTCATTTTGTTTTAAAATAAGTTTTTGACTTTAGGACAGTTTTGGATTTACAGGAATATTACAGAGAAAATGCCATACTTTATTCAGATGTCCTAGTTTTTTACTTATTGTCTTTTTTCTATCGTCATCTCTCCTTATGCTCCTCTGCTCTGTGGCAGTTTCTCAAGCCTTCCTTTTTGATCTTGACAGTTTTGAGTCAGGTATTTTGAAAATGCCCCTCTATTAGAATATATCTGATGTTTTTCTCATGATTAGGCTGAAGTTAGAGTTTTGCTTTTTTGTTTTTATTTTTAAATTAATTTATTTTATATTTTATTTTTGGCTGCATTGGGTCTTCGTTGCTGTGTGTGGGGTTTCTCTAGTTGTGGCGAGCGGGGGCTACTCTTTGTTGTGGTGTGCGGACTTCTCATTGCAGTGGCTTCTCTTGTTGCGGAGCACGGGCTCTAGGCACGCGGACTTCAGTAGTTGTGGCACATGGGCTCAGTAGTTGTGGTTTGTGGGCTCTAGAGTGGAGGCTGAGTAGTTGTGGCACACGGGCTTAGTTGTTTTGCGGCATGTGGGATCTTCAAAGACCAGGGCTCGAACATGTATCCCCTGCATTGGCAGTCGGATTCTTAACCACTGAGTCACCAGGGAAGTCCTGGAGTTAAGAGTTTTTTAAAAGAAGACCATGGAGGTAAAGTGCCATTCTCATCACATATCATCACATGATTTATCACGCTTGATGTTGACCTTGATCACCTGGCTGACAAGAGTGTTAGGTTTTTCCACTGTAAAAATTCTTTTCTCCCATTTCCACACTGTGCTCTTTGGAAGGAAGTCAGTAAGCACAGCCCCATTCTTAAGGAGTGAGGGGTTATGCTCCCCCCGCCTTGAGCTTGGAGTATCTACATATATTATTTAGAATTCTGCACAGATTTGTCTCTTCTCTCCCATTTATTTATTCAATTATTTTTTTTATCCCCTAAGGACTCATGGATATTTATATTTTGGGTTATATACTACTTGATTTGGTTGCTAAAATTGTTTCAGGTTTGGCCTTTGGGAGTTCTTTCAGTTGGATTCCCTGCCTATCTCCCAAGTACTTTCTTACTTTCTGGCACTAGAAGATGCTGCAGGCTCGTCTTGTAAATTTTCTGTCCCAGCCTTAGAATCAACCATTTCTTCAGGGAGTCTAGGCTCCTTCTATTGGGGAATGGTGTCAGAAACCAAGATCTGGATGCTGGGTGTGCTTGTTGCTCTTGGGGTATCATTTGCTCCTAGGCCCTCCCTTCATACTGACAGAGCAAGGACATCTATGTGTATATACTGACCCATAAGTCTATAAATATTTCTGTAAGTAACCACCTGTATCTATATTAAACTAAACATGAGTTGATACTGATGTCTCCAGCTGGAATCAGTACCACATGGATCACTCTAGCCTCCTCCCTCTGCTTAACTGTAACCTTCCCACTACAGCAGTGAGAAACCTGGCTCTCACCATCCACCATCCCTTTGCTTAATTGCTCAGTTCCCTCCCCTGACCTCTTAAATGACTTTAAATGCTGTAAAGTGCCATGGGTTTTGACAGATACGTAGTGTCATGTATCCATCATTACAGTATCATATTATCATATAGAGTAATTTCCCTGCCCTCAAAAATCCCTGTGCTTCACCTGTCCAATGCTCCTCCCTCCCTCCCTGCACCCTCTAAGCCCTTGGCAACCACTGATCTTTTTACCAACTGTATAGTTTTACTTTTTCCAGAATGTCATGTAATTGGAATCATATACTTTTGTGTAGCTTTTTCACACTGGCTTCTTCACTTAGGAGTATGTATTTAAGGTTCATCCATGTCTTTTTGTGGCTTGATAGCTCATTTCTTTTTTTTTTTTTATTTTTTCATTTCTCTTTATTGCTGAGTAATATTTCATTGTCTGGATGTACCATAGTTAATCTAGCCATCTATTGAAGGACGTTTTGATTGCTTTTAGTTTGGACGATTATGAACAAAGTGGCTGTAAAACTTTTGTGTGCATGACTTTGTGTAGACATAAGTTCTAAAATCAGTTGGGTAAATATCTAGAAGTGTGACTGCTGGATTCTATGGTAAGAATATGTTTAGCTTTCTAAGAAACTGCCAAACTGTCTTCCAAAGTGGCTGGCCCATTTTTCATTCTCACCAACAATGAAGGAGAGTTCCTGTTGCTCTCTTCCTCTCCAGCAGTTGGTATTGTCAGTGATTTGGATTTTAGGTGTGTCACAATGTCTCACCATTGTTTCAGAAGAAATTTTTAGTAACCTATTTATGGATTAGTCCAGGCTGATGTGCTTTTGTTTGGTACTGTATTTCTGTTTCTAATTTGGGCAAGTAGCTCTTTCCATTTTTGTACTTTTATAATATTAAGGTTGGACAGGTTTATGCATGACTATAATGAGGATATGGAAAATTGTCGAATTGATCTCTGAGGTTGGGTTTGATTTCCCCCGCCTTTTTTCACTGTTCATGTGCCTTAGGCATTTAGAATATTAATACAGAGCACTTAACCTTAATGGTAATGGGCAAAAGTTTTTAGAACAAGTTTGAGCAACTTACAGAAGATAATCACATTCCATGTTTCATACCTGGGTAACTGTTAATAAGGTGAGAGCGATTTTGAAGAGACATACAGGAGTTGTTCATTATTTGTTCATTCAGCAGTAATCATTAAATGCCAACCAAGAGATAGTGGTGCTGTATGACTGGCAGGGGTTCTGAGGGGAGTAAATATGTGCCCATCCTTGTTGTTGTGGAATTTTTCTAATGGTAGAGACAGATGATACATAAACTTCTGTGATTCATTCAATACTCAGCAAAATTGACACTTTAAAATATTTGTGTGTTTGCTATGTTCCTGGCACTCAGTGAGGCACAGTTACCCCTGTGATATCTGGAGGCCCTGTCCTCTGGAGTATGCATCTTTGCGAGGGCACTATTTGATTAACTGCAATGATAGTGCCACTATGCAGACAGTACAGAGAGAGAGCTGTGTGCATGTGGGGCAGGCATACCTGATGGGGCTCTGGGAGAGGTGTCTAAAGAGTGAGTACAAGTTCCCCAGATTTAGGTGGGGAGGGGGTGAGGTGAGCCGTGTAACCAATTGGAAGGTGGCCAGGTTGAGGGTAGTCAGGTGATAGAGCCAGGGAATGTACATGAATCAACTCTCTTTTTGATGTTTTCCCCCAACGGAGATGGTTTTTATGCTTCACATCCCATTCCCTTCCCCTCAAAGGCAAATAAAGTACGAGTGATATAACTGAATGCACGTCTTGTAGAGACTGGATTTTTTTAGATGATATTTTTGCTGTCTGATAGAAACAGTACAGACTGATATAAGGATCATCCTTCATTTTAGCCAGGCGGAGGTTTAAAGATGAGTAAGACAGAACCCTGCTTTCAAGGAGCCTGTGGTCCCGCAGGGGAGAGATCATATAATCACACATCTCAGTGGGGAGTGCTGACAGAGCTAGGAATGGGGTGTTCTAGGAAACCAGAGAGTGACTGTTCGGGGTGGAGGTGTTGGGTGGCAGGGAGAAGTTCACATGGACAGAACTGTTACCCAGTCACAAGGGTGGGGCACCCTGTCAAGGGGAGCAGTAAGTATGAAGTCACAGGGATATGGGATAGTCTGACCTGCTGTGAAAACTACATGTGGCTTACTATGATTGGAGTGGTAGGAAATTAGACTGGAAAGATGGATGAGCTAAAGTGGTTAGATTTTATTTTAGGGGATAAGGGTATCCAACATGCAGCCTGTTCTTTGCGGACTGCCTTGATATTTCAACAAAAAAATCTTTTACCTGATTAGCTAACAAGTAAACTAACAGACCTTTGTATGGAAAAGCTGAGCTTTGTGTAACAAATAAAGTAATTACAATGAAGAGATTAAAGATTTCCACAGTTTATTTATTCAAAGGGAGCTGTACATGCCGAGTTTACATTGCCTGATTCATCCAAGGGAACTTGTGCAAATCATATCATCCCACAGTGTGACAGAAGGAAGGACTCTAAATTTTCCTCATGATCCTGACAGTTACAAAACTTTGTGGGTGAAGTCAGTGCAGAATAAAGTGTGTTTTAGTGTAGTTGAGAAGCTATGTTGTCTTATTGAAGATGTTTACTGAGCTGCTTCTGCTCCAAGACAGGAGGACCATAAACTTTACCTCTTAACCTTAACTTCCTGTGGCCAAGTGTGTAAAAAACCTGACCAATTTTAAGGTACTGTCTAATCTCAAACTGTGTAATGAGTAAATTACAATCAAATCTTGTACCAAGGTTAAAAAGAGATCTTTTGAGCTTTATTTTTTTCCTTTCCATGCTTTTTACTTGAAGCATTCGGAAAGTTTTACCAGGGTTAGTGAGTAGGTGGTAAGAGAGATACTGGACTGAAAGTCAAAGACAAGGACTTTGAGAAATTTGATCAGTATTTTAACAGTACTCTGTAATGATCTTAAAGGGTCTAAATTACAAAGTTGGAGGCAGTTTTTATACTTTCTATATTGAACTTACTATTTAAATTATCTTTTAATATAGGTCGATCACATGCCAGTAGACTTTTCTTTAACATACTGTTATAGCCACTCCCTTCCAATAAACTGAAGCATGCCTAAGCGAATACCTCTATGGGAACAGTTTCTGACTTGACTGTTTGTGTATCCTATCCTGGAAATTTAACATAGAAAATACAGAAAGATTCATTTTTACTGCCTTTTCTCCTCCTTTGTTGACTTCATGCAAACACACCTCATTATTGCTGCATAGCAACTGACTTTGTGATTTTTGTTTAGCAGGGTTTTTTTCCTATGGAACTTTGAATTTGTATAACAGTTTCCACTCTTAAGTATCAGTGATAAAGGTTTTCACTTAACTCTTTTTCCTTAAAACAGAAAAAGTTCATGGCATACAGGTATACATCTCTCTGTCATTTTTCTGTAAATCTGTATAAATTGAAATTTTATTAAAATGGGTAGCATTTTTTTAACATTTTTATTGGAGTGTAATTGCTTTACAATGGTGTGTTAGTGTCTGCTTTATAACAGAGTGAATCAGCTATACATATACATATATCCCCATATCACCTCCCCCTTGTGTCTCCCTCCCAGCCTCCCTATCCCACCTCTCTAGGTGGTCACAAAGCACCTAGCTGATCTCCCTGTGCTATGCGGCTGCTTCCCACCAGCTATCTGTTTTACGTTTAGTAGTGTATACATGTCCATGCCATTCTCTCACTTCATCCCAGCTTACCCTTCCCCCTCCCTGTGTCCTCAAGTCCTAAAGTGGGTAGCATTTTAAATGCTCTGAGTGTTGTGTCCCTTCAGTCTGAAATAGGTCCTCAGTCTTTCCTTAATTTTTAGACCTTGAGGCTTTTGGAGATTATAGGCTGGTGAAATGTCCATCAGTTTGGACTTGCTAACTGTTTCTTCCTGATTAGATTAAAGTTTTGCATTTGGGGCAGGAATATGACAGAATCCATGCTGTGTTCTTGTATTCTAATAGTGCATGGTTTTGATTTGTTCTGTTATTGGAGGTATTAACATTGATCACTTGATCAAGTTGTTGTTCACCACTGTAAAGTTACTCTCTTTTTTTAATTAAAAAAATTTTTTTTTATTGAAGCATAGTTGCTTTACAATATTGTGTTAGTTTCAGGTGCATAGCAAAGTGATTCAGTTATATATAGATACATAGACATTCTTTTTCAGATTCTTTTCCATTATAGGTTATTACAAGATATTGAATATAATTTCCTGTGCTACACAGTAAATCCTTGTTGTTTATTTTATATATAGTAGTGTGTATCTGTTAATCCCATACTCCTAATTTATCCCCCCACTGACGCCTTTCCCCTTTGGTAACCATAAGTTTGTTTTCTCTGCCTGTAAGTCTGTTTCTGTTTTGTAAATAAGTTCGTTTGTATTATTTTTTAGATTACACATATAAGTGATATCATATATTTGTCTTTCTCTGTCTGACTTCATTCAGTATCATAATCTCTAGGTCTATCCTTGTTGTGGCAAATGGCATTATTTCATTTTTTTATGGCTGAGTAATATTCCATTGTGTGTATATATAAATATTTATATATACACCACATCTTTATCCACTCATCTGTTGATGGATACATAGGTTGCATCCATGTCTTGGTTACTGTAAATAGTGCCACTATGAACATTGGGGTGCATGACTCTTTATAATTAATAAGTATCATTGTGGAGAGGTTGTTTCGGGCTCTGTAAATATCCTGTTCCTTATGAAACTCATATCCACTAGTTTTAGCAGCCATCGATGTTTTTTGGCTGAATAAATTATTACAGATTATTGCCAAATGGTGTTTTTCTAATTCCAATCATTCGTTCTACCTTGATTAGTTAAAAGTAGGGTGAAGCTTGTTTTTCCCATCTATTTATTCATGTATGTGATTGTATGAGGATGGACTCTTCTATTCGTGTTTTATTCAGTGGGTGATAATCTTTTTTTAATTTAATTTTATTTATTTTTGGCTGCATTGGGTGTTCGTTGCTGCACGTAGGCTTTCTCCAGTTGTGGCGAGCGGGGACTGCTCTTCATTGTGGTGTGTGGGCTTCTCATTGCGGTGGCTTCTCTTGTTGCGGAGCACAGGCTCTAGGTGTGCGGGCTTCAGTAGTTGTGGCATGCAGGCTCAGTAGTTGTGGCTTATGGCTCTAGAGTGGAGACGCAGTAGTTGTGGCACACGGGCTTAGTTATTTTGCGGCATGTGGGATCTTCCTGGACCAGGGCTTGAACCTGTGTCGCCTGCATTGGCAGGCGGATTCTTATCCACTGCGCCACGAGGGAAGTCCCTAATCTTTTACTATTATATTTTTCTGTGTTTAAATCATCCCAGATTTGTCCAGTGGCAGCCCTTTCTTGCTGGCTTCTGTGTCTTTTTGACTTGTGTCTGTCATTCTTTGAGTAGTTTCTTGTTTTCTGGCACAAGATGTTCCAGGCTCTTATTTTTTTCCCCTGCTGCAGCTCTGCAATCTGCCGTATCTCAAAGAGACACTGGTTCATTTTAATGAGAAATATTTAGAAGCCAAGATCAAGGCTATAGATGTGCTCATTGTTATTGGGGTATTGCTACTCTCAGGCCCGTTCAGTGAACTGAACCACCGTGTGTGTGTGTGTGTGTGTGTGTGTGTGTGTGTGTGTGTGTGTGTGTGTGTGTGTGTGTGTGTGTGTGTGTGTGTGTGTGTGTGTTTGTATCTATGAGTTTACATTGGTACCCAGAATCCCATTTCAACACTAAAGGATTCATTCTCATTTTTTCCCTTTCCATATTTGTATCTCCTTTCTCTGACAGTTGAGAAATCTAGCTCCCATTATCCTCACATATACTTATTTACTGGGTAAATTTCCATTGTATGTAATTAATCTCCTATTGCTGCAACTCCATTGTACAGATACCTTTCTTACTCTGTTCAGGCTCTGACACCCCACCCTGGGTGCTGTCTGTCTCCTGTTAGGGACCATACCTTGCTTGACCTCATTGGTGGCTTTACTTCAGGAAAAAGGTGTAGTGTGAACAGGAAGCCTAAATCCATCTTGAAATCGGCTTTTGTAATTTTAGTTACTTGATTCTAGGTAATACCTGACCACGTCACATAGCAACATAGCCCTCCTCTTAAGATCCTATTGGTAAATTCAGCAAAACAGTATTTGTTTTGATAGCATGTTCTTTTGATCTACTTTCTCAGGGTGTGACTGCATCAAGTTTCTGACTTTGTTTTTTTTCCTGGTAAATTGGGCATTGTCTTAACTATTTATGTATTCCTCTTAGAGGCTAACATATGAGGCACTTTATGTGTTTGATAAATTAGCATATATAGGGAATATGATAAAGGTACCTTGAGATTTAAGAAAAATGGTCTGTTAACATTGAAATAAAATATTATATAAAGTACTACAGTATACAGCTGTTGACAGCCAGCCAGCATCATGAGTTGTACTCTGAAAATTGGAATGAATAATTTTTAAAATACGTTTGTTAGTTGGCAAAGTTGAGAAGCACTTGGTGATACTAATTCTTCCCATGCTGAAGTTTTATATGGGTGTAACTCTTTCCTCGTAGCCAAAAATTTTTTGTTTCCAAAAATGAGGTATAGAAGAAAAGCCTTTTTATTCCCATTTTAGGTACTGAGTGGTTTCTTTTTCTTTTCTTTCTTTTTTTGACTGTAAATGCTATGTTAATATAAAAAACATTTGTCATGAGCAGACTATTTCTGACTAAACAAGATATGTTTCAGATATCCCACTAGGATTTTCCCCCTTTAAGTTTTACTTCTTTGCTGTTGGTTTTGTTTTCTTTTGTCTGGTCTTGTTTCTCTTAAATAAAATGTTAGTTTTAGAGCTGGGTTTCTCCAAAAGGGTTTCCAGGTGTGTGCTGATATGTTGGGGGGGGGGTACTGAGTAGCCAGAGGATAACCATGGCTTAAGTTCCCAGAACGTTAATTTTATATCAGGTTTGGGAGAGGGAGAGACATTTTTACCATGATACAAACATGGATATCATAGAGTACAAAGCAAATTTGTGTGAATGTTTAAGATTGAAAGTGAGAAAAGAAATTTAATATTTATTGGAGGACTGCTTTAGGCTATGCCCCCCAAATG
Source organism: Pseudorca crassidens (assembly GCF_039906515.1). Classification (NCBI taxonomy): domain Eukaryota; kingdom Metazoa; phylum Chordata; class Mammalia; order Artiodactyla; family Delphinidae; genus Pseudorca; species Pseudorca crassidens. Next base: position 130,816,086 of record NC_090296.1, read on the forward strand.
CATTAATACTCATCCATTCTCCTCTGCCATTAAGATACTTCTGTGTGCAAAAAAACAAACAAAAAAATTGTTTTCTCATAGGTTATATAGTCTCTTTACCCCTTTTTTCTTTTCTGTAGCCAATTTATTGTTGTCTAACAGAGCTCTCTTTTCTAGCTTCCCCAGTTTACTAACTTTCTATAGATCACCGTATTCTTTCAATGAATAATTTGATGTCTGTTCGTTTATTTTCTCAAGTGTTAACTTGTATGAAGTTAGCCCACATAAATGCTTCTGTTCCAAACCACTTTCACAAGAAACAAATCTCGATTGTGACCCGTAGCATAGTGCCATCTTCAGAGCCCCTTGAATTCATAAACCAGCTGATGAGCTGCTTCTCCCTGTCCCCAACCCTGTCTCAGAGGCTTAGTTGCTTTCTTTAATGGATCATATATGACTCGTTAAAAACGAACACTTGGGAATTGGTTCTCCTGCTGCTTTGTGTAACCTCACACCTAGCTCGAGAGCCTGATCGTGCCCATGTGGCCTCAGTCAGTTTCCTAGATCCTACCTCTTTGCTCAGACTGCTCTGGCAGGAAGAGAAAGGAGTGCAGGCTTGGGTTTGGGTTTGAAATTAAACTTCTCATTTAGTCATACAAACACTATGTAACATTCATCAAAACTCAAATCCCCTTAAATCCTATTATTTTAAGGATGGAATGTTTCACTAACTATAGACACTTGAAATAGAAAACCATACCATACCAGGAGCATGGGAGGTAGAGCAAATTATTAAACCATCTTCAAAACTAATGTTTTCCACTTTGAGCAGTATAAGTGTGTGTGGGTTTGTGTGTCTAAATGTCAGAATGGCTAGTACTAATAGTCATCAGTTGAAATGTTGGATTCATAATAGTTTTGTTATAATACCATTTCGGTTTGAGTATGTATCTTTCAGCAAGTCGCTGTAAAAATCTGGTAGAGCTGCATATCTTCTCTAGTTATCAGCAAGTTCTGTAGAATCTATACAGATTGATGGCTACTTTGTTTATGTTAAGGGAATATAAAGACCAAGCTTTTTCTTAACTGATGAGTATGCTGGTTCTCTGACTCATCAGTGTGTATGGTGGTAATTTAGTAACTAGGAGGCACTGTAAATTATTGGTTATAATAAATTGATGTCATGCCCACAGCACAGCAGGCAAAAAGGATGAATTAGAGACAGAAATAGTAACAGGTTTTTGTCCAGGAAACCACAAAGAATATAAGGAGGTATTGCCATGTTGATTATTTAAAAAAAAAAGAAAAAAGAAAAGAAAAAGGGAAAAAAAGATCCAAAAGATAAAATATTGAAACCTTAGGTTTAATCAAACCAATTACAGATCAAAAGCGTCTTATACTTCTGAAAAGCTCTTTGAACAGCTGAAGAACCTTTTAGAAAGATATTACCTATCATTTATTATTTCTTTGCTGGTGAATGGAGTATTACAAAAAAAAATCACTGTCGTTTTTAACCTTTCTTTTTGGTAAATTTTTAAAATTTTGAAGTAATTTTAGACTTAGAACAATTTCAAGAATAGTGCAAAGGAACTCCCATATCGCCTTCATCCAGATTCCCTGGTGGTTAATGTTTACCACATCACCTTTATCATTCTCTATATGTATATATTTTTTCCTGAACCATTTGAGAGTAAGTTGCAGACGTAATATTCTTTTTCGCCCCTAAATGTATTTTCTAAGAACAAGGACATAATGGGGGCACATGATGTCGGTGTGACCCCCAACGGGCAGGATTAATTCTGATTGGTTGCCAAGTCTCCACTGTAAAATTACTGTTTTTCCCTTTGTAATACAAACTTATTTTATACGGAGATGTTTTGAGACCATGAGCTATCCTGTTCCTCCCCTACTGCCATTTACTAATTTTAGCATCCGTTCATGATTCTTATCTGAATTAATTAATTACTCTGATGTTTGTCAAATGATGATATTCTTAACTCTACCAGATGCTGATTTTTATGCCTGGCAACTTTATAACAGGGCTTTTTGGTAGTTGTTTACTTTCTTAGAAGTAGTTTGAGTGACTAAATATGTGAAGTCTTTGTGTTGAAGTTAAATAGTGTCCTCTGTCATCTTGTACTCTTGGATGTTAGCCTTGACTTGTGCAGTGGGTGACCCAAAGGGAGAAAGTATGTGGCCTGCGAGGATTGTGGGCAGGACCTATTGAGTGCTTCCTGGGGGCCTGCTCTGTCTTATGTATTCTACATCTCCTCACTTCACCTTTCAGAGGATTGTGGCTTCTGGAACCCAGCATATTCCACTTTAAAGCTTGGTTTTAGGTGTAAACAATTCTTAATAAAAATGATCTGTGGTGGTCTTGTTTCATTTAATTGGAGATAGCTGTTACTGAATCCTGTTATCGCATTTAAAAAAATTATATGTTAACTGATGCTATTAATATTTTCTTCTGGAAACAAGTGACCTTTCTATAGCAGGGCAAAATCGATCTGGAAAAAAAAAAAAAGGAATCTGGGTCTACATACGATATAAGCCCAAAGATCATGGCGTTTCCCCCCAGATTATAGCTGGTTCAGGCTGGTAGGGAAAAAGCCATGTAAAACACAAAAACAATTTATCTCACCAATATTTGGGGCTTTTTTTTCCTTGTGTATTTTCCATTAAATAGATCTCTTTTAATTATTGGTTCTCATTTTATGATCTTTATCCTTCAGTCTTAACCACCTTTCCAAAATTTCTAAACATGCAAACTACTATTTATAAGTCAGCCTTTTTAAAGTGAAGAAAAAGATAAAAACCAACACCCTAAATTGGGGTCACCTTGTCCTACCAGTGAGTGCTGCCAGCTGTCACAAATGCCCTGGTCCTCCACTGTACTTTGTTCCTAAGCCCCAGATCCCCTTCCAGGCCTGCCCCCATCTCCCTCCCTGGCAGTCTGGGTAGGATGAGAGCTTGTCACAGCAGCCTCTGAAGTTGCTAAAGCTCATGGAATGCAGTGACCCATCACATTAGCTCAGGTTGAAAGCTATGGTGCAGAGGGCTGAGGGTTGTCTCCAGCTATGGTGATGGCCCTGGCTCATGTGCTGCTGACTGGAAATCACTTCTAACCTATCCTGTCACTGCTGGGAGGGCATGAAGGCAGCCTCCAGTGCTCTCTTGGGCTTAATTCAGGAAAGGTGGAAGGTGACAATCTTTCCTTCCTTCTGGTTAGCCTGGTCTCCCTGAGAACACATCCCTGGAATAAAAATAGGAGGGCAGCCCCTACCTGCCCAGGGCCACCAGAGCTGCCAGGGAACGCCTGTCTGCATTTCTTCCCTGCTACTTCTAACTTCTTGTCACCTCTCCATTCAGTGACTCACAGCTGCAGTCCTTATTTAAGATTTAGCTCCTTTGACTTGGTGCCTTCTGCCTGCCTGCCCAGCATCCTGGAAGAAGAGCCCACAACTCCACCCATTAAGTGCAACCATAAAGGCACAGAGGAGTGAGATGGGGATTGCTAACCAACATCCTACCCGTTTTTTGGCATCTTTCTTATGAAATCTTTTCTAGCTTACTCATTTGTCCCTCAGCTTGTTCCATAGGATTTGAGAGATGATCCTTCCTGCCAGAGTGCCTTCATGTTGATATTCATGAAAGGAGCACATGTGGGGTAATAGCCAACCCTTTCTGGGGTTCCTTTCTTTAAACACCAGCCTCGTTATATTCTTTACAGAGTGAGTTTTGCCAAAGACATGCATCAGAATCTCAGATGATTCTGCCATGTGCTTCTTATGGAGAATCACTGCTCTGTAAGAAGAATTAAAGGAGATCTACCTTCTGTCTCTCCTCAAACCACCCCTCCGACCCCACATACACACACTCACACACCTGTGGGCACACCCTGGGAGATCCTGTAAGGGAGAGCTGAGAAACAGGCAGTGAGATGTCCTGTGACAGAAAGTGCCCAGGTCCACTGGACCCACAGATTGTGGCTCAGGAAAGCACTGAGTCCCAAGTGGACAGGGTTTACCCAGGAGTCCCACCAAGCCAGGAGATTGGCACATATGGAGAGGCGGAGGCTGCCAGCCCAGCCACAGAGCTGCCTCAGAATTGGGCTTGGTGGAGGTGGCTGGAATGTGAGGGGACCTCGGGATTATGTGGAGTAGTTCTTTTGGGCAGATTTGAGTATTCCCAGCAAGCCAGCAGCATGACCAGTTACATATTTGAAAGATCACCCTGACAGGTTTAGAGGAAGGTAAGGCTGAGGGCAGGGAAGACAGAAGAGGTTTCTGCTGCAGCCAGCTGAGAAATGCCGAGGGTCAGAGCTAACCGGGACCCTTGCTGGTGGGCTGCATGCAGAAGAGGGGACATGTTGGAAAGACTTGGACTGTATTGCCCAGTTTGGTGACTGACCAATTTAGGGGGTGCAGGTGGGAGGCAGGGGGCAGCCAGCCATCCTTGTCAGTGCCTGTTTTTATTGTCCTGGAGAGCAGTCTTCGAATGATCCCCCTAATCTTGTTCATACTATATTAATTTGCCCTGAATTGTAACCCTGGAAGGGACTTTCACGTTTAGCCCCCTTATTTCACAGTTAAACTGAGACTTGTTTGAGGACACATAGCCTATGAGAAGCAAAACAGGCTCTGGCATCTCAGCCTCCTCTTTGCAGCATATGTACCAGTCATATTAGATGTTACAGCCCATAATAATTTTGTTCATAGCTGGTAATTTGGGGTGGGGTAGGGGGGTAAAAACTCTTATTTTTTACCTTGAAACTCATAAAAATGAAAATAAAATTTTAGAAGTAAACTGGCTCATGAAATGACTACAGATCGTGATTGGATGTTGTCTTATTCAATCTAGATTGTCACCTAGATGATGAGTACTTGGAATTAAAAAATATTTACTTCATGCTGTAGAGTATTGGGTGCCTGTACAGCTGTGCCTGGCATATATTGGGTATTCAGAAAATATTTGTTGTGGAAAACAAATATTTTCATTTGTTGTGAAATGAATTCTGTAAGGGAAGGCCTTTTTTCTTGTACCTTATTCAGAATGATTCTTCTGAGAACTTTTGTGACTCATTCATATCCAGTTGCTCATGCAGCTCTAATGCTGGTTAGAAACAGGGATAAAATGAACATAACTCGGCTGTTTGTGGTCTTTGAGGGTTCTATTTCAGGGAGTGTTATGTTAGTTTTTTGTGTCTTGAAACTGCCTTTTATGCACAAAACCAAAGTAGAATAAATGTATACCACAAAGTATAAGTTATGCAGAATTTGATGCATTGTGTTTTCTGCTTCTGGTGTTATTGCTCTCAGGTTTTTAATTTAGCCTGAATCCTTTTTGAAGGAGCTATGTAGCATTGAGAAGGTAGGAAGCCAGAGGTGTGACTTCCATGGATGTAACAGGGTGTCTTGAGTGAGGGAGGCGCAACTTGGCACTGGTCAATAGAGGTGGGTTCAGGGGCAGGAACAGAGAGCAAGAAGACGTGGGCTGTAGATGGGAAGGTGAGCCATGTCGGGAGAACACCACATTGGGCACAGTCTGTACGTGCCTCACTTGCGTCCGGTGAACAGAGGCACTGTGATGGTGTGTGGCTCTAGATCAGGGATCAGTGGGCTTTTTCTGTCAAGGGCCAGACAGTAAATATTTTAGGCTTTGTGGGCCATAACGTCTGTGTCCCAACAAAAACAGCCATAGACAACAGCTAAACAAACGAGCATGGCTGTGTTCCAGCAGAACTTTTCACAGACAGCAGGCCGATTTCGGATTTCAGCCCGTGGGCCACAGTTTGCTGGCGTCTGCTCTAGTTAAAGACATGAGTGGTTTAGATCTTGACTCTGCCATTACTCACTGTTTCCTTGTCAACTTAGCCAGTTTCTCGAAGCTCATTTTGTCCTCTTCTATTAAATGGGAATAGTCCCTAGGGCTGGCATGAGATTATATGAAATATGTAAAATGCTGCTCAGAAAATAGTTGCTACTGTAATCTTTGTGAGGTGTCATCCTCAAAGTTGCATTTAAATTGTAATTTATTCATTGCCTCACATGTTTAGTATAGTAGGCAAATATATAATATATGTGACTTAGAAGAGGGCTAAACGCCATACCAGCCACCTGAGGAATGCAGTGGAGATGGATGTTAATTTCTAAATGTAGTTAGACTAAATGTAGTTTTGTTTCTCTGCATTGTCTGTGGCCTCGTCCTCAGCCGCGTGGTTATGGTGCTCTGGCTACAGCCATAGGAGGTGATCAGAGCCTGGGGAGACAGAGCCAGGCCTTGAGGAGACACCGGCTGGCAGGGGAGCACATCACTTCCACTCCCAGCTCGCTGGGGAGAACTTGGCGTGTGTGGTCACAGCTAATTGAATGGGGGGCAGGCAGCCAGAGCCAGGCCCAGTCTCACCACAGAGGAAAGGAGGACAGATTCTTGGACCTCAGGTCTGTGTCACATGACCCAAAGAAATCGTTACATCCTGTAGTGAATCCAGAGCAGCATTTCCTCTCCTTGGGGGATTGGATTTTTGTTTCTCAGTTGCAAGTGTAAGGCATCTGGGTATCACTTTTGGAAATCATGGCAGTGTACCAAGGTCAGATGTTTAAGAAATACAATAGCACAATGCCATTTAATTTACTTTAAAAGTTTAAAAAGCTCCTAATATGAAATCCAAATAGGAAATAGGTTTCTATCAAGCATTTCCCATTGGCAAGAATCATTGCCTGTTAGGAACTCATCATCAGTATATTGTAGTTCTGTTACTGAACCAAACTTGGGTCCATGAGTGGCAAACCCAATCTACTGACACCAGGTTGTGATGAAGAAAAGTGCAGCATTTATTTGCAGGGTGCCAAGCAAGGAGAACAGGCAGCTCATACTGAAAAGACCCAAACTCCCTGATGGCTTTCAGGGAAGGGCTTTTTTTTTTTTTTTTTTGCGGTACGCGGGCCTCTCACTGTTGTGACCTCTCCTGTTGCAGAGCACAGGCTCCGGATGCGCAGGCTCAGCGGCCATGGCTCACAGGCCCAGTTGCTCCGCGGCATGTGGGATCTTCCCGGACCAGGGCACAAACCTGTGTCCCCTGCATCAGCAGGCGGACTCTCAACCACTGCGCCACCAGGGAAGCCCAGGGAAGGGCTTTTAAAGGCAGCATTTGGAGTGGGAGGTGCAGGGGGCATGAATTTCTTCTGATGGGTTGGTGGTGAGGTAACAGGGTGGTGTTTCGGGAATCTTAATCATGAAGCTTCTGGTTCCAACCAGTCTGGGGTCTATGTGCTTTTGTGGTAAGGTGTAGTCACCATTGTCCACCTGGGTGGGTGGGGGGTCTTAGTTTCTGCAGAACAACTCAAAGATTTGCATCATATTGTTCTGTATATCCCTTGAGGACTCTGTGTTATCACTAACTATTGTTTAAGCTATCATTACTTTTCTTGCTTGACTGCTTTTCCTTTGTTTTCTGCAGTTTCTCACTTTCCTAACTAGTTACTGATTGAGTCTGCTCTCTGTAACTCAGGGAAGGCCTTAGGAGACTAAAGACTTTTTTCTACAAACAAGAAACAGGGGACATGGAGGGGCTTTTGTACCAGAGAGGGCTTGGCAGGGTCCTGCTTGGTTTCAGTACCCCCTTTTCTTTGATACTCCTCAGTCCTGAGGGGAACGGGAGGGACAGGAAAGGGAATACAGTTTCGGATAGAAACGTTAATCATAAACTTGGTAGGAGAACTAGGTTCTAGGGGGACTCGGTTTCATTTGTAGTTTTGGTTTTATGTTTGCTGTATTGTATGATCTACTTAAAATTTAACTTTATATAAATGCCATAATTTAGGGTGTCCTTAGATACTTCACCCAAAGTTTTCTGTCATGGAAAAACATTCTGGCTGTAATAGTAGGGTATAATATAAAGACTTAGGAATATTCTCAAAACATAGTATGAAACTAGCAAATCAGTCCAGATGAGAAAGTTTCCCTTAGGGTGTCTCCTTTTAAATTTATATTATGTGGCTTTTAACTTTACCCCTACCATAGCAGTGAGACTGGGAATGAATGCATTTGTGATTAAACTTGCATTTGGGGAGCATGGAAATGCTTTATTATTATTATCAAAGCTTAATCTGATGTTTAAAGAAAATATAATTAATGGGCTTTCAGTCAAATTTATCAATAATTTGAGGGAAAATAAATTGAATTAACACCACCTTTGGGGAGAAATAAAGCAAAGTCTGTGATTCTTAAGTATTTGCGTAGGTATATTGTACTTGTGAGTAAGGTAAAACAAAGACTAAAGTAATTAAAACTAAATATGCATTGCTTCTTTGTATTCTAGGAATATGCCTGTAGTTCATTGTGAATTGCTAGGCTCACATACACTCAGTGTAACATTTTAGCACTTTACACTAATGCATTTGAAAAGAAACCAGAGTAGTCACATTTAAATTACGGCTTTTACTCCTGACATTGGCTAATTGTTCTATAGTTTACAGTCATAGTCATGGATCTCAGCATGTAATACTACTTGGTAACATTTTGGTATGGTGGCTTTTCTCAGTTATTTTGATATTAGTTGGACTGTTAAGATAGTAACATTGGTTATTGCTGGGTAGTAAGAATAGAGCTCATGTTTCTTTTTACCTCTCTGAGTTTTCTTGGTTTCTCCCTGGAAACATGGGTTTTGTATAATAAACTCTCCTCTCTCCTTTTTTTTTTTTTTTTTTTTTTTTTGCAATGACACAGTACCATCTGACACTTGGACTTAACATCAGAATGGGACTCAAGAAAATGCCTGGCCAAGAGACTGGGAAAGAGGTTTTCATTTCTTCTAGTAAAACTCATATTTATGAGTTTTATGGGTATTACATTGTTTAGTTAGAGTATGCTTATTTTACATATACATCTACTTTGTATATTTATATATAATTTGTGTTGACTAACTTGGGTCAAGATAATATGTAACTTGAATTTGATTCTAAATCTATATGAAATTCTCTTCTCTTGGTACTCCCCCCTCCCCCCTCCCCCCCCCCCCCCGCCCCCGCCTCCACCTCAAAGTTCTTTTTATGAAAGAAATTTGTACTTCTAGCCTTTGGTTGACATATGACTTATTCCTTTACTTTTAGCCTTTAAGCTTTCTCACTTCTATGAAATTTTTGCTCTTCTTGTAGCTTATAATTTTAGTATCTCTTTCTTTAGTTAAAGTCCCGGTAGCTTGATTTTATTTAGCAGTCAGTGTTGTTAACTATTTCAGGAAAATAAGATGGTCAAAAGTAGAATTTTTACACAGGTATGGTGTACTTATATACGCACTGTATAGTTTACCAAGTATAATTTGGTTTCGTTACTGAAGCCGAATTCGGCCTCTGTACCTGACACCAAATTAAATCTCGGAGACAGAGTTTTGGGTGAAGTAGGAAAGAATAGCTTTATTGCTTTGCCAGGCAAAGGGGGCCATAGCAGGCTTATTTATGCCCTCAAAACTGTGTGTCTCCCCGCCTCCCACCCGCACCCCACCCCCACCTTGGAGGGGGTAGTGAGAAGTTTTATAGTAATGGTTCAAAGAGGGCGTGATCAGTTCAGGGACATTCTTATGATTGGCTGGTGGTGAGGTAAGTGGGAGTCAGCATCATCGACCTTCTGATTCCCACCGTCTGAGGTCTGCATGCTTGTGGCAGCATACCATGGTTAACTGTTAACTTCTCCCATCTGGTGGGGGTTTCAGTATCTGCAAAACAGCTCAAAGATATTGTTGTGTGTATCCCTTGATGGGGAACCAGGACCTTGCCCCAAGGTTGCACTATTGCTTTTCTTGACTGTTTCTCCCTTGTCTTACATCCCCTCCATTCCCTAATTAACAACTGCTTGAATCTGCCTGTTGGAACTCAGGGCAGGTCACGGAGGCTGAGTGAAGCCTGTTTCCTGTAATTAAAGAAATGGGGGACACAGAAAGACTTTGGTGCCCAGGAGCCCCCGCTGCTCGGTATCATTACCTTATACGTGAATAAAGATATTCATATGTGTGTATTAGAACGAATATATTTCAAATGTCAGTGGAGTAGGATAAGTGGTTTTCTGTATTTTGTAATGGACGTATATTACTTTATAATAATTAAAAAAGGTTTAGAAATAGTCAGTAATCATAAGTGAGTTAAGTATTTCTACAAGATGGCATTTTAAGAATCACCTGGCTTACAGTGCAGGTTTTTGAAATGCTGGTTAAGACTACACTTCATTCATGAAATCTCCCTTTATTTCATTGTAGTCGGTCTTTAATAAGACACACATTGTGGAATCTGTTCAAAACTTCGGGCAAAGAAGTAGATGATGTATTTTTTTGGCCTCTTTTCAGAAGTATACTCTTGAAATTGAATTTTGACTTTTTAAAGACCCCAGTGGTTATCCTCCCAGCCCCCGCTTCATGGCTCTCACTGTCTCCCCTTTCCCTCAACCAAACACATGCACACATGCTCTCGGAGGTTGTGATGTAATTTAGAAATAGAGGCAAGATTAGAAAGTGGGGTGTGCAGGGACTTGGAGACCATGTATGTGCAGTGGTTCTATTGTAGGAGCAGAAAGTTCTGGGTGTGATTAAATACTACTGCATTTGGTGTTTAGAAGCAGTTCTCCCATTCTTTTTCTAGTGCTTGATTATTAGTTGTATTTAAAGGTGCAGAATATTAATTAGGAAACAGGGACATGAGGGCAAAATTGATGGCTAGAGAGTTGCATTGGCTGCAGAATTCAGAGGAAAATTAATGTACAAGTTATCATTTAAAATGCAGTCATTAAAACATATCATTTTGAAATACTTTAAAGTGTTACCTAGCCTGCTTAACTGTTTCTCAGCTGAAGTCCCCATGTAAAATGTGTTGGTGCGTGAACGGGCTAAGAAACAGGAGGGTAGGCCCTTTTAATTAGTGGAGATAACTTTACCAGGAATGAACTTTTTCATTCTGTTTCCTTTCAGTTTAGAGTACTCGAGGCCCATGTGTAAATAAATGTTAGTGATAAAATAGAAGTTACCCATTCTTATTTTTATGATCAGTCTTCTTTTCACATTTCTAATTTAAAGATTACTTAACTACTATTACTAGTAATGGCTTTCTGCCCAAGACTCAGTCACTCCATCCAGAGGGCACTGAGGGAAAGTTGCTCGATACTGTTGAGGCACTTCTACTTTAAGACAACTGGGCTGGCCCTTGGATCCCACTTGGTTCTGGTGTTGGGCCAGGGCTGGCGGTTGTTGCTGCCTGTAAAGCAATTGTGAGGAAGAAAGAAGTGGGTGGAGAGGGAGGTGTGAGGATCTATGCTGGGTGCAAGTGGCACTGTCCCTAGAGTGGCCCTTCCTCTCCCAACACCCCCACCCCATTGTTGAGACTCAGTGCCCCCACCAGCTCACCAGTGAGAATGATCCCACTGTGCTCCCCATCTCCGAGAGGGTGATGGTTCCGATTCCCGCAGTGTGGGAGATTGGTGCTGGCCCCACATCTTCTTCCTCAGTGCCAGGAATGTTTGTGTTGTGCACACATTAAAAATGGGCTTCTCCACTTCTTATGCTGTGTCTGACCAAAATTTGGTCCCACGGTTTATACATATATACACTTATTCAGAAAGTTTGAGGAAGTCATTTCCAGTTTTTAAACCTTTCATATTGATTATGCTGTTAAAATTCTGTCTCTCCCTACACAGAAGCACACACACACACACTCCATTATCTAACCCCAGCTCATCATTGGCCCCACTGCACACGTGAACGAGCCTCACCATGAGCTGGCCTGGAGGGACTGTAGTAGGACGTGTGGGCTGGAAGGAGGATGGCCGCTTTGGCCATGGTGCTCAGGGGGCCCAGCCTCAGGCCTGCTCCTGGCACAGAGTAGGTGAGCGGATTCGTAGAAGAGATGACAGACAGTTCTTGGGAGTATAGCATCTTCTCTAGTCTGACCTGTGGTGCCCTCTGGAACACTTCCCTCCCCAGTTGCTTCTGTCAGGTCTTGGCTCAGATTTCCCCCTTCCCTTCCTGAGTCTGTGAAGCTCCCCTCTCTCCAGTCTCCCTGCTTTCTGTTTCTCTGTCTCCTGTTTCACCTGGTCTTTGTAAACTGCCTGTCCTGACCCTGGAGGGTGAGCTCCCTGAGAGCAGGGGCCGCCCCGCCCTGGGAGCCCGGGGCAGCTGCTGATCGCCAGCTCCAGCCCCTGGTGTGTGAGATGTGCAGAGCAGCAGGACCTGTCATAGCCTTCCATGAGTGAGCCCATGCTGAGTGCTTCGCAGAGCCTCCCAGAGATGCCGCTTATTAATGCTTACCTTCTATTACAGACTGCGGGTAAATAAGCCTTTGTTATAAAGTCCAGTGCCTCTGAAGAACTTTTCAAAGGAAAAGCCCTGTGTTCTCACATGTAACTAAGAGAGGGTTCTGTTGGATGGTTGTATGAGGGAGGTAGGTTGTTCTGGAAGTGTAGGATGATGCTGGGTTTTTTTGTTGTTTTTAAAAAATTTATTTCATTGAAGTATAGTTGATTTACAATGTTGTGTTAGTTTTTAGTGTACAGCAAAGAGATTCAGTTATTTATATATGTGTATATATATTCTTTCTCATCTTAATTTTCCATTATAGGTTATTACAAGATATTAAATGTAGTTTCCTGCGTTTACACAGCAGGTCCTTGTTGTTTATTTTATATATAATAGTTTGTATCTGTTAATCCCAAACTCCTAATTTATCCATTCCCCCCCCCACTTTCCCCTTCGGTAACCGTAAGTTTGTTCTCTGTGAGTCTGTTTCTGTTTTGTAAATAAGTTCATTTGTATCATATTTTAGATTGCACATATAAGTGATATCATATGATATTTGTCTTTCTTGGACTTCACTTAGTATGATAATCTCTAGGTCCATCCATGTTGCTCCAGATGGCATTATTTTATTCTTTTTGGTGGCTGAGTAATACCCCACTGTGTGTGTGTGTGTGTGTGTGTGTGTGTGTGTGTGTGTGTGTGTGTGTGTATACACACACACCACATCTTTATCTGCTCCTCTGTTGATGGACATTTAGGTTGCTTCCATGTCCTGGCTATTGTAAATAGTGCTACTGTGAACATTAGGGTGCATGTATCTTTTCAAGTTAGAGTATTCCCTAGATATATGCTCAGGAGTGGGATTGCTGGGTCATATGGTAACTCTATTTTTAGTTTTTTAAGGAACCGCCATACTATTCTACATAGTGGCTGCACCATTTTACATTCCCACCAACAGTGTAGGAGGATTCCCTTTTCTCCACACCCTCTCCAGCATTTATCTGACTGGTGTGAGGTGATACCTCATTGTAGTTTTGATTTGCATTTCTCTGATAATTAGGGATATTGAGCAGATCATGCTCTGCTTAGTGCACTGAAACTCTCAGTTATTAGCATTTTATCCTTTGGGTAAATGTTTCTTAAGGGAATCTGTTATGTGCCAGGCTCAGTGACATGCTGGGGCACAGAAATAACAGTTGAGGCCTGCCTTCAAGGGACTTCAGTGGAACAAGTAGGGATAGTTAGTGTAATTTGTGAGAATTCTAACTGATCCTCTTTTAAGGATGCTTTTCAATTCCTCTGGCATTTTGCTGATGACACAGATTATCCATATTTTAAAGTCCTGTCCTCTCAGCTCTTGTTGCCATATCTGTTGGGAGTTGGGGAGGGAATGGAGGTCGACAGGGTGCCAGTGTCTTGCCTTTGACTGGGGTCTGCCTGCCTTCCACAGGCTGTCTGGGGTCTGTGAGGGGAGGGGAGGCAGGCAGGTGTGGTTTTCTTTTCTAAGAGTTAGCCCCTCTGTTGAAGAGCTTGGTCCTGCTCTTTCCTTGTTATGCTTAAATATTGTCTGGAGCCACTTATTGTTCAGTGATCAATCTTTCTGTCCTCTTTTGTAAAACGGGAGAAATAATCCTGTTCATTTATTCATCAAGTATTGATTGGGCAATGACTTATGAATAAAAATAGGTTTTTCTCTCAAGGGGTTGTGCGTTGTGAAGAATGTGTGCGTTTGTGGAGAGAGTCAGAGGGAGAAAAGCTTGGCTTCTCACTCAAAAAATAGTTCTCCTTCTGTAAAGTCTTTTTAGTTTAAATTACTGTCTTCAAGAACAAAAGATTGTACTCAGTGTGTATAATCACTTGCATTTTATTTTCACCTACCTCTTTCCACAAAGGATCTGAAGTTTAGAGTATTTTATATATTTATCTAAAGGTTTTGTTTTGCCTAGAGCAGTGAGTGGATGGATGAATGAAGGAAAGAATGAAAGACTTGATTTTAAATAACAAGCCAGAGAAAAAGATTTACTGTTTTCCTAGAATCTAATTAACATAAATATTTCGAGGATTTTTTTCCTAATGGGTGGCCTGTGTGTTTTTTTTTAAATTAATAAACTCTGTGTTTTTGTAGTTTCAGCTTCAAAGCAAAATGTGCAGAGTTCCCATATACCCCAGCCCTCTCCACCCAACCTGCCACACAAAACCACCCCCACTATCAACATCCCTCACAAAGTGGTACATTTATTACAATCTATGAACCTACATTAACACATCATAATTACCCAAAGTCCATAGTTCACATTAGGGTTCCCTCTTGGGAACATGCCCTGGGTTTTGACAAGTGTGTAATGTCATGTATCTACCATTGTAGTATCATTCAGAGTAGTTTCACTGCCCTAAAATCCTCAGTGCTTTACCTGTTCATCCTTCTCTCCTACCCCTAGCAACCACTGATCTTTTTATTGTCTCCATAGTTTTGCCTTTCCCAGAATGTGATATAGTTGGGATTATATATATAGTATGTAGCTTTTTCAGGTTGGCTTCTTTCACTTAATAATATACATTTAAAGTTCCTCCATGTTTTTTCATGGCTTGATAGCTCATTTCTTTTTTTTCTTTTTTTTTCAAAAAATATTTATGTATGTATGGCTGTGTCAGGTCTTAGTGCATCATGAGGGCTTCACTCTAGTTGCAGTGTGCAGGCTCCGGCACATCAGGTCTCTAGTTGTGGCGCACAGGCTCAGTAGTTGTGGTGCATGGGCTTAGTTGCCCTGTGGCATGTGGGATCTTAGTTCCCCCACCAGGGATCAAACCCACGTCCCCTGCATTGGAATGTGGGTTCTTAACCACTGGACCACCAGGGAAGTCCTGCTCATTTCTTTTTAGTTCTGAGTAATATTCCATTTTCTGGATGTACCACAGTCTATCCATTCACTTACTGATTCCAGGTTTTGGCAATTATGAATAAAACTGTTATAATCATTTATGTGCAGGTTTTTGTGTAGACACAAGTTTTCAGTTCAGTTTGGTAAATACCAAGAAATGCAATTGTTAGATCTTACAGTAAGAATGTATTTAATTTTGTAAGAAATTGCCAGAATGTCTTCCAAAGTGTCTGTACCATTTTGCATTCCTACCAGCAACAAACGAGAGTTCCTATTACTCTACATCCTCACCAGTGATTGGTGTTTTCAGTATTTTGTATTTTGGACATTTTAATATGTGAGTAGTGGTATCTCATTGTTTTAATTTACATTTCTCTAATGTCATATGATGTTGGATGTCTTTTCATGTGCTTATTTGCCACCTGTATTTCTTTGGTGAGGTATATAAGGTCTTTGACCTTTTTAAAATAAGGTTGTTCATTTTCTTATAGTTGAGTTTCAATAGACCTTTATTAAATGTGTCTTTTAGAGATATTTTCTCCCTCTCTGTGGTTTATCTTCTCATTTTCTTGACATTGTCTTTCATAAAGTAGAAGTTTTTAATTTTAATGTAGTTCAGCTTATCAGTTATCTCTTTCATGGATTGTGCCTTTGGTGTTATACCTAAAAAGGTGTCTCCATACCCAAGGTCATCTGGGTTTTCTCTTATTATTTTCCAGAAGTTTTATAGTTTTGTGTTTTACATTTAGGTCTGTGATCTACTTGGAGTTAATTTTTATGAAGAGTTTAAAGTCTGTGTCCAGGTTGATATATTTTTTTTTGCATGTGGATGTCCAGCTGTTCCAGCACCGTTTTTTGAAAAGACTTATGTTTGCTCCATTGTATTGCCTTTTTGCTCCTTTGTTGGTTGCCTGTGTTTTGAAAATGTTTATTTGTATCACTTCTCTAGAAATTTGACACTGTGGGATTTAAAGCTTTAATAGCCTTTCTCTCTCCCACAGAAACACTCCCTTTCCTTCTCATTCTTCTCTCCAGAAAAGTTTTCTTATGATCTTTTGTGAAAGAAAACTTCAAGAACTCAAAGCTTTGTGTGATTGTTGTGTAGTGAGAATCCCTTCTCAGATTTACACAGGTTGCCTTAACCCCACAGAGTTCATTAAGCCTGGACATCCCAAACCCGCTGTTTATCCCCCAACCCCACTGTAGATTCCTCAGCGCTGTGTACCTGGCTGAACTACTGACTTTAATGTGTGAAACAAAGCTGTGATACACACCACTGGGTTCTAAAGTGGTAGCTGTGCTTTACGAGACTTTGAGTGCAGGGTAGTTGAGCTGTGCTCTTCTCCCCACCCCCCCCACCCCCAGTTTGCTTGCTGCCTTCTCCTGGTGGCCTTGTCTTGTGACAGCAACTCCCGTCACTGATTAGGCTTTCATCATTTAAAGGCTGCTTGAATCTTTAGGGGGGTTTCGGTAAGATATTACTTGATAAATATGGTAAGTTAAAATGATACAAAATGTCTTTAGATAGAGTGAGATTCCATAACAAATCAGGAAGAGATTTTTTTAAAATCCTAGAAGGAAATGAACTTGTAGGCCATATTTGACCCACAGACTTATTTTGTGTTTCTCTCTCTGTCTTTTTCTAGTTTAAACTGGTTGCTGACTTTTTTTTCTTCTTAATATACTGCAGTTTCTTATTAGTCATCAGTTTTATACAGATCATTGTATACTTGTCAATCCCAATAGCCCAATTCAGCACACCACCATCCCCACCCCACCGTGGTTTTCCCCCCTTGGTGTCCATACGTTTGTTCTCTACATCTGTGTCTCAGCTTCTGCCCTGCTGTACCGTTTTTCTAGGTTCCACATACATGCATTAATATATGATATTTGTTTTTCTCTTTCTGACTTACTTCACTCTGTATGACAGTCTTTAGATCCATCCGCGTCTCAACAAATGACTCAATTTCGTTCCTTTTTATGGCTGAGTAATATTCCGTTGTATATATGTACCACAACTTCTTTATCCATTTGTCTGTCGATGGGCATTTAGGTTACTTCCATGACCTGGCTATTGTAAATAGTGCTGCAATGAACATTAGGGTGCATGTGTCTTTTTGAATTATGGTTTTCTCTGGGTATATGCCCAGTAGTGGGATTGCTGGATCATATGGTAATTCTATTTTTAGTTTTTTAAGGAACCTCCATACTGTTGTCCATAGTGGCAGTATCAATTTACATTCCCACCAACATTGCAAGAGGGTTCCCTTTTCTCCACACCCTCTCCAGCATTTGTTGTTTGTAGATTTTCTGATGATGCCCATTCTAACTGGTGTGATGTGATACCTCATTGTAGTTTTGATTTGCATTTCTCTAATAATTAGTGATGTTCAGCAGCTTTTCATGTGCTTCTTGGCCATCTGTATATCTTTGGATAAATGTCTATTTAGGTCTTCTGCCCATTTTTGGATTGGGTTTTTGTTTCTTTAATATTGAGCTGCATGAGCTGTTTATATATTTTGGAGATTAATCCTTTGTCCGTTGATTCATTTGCAAATATTTTCTCCCATTCTGAGGTCTTTCGTCTTGTTTATGGTTTCCTTTGCAGTGTAAAAGCTTTGAAGTTTCATTAGTTCCCATTTGTTTATTTTTGTTTTTATTTCCATTACTCTAGGAGGTGGATCAAAAAAGATCTTGCTGTGATTTATGTCAAAGAGTGTTCTTCCTATGTTTTCCTCTAAGAGTTTTATAGTGTCCGGTCTTACACTTAGGTCTCGAATCCATTTTGAGTTTATTTTTGTGTATGGTGTTAAGGAGTGTTCTAATTTCATTCTTTTACATGTAGCTGTCCAGTTTTTCCAGCACCACTTATTGAAGAGACTGTCTTTTCTCCATTGTACGTCTTTGCCTCCTTTGTCATAGATTAGTTGACCATAGGTGCATGGGTTTATCTCTGGGCTTTCAATCTTGTTCCACTGATCTATGTTTCTGTTTTTGTGCCAGTACCATATTGTCTCGATTACTGTAGCTTTGTAGTATAGTCTGAAGTCAGAGAGTCTGATTCCTCCAGCTCTGTTTTTTTCCTTCAAGACTGCTTTGGCTATTCAGGGTCTTTTGTGTCTCCATACAAATTTTAAGATGATTTGATCTAGTTCCGTAAAAAATGCCATTGGTAATTTGATAGGGATTGCACTGAATCTGTAGATTGCTTTGGGTAGTCTAGTCATTTTCACAATATTGATTCTTCCAATACAAGAACACGGTATATCTCTCCATCTGTTGGTATCATCTTTAATTTCTTTCATCAGTGTCTTACAGTTTTCTGCATACAGGTCTTTTGTCTCCCTAGGTAGGTTTATTCCTAGGTATTTTATTCTTTTTGTTGCAGTGGTAAATGGGAGTGTTTCCATAGTTTCTCTTTCAGATTTTTCATCATTAGTGTATAGAAATGCAAGAGATTTCTGTGCATTAATTTTGTGTCCTGCAACTTTACCAGATTCATTGATTAGCTCTAGTAGTTTTCTGATGGCATTTTTAGGATTCTCTATGTATAGTATCATGTCATCTGCAAACAGTGACAGTTTTACTTCTTCTTTTCCAATTTGTATTCCTTTTATTTCTTCTCTGATTGCCATGGCTAGGACTTCCAAAACTATGTTGAATAATAGGGGTGAGAGTGGACATCCTTGTTTCGTTCCTGATGTTAGAGGAAATGCTTTCAGTTTCTCACCATTGAGAATGGTGTTTGCTGTGGGTTTGTCATATATGGCCTTTATTATGTTGAGGTAGGTTCCGTCTATGCCCACTTTCTGGAGAGTTTTTATCATAAATGGGTGTTGAATTTTGTCAAAAGCTTTTTCTGCATCTATTGAGATGATCATATGGTTTTTATTCTTCAATTTGTTAATATGGTGTATCACATTGATTGATTTGCGTATATTGAAGAATCCTTGCATCCCTGGGATAAATCCCACTTGGTCGTGGTGTATGATCCTTTTAATGTGTTGTTGGATTCTGTTTGCTAGTATTTTGTTGAGGGTTTTTGCATCTATATTCATCAGTGATATTGGTCTGTAATTTTCTTTTTTTGTAGTATCTTTGTCTGGTTTTGGTATCAGGGTGATGGTGGCCTCATAGAATGAGTTTGGGAGTGTTCCTTCCTCTGCAATTTTTTGGAAGAGTTTGAGAAGGATGGGTGTTGGCTCTTCTCTAAATGTTTGGTAGAATTCACCTGTGAAGCCATCTGGTCCTGGACTTTTGTTTGTTGGAAGATTTTTAATCACAGTTTCAATTTCGTTACTTGTGATTGGTCTGTTCATATTTTCTGTTTCTTCCTGGTTCAGTCTTGGAAGGTTATACCTTTCTAAGAATTTTTCCATTTCTTCCAGGTTGTCCATTTTATTGGCATAGAGTTGCCTGTAGTAGTCTCTTAGGATGCTTTGTATTTCTGTGGTGTCTGTTGTAACTTCTTTTTCATTTCTAATTTTATTGATTTGAGTCCTCTCCCTCTTTTTCTTTATGAGTCTGGCTAATGGTTTATCAATCTTGTTTATCTTCTCAAAGAACCAACTTTTAGTTTTATTGATCTTTGCTATTGTTTTCTTTGTTTCTATTTCATTTATTTCTCCTCTGATCTTTATGATTTCTTTCCTTATGCTAACTTTGGGTTTTGTTTGTTCTTCTTTCTCTAGTTACTTCAGGTGTAAGGTTAGATTATTTGAGATTTTTCTTGTTTCTTGAGGTAGGCTTGTATAGCTATAAACTTCCCTCTTAAAACTGCTTTTGCTGCATCCCATAGGTTTTGGATCGTCGTGTTTTCATTGTCATTTGTCTCTAGGTATGTTTTGATTTCCTCTTTGATTTCTTCAGTGATCTCTTGGTTATTTAGTGACGTATTGTTTAGCCTCCACGTGTTTGTGTTTTTTATGGTGTTTTCCCTGTCATTCATTTCTAATCTCATAGCGTTGTGGTCAGAAAAGATACTTGATATGATTTCAGTTTTCTTAAATTTACTGAGGTAATTTGTGACCCAAGATGTGATCTATCCTGGAGAATGTTCCTTGCGCACTTGAGAAGAAAGTGTAATCTGCTGTTTTTGGATGGAATGTCCTACAAATATCAATGAAATCTATCTGGTCTATTGTGTCATTTAAAGCTTCTGTTTCCTTATTTATTTTGATTTTGGATGATCTTTCCATTGGTGTAAGTGAGGTGTTAAAAGTCCCCCACTATTATTGTGTTACTGTCAGTTTCCTCTTTTATAGCTGTTAGCAGTTGCCTTATATATTGAGGTGCTCCTATGTTGGGTGCATAAATATTTACAATTGTTATATCTTCTTCTTGGATTGATCCCTTGATCATTATGTAGTGTCCTTCCTTGTCTCTTGTAACATTCTTCATTTTAAAGTCTATTTTATCTGATATGAGTATTGCTACTCCAGGTTTCTTTTGATTTCCATTTGCATGGAATATCTTTTTCCATCCCCTCACTTTCAGTCTGTATGTGTCCCCAGGTCTGGAGTGGGTCTCTTGTAGACAGCATATATATGGGTCTTGTTTTTGTATCCATTCAGCAAGCCTGTGTCTATTGTTTGGAACATTTAATCCATTTGTGTTTAAGGTAATTATCAATATCTGTGTTCCTATTAACATTTTCTGAATTGTTTTGGGTTT
Source organism: Pseudorca crassidens (assembly GCF_039906515.1). Lineage (NCBI taxonomy): Eukaryota > Metazoa > Chordata > Mammalia > Artiodactyla > Delphinidae > Pseudorca > Pseudorca crassidens. The sequence goes on from NC_090296.1 coordinate 130,836,891, forward strand.
GTTTTTGTAGGTCCTTTTTTGTTTCCCACTTAGATAAGTTCCTTTAGCATTTGTAGTAGAGCTGGTTTGGTGGTGCTGAATTTTCTTAGCTTTTGCTTGTCTGTAAAACTTTTGATTTCTCCATCAAATCTGAATGAGATCCTTGCCGAGTAGAGTAATCTTGGTTGTATGTTCTTCCCTTTCATCACTTTAAGTATATCGTGCCACTCCCTTCTGGCTTGTAGAGTTTCTGCTGAGAAATCAGCTGTTAACGTTATGGGAGTTCCCTTGTATGTTATTTGTCGTTTTTCCCTTGCTGCTTTCAATAATTTTTCTTTGTCTTTAATTTTTGCCAATTTGATTACCATGTGTCTTGGCGTGTTTCTCCTTGGGTTTATCCTGTATGGGACTCGCTGCACTTCCTGGACTTGGGTAGCTGTTTCCTTTGCCATGTTAGGGAAATTTTCGACTATAAACTCTTCAAGTATTTTCTCTGGTCCTTTCTCTCTTCTCCTTCTGGCACCCCTATAATGCTAATGTTGTTGCATTTAATGTTGTCCCAGAGGTCTCTTAGACTGTCTTCATTTCTTTTCATTCTTTTTTCTTTAGTCTGTTCTGCAGCGCAGCAGTGAATTCCACCATTCTGTCTTCCAGGTCACTTATCCGTTCTTCTGCCTCAGTTATTCTGCTATTGATTCCTTCTAGTGTAGTTTCATTTCATTTATTATATTGTTCATCTCTGTTTGTTTGTTCTTTAATTCTTCTAGGTCTTTGTTAAACATTTCTTGCATCTTATGGATCTTTGCCTCCATTCTTTTTCCGAGGTCCTGGATCATCTTCACTATCATTATTCTGAATTCTTTTTCTGGAAGGTTGCCTATCTCCACTTAATTTAGTTGTTTTTCTGGGGTTTTATCTTGTTCCTTCATCTGGTACATAGTCCTCTGCCTTTTCATTTAATCTATCTGTGAATGTGGTTATCATTCCACAGGCTGCAGGATTGTAGTTCTTCTTGCTTCTGCTGTCTGCCCTCTGGTGGATTTGGCTATCTAAGAAGCTTGATGGGAAGGACTGGTGGTGTGTAGAGCTCTGGTTACTGACTTAAAAGTTAGGAGGCTCTACACAAAATAGCCAGATTTCTAGCTTCTCTCTAAAAATCGGACCTCACTGGGCTGTATTCTGTATGTCCTGCTCTCCTGACTCCCCAACCTGGTGCACTTCTCTCATGTTGCCCCTGTGTGTCTTTAGTTTTACTTTTGTTTTGGTTTGTTTTTTGGTGATCCCCTAGATCACAGCTTAGTTAACTCAGTTTATCATATAGACTTTTGGTCAAATGAGAGAGCTGGTGTGTCACATGTTGACTGGAGTTAGTGAACAGCCTTGTGAGTGATGTGTCAGCGGAGGCCAGTGGGGACTAGACCCAAGTGCCAGCTGTGAGTCGAGTTTTAGAGAGAGCCCTTCGTTTATGTCCCGTGTCAGTCTGCCCAGTGCCATGCTCTGTCTCGTATACGTGTGCGTGCACGTGTGTGTATGTGTATGTGTACGCGCACATTTATCCTTTCTTTGTATGTGGCCTTGTGAAGTTTTCCTTGCCTGGTACAGTGCCTTTAATGTGAATGTTTAGTTAAGTATTTGGTGCTGCATTTGCGTAAGAATTTGGTCATTTAAAGATAGTTCTGCATACATTCATTCTGCATAATCCTGCCAAGTTTGCTGCTTTATGGGAAAAAAAAGGTGATGCTTGAAAAGCTTTAAGTGACTCCCACTAGGTCAGACCTGAGTAAAGACCTGAGCTGGAAGTTTAGATACAGTGTTCTGACTGCAGATAAGGGCTCTCTCCCCTGTCCACTGTCCCTGCTGACTATTCAGACCATGGAATGTTCACTTGCAAACTCTATTGATTTCAGGTCTTGATCACTTATATTGTCTTATGTATCAGTAGAAGTCTTAAATTACTACCAACAGTTTTTGTTTACTTTGCCAAGGTTAATTCTCAACTATTTTGAAATGTGTCAGGCTTCTTTAAAAGGTATTTGGATTTCAGAATTTGACAGTAACCATTCAAGACACACCCACACACATACACACATAGTTCTCGTTTTTTACCATTAGAGACCCAGCTTAATTCCCATGAAAAACTTACTTTCTTGAATAGAGTCTTTAAAATACTAAGCACCTGGGCATCCTTGGTGGCGCAGTGGTTGAGAGTCCGCCTGCCGATGCAGGGGACACGGGTTCGTGCCTCGGTCTGGGAAGATCCCACATGCCGCGGAGCGGCTGGGCCCGTGAGCCATGGCCGCTGAGCCTGCGCGTCTGGAGCCTGTGCTCCACAACGGGAGAGGCTACAACAGTGAGAAGCCCGCGTACTGCAAAAAAAAAAAAAAAAAAAAAAAATACTAAGCACCTAATACTTGAACTTAATTGGTTGAAAATTGGCAAAGCCTACACAAAACTAATTAGAGGAGACCTAATAGGGACATGTAGGGTAACCATATGTCTTGAGAGCTGGGGACAGGCCCAGTTTATACCAGTGATCTTGGCCTAATTATTAACGGATTTCCTCTTTCATCTCAGAAGATCCTGCTTCAGACAATAAATTATCTGGAAACCCTACCTGCAGGTGTATGACATTGTTAATTTAAATATTTAAAACTTGTGAATATGGTTATTTTGAAACTACCACCAGTTATGGTCTCCTGACATTTAGACAACCCATATTTTCTTTGAATCAGTTCTCAGAACAAAAGGGTAAGAAAACAAATTCTCTGCAGTGAATTAAAACACTGTATAAATCAGAATTAGAAATAGCTGTCCATCTGGAGCAGTGATAGTCTGTTGATATGGCTGAAGTATGTACTTTATGATGACATTAATGTAAACAGTTAATGGGAAGAGCCTTAACTTAATGAGAATGTTGGCCTTCATTGCAGAGGAGAAGGACATTTGCTAATGAAGACCCTAGAGGTATTTGTTAACTGAAGATTAGGCATGGGTAGTTAATGGTTATTCCCAGCTGGCTAGAAGTTCCTGGGAATCGCGTGACCTTGATATTTATTAGCCCCTTTCAGATTTACTGTAGACTGACTCAGAGTCCTGAAACACCTCACAGTAAGGGAGATGGCTTTGCTGGAATCCAAGATTATGGGGGTACTTTTTTTTTTTTTTTGCGGTACGCGGGCCTCTCCCGTCACGGAGCACAGGCTCCGGACGCGCAGGCTCAGCAGCCATGGCTCACGGGCCCAGCCGCTCCGTGGCATGTGGGATCTTCCCGGACCAGGGCACGAACCCGTATCCCTTGCATCGGCAGGCGGACTCTCAACCACTGCGCCACCAGGGAAGCCCTATGAGGGTACTTTTTAGAACAAAGATTAAGGGCTGTTTTATGGACACTGGAAATTAACTTTAAACCATCAGTGGTATTCCATGCATCTTAAAAAGGCTTCTTTAGTGTGTTTTAAATAAGGTATTCCTTGTGATTATTAAATAACCTATGTGCATTGATTTGTCTTCTGCAGTACTTTTTAACTTTCCATTTTATAATATTCTTCCAAAGACTGTGCCAAGTAATAGATTATTGAAGTACTTTTTAATAACAAAGTCCTTGTTCTAAATTTGGTACTATTCAAAATACATGTTCTTTATTACCAAAAAATTACATATTTGTTACCCCTAGAGTTACTAAAATGAACTGTTATGAATCTCATATTCTTAACTATTTTCATTTGTAACAGAATTGGAGGTTTGTTTTTATGGGATGGAAACAGTTCATTGGGATGTGTTTTTAACCATTTAATACAGTTTGATTCGGTGAACCTAGAATCCTGTAACATTCTGATGTTACACCTTCAACCATATCAGGATGGATGGGTTAAAGAACATCAGGACATGACTTTAGAATTATATGAGACTGGTTCTAAAATTAGCACATAAGATCTTAGAATTCTTCACCTTGAAGGAACCTCTATACCGTCATTTTATAAATGAGAAAACTTGAAACCCAACAAATTCAAATGACTTGTCCAAGTCTTACAACTTATTGGTAGTATAAAAGCAGTAAGTGTCTCTATGTAGCCTTATTTCTTAACCTTTATTCTTTAAATTGTTATATTCTAAACTTTCTTCCAGATAAATAATAGTTTCATTTCTGTTACTAGAAAATTGCTAACCACTTCCCTTAGTCATATGATTATTCCTCTTAGAGACTGCTTAATGGGGAATATTGTAGTAAGCAGTGGAATTAGCTATAACATGAGGGAAAGAGGGACAATGGATAGAAGGTATAGATGTTCAGCTTAACGATCCAACTATTTCTCATTAAAGTGCCTAAGAACGAAGTGGTTCAATTTCATCCCACCCACAGCATGCCTTCTTAAATGCAACCAGGCACCTTCAAAGAAAAACAAAAGGTAGGAAAAACCCAAATAACAGCAGAGAAACTAGTCAATGTGAAAACAAAGATAACTTGAGAACTTTGCCAGGGATTCCAAAATCAAATGCAAATGCCAGAAATACTACAAAGGCAAAAATGAGACCCGAGAGTACTAAGATGGCTTCATGTGAACTGTGGATAGTGTGACCTGGGATAAAAGTGCTAAGGGGGTAGATGACAGTAGGTGGGGCGCTGTGCACTCAGCCTGGGGCTGGCCCTGGAGGTCTGGTCAGGTGGGGTTGGGAGAGGGCAGAGTCTAAGCACTGGGTTGCTTCTCCAGTACTTCCCTCCAGCCGCCCGGCTCCTTTTCAGGATCACAGATGATTTCTGGATCGTTCTTCCTTAACTTAGCCTTAATATCTCATTGAAATTTTTACTTTGAATTATACTTTATATTCCTGTTCTTAATTTTGAAGTTGATTTGTGACATGTATTTCTCTTCTCCAAAAAAGTTTCCCTGAAATCTGAATTTTTCCTCTTCCTCTCCTGTTGCACCACATTGAGGGTGAAACGAAAATGGTTCCTTACCTCTACACCAAAGTCATTTGTAATAAGACTTTGTATAGAAGTTGAGGGAGATTGCTAAATGTGCTAAAGGACCAAAAGGTGCCACTGGAAGCCGATTCGGGCAGGGTCTGAGTATTACCATTAATATCCTTATGTGGAAGTGCATGTCCTCACCTGTTACATTCTATCTAATCATCTGTGAAGTACTTATACCCTTATTTGTCCTTTTAGAAAGGGAGCTATTTCACTGGCATTTATTTAGATTTTCTAAAGATCATTGCAGGTATGTACTCCATCTAGTCTGCCAAGTGAGTGGCTTCTTTGTCTAAAACATTTATTTTATAGCAATATTAGTAGACTAAATCTTTTGGGGTGACATGGGGGGGCACCAGCTAATCTGGGCATAGAGTTGACCTTATTTTTAATAAAATAAGTGCTGCCTCCCCCAAACACACACACATGCTGCACACACACGCACACACACTTTTGTCTTGCAAGATTTCTTCTTCATAAAAAGAGAAAAAGAATGTAACACAACATTCCTTTCAGCCAGACTTCAGCCAGAAGGTTCCTACAACAACTTTACTGTAGCTTAAAATTTTCAGTCTACAGTGGTTCCAGGGGATTTTAAGCCTTTCAGAAGCCTGCCAGTCAATATTTTTCTCTTCTCTGTATTTATGCCTTTAGCACACACACTCTGTATTTCAGATAAAGCTTACCTAGACTTCAGTCACTATGAAAGTAATGACCACAGACAGCTTCTAAAATGTTTTGAGAAATGTTTTCCTGAAAATGTTTGGGGACATGTTGTCCTATCGAGTCTGTAAGAAATAATCAGTCATGCACGGAAGACCTGCTTTCATAGAGGACTCCCGATGGACCTCTCTCCCCTTGTGCAGGGTTTTGATAGCTAAGAATAAAATGTACACTTATATACTGGTGTTCTGGGGAGTAAAAAACAAATGACAGCTATATCCTTTGGTGGAAGGGTGTGTATTCTTTTTCAAAATGTGCTGCTGATTTTTACATTTTAACATGTATCCTGGTCACAGGAACACAAGTATATTGTATTGTGTCTATCCACATCAGCTGTGTTCTTCTGCACTGAGATCTTCCAGTTTCTTGATACTTCGTATGCATTAAGACTGCTGTTAATCATTAATTCATCAGCTCTCTGTTGAGTATCTTGCAGCGTGTCAGGCACTGATCTGGATTCTGGAGATGCAAGCAGTGAACATCTGTGCCTTTTACCGTGTGCACTGGTTCCCTGCTGCAAAGCTCTTTGTCGTAGTCTGTTCCAGCTGCTAGAACAAAAATACTGTAGACTGAGTGGCTTAAACACTCAGGAGGCTGGAAGTCCAAGATCAAAGTGTCAGCATGGTTGGGTTCGGGTAGGGCTCTGCCTGGTTTACAGATGGTTGCTTTCCTGCTGTGTCCTCATAGTGGGGAGACAGTGCTCTGGTGCTTCATCCCCTTATAAGGGCCCCGATCTCATCATGGGGGCCCCACACTCACGGCCTTATCTAAACTCAGTCACCTCCCAAAGGCCCCACCTCCTAATAGTGCCACATTGGGGATTAGAGTTTCAACACATGAATTTGGGGAGACACAAACATGCAGTCCATAGTACTGTTCTTGTAGGATTTCCTTGCACTGTCATTCTGGGTCTCTCTTTTCTTCCTTCTGTGTTGTACTCCTTGTTTCTGGGATCCTATGTCATCTTTCCAGATTTAACCCCTCATTCTAGATGGGCACATCCTCTAATAGCTTCCTGGGAAAGAATGAATGCAAGGTAGAATTTGAGTCCTTCAATATCTGAAGCTGTTTGTTCTCCCCTTTTACTTGATGGATAGTTTGGTTGGGAAGAGAATTCTATGTGGAGAATAATTTTCACTCCTCCCACTTTTGAAGGTATTGTTCTTTAGTTTTGTCTGTGTTTAGTGCCACTCCAGTTTCTGAATTATTTGTATATGGCCTTTTTTCTCCTCTATGCAAGTTTTTAATAGTTTTATCTGTAGTGTTCCCAATTTGTACTCTTTGTTCTGGGCACTTAGGGTTCAATCCAGGCACCTGAGTAATTTTGGACCCATGTTTTGTGTTTTCTTCCCCATGTGCTTTCTCTTTCTAGAGTGAATACTTTTCTCTCCTGTTTTTTTTTGTTTTGTTTTTCTATTTTCTGGAATATTCTTCAACTTTATCTTCAATCTCTACTCTTTTTGTTTTGCTATTTTATGTTTAATTTCAAGAGCTTTTTTGTTTTCTGATTATCTTTTTTATAGTATTCCATTTTTGTTGTGCAGATACAGTAGCTTCTCTTTGAATACCTTATAATTTTTGGTTTTTTTTGTTGTTGAGTTTTTCTTCTAGTCACTGCATTGTTTCTATTTCCACCAAGCTTTTTGTTTCCTTGTTTTGTCTCCATCTTTCCCATTGGAACCCTCGTTCAACTGCCTGATGGTCCTTGGCTGTCAATTGTCATTTGAGGCTGAAGCATTGAAAAACTAACTAGAAGCTCTATAGGCAAGATTTTTTTAAACTAGTATCCTTGCTGTAGTGATCAACTTTTGGGTGATGTTTTTTGTTGGAGGACTGTAGATATCTATGGGGCTATTTAGTTGATACAGAAAAGATGCTTCCAGCCTCCTACTTGGAATGAGAAGCGGGGGACCAGTGTTCTGAGAGCCATTTGGGAGAAGAGGACTGGGGGGTCCTACTGTTTAGACTTTCATTTCCCCTCTACTGTCAGCCTTGAACGCATCCCTCTCTAGGTGTTCAGATTTCATTTGCGGACAGATTGAACTTCAGGCTTATGTGCTTATCAATGAAGTAAACCCAGAGGAGTAAGGGAAAATAACCTATAGACAGTGACATTCAGGAATAACTACTGTAAATGATGAATGTGTTAGGGCTTCTTTGGTGGCACAGTGGTTAAGAATCTGCCTGCCAATGCAGGGGACATGGGTTCTAGCCCTGGTCCGGGAAGATCCCACATGCTGCAGAGCAAGTGAGCCTGCATGCCACAACTACTGAGCCTGTGCTCTGGAGCCTGTGAGCCACAACTACTGAGCCTGCATGCTGCAACTGCTGAAGCCCGTGCGCCTAGAGCCTGTGCTTTGCAACGGGAGAAGCCACCACAATGGGAAGCCCGCGCACCGCAGCAAGGAGCGGCCCCCGCTCGCCGCAGCTAGAGAGGCCCCACACGCAGCAGTGAAGACTCAACACAGCCCCAAATTAATTAATTATTTTTTTAAAAAGATGAATGTGTCAAGAAACCGCCAATATTTACTACTCACCAGTCCTAGTTTAGTTGCAACAATTGATATGCAACCCTGCATGAATTCTGGCAACAGACCCATCATCTAAATGCCGGAATAACTGGGAGCGTGTTTTTGAAGTTGCTGGGCATCTCCCACCACCCGCCATGGTGGTATGTGGGGAGGAACTGTGGGGCTCTCACTGCTCCATATATCCAGTTCCTCCAATCTCCCTGTGTTCAGCCCCAGCCTCCACCCGCCTTGCAACACTGGTATCTTTCCGCAGGGTTCTCAGGATTAAATAAATTGGCTTACTCTTCAGAGCAGTCTGTTGGGTTTCATCTTCCTTCACTCTCCATTTTCTTAGAATTTTGGGACATCTCTTCTCTACTGTGTCTGTGTCTCCTACCCCATTCTCTTGGTCCTTATGGGTTTATTCCTTTTGCATTCTTTATTCTCTTTTAAGAGTATTTGGGAAGAGAGAATCATGTGGGTTCTACCACTCATATTCTTAAGAAGATTGGTTTTGCTACCATGCAGAATTGAGGAAGGAACAGTTCTGCAAGAAGACCCATTGGGAGACTGAGACATCACCCAGCAGGGCAGGAGCAGAGCAGGGTCTGAAATACCCGGGGAGATGGGATTGGCAGCACGGGGAGAGGAAGGAGCACCACCTGCTTCAGAGTATTCTTAGTTTTGGAAAGCAGCTTATAAGGCCAGACTGATGGCTCAGTGTGCCTGCATTCTTGGAAACATAAAGGGACCTTTCAAAAAAAGACGTGGTTCTTCATGCTCATTGTTAAAAATTTTGAAATTATAAGCAGATAAAATGGAAGTAATATGTAATTATAACAAATATTTAAAATCTCTGCCAAAATTGTTAGGAAGCCTTCCACCATATAGCTTACGGTAGTGACTGTAGTAGTCCCCGACCATGGAGCATTGGGTTGTTGCTGAGTTCTTTGCTGTGATGGGCATGTTGCCAACCTTTGAGTGCCTCTCCTCACACAGTGGTGTCCTCAGGTGGAGTCATGGAGTCAGGTGGCTTGCCCAGCTATTTGATGCATGTTGTAAAGGCTAACTTTGTTAAAACTGGAAAAATGGCCTCAAGTTGTTGGGGCATACAGGGGTGAGGGTCAGAGGAAGGAAACGACAGTATTTGTTTTAGCACCTGCAAAGAATTTTCCTCAGTGTTTCTGCATGGTTTTGAATCCTCAGATGACACTCACTTGTCACCTTGCAGCCATGCAGTTTGTACCCAGGAATCAGCCCAGCTAGAAAATGAACAGTGAAAACACTTTCGACAGGATTTTCATTAAACCTCTTTTGTTGTGACCCATCTGAGGAGTGAAATTAAAAGAAAGATAAATTCTTATGGTCCTTATGATTTGATTACCTTGTCATTTTTCTTGGTCATCATTCTGTGGCCTGTCTATCCAGGGTTGGAGGAGTTCGGACATCAGTTTCTTCAAGCCCTCTTTCAGCAAATCCCAAACTGCTTTATTTTGGTCCATGTATTAAGTCAAGAATTTGAGTAGCTAAGTGCTGCTTGTGCTGAGAGAAACAGTGAGTGGACACTTGCACACTTGTGGGGTTGCCCGCTGCACACTTGAGAAAGGTGGTGCTCTCTCTCAGAGGTGAGAGACACTCTGCTTCCTTTCCTTTCCTTTTCTTTTTTTTCTTTCCTTTTTTTTTTACTTGACTGTCTTATCTAAGTAATGTAACGTTTGGAAATCATTTCAGCGGGTAATTCCGTGTATGCACATACCTCGTTTGTTGATTGTAGATGATGTTGGAAAGCAAAGTCAGAAATGGTAAGGGCACTTGCGAGGAGGTGTTGCAGTTCCAGGCTAGTTGCTCCGCTGAGGACAAGACACAGGTGGTCAGCGTTCAGCAGACTCATGGCTCCAGGGAATTGAGTGAGTGAGTGGGTGCGTGTGCAGCCCCTGCTCAGCACCGGCAGCGTTACTTGTGTGCTCTTTTTTTTTCTTTTAAGCCATTCTTCAGAAGCCTTTCCCTTCTTTTTGCTCTTATTGGCTTCATTTATTGGTAGCTTGTAGTAATTGTATAGAAAAAGAAAAAGGGGTGTAAAAATGCTAATCTGTATTTTTCTATTATTATAACTTTAGTGGCTCAAGGAAAAAAAATCAAAAATACGACTGTCCAAAGGCCTACTTGATCCAAATCCATGCACCCTTATCAAGAGTTAGTATTTAATAATATGATCAAGAAAAACAAAGTTGAGCCACAAATAAAATAGGACTAGTTTATCAGATACCGACCACAAATGTTTTTGTTTTTTGAGATTTTTTTTGACATGGACCATTTTTAAAGTCTTTATTGAATTTGTTACAATATTGCTTCTGTTTTATGTTTTGGGTTTTTGGCAGCTAGGCATGTGGGATCCCAGCTCCCCTACCAGGGATCGAACCTGCACCCCCTGCATTGGAAGGCAAAGTCCCAACCACTGGACTGCCAGGGAAGTCCCACAAGTGTTATTTTTACTAAAATTTTTTGGAAATTTTTGTTCTTTACTCTAGAAGGCTTTGTAGAGCTCACCATCCTGTTGCTTGAATGTACTGGAGAATTAAGTATATTCCCTATCTAGCTTGAGGGAACAGACCCAGTTTTGGCTGATGGATCTCAAACTTTTGTTTCTCCCAGTCAATGTCCTAGAACAGAGGGAGAGTGGGGTGGGATAATGAGTCCCCTTGCCTTTCCTGTCCTTCAACTCCACACTCTGAGCCCCCATGTGCTGGCTCTGCTGGTACTCGAGACGTGGCGCTTAGCAAGCAGGCCCTTTCCTGCCTGCACAGGAACACAGAGATGTTTAAAGGATTCTCCAAGTGTGCTCCCAGTAACCTCGCAGACCCTTGGTTTTACCTACAGCATGCCCTTCCCAGTTGCAGGCCTCTTCCTGCATGTGGCTGGATGGCTTTCCTTCTGCTCAGCTCCCTGGAAGCAGCATTAATCCTGCGCTCGGGTCATCCTCCTGGAGTTCTCCTTTTCACTCCACCAATGCAGTTTATTCCTGTTCAGATGGCAGCTCCTTTTGGGTGCCAGTCTTCAGGGAGGGGACGTTGGCTCCTAGGTCCCCTTCACGGGCTTGGTGGGGACCAGCAGTGGCATTCTCTTCCAGGTATGTTGAGTTGGTGTGCTGTGAGCTCAGGATTACACTTTTACTTCATGGGAAAACCTTTTCATAATTCTGTTTGCCTACAGAATTGTATTGGCTAACTCTGGTTATTGATGAAGTCTTGTTTCTTTAAGTGGTTTATAATTCTTCTGCTCTCATTGGACTGCTGTAGATCGGGCTTTACCTGGGATCTTAGATATGCTCTGACTCATTTAGAAAGATTTCTAATATTTAGATTTTTTTTTTTTTAGAGTATGCAGGTCTATAAGGAAATATAAGAATAGAGGGACACTCAGTCATGTAATACTAATAGCAATCTTTTTTTTGTTTCTTAACAGATGCAGCAGCTTTTTTATGAGAATTATGAACAGAACAAGAAGGGGTACATTAGAGATCTCCATAATAGTAAAATTCACCGAGCCATCACACTGCACCCTAACAAAAACCCACCCTACCAGTACAGGCTCCACAGCTACATGCTCAGCCGCAAGATTGCTGAGCTTCGACACCGCACCATCCAGCTGCACCGAGAGATTGTCCTGATGAGCAAATATAGCAACACCGAGATTCATAAAGAAGACCTCCAGCTGGGAATTCCTCCTTCCTTCATGAGGTTTCAGCCCCGCCAGCGAGAGGAGATTCTGGAGTGGGAGTTTCTGACTGGGAAATATCTGTATTCGGCTGCTGACAGCCAACCCCCTCGAAGAGGGATGGACTCCGCGCAGAGGGAGGCCTTGGATGACATTGTCATGCAGGTCATGGAGATGATCAATGCCAACGCCAAGACCAGAGGGCGTGTTATTGATTTTAAGGAGATACAGTACGGCTATCGCCGAGTGAATCCCATGTACGGGGCCGAGTACATTCTGGACCTGCTGCTTCTGTACAAAAAACACAAAGGAAAGAAAATGACGGTGCCTGTGCGGAGGCATGCGTATTTACAGCAGACCTTCAGCAAGATCCAGTTTGTGGAACACGAGGAGCTGGATGCAAAGGAACTGGCCAACAAAATCAATCAAGAATCCGGATCCTTGTCCTTTCTCTCGAATTCCCTGAAGAAGCTTGTTCCCTTTCAGCTCCCTGGGTCCAAGGATGAGCACAAAGAACCCAAAGAGAAAAAGATCAATATATTGATTCCTTTGTCTGGACGTTTTGACATGTTTGTGAGATTCATGGGGAACTTTGAGAAGACATGTCTCATTCCGAATCAGAATGTCAGGCTCGTTGTTCTACTCTTTAATTCTGACTCCAACCCCGACAAGGCCAAGCAAGTTGAACTCATGAGAGATTACCGCATTAAGTACCCGAAAGCCGACATGCAGATTTTGCCTGTGTCTGGAGAATTTTCAAGAGCTCTGGCCCTAGAAGTGGGATCTTCCCAATTTAATAATGAATCTTTGCTCTTCTTCTGTGACGTTGACCTTGTATTTACTACAGAATTTCTTCAGCGATGTCGAGCAAATACAGTTCTGGGCCAACAAATATATTTTCCAATCATCTTTAGCCAGTACGATCCTAAGATTGTTTATAGTGGGAAGGTTCCCAGTGACAACCATTTTGCCTTTACTCAAAAAACTGGCTTCTGGAGAAACTATGGGTTTGGCATTACTTGTATTTATAAGGGAGATCTCGTCCAAGTAGGTGGCTTTGATGTTTCTATCCAAGGCTGGGGGCTCGAGGATGTCGACCTTTTCAACAAGGTTGTCCAGGCAGGTTTGAAGACATTTAGGAGCCAAGAAGTAGGAGTAGTCCACGTCCACCATCCTGTCTTTTGTGATCCCAACCTTGATCCCAAACAGTACAAAATGTGCTTGGGGTCCAAAGCATCAACATATGGGTCCACACAGCAGTTGGCTGAAATGTGGCTAGAAAAAAATGACCCAAATTACAGTAAAAGCAGCAATAATAATGGCTCAGTGAGGACAGCCTAATGTCCAGCTTTACTGGAAAAGACATTTTTAATTACCTAATTTATTTTTCAAAATTTTTTTGTATGATCAGTTTTTGAAGTCCATACAAGGATATATTTTACACATGATTTTCTTACAGAGGACTCCTTGAAGATTGAGTTTTTTGAACAAAAATGTGATCATGTTTGCCTTTTGAACACATTTTCTTGCTGAACATTATGTAGCAGACCTGCTTAATTATGACTTGAAATGTACCTGATGAACAAAACTTTTTTTTTAATATTTCTTTTTCAGACCTCTTTGCTATAGTCCTATGGCAGAAAACATGAACGTTCCTGCAAAGTATTATTGTAACAAAACACTGTAACTCTGGTAAACGTTTTGTTGTAACTGTTAACTTTGCACAGATTCTACCTTTTGTCTTTTTTTACAGCAATTTTTTTAAGCCATTTTATGTTGCAGTTGTCAAATAAAGAAATGTGATAGTAGCTGTATCATCATCTTCAAGAAAGCTTTCCAAAGGTGATTGTTTCCCCCAATCTTGTCTCATTTTTGAAGGTTTTTCAAAGCAAAGGGAGAAGGGAAAGCACAGTAAAAGATAGATGGCTGTTCTTGTTGTAATTAGTGTGGCCTAATGGACCTGGCATTACATTTCAAGAAGGGTCTGGCATTTTCTCTTCTCCAGACCCTTCTTTTTAAAGGGTAAAATATTAATATTTAGAATGGCAAATAAGAATTATTGTCATAAATCTAATGTATGCAAGCTAAAACAAAGACAAAAAAAAAGACCCAACCCTAATGAAAGCATTGGGGGGAAATGTATCAGATTTTGATCACTTCATCCTGTCCGTGTTATGTTGATGGAGATGGGTGTCTCATTCTTTAATTACTGTTTTGTTTTATCCTTTATATCTGAAATACCTTTAATTTATTTAATATCCATCGTTTAGAACTCTGCCATTTCCCAAGTACCTGTTAGTTATTAGTATTTATGTGTATTAGGAATGTTTAGTATATTTTATTTGCAGTAAACTGATCTCCAAAGATTTCCTTTTGAAAACTCTTCTCCCCCTCCTTAATTTTTACATTCCTTACTGTTTTACTAAATATTAAGTGTTCTTTGATAATCTTGGTGCTCACGTGTTTTGGGGACAAAAGTGAAATGAATCTGTCATTAAACCAGAAAGTTTGTTTTAAATTCACAGAACAAATGTGCCTTAAATTTTTTTTTCATTTAGATTTCAAACAGTAATAGATTTGCCATTTTAATATACATCATTGGAGATCTGCTTATTTGTAAATAGCCTATTGCTCATTTGGAAAAATAAACCAGTGGACAATATTTTTCTATTGTACTTTTCAGAACCATTTTGTCTCATTACTCTTGTTTTAGCTGAAGAATTGTATTACATTTGGAGAGTAAAAAACTTAAACACTGATTCATAAGGTTTTTCAAGTTATTTGAGGGGAATATTTGTATGCACTGCAGTTCAGGAATGAAATGAAACTTTCAAGTGCCTCTTCCTTTATTTTTTCCTTAGAATGTACTTGTCACCTTTTGTTTGTTCCTCTTAAAGAACTTGCTGAATCTTGTGTTTTATAGAACAAAGTTCTTCAAACCAGGTCCAAGCCCCATCTGGCTTCTTGGTACAAATGTACCTTCCAGGCCTCCTTAGTGCACCTGCCAGGACAGTTAAAATCTGCATTTTAACAAGTGCCCACGTGATCCTGTGTGCACGAATGTGCTCAGGGTTTTAGGATGGATCTAGCTACAGGATAAATTACCTGCAGTTGGCATATAATCCAAGAATCAAAAAAGTAAGATCTTTGATGCCAAGGTAGCAAGCTTTGTGGATGCAAATTACACTCCCAGGACAGGTATTTACCATGTAATGACAGTGAAGATCCAGTATAATGACACTGTGCTCACAGTACGAATTGCTGTCATTCATCCTAATTGCCATTTGCTTTGTGGGAGTGTTTAGTTTTTCCTTGGAAAAAAGCAAAGACATATTTATTCCTCAGTAAGGAAGAACATAATATACATCTTGATGACAAAGTCACTTAAATTGTCTCTCTTTACCATAATAAGGAACTGTAGGACAGGGTGTGAGCAATTACTTTATTGAGCTTCAATGTCCATCAGATGTCCTGGTGACACTTTGTTAACACTGGCTGTTTCCTTCCCTAATCCCACTCTTGCCCACGTCTGTTCCTTTTCCCTGACATCACCGTTAATGTCGATGGAGGTGCTGACCTCCCTTCATCAAGACTCCATCTCCAGAAATGCCGTTGGACCCCTTCACTCTGATCCTCTTCCCTCGTAGTGCCGTGCCTGGATTCTGTGCCCACTGGCCTGTGGGCTCATTCTCCACCTGGCCACTCCCTCTTCCTAAAGCACCCCTCCAAATCAGCAGCTCTGGTGCCCTCCTCCACTGCCCAGAGAGTGGATTCTGTAGGACACCCTTCAGGGTACTGCTACCAGCCGAACTGGGCTCTTCGTTTGTGAGGACATCAGTCTCTCTCCTGCCTGTGCTTTCCCTCTGTCTGGAGCTCTCTCACCACCTTACTCCACTGGCCACCTGGACTCATCTTCCAGGAGCCCGTTGAAACTCCCCCATGGTCCACTCTGGTGTCATTTCAGACCCTTCCAGTGTGGATGTGACACAAGTGGACAGTCTCATTGGACTGCAGGCCTGAGTCTCTTTTCTAGGTGGTGATCCAGCATGCTGGGCCCTCGTGTCTGGAACGGCCAGCAGTGCCCCACGCTACCCCAGCCCCTCCATCAGTGCTCCATTCCCCGCCGTGCACTCCTCCCAGCAGAATGCCCTCCGTCCTGCCTGCCCACTGCTCCCACCTGGAACTGCATGGCCTGTGACCCTGTGGGCCCCACGCTCCTGACCTAAGATGATTCCTTCTTCCCTTAAACTTGGAACACTTTCTAGTTAGACCTCTTTGCTTCGTTTGTTACTTTAGACTTTCTCTTAGCTTTCATTACTTTACAGAAAAGTATTAAGAAAATGAAATGGCCCATAACCCCCAAGCCAGATAACTCCTGTTAATAATTAAAAATTAAGGATAATATGTGAAGGTGGTGAAGGGGGGTGGGAATCACAATGCACAAAGGTGTGAATGGCCTCTCCCTCCTCCAACCATCCAGCCCTCAGGCCCTTCCCGCAAAGAACCACCAGGTTTGTGGGGTTCTGGTGTGGAGGGTGGGATGAATTGTACATAGGCTAGCATCAGTAGCATTTTAAAAATTCATTTACACAGATGAGGGGGTACATGCTTGCTTGGGCACATGGATCTGTGCCAGCCTTTGTTGCCACAGGACGGACTTACGGACTTGGGTTCTGAGAGCAGGCTGGGTGGGCTTCCTAGGCATTGTGGTTGCATGTGTGGGAGCCCTGCCCAAGTGGAGGCTGGAGAGCCTTGTATCGCAGGGCAGACAGCGCAGGCACCTCACTTCTGGAAAGTGGCATCGCTTTCCCAACACTTACTCTGGGCCAGCATGAGAACACACACACAGACCCGAGCGTGTGGGACTTTGATGGTTGGAGACAGGCCACGTGTCACACAATGTAGGTCATGTGATGGTCCTCTTGGTGTGAGGGTGGTGCCATCCGTTTCAGAGTCTTGAGAGCAGAAGGGCTGGGTGGTGCTGGTGAACTCTCGGCGGGGCCCTTCCTGAGCCCAGACACAGAAGAAGCTCTGACCCTCCCAGCTGGTCTTTGTCCCACTGCCCCAAACACCATCAGTTCAGACAGTCAAATTCTTGATCTCCACAGGTGAGTCTGTCCTCGCCTCCTTGCTGCCCAGCTCTCTGACCACACCTATTTCACAAAGCCCAGCCTCAGCCTGATACAGCTGGAGCAAAGAGGAACTTGCTGTGCAGACAGCAGACTCAGGGGCATGGCTAACACACACCTTCACCCCCTAATGCTCACACCATTTATCATGATGTGTGACCAGGCTAAGTGACAGTCACGTTTTGCCTCAATTCTTGGGCTTTGAAGGGTCACCTGGAGGTTCAGGTGTTATCTGCAGTCATCTCCGTTCACTACTCAGTGTGTCCATGGGGTAGGATATGTGCCGTGGGGTGCCAGTTGAGCCACAGTCTCCACACTACCTCCCAAGGATAGTGGTCAGGTTAAGAGAACAGTGGATTTACAGAAGCTTTTCTTGCCTTACAGAAACTTCCTCTTCTTCAGGAAGATGACACACCTTTGGGGCTGCCTACCCACTGGACGGCTTGCCGGTGGCTGAGGGGCTACGCCCTGGCTCCAGACCTCCAAGGTCTCCCCTGGTGCTTCCTTGTCATGGAAGGAAGCAGGTGCCGGCCCTCCCTGAGGGGGTTAGGCTACATTACTGCATGTAATCTCAGCTGCAAAGGAGCTTCTTGCCACAGTGACTGGGGGCCAGCGAGGGATCTGTCTGTTGAAGTGGCTGTACGTGGCTGTACATGCCTCGATGGGTGCCACTGTGCTTTCCCAGCCCTCGAAGGATGTCCCTGTTCTGCTTGAAGGAAAAGGCAGCTCACACCAAATCTGCTTAGTCTTGTTATAAATACAATGAAGATGTAAATGTTACAACGCAATGGATCAAATAATAGCAACTCATTTTGTGTGACTTTCAGTAGGAAAAAAACAAAAACTTATGTTAGTGTTGCTATGCTTCAGGGTTTTGTTTGTTTTTTCTACAGGGATGTATGTGTGGAAGAGGGGATGGGTGTAAGATGTTCACAGGAAACCACAGGACCAACCAGATTTGGGGCTGGCTTGTCATCAGTGCAGTTAAACCACTTAAGGCCCTGTTGTCAGATATTTTTTTAATGCATTCCATTTACTATTCATTATATTCCAGTTATGAGGGTCTTCTTTTTTTATTATTGTAGACAAAAACAAATTTTTTTTCTTTATGAATATTCTAACTACATTTCCTTTAAAATGGTAAGAGTTATCCATTATACGTGCCTGATTTCTAATGAGAAAATATAATAAATTGATTAAATCTTTTAATAGTGCAAATTAGGCCATATCTGGAATCTGCCTAAAGCTGATGCATCTGTATTGAATTTCTCTCCATTAAGCAGTCTACCACAGTTAATTAAGTCAGTGATGCCTCTGGGCTGCCACCTCCTCTTTCCTTTTACTCATTTGCCTCAACCCATTACCCCATGTCAGGCCCCAGCCCCCCGCATGCCTAGCTCAGTACACATTCCCACTGCAGAAAAGAAAACACTTCTAGTCAAACTCAGAATGACCTTCAAATTGATTAATTCTGAATTAAGTTTAGGTCTTTCTTTGGGCAAACACTTCTGTTACATAACTAAAGGAGAGATCTCATTCATGTGCTCAAAATGCCCTCTGCAAACTAGAAATGTACTGTTTCTAAAACTGCACATTCAAGTGATCACATTCGTGTTGTGAAGGAAACACTTCGGATTTTTAGATGAAGCCTGTCTCTTCCATTGTAAATAACATTGTCATCACAATGCAAACATAGATTTATTGGGAAGTAGAGAACGAAAAGGAATGACCTACAATACCTTCCTCTTGCACCACCCTGTTCCCACTTTGGTAACTTCCTCTGGGGTTTTTGTAACGTCTTTATAGTTTGATGTACGCGTACATACAATTTGGCATCTTGCTCCCCCTCCCCCACTTAAAATACATTAATTCTCTAAACTTATCTTTAAAGGCCCTCGTCTCTCTTAGAATTGAGAATTTCGCTGCTCTTGGTTGGCCACCTTGAGTGTCCTGTTCCATCTTGGATAACAGCACAGATGAAGTCTTTTGTACAAAGCCCTCTTCATACTTTGGATCATTGGATAGATTTCCAGAAGTAGGTCATTCACTTCTAGGGACCTTAGTGTTTGGCTGTTTCTGACCTAACGTTAAGTCATTTGGTATTTTACTCGGTCAACGCTGGCATTTTGTACCTACTAGCCACTCTAATAAAACCTTTTAAAAATAAACCTGAACAACTAAATGACCTTCAAGAAATACTATGGGAATATTGCACCCAGTGTCTTGGTTACATCATCCTGTGGAAACGGAAACCACAAAGCCAACTCTGTTGCTGCAAAACTTGAGTCACTGCAAAGTGAGAAAAAAGGCAGAAAGATTTACTGATGACTCGAGGGTTGAGGAGAGGCAAGTTGCAGACAGATGGCCTGTTTGGGAACGAGGTACATTTCTCCACTCCCAGGTCACAGATATTTGTCCCAGGAGATCAAAGCACAGGGCGACGTACGGAAGTGGCAGCTCAAGATAAGAGGGGCGTTTCCAGACTTTGAGAGGCGGTGGATGTCTGGGAGGGTGTGGACATGCCCAGAGACACCAGGCTCCATGCAACCAGAAGCGAGTGCATTTTCCAGAGAGAAAAGTGTACATTTGAACACAAATGGGAATTAGTTTCAGTCTTCAAAGATGAAACCACTGACCCCTTACCTATATTGTAGGCAGGTTTTGAGGTTTCATTCTATATCTTAGATAACATCATATAAAATATATATTAATAAACAATTTACTGTTACTTGGCTTCTGCGCTACCTGGGAGCTAAAGCCCATGACTAGATTTCAAGGCAGTATTTGGAGCCTGGGGCTTTGGGGCCTCTGGGAATGATCCTTTTTCAATAGGAGCAGCTGTGACAGGAAGATACAGGGCGTCTTGTGCTAGAAAAGGGCGTCTAGAGACCCTTTTTGGGCCTTGATGAGCTGGAGGTCTCTGAGAGAGTCTTGGGATCAGGAGAACCATGGTTAACGTGTGCCTTCCCAACTTCTGTGCTGGAGCTGAAGGTCCAAGTCAGTCACCATGCAGTCCCTAGGTAATGAGCAGTTTGGGTTATGATTCACAGACCTTTAAAATTAGATTTGGGCAAGGGCCTTTCCTTCTTCTGAAAGGACGTGTCTTCCAGCAAAAGCTCACCAGGCCCAGTCTCTCTGAGGCGGATTGTCAGTGCAGTCCCCCATGAGCCGTGTACCCGGGAGGATGTGATGCTTGAGCTGGCCAGCTCAGAGGGATAGGAAGCCCTGTCCAGCCCCAGCCAGGGGCCCGCGGCTCTGCAGGGAGTCAGGGGGCAGCCTGGCCACTGTGCCTACCCAGGGCCTGGGGCTTGGCTGCCAGGTGTCCCCCAAGCTGGGAGGACACGTGACTCCACTTCATCCCCTGGGGACCTCCAGTTAGCTCAGGCCTTGCAGTGTCATTACCTTCGCCTCCCGGCTGAGGGCTTAACACTGCCCTTTCTCTCAGAGTGGCTACTCCAACAGCCTGCTGCCCCCAAGTTGCTTTGGGAGATGAGTCCGTCACAGAATCACGTTGTTTCACCTAAATCCCCATGCCTTCTTCACCCACAGAGGTGCACAGTCAGTGGGGTTCCACTTGCCCTAATTCCTTGCTTGGCGTGTTTTCCTTTCTTCGGCCTGCATAGCAGTCAGTCCCAAGTTAGAAGGAAAATATCCACAAACCACAAGATTGGAGAGAAAATGTGACACAAGAGGATCTTCATAGGTTTGGTACTAAAATGCTGCAGATTCTTTTAAAGTGAATTGTCCATGAGGATGTAGCATTGTCAACTCTGAAGACAGTTGCTGTGCAAATTGTATCCACTTTCAGATTGTGACACCAGAAACACCATTCCTACTTGGGACAGGAAACCGCTCTGTTGAGTTCTGAATGGTGATCAGATATCTGATCCTGCTGGTCCAGGAGTGCTGCCTGGTTCCTCCATGTCTTCCAGATACAAGCCGTGTGCCAGCTGGAATGCTTCCTGTGCTCACTCAGCAGAAAGGCCCTGCGTGAGATTTGCCGCTGGAATACAACTCCAGGAGAATTCACTACACTGGACATTCTGAAACTGCAGGGCCAAGGGGCTGGGCACAGAATGGGGGAGAGTGACCTACCTCAGTGATAGGTATTTCCCTATAACCCATTCGCTACACCAAGCTGTGGGGAGATAAACCCAGGAGAGTTCAGGGTGAAGGACAGTGACTGAAAATACAAAGATCTGAATTAGCTGTGAGGTGTTTGGTTTGTCACTGTGGAGGGAGAAGGGGCCTCAAGTACCAGGCAGACCTGGGTTGTGTCAGTAGTGAGCTGGCTAGTACCGGTTAGTACTGGCTAGTACCCACTCATGATGGCTTGTGCACAGCCCTTCCAAACTCCACGTTCAGTGACATCATGCTGGTGGCCTGAAATTGGCCGAGGTGGGAGGAATATATACACCACAGGAAATGGCAAATGCTTCAAATCAGGCTTTTTTTGGGGGAGAGGGAATTGGATTTACCAGCACAGCACTGGTTTGCACTGGTTTGGATCAACTCCACAGACGATGGGACAGGCCCTGTGCCAGTCCAGCTGTGTGACCTCGGATGAGTTACCTGCAGCAGAGCTCGACTTCCTCCACTGAAGTGGGCACAGTTATGATTACCTCCCAAGACTGATGAGAGAATTCATAGGACCTGGTGTGCCTCCTGTCACTGTTTCAGTTAATGTGTCACCCCCACACCACCTCCCCACCTAGACATCTCAGTTGCTCAAGACTCCTTCCAGACTCATATCCATTGAGTCATCAAATCTCTCAAACCCCTCCTGGATACAGTCACCAGGATGGCCCCTCCTCTCACCCCAGCGTCTCCCCACAAAGCTGATGTACAGGACATATCCTGCCCATTTCCTGCTCCTCCAGGTCAGCCTCTTCTGGGTCTTCACACTCTTCTTCCTAAAGAAGCAAACATTATCTGGACTCTTCTGCTTGGACAGGACACCGTTCAAGCCCAGAAATCATGGCCTGACTGCCCTAAGGCTCTGCTTGGCCCCACCTCCACCTGCCTTTTCCAGACTCTGAGCTCTAACCCCTGCCCCCATCACCACACCTCCCCACTAAGAGACAGGAAATCTCTCTTAAAACTCCAAGCTTTGGTCCACATAGCATCCTGGCCCTGGAATGCCCACCTCCTCTCTCCCTGAGCAAACATGCAGATTCTATGGCATATTACCCCTTCGCTCTGGCCTTCCTGGGCACTTAGATGGAGTTTTGTCAAGCCTTCTCACCCCAACCAGGCCCCTTTCCACTCGCCCTTGTAAGTTTCAGCTCCTCACTGGGGGTTTCTTGCCTTCATTTGCTGGGTCCCTGGCCACTACACCAGACTGGCCCTGACTAAGGCTCGCTCACCTTTGTCAGCCACTAGAGACCTGGCAGGTCATGGTGTGCAGCCAATGTTAGTTTCTCTTTACTTCTATTCTAGGGTCTTGGTGGGTTATTTGCCAAGGGAAAATAACAACTAAGATAAAATATTTCTATACACACAGCCTGGGACATCCAGTTTTTAGTTGAAAACAATCAAATAGTTTTCTGTGTAAGAACAAGAATCTTACTTCAGAGACATGAAATGCTTTCTCTCTAGAAACATGAAACTAACATTTATGGAACAGTTATTAAGTGCCAGACACTTTATATAAGTTACTTCATTTACTTAATCCCTGTGGGATCAGTATGCTTGACCTCAGTTTACAGGGGAGGAATGGAAACTCAGAGAGCTTAGGTGACATGGCTAAGGTCACAGAGCTAATAAATGGCAAATCCAAAATTCACACCAGATCAGCCTTTTTCCAAAACTCATGTTGGGGCAGGGTGGTGGGGGGAAACGGTACATCTACTTGTCAGGGAGATTTAGGTGCTCAATTTTAAAGCGCTCACAGATTACCAGGAAATGGGAGCCCACTGAACGGGATGTTTTCATAACCATAGGAGAATGGCAGAACACATAAATACTTTATCATTAAAATTTTTTCTGCCTTTTTAAAGGCGGAATATTTTTTTAAGATTCCAAAGCATGCAATTCAATGTAGATGTAGTAAAACATACAGTATTGAGCAGAGTTTTAGTTCCTGTAACAGTGGAGTATCTTGTATCAGACTAACCCTCCCACAAATAGCGACAATAAACTTTAATGGACAAAGTAGCCAAAAAAAAACACCAAAAGAAAAAAATTATTTGAAACACTGGAGAGTGACCAAAATCAGGCAGATGCTGGGGGAGATTTGACCCTTGAAAAAGAGAACTGCATATTATTATAATCATGCATATTAGTTACCTAGCTCTTTCCTGGAGGCCACTCTCCAGGCCACAGAGCACTGGGGGATTAGGACTAAGAAAGTCCCATTATTATTGGCTTGAGGCATCTGAGGATGGAGTTTAGAGCTGAGCTGGAAATGAAAAAGGGAAATCCTAGGAAGCAGGGAGACATGGAGGGGGGAACTTCAAAATCTGCATATCAACTCCCTTCCTACTTCAGTTACTCCTGAACTGTGGTTGCATGGGGGAGACTCAAAGCAACATAGTGGAAAGAAATAACTGAAAAAGCTAGTCCAAAATTTCAGCTGCTTCCCATTGCAGGGAAGCCAGAGTTTGGAGTTTAGAATACTACTAGGTTAGAGGAGCTTCCCAAACACCTTGGGATGTCCATTGAAACTCCAAATGGGCTACATATTAGGAGAAAAGACTATGTCTCAAATTTATCCTAAAACCAATGGCAAAATCCAAACAGACTTCCCCTAATAAGTGTGAAAAATAAGTCTTCACAAAATTGAGATGTTCAGCCAGGAATTTAAGTCAGGAATTTCACAAAAATCAACACCTTCCAGAGGAAGATGATAGAATCCAGAGTTTGTAAAACAGATATCCAGCATTTCCTCCTCAGCCAAGCCTTTCTTAGTGCTTTGAGCAGTTTTACTCCTGACTCCCCATTCTGATCCTGGACCCTCTTTGCACTATGCCCTGTTAAATTCTAGTGCTTAGATGGGGGCTTCTTGTCAAGAACTGTGATTGGCTGCCACACCAGACTAGTAATTTTTGATTAGTAGACATGTGAAGATACAGGGAAATTGACCTATAGTCAAGAGAAAATTCAGGCAATAGAAACAGATCTTTAGATGAGTCAGGAGTTCAAATTTTCAGGCAAGGTATTTGAAATAGCTATTATAAAATAGCCAAGAAGTGACTATATGGGGAATCTTTAGGAGAAATTGAAAATAATAAAAAGGACTTCATTTGTATTCTGAAAAATACAATATCTGAAATGAAGAATTCACTAGATGGACTTAATGGCATATTGAAAAGTTCAAAAAGTCTTTTTTTTTTTCCTTAAAGTTGAAAGAAATTAGCAAAACCCTGCAAAAATTGATCAAGGGGAATAAAAGACAAAACACAAATTATGAATATCAGAATTTAAAAAGAGGATATCACTATAGATCTTGAAGCTATTAAAAGAGTAATAAGATAACTTTAAGCCAATGACTTCAATAACAAAGATGAAATGGGCACATTTAAAAACACAACTTAAAATTGATGCAAGGTGAAACAGGTAATCTGAATAGCCCTACATATAATAAAAAATTAAATTTGTAAAGAGAAACATGGCCAGAGAAAAAAACTCCACGCCCAGATGGCTTCACTGGTTAATTATATCAATATTTAATGAAGAAATGATATCAATTTCATAGAAACTCTGTTATGAAATGGAGGAGGAGGGAATACATCTCAATTTCATTTTTAAGGCCAGCATAACCCCAGTACAAAACCTGACAAAGATATCACAGGAAAAGACCAATATCTCTTATCAACACAAAGATCCTTTACAAAATATTTATTAGCAAACTGAGTCTAGCAATGTGTGGTGGTTGTGTAGGGAATGTAGGGCTGTTACAGCATTCAAAGATCAGTCACTAGAATTGATCATATTATAGAATAAAGTAGAAAATCATATAATCATCTCATATATGCAGAAAAAGTACTTGATAAAATTCAACACTCATCCATGATATCAACTCAGCAAACTAGGAATAGAGGGAAAAACCACAATGAAATACGCTCACATACCACTTGACCAGTAAAAATGTTAAAGTCTGATGGTCCCTTGTGTTGCTGAGGTTGTAGAGAAATGAGAACTCATCCACTGTTGATGGAAGTGTGTACTGGTGTAGACATGTTGGAAACAAGTTCATCATTACCTAATCAGGTTGATGCCACGTATAGTTTGTCTTAGGAGCAATTCCACTCATAAGTGTTTACCCAGCAGAAATGCATGGCATGAGCACTAGGATTCATATAAAAGTATGTTCATAATAACATTGTTCATAATAAAACACTGGAAACAACCCAAAGGTCCACAACAACATAAGTGGATGAATAAAGGTAAGCATATATTTATACAAGAAATACTATATAGCAATGAAAAATAACAAATTATTGTTACATGCAACAATAGATGAATCTACAGACAAAGAAGCCAGCAGAAGACATTGTAAGTTTCCATTAAAAAACAGCCAAACTAAACAATGTTGTCCAGAGATGAATCCAAAAACAGTAAAACTACTACTAAGAAAGCAGGGAAGGGGCTTCCCTGGTGGCGCAGTGGTTGAGAGTCCGCCTGCCGATGCAGGGGACGGGTTCGTGCCTAGGTCCGGAAAGATCCCACATGCTGCGGAGCGGCTGGGCCCGTGAGCCATGGCCGCTGAGCCTGCGTGTCCAGAGCCTGTGCTCCTCAAAATCAGAGGCCACAACAGTGAGAGGCCTGTGTACTGCAAAAAAAAAAAAAAAAAAAAAAAAAAGAAAGCAGGGAAAAAATTATCATAAAGTCAGGATAGTGGTAGGGGAAGGGTTTCTGGAGTACAGTAAATGTTCTGTTTCCTTACCTGAGTGTTCATGTTATAATTAATTTAAACTGTATATGTTAATGGCCTCTGTTATATTTAGTAGTTATCTCACAAGAGAAGTGAGTTAAAACAAAAAAAGGCCCTATATTTCCATTAAAACTCATCTTCCTGATGACAACTGTGCAACATGGGAAATTGTCCACATATTAATAAGAATAAAAAGCAGGTTATATCACTGAGGAAGGAGGAATACAGTGATAAAATCTGGTGTTTAAAATTATTATTCCCTCTGACTCTGAGAAGGCATGTTCACTTTCAGATGACTTAGGAGATAGAAGAATGTGAAAAGAGGAAGGTCCCATGATATTCACTAGGTCCTTCGATCTGATAAAAATCCGAGATTATTATCTTTGTGACTTTTAGTTAATTTCTTCTCTATGCCAGGTATGGTCCTGAAAACCTTAAGATGCCCCCTCTCTAGTAGTGTGAAATTAGAGATAAGAAGTCCTCCTCCACCCTCCCCATTCTGTGGTATTTAAGAGTTTTATTGGACTCACTTTTTAAAGTTGTTTTTATTGTTTTGTTCATTGCATGGAGAATAAACAATTGTAGTTCACTTAATCAGCTTCCTGGAGGAGATGGCCCTCACTGGCTGTTTAGCGACCGGGTTTTTTTGTTTTTGTTTTTTTAATTAAAACGTAAGGTATTATGTGAATTGTATGATATTTAACTTTATCCATGTTTCATTTTTTGGCCCCATCTAATGAGCTAATGTCTTCTGTATTAAAAGCATTTTTATGCAATAGCTAAAATTTAAAAAAAAAAAAGAAAAAGCAAGTTACAAAACTGTATGCACATTATACGCCCAGGTTAGAGGGGAACGGACATATTCACAGTGAAAAGATTGAATGGAAAAACTTCAAAAATGTTAAAAATGATTCTTTTCTCTTGTATACTCAAGTAATTCCAAAGTTTTAATGAATAGATGTTAATTTTCTAGTTTTAATTAGGACATCAATAAATGTTATAAAATTCTCTGCAGAAAAGTCTGGAATAAGACTTATCAAATCATTTCTATCTATCAGGATCCATTGTGGGAAATGGGAGCCTCTCAAGGCATTTCCAGGAAAGGCATTTAAGAGAGGGGAATAGGTGCCTGCTGTGCTGTTGGAAGGCTAGGGGAGCCAGAGGCTGATTTGTGGGAGGGCATACCATGTAGCTTTGATTCAGAGGTCATTGCTGCCCCAGCTGCCACTGCCATACACACCTCTCACATCTGTGAAACATCTTGAGATGCTGTGATATGTTGACGTGGGCCACAGACAGCCACAGCCCCACGCCAGCTGGAGGAGCAGCCACAGGCTGGCTTCTCCCTCAATCCCACTTTCCAAATTACACATGAATGTCTCTCACTGGTGAAACTAATTCATGTGCAGAACCCAGGTGTACAAAATCTGGTGAATGGAATTAAGAACGTTGTGGCCGCAGCACACCACCCATGGGGGTTACTCTGGAGGGGGATTGGAAGGGAGGTGACTGCGAGAGTCAGCTTTCCCTTTGTACTTTACACCCTTCTGTATTTAATTCTCGGGCTGCGGTAGCAAAATACTATAGGCTGGGTGGTTTAAACAACAGAAATACATTGTTTCGTAACTCTGGAGGCAAGATCAAGGCAACAGAAGGGTCAGTTCCTTCTGAGGGCTAGGCGGGAAAGATCTGTTCCAGGCCTCTCTCCTTGGCTTGTAGGTAGCTTTCTCTCTGTGGTCTTCATGTGGGCTTCCCTCTGTGTATGTATCTCTGTGTCCAAATTTCCCCTTTTATAAAGGACATTAGTCATACTGGATTAGTGGCCACCCTACTCCAGTATAAGCTCATTCTAACTTAAACCTGCAGTGACCCATTTCCAAATATGGTCACTTTCTGAGGTACTGGGGGTTAGGACTCCCATCAAATGAATTTTAGGGGAGGGGATATCATTCAACCCATACATTATTGTTCAAGTTTTCACACACAAAAACCATGTATAATTGGTGGGGGTGGGCGGTATGGGGTGGAAGGAAATCTGAGATTCTCTGCAGATAAGTCATAGCGACTTTGACAATGTGCTGTGCTGGGAAAGGCCTTCTGGAGGCTGTGACCCAGGGGAGCACGTCTGAGGCCAAAAATCAGCACCAAGTGCAGGGAGGGTGACCTTCTGAAAATATTCTTCCAAGTGATCACTTTGTTAGCAGCAGGATCTAAGAACTAACATAAAAAACCCATTTGCCCCTTGCACTACCAAGGGGTCTTCTTTTGTGGGACAGAGGAAGACCCCCACCTTGTCCCCTTTCTGCTTGACCTTTCTCTGGTGCAATCCCATGGCCACGTGGCTGGACTGCCCTTGGAGGGAAAGGAAGGAACCAATGCCTGGGGCTCGGGGTTCCCACACCTCTCTGTTATTCTGGGTAGAGCTGTTTGAGCCTTGAAAAGCCCTGGGAGAGCAGAAAGAGGCACTGTGAGCAGTGCATTTCTGATCTTTCCTGGCAAAGACCCCATCTCAGCCATCCTCCTCCAGCTGCTGCAGTGTCTCCAAACAAGAAGGGCCTCTCTGCTCCAGTGGCAGCAGAAATGGCCAGTGCAAGGTTGGCCTCAGGACTGTCACCACGCCGGGATTGTCTCCTTGAACGATAAGCGGTCATCTGTGGCCAAAGCATCAAGTCGAAGCTGAGCCTCTGGGCTCCCAGTGAGGGTTTTGCATTTCTCTCCTGGCAGGTGTTGGCCAGGACAGCACAGATGCCTTTGTCCCTGCTGGTCGCTCCGAAGCTTGGATTCTGTCCCTTGGCGAGGCCCCAGAGATGCTGGCTGGTTTCTTCTAGTGGAAGAAGCTGCTCTTTCTGTGTCTGCCGACGGTCCCATTACAAGCCACCTCGGTCAGGCGGCTCTGGGAGAGGGAGCTGCAGGGAGTGGAATTTACCCTTCCTTTGAGAGGGGCTACTGGCCAGGCTGGAAATGGCCATGTGGTCAGTGTTTTCTGTTCAGTATGTTCAGTACTTTGGAGATCATTCACCCTGTTCTGGAGATTTTTCATCTTGTCTCCTCACAGCTTTGCTCCTCTCCCTCCCTTCCCACTTCCCCCCTTAGCCATAAGTGCAGGATGGCTCTGGAACTTCTTTCTGCACACTGCGACCTAACCTTCCACTTGCATTCTGCCCAACCCTGCTCTGAAATCTTTCATGGCTCCCTATCACCTAGATTGGTGCTCCTCAAACTGTGGTGTGCTTCAGATGTGCCTGTAGCTCATAAAGGATCAGTGCTTCCCGGGTCCCATCGCAGCTCCAGCAATCAGATCATCCGTGGTGGTGCCCAAGGACCAGAGTCTTTAACTTACTACACAAGATTTTTTACTTGTATAACTTTAAAAATATATTGTAGTAAAATACATATAACATAAAATTTACCATTTTAACCATTTTTAAGTATACAGTTCAGTGGCACTAAGTACTATTATGGACTGAATTTTTGTGTCCCCCCCACCCAAGTCCATATGTTGAAGCCCCAATCTCTATTTTGATGATATACAGAGGTGGGTCTTTGAGAGGTGATCAGGTTTAGATAAGGTCATAAGGGTGGGGAATCTCATGATGGAATTTGTGCCCTTATAAGAAGAGGAAGAGAGATCCCTCTCTCTCCCCATGACCACCCTCTGAGTAAAGGATATATGAGTACGCAGCAAGGAAGAGGGCTCTCATTAGAACCTGACCAGGCTGACACCATGATCTTGGGCTTCCAGCCTCCAGAACTGTGAGAAAATAAATGTCTGTTGTTTAAACCACCAAGCCTGTGGTATTCTGTTATAGTAGCCTGAGCCAACTAAGACAGGTACACTCACATTATTTTGCAGGCATCACCACCATCCATCCACAGAGCTCTTCATCTTCCTAAAGTCAAACTCTGCAACCATTAAACACTAACTCCCCATCCCCCCTTCCCCAGCCCCTGGAAACTGCCATTCTACTTTCTGTCTCTCTGAACTTGACTATTCTAGGTATGTCATGTAAGGGCAATCATATACTATTTGTCCTTTTGTGTTTGGCTTATTTCATTCAACATAATGTCTTCAAGATTCATCTGTGTTGTAGCATGTGTCAGAATCTCTTTCCTTTTTAATGGAATAATATTCCATTGTATATATATATATAGGCCACATTTTATTTATCCATTCATCTGTCAGTGGACACATTTTGTCTATTATGAATCATGCTACTATGAACTTACAGAGATCTCTTTGAGACCTTGCTTGCAATTCTTTTGGGTATATACCCAGAAATGGAATTGCTGGATCATTTGGTAATTCTATTTTTAGTTTTTTCAGGAGCTGCCATATTGTTTTCCACAGTGACTGTGCCATTTTACATTCCTACCAACAGTGCACAAGGGTTCCAGTTTCTCCATATCCTCACCAACAATTGGTATTTTTTTTTTCCCCAGTAATAGCCATCCTAATGGGTGTGAGGTGATTATGGTTTTGATTTGTATTTCTCTAATGAGTGATGCTGAACAACTTTTCATGTGCTTATTGGCCATTCATATAACTTCTTCGAATGTCTGTTCAAGTCCTTTGCTCATTTTTAAATTGTGGTTTTTTTTGTTGAGTTGTATCCACAGGTGGTTTTGATAGATGGCAAAATGGATTGAGAAGACGAGCCCTTCATGGGGTTTCAAGGGTCCTCTGTGAGGGGGCCCTGACCCACCTTCCATCTCATTTTCTGCTTCTCTCACAATGATTTTTTCTAGCTCTATGTTCCCATGTTCAGGCCTTTATTTATACACTTCCAACAACATACACAGCTGTAGCAGAAAGGCTTTTTCTTATCTATACAAGGACTACCCTCCTCCATCTTCTATCAAAATAGTTCTGGTGAGACTATGGGTCATAGTGTCCCCACCCTGTCCTGGACACATTGACTGCACATGACCCAGGCCTGCCCAATCCTAGTGCTCCCATCACCATGGTATCAGGGATTGGCTCAGGGGTGGACATGCGATCCAAGCCAATCTATGTGGCTATTAGAGAATGTCTCTTTCTGGTTGGCTTGCCAAGCTGGGATGATATAAGCCTGGGCTACTGGCTTCTTCCTTGACAGCATAGCCCATCTGCAGGGAGAAAGAAAATGTCAACACACAAATGTAAAATGAGTCAAGACAAGGAAAGTGAAGAGAGACTAATATTATTGTTTGAGTCCCTAGATCCATCCATATCTAAAAGTAGATCCCCCACTGGATATTTCAGGTACATAAGCCAATAGATTTGCTTTTGCCTAAGCTGGCCTGAATTCAGTTTCTGTCACTCATAACAGAAGAAGTTCTAACTAATGTAACCCCGCCCCCCCACTTCCCAGTTCTTTTATCTGTCCCTCCATGCATCCATCTACCCACTCTTCTGCCTTTTATGCCTGGCCGGAAGGGCTGTTCCCTCTAGGGATCTCCAGTAGTCAGTGAGTGGGGAGACAGCTTTCCAAGTGTTCTGATTTCCAACCCTCTGCCTGCCCTGTGCCTTAAGACCTTCTCATTATACAATCACTGTCTGTACCTTGTGTAACAGGGTGAGTCTTTATGAGAAAAATAATCCTTGTGGTGGCTGGTGTGGACTTGCGAGGGAAACATCCAGCATCCCCACCTCACCCACCCACACCTTGGGGCAGCCTTGGGCAGAAGTTCAGCCCCAGCCTAGGAACAGAGGAACACAGGGTCTGCAGGGACTTAGGGAGGGAGTGTGTGAAAGGTGAGTAATTGCTGAAAACATGACCATGTGTCTGCTTGTTGTGGGTTTTGAGCGTGTGGCTTTTCTTTTTGCAGCTGTGTTCTCCCTAGAGGGTTTCCCACCCACCAGACCAGGAAGCGGAAATTGCCCCCAGGTGTTGGAAATGGCTGGGCCGTCTCCACAAGGAGCCTCTGGTCTTATGGTTCAGTCCTGGGGCCCAGAGCTGGACCTTGGAGGGACTGGGGTAGAGGCTGGTGCCTGGTGCTGGGCTTGCACCTCTGGAATGTGTTCTGGGGCGACTTGCTCAAAGACAACTTTTTTTTGTTTGTTTTGAAATTTTTATTTGAAAAATAAAGAAATGTTTCTTGAACCCAGGTATTGTGGAGCAAGTTCTGTGCTATACATTATTATGTCCATGGATCACGTGTGCCTTGCATTATTTTTGCTAGTGCTGTTTGGAAGGCTTGTTTTATGCTCACACCAAGTTCATTTCCCCAGTTGTACTCTTAGAGTCCTGCTTCTGCTGCGTGAGTTGCTTACAGCTGGTGAGAAATACTCAAAAGTGGTGAAGCCGGACTCCCCTGGTGGCGCAGTGGTTAAGAATCCACCTGCTAGGGCAGGGGACACAGGTTTGAGCCCTGGTCTGGAAAGATCCCACATGCCGCCGAGCAACCAAGCCCGGGCACCACAACTACTGAGCCTGAGCTCTAGAGACCATGAGCCACAACTACTGAGCCTGCTGCTGCAACTACTGAAGCCCGCGAGCCTAGAGCCTGTGCTCCGCAACAAGAGAAGCCACTGCAGTGAGAAGCCCATGCACCGCAACAAAGAGTAGCTCCCGCTCGCTGCAAATAGAGAAAGCCTGTGCACAGCAAAGAAAACCCAATGCAGCCATAAATAAATAAATAAATTTATATTAAAAAAAAAAGTGTAGGGCTTCCCTGGTGGCGCAGTGGTTGAGAGTCCGCCTGCCGATGCAGGGAACATGGCTTCCTGCCCCAGTCTGAGAAGATCCCACATGCCGCGGAGCGGCTGGGCCCGTGCGCCATGGCTGCTGAGCCTGTGCGTCCGGAGCCGGTGCTCCGCAACGGGAGAGGCCACAACAGTGAGAGGCCCGCATACAGCAAAAAAAAAAAAAAAAAAGTGTAGTTATTAAGTATGTTTTCGGTTAGAAGCTTTAAATTGTGAGTGGTTTTACTTCATGACTGCCCACATTAACTGTCTTTTTCAATTAACCCACCCACAGCTGGTAGGAGGGTTTTGGCTGTAGATCTGTGCAAATTGAAGAGAGGTCACGTGTCCACCACTGTCTTTCTTAGGAAGATTCCTGAGACATTCCCTGGTTCAGCTCCTGTCCCCTTGTTAGGGACAAGGTCTTTTCCTTAGCCCCAGGCCCCTAAGTGTCCAGGACTGTTGGGCAGCAGGCCCAGGTCACAGGAGAGTGTCCTGTCCACCACTATCCTGTCCCCCAATGATTCTAGCTGACCTTCGCCTCTCCCTTCTCCTGGTCTCAGAGTCTCTGCCTTCCTGGCCCTCCAGGCCCATAACCTGAATCTGCTCTTGCACCTTCTTTGAGACTTTGTTGTGAACGAGAGGGAAAAACGGCCCTCCGGATCCCAGTAAGTATTAGAGGGGAGGAGAGTTCACAGAACACTCAGACGAGACCTCGGCATTTGGGCAAATGGATAAACAAATGTGGTCTATCCATACAATGTAATATTATTCAGCCTTAAAAAGGAAGGATATTCTGACACATGGTACAACAGGGATGAACATTGAGGACATTATGCTGAGTGAAATAAGCCAGTCACAAAAAGGACAAATCTTGTATGATCCCACTTACATGAGTGAAGTCAAATTCATAGAGACAGAA
The DNA here is from genome assembly GCF_039906515.1 of Pseudorca crassidens. NCBI lineage: Eukaryota > Metazoa > Chordata > Mammalia > Artiodactyla > Delphinidae > Pseudorca > Pseudorca crassidens. The sequence goes on from NC_090296.1 coordinate 130,870,376, forward strand.
ATTAGAATGGTGGTTGCCAGGGGCTTGGGGGCGGGGAGAATGGGGAGTTATTGTTTAATAGGTATGGAGTTTCAAAGTTCTGGAGATGAAGGGTGGTAATGGTTGTACAATAATGTGAATGTATTTATTCCACTGAACTGTGCACTTGAAAATGATGATAAGTTTTGTTTAAGTATAGTTTCATACACACACACACACACACACACACACACACACACACACTTTGAGCTTGGCCCTGCTCCTCAGTGCTTCACCTCACCAGGAAGCCCCCAGATTATTTCTGGTGAGTGGGACTATGGACATCTTAATGTTCTTCCTTGAGCCTTAATATGTTTTCCCAATTCTCTACAAAGAACACTTATTACTTTAATGATTGGAATGGGAGAGAAGGGAACTTTAAGAATTTAAAAGAAGATAAAAAGTGAGGGAGTATGGAGTTAATTGCCCAGAGTCCTCCTCTTCCCACACAGGGCCTGGGTGGATGGAGGTGAGGGGCAGTTGTTCTCCCAGGAACAGGGAAGGCTCTCACTGACCTTCCAGTCCTGACCCAGAAGGGTTTGCCAACGCTTCCTGCAGAGCTAAGTAAGCTCAGGTACCTGCTGGAGGTGCCACCAGCAGGGTGGGGCCTCTTCATCCAGAAAAGAGAGAGGGAACAGCCTTGGTGATGGGACAGTGTTCAGCCCTGACAATGGCCTCAATTTAACAATTGGTAAATAGATAATTAATGGATGTTACACATTTTAGAGCACCAACTCTGGTTTAGTCACTGAGGAAGGCTTTATATACATAATTTTTTTAATCTTCATAGTAATCCTGTAGGTTAAGGAACTCTATTTTAAATACGTTTCCCTGTAAAATATATCCTACAAATAAAGAAGCATGTAATGTATATTTGTACACTTATTTTATTTTTTAATAAGAAATTAATTGCCTGAGTTAGGGTGACTGCTGTAACAAATAAACCCTCAAATGCCTAATGACTAAAACCCATGGAAGTTTCTTTCTACTCACCAAAGCAAGGCAAAAGAGGCAGGGAGAGGAGGGTGGGCAGCTGTTCTCCACATGGTCACTCAGGGATCCAGGCTGCCAGGGGCTGCTCTAGCTTCAGCTCAGGGTTCTGAGGTTGCCCTTGACATTGACACCCAGCTAGCTGGAAGGGAAAGGATCTCACATGGCAGTTTTACAGGCCAGGCCTGAAAGTCATGACAATTCCACTTAAATTCCACTTCCTAGAACTCACTCTCATGGCCAAACCTAATGGTGGGAGAGACTGAGAAATGTAGTCTAGCTTTGTTCTCAGGAAAAAGAAGCAACGAATTTGGATTAGGGTGACACAGGTAACTTCTTGGTCCAACCAGGGCGTTACCAACAGGGAAAGGTGTGATTAAATTATGCCAGGACAGCAGGCACAAACTAGGATGGGGACAGATGGTCACCTGGTTTTTGTGAGCAAGAGCAGGCAAAGACAAACAAACAAAAATGTTTTCTTATTTTTTTTTCATTTTCTACACAAAAGGAAAGCATGCCCACAGCCTGTTCTACACCTTGACTTTATTTCTCCCACTTAGCAATATATCACAGTGATCTGGTTATACAGACAGCCTGCTTTAGGTGTTTTTTTGCACAGTGACAATTGGTGAACCTTAATCTATTGAACTAGTCCCTACTGATGGACACGAGTTGTTTCAATCTTTTGCTGTTACAAACAACAGAGCAATGAATCATATTGTACAAATGTCATTTTAGGTACATCTTAAATAGATAGCAGTAGTTAAATGAAGTCTTAGGCTCTTAGTGTAACCGAGCAGGACCTTATGGGGCCTTCCCAGAACAGAACCCCCCCCCAACAGTGTCCTCCACCTGCCTTTTGTCTGTAGAAAAACTTTAGTCAAAGAATAAATTTAATCAGAGTAGTGAGAAAATACAGAAGAAATGAAAACAGTCAAACAAGACAAAGTAATAATATTTGATAGTTTAGCCATTAAACAAAGTCAAGAAACTTTAGTTCCTCCTCAAGGGCTATAGAGAATATTCGGAGCCAGGTCCTTTGAGCTGTTTTGCAGATACTGAAACCCCCACCTGGTGGAAGAACTTAACTGTATGCTGTCCACAGCATGAAGACCCCAGACTGGTTGGAACCAGAAGGTTGATGATGTTGACTCCCAATTACCTCACCACCAACCAATCAAGAGAAAGTCCATGAGCTGATCACACACCCCACAACACCCCTCCCTCAGCCTGTCTTTAGAAACCTTTCCCTGAAAGCCTTTGAAGGGTTCAGGCCTTTTGAGCACTAGCTGCCTGGACTCCTTCCTTGGTGCCTGCAATAAACACTGTGCTTTTCCTTCGCTACAGCCAGGTGTCAATAGATTATCTTTACCGCACACAGGTGAGCAGACCTGAGCTTGGTTCAGTAACATTAGCACCTTTGTATGTGTGCATCTCAAATTAATGTATTTGATAGTTTTCCTTATTTTTGTACTTTCTAGAAATAAGATCAAAGATATTTTTAAATTCTGTGACTCTCCCAATTTTTGCTCAAAACAATGATTTTGAGATTTATGTGGTTAATAAATGAATAGACCATATTTAAATAGTAAGTAGTCTACTTTTGAGGGTTATTTGCACTGTTGTCAGGGTTCTGTGTTTTGGAGGATGGGGTGTGACTATTGCCTGGCCCCTAGACTGCCTGTGCACGAGTTTCCTCTCTGACTTACACCTAACAAACAGTGGATTTGCTCTGTTATAGGGCAGGTACATATCCCCTCATTAAGTGCTGCCAGATCCCTCATTAGATGCTCCCAGAGCGGTTGTGCTGAATCACACTCGCATAAGCAAAGGGTTCCCATGGCTACACATTTTTACCTTGGCTTTCTTGTGCCTTTGAGGTTAAGCAACATTTCCTTTCTTTACAATTTGAGATTCCTTGTTTACAAATGCCTCTGTGTGTCTTCCGCTCATTTTTCCATTGGACTGCTTATCTTTCCCATGTCAGATTGGAAGCGTTCTTTCATACTTTGAATAATAACTCTTTGTTGGTTACAAATGTTGCGAATACTGTCCGTGTGTGACTTGTCTTTACTTTCCTCATTATGTCTTTTGATAATGATTCATAATGCAACATAAAGATCTAATGAATCAATTTTTCCCATATGGTTGGTAATTTTTGGTTCTTGCTTGAGAAGCCTTCTTAGGCTGAGGTCTCCATCCCTGCTCTACATGGGAGCAGACAGTGCTTCAGATGCTTTGGTAACCTGGTGCCCAGGTTCCAGCCTAGTCTGCTCCTCTTAAGGATTTGCCCACACAAGTTTGGCCTCCCAAGGCCAGAGTGAGCCCAAAGACACCTGGGCTCTGATGTTGCCCAGGATCCCTCAGGTCCAGCCTGCTAACCACCCTCACACACTGCCATCAGCTCCTCCTTCAGGCCTGGAATTTTATTATTCTACCTAACGTGCTTCCCCATAGCAGGACTGGCTGGAATGCTTGCGTATGACTTGTCCTCAGGACATTAGGGCTCCAGGACGCATCTATGAAGTGACTGCCACCTGGTGCCTTCCAGGGCAGATCTCTCTGGAGCTGGAGTGTCAAGGCAGGGACTTTGGGGGAAATGTGGATTCATCAGGGAGGGTGTTTAGCGTGACTCTCCCTTTGATGACAATGGCAATGGTGATAATGATGCTATTTTGTTGCTATTTGGATTCCACAGGGCCTGAGAGGAAGAACAAATATTTGGATTCAACAGGGAAAGCTGGGAAGCAGTCTGAGGGCACTTCTTCCTCTCTCCTGGGGGCTCTCATCCTTGTGTCTTGAAGAGTAAACCCCATGGCCTCAGTTAAAGGAAGAAAGAAAGTGTGAAAGAAAAGAAGAAAGGAAGGAAGGAAGGAGGAAGGGAGGGTCATCCACAATCTCAATGCCCCCCACACACTTCCTTCTGGGTCACATGCAGGCACATGTCAGTTGGTGAACATACTATTCCTTTGTCACTTATATGTTTGTCCTTGTGAAACAGACATAATTTTAAACAGCCGTACAGGACACCATTGAGTTGATAGACGTGCACGAACATAGCCATCCTTCTGGTGTTGGACAGACATGAGGCCATTTCCAGAGTCAGCTTAGATGTTTTAGTCAAACCTGTAGTGGGAAGCTTTGACCATTATTTCTCTTTTCTTCCTTTCAATTATTTCCTTAAGCTACATTCTCAGAAATGAGATTTCTGGGTAAAAGGGGATGGATATTTTTATTGCTTTTTAAAGATAGTGGTAGGTTTCTTTTCAAAGATGTTGTAAAACCGAAAATAAATTTCTTGCAATTTTTCAAAGGTAAAATGGGGCAGGAAAAGCTCACCAGAATGTTCCTCCAGTACCTTGAAGGACTCTGGCTTTAGTGTTTCCGTAAGGTTCCAATCAGCAGCTCTATTTTTGTGAGATCAGGTTGCAGCACTCAGGAAGCTTTATGGCTATCTGGACTGATAAGGGTATTTGGGGACTGTTTGCTGCCAGTTTAAGTGCCTGCTGTGTAGGGTTCCAGTCTGGGGAACCTGGTGAGGGGTGACAGGCTCTGTTTGTAGAGACTCCATTCTCACCCTTTCAAAGCTCGCACTTTAGGTGGGGAGTGACACATCTGAGGGGATTGCCAAACAGGGTCAGGCAGACTTGCTTACCCAGTGCTCTTGCGTTGCCCTCTCAAGAAGGTAAAGGCCTGGGTGATTTTGGCCAGACCCAGAGTACCCTGAGAGAGTCTGGGTCCTCAGGCCAGTGGCTCAGGTAGGGTGGCTGGGCCCTGAGGGTTAGAGCTGTGCTGGGCTCAGTTCAGGCAGAGTAGGGCTCCCTGGGAACCAGTAGAAGGGTCCAGGCAGCATTAATGCCCAGAGAGCAGATAAGTGGTGCAGGGATGCCCCTGCCCTCCAGCCAAAGCTTTTCTCTCTGGTCGCTGGGCCTTCCCAGGGACAGACAAGGACCCATGGCTCAGAAATGATGGGCAAGTGTCCCCACACTGGCTGGGCCACAGACTTGCATGCATCCTCCAGCAGAAGTGTCTGACCTTTCCACAGGTGCCTGTTGGGAATGCAAGCCCGCTCTTCTGACTACCCCTGAGGGAGGCCAAGTCCTTGGAAGGGGCCTGCCCAGGACATGACCATGGGCATGTTTATTCGGACAGTAGGGTGGGAGGCTCTGTGGGGACAGAAATCCAAGGAGACCTGAGTCTGAACACTCAGACCAAACAGACAAAACCAAAACCACTTCTTGGTGGGGGCAGTGCCAGGGAGTTGGAGCCCATCCTCCACGCCTGCCACTGCTGAAGTGGACTTTTGGGGCTTTCAGCATCGGTGGAGTTCGGGACTCCTTCCCCCACGACTACTTCAGCCATGTAGTTTCACAGGCTCCTTCACCCATGCCAGTGTCATCATCAGCAACAATAAAATAATGATAGCTGATACTTACTCGGGGCTTCTCATGTGCCAGCTACTATTCTAAGGGTTTTACACGGTCTAACTATGTGGTAGATGCTGCTCTCATTATTCCCATTTTACAGATGCAGAAACTGAAGCACAGAGAGTTTAGGAAACTTGCCCCGGGTCACACAGCTAGTGAGTAGGGGAATTGGGAATCAAACCAAGGCTGTCTGGCTGTGGAGCCTGTGAGTTTACTCACTGCACTGTATGGCTCTTCAGTGTTGCAAGATAACAAATGCTCACACACCTAAGGAAACTGCCAGCAGCTGGATCTGGGGGCAGAGCTACAACTCCAAGCACTGACCTGGGCTGCACTCCAGCACCGTGGCTTCCAACTAGGTAACTTTGGCTAATTACTCAATTTCTCTTATCCTCAGTTACTTTATCTGTAAAATGAGGGTATAATCCCTACTTCACAGGGGGGCTGTGAGGATTAAAATGAGATCACATCTCTGTATGTGTACAGCACCATAGCCTTGGTAGATACCTAGGAAATGTGGGCTCCTGGCCAAGTTCTCTTCCTTTTTTAATAAATTTATTTATTTATTTATTTAGTTTTGGCTGTGTTGGGTCTTCGTTTCTGTGAGAGGGCTTTCTCTAGTTGCGGTGAGCGGGGGCCACTCTTCATCACGGTGCGTGGGCCTCTCACTATGGTGGCCTCTCTTGTTGTGGAGCACAGGCTCCAGATGTGCAGGCTCAGTCGTTGTGGCTCACGGGCCCAGTTGCTCCGCGGCATGTGGGATCTTCCCAGACCAGGGCTCGAACCCGTGTCCCCTGCATTGGCAGGCAGATTCTCAACCACTGCGCCACCAGGGAAGCCCTCTCTTCCTTTTTATATGGTCTCCAAAGGTCCCCTAAATGTCCTGGGCGCAGGAGCAGCATCTATACTCGGTGATGAGTCTATGCATCCTGCCACACGGAGCTCAAGGAAGAGACAAATGTATGCAATGTAAGGCTTCACCACACAAGGCTACGCTCTGTGGATGGCCTCTAAGAAGTTGTGAAACTATGGGAGAAAATCACGCTTTCCCAACACTTTCCTGACAACCAGAAGGATCTGTGGTTTAGCTGCCTGATGTCCTGCTCTCTGTTCCATCCTTCCACCGGATGGCCCATGGGGACTAGCCAGTCTGTAAGCCTGGGGCACATGCCCCCATTCAGTCATCAGATTCTCCTTCCATATTCACCTCTGAATCCCAACAAGGCCCGTCTGAGAGCATACTCTTCTTGACCTCCCTATTCTATTGGAAAGTCAGCCAACTGGCCAAAGCAAGACTGAAATATTTATTAATACCATAAAAATTTAATGCTGATTTAGATTTCAGTTTTATTTTTTGACTCCACTTAAATAGATTGGGAGAATGAATATCACTGATGGCACTGTTCCCACGTGACTGAGAAAATGAGCATTTTAGAAGGGCACTTATATACCCCCTCCCAAACCAGGCCTCTGTTAGTAAAGAAGAAAGGAGGGGTGGATACTGAAGAGGCAGCAGGCAGTAACTGTGCACAGTCTGTCTCTCTGCTGTTCAGCACTCATCCCACCCTTCCCCCACACACAGGAAATGTCACTGTCTCCCACAGCAGACAGCAGAAGTCTCATATCTCTACATCTAGGCCAGTCTTCTCCATAACGCTCCTTGTGGTCCTAAGACCTTTAAACTATAAGACAAGTTATCTGCTCCAACATAGGCAGCAGTCACTGGTACATGCAGCAAAGGTCCTGCCCTATGAGGACACCCTGTTCATTGGGTGGCCATCTGGCTCCCTGCTCTGTTCCTGGGAGCAACTGCGGTAGCCATTGTCCCCTGTGGACTTGGTTCTGCCCTCTGCAGGGGTCCTCCCTGTCCATTACTCTCCATGGCCACACATGAAGCAGGCTGTAGGGGGCATGCCATCCCTGGGGCCACACAACTTCCGGTTGGAGTGAATTTGGGGTCCTAAGGGCCGGGGATTGGCAGTCACCCATTGAATTATTTCAGGTAATAATTTTACTCAAAAACTTGGTAGGCTTTTGGTCTTTTGTGTGTGTGTGTGTGTGGGGGGGCTCGTTCCGTTTGAAAGGAACCGTAGCCAGAGATCTCCCCTAGCCTGTCTTACACAACAGTTCCAGTGATTTACCTTCTTGCCCTCATCCTAACGGATTTGTTACTGTATTCAAAACAATGGCCTCGCGGGAGATGCCCCTTCATACACTCTTTCCTGGAGGCATCTCTGTTAGATGGAATTCTTAAGAGAAGATTCTGGAGAAAGACCTTGTGTCCCAATTTTATCTCCTACTATGGCTGTCATTTGCAAGCAAGAATTTCAGTCTGGGGTAAAGAAACCGTGTGTGTGTGTGTGTGTGTGTGTGTGTGTGTGTGTGTGTGTGCAAAATCCTGCAAGACTTTTCTGGAACTTTCTGGAAATTTCACTCCATTCAGCTTGCAGGCCACTGAGAGAGGGAGCTTCACTCAGAACCATCACATTCCCTCCTATCACTGCCTGACATCTGGCTGTCTCTGGTCTCAATTCATTCCTCTCTTGTAGAACATTGCCCAAAGTAGCCAATAACAGCTCTGCTCTGGATTTTTCCTAACATTTCCCCAACTCTACAGCCTCAGTTAGTGTATGATCTGTATCCCACCATGCAGCAGGGGACCATTTGGCCAAATGTTTTGCCACTGCATGGCTGTCCTGCAAAGTTGAGGTTCTCATTATCTGCCCCTTCCTCCTCCCTCAGCCCATTCCTGCAGTGCTCCCCTGCCAGCCACTAGATTTTGGCTCAGTTAGGAGTGCACTTGGCTGCAAGAAAATCTGAATAATGGGGAGGGAGTTATTGGTCTCATACAACAGGAAGTCTGAGGTAGTCCTGGGCTGGTCCAGCATCCAGGGGTTTCAGGGCACTCAGGTTCTTCCTTGTTTCCTGTTCTGCTCTTTCTGTTTTTTCTGTCGTACTAAATCAGGCACAGTTCTTCATTTGTGCAACAGAAGTTGTGTCAAGAAGAGTAAACAAAAGACGAATTTATTAAAAGGAATTTTGGGGAAGGCTGAAGTAGCAAGCTGGAAACTAAGTCCCAAGGATCAACTTCCTGCACTATAACATCACAGGACTAGCCAGAGTGGAAACCACTGCCATTGCCCCATGGAGCACCAGATGCTACAGTGGGTCTGTTGCCTGGAGCTTGACCTCACTGCCATTGCACTGCTGCCACCACCAGTATCCCTCTAGTGCTTGGAGCTCGACCACTCCTACCCTCTGAAGCTTCCCCCTGGATAGATGCCTTATGAGGCAAATCTGATTGGTGGGGTCAGGTCATATGCCTAAGCCCTGGCTGCAAAAGAAGTTGGGGAAAAAAAAAAAAGAAGTTGACATCTCATGAGATTGAATCTGATTGGTGGAGCCAGATCACATGCTTGTGCCTTGGCTGCAAAGGAGTCTGGGAAGGGATTTTGATGTCTCATGAGGTTGAATCTGATTGGAGGATCCCAGGTCACATGCCTGAGCCCTGGTTTCAAAGGAGACCAGGAAGAGAGTTTTCTCCATTATATTCAGGGACACAGGACTCTCAGGGTGGGAAGGGCCCCCAAACAGAGCCAGAGTGTTCTCAAGCTGTGGGGAAGCCAGCAAACATGACATGTGTAACTCCACCTGCTATTTCCACTTTCTCATCTCTCCTTCATTTTTCATTCCACACCCACTGCCTCCTGTCCTACAGCCACAATGGATCTGCTCTGGTCAGTCCCCAGTGGCTTCCCCAGCCATCCCCAGGCAGGTCTTGGTGCTCATCTAACTTTTCAGCAGATGACATGTTGACCTCCTTCTTCTTAAAACACTTCTCTCTTGCTTTCCACAGCCCCACTTTCTCCTAGGTTTCCTCCTCCTCCTCCTGTGCCCCTTCTGTGTCTTCTCAGCTTACTCTTCCTCCTCCTCCAAGCTTCTAAGTCTGAGGGGTCCTGCTCCACCTAGGTGATTTCATCTGTGAATTGATGGCCTCGCATTTCTATCTCTAGGTCAGATCTCTCCTCTGAGTTCCTAATGCCCTTAGATCACTTGTATTTGGTTGTTCCACAGGCATCTCAAACATCATAGGTCCAACACAGAACTCCTGATTTCCCTTTTTAATATATCCACCCACCCTCAATCAGTGTACTAATATCAGCATCTGGTACCAGCATTTTAAAGCCAGGAATACATGAGATACCCTTGATTCTGCTTCTTTCCTTCCAACCTGAAATCCAACCTAGCAGCAAGTTGCAACAGGTTCGATATCCAAAATATATTTTGAATTCTCCCCACTTTTCCCTATCCTACTACCATTACTCTCATTCAAGTAATCATCAGTTTTCACCTGGATTGCTCCAAGGCCTGCTAATAGATCTCTCTGCCTCCACTTTTAGTTTCTTCTAGTCTGTTCTCCATGCAGCAACAGAAGAGTGGTATTTCTTAAGCACATAGCTCCTCTGGGGCAATTTCCAATAGCTCTTCATTTAACTAAAAAAATAAAATTCATGCTCTCTATTATGGCTTATGTGGTCCATGTCATTCTGTTCCTAACTCTCTGATTTTGCTTCAGTCTTTCAGGGGGTTGAGCATGGCAACGTCTTTCCTGCCCCAGGGCATTTGCACATACTACTCCCTGTCTGTAATGTTTTTCCTTGCACTCTCCCCATGACTGGCTCATTCTCCATCCTTCTGATCTCAGTTTAAATGTCATGCTATCAAGGAGGCCTCTGATCATCCATTGTTATTATGATCTCAGTCCTTTATTTTCTTCATATCACTTGAACACTTGTAATCATTTTGTTTGACTATTTCCTTATCTGCTCCTCAACTTGAATACCAGGCCCATGAAGGCAGGGACCACCTTGTCTTATTCACTGACTAGCAGAGTACCTGAAGAATAGGCACTAAATAAATAAATGTTGTTTGAATGACTTATCTGTCTCTCCCTCAAACATACCCCAACACCTCGTGTTCCAGAAATCTTTGTTGCTTCATCTCTCTTGAACACTCAGGCAAATATTGCCTGTAGGATATGTTCCTGTGGGGGAGAAATAGTTTTGTAAACCCATGGCCCACTCAGTTCTAAAGCTGCGTTTATAACTAATTGATCTGGTCTTGAACTTTTTCATAACCAGCAGTGAAATGCAGCCAACCAGCTCACTTTCAGGTATGCAACGCCCTGTTGACCACCTGCCATGAATCCAGGCTCTGTGGCCCTGTGCATGCTTGTAAAATGTAGTTCCCTGGAGGCCTCAGACCTCCTGGCTGACCGGCATGTTGACATATGTGGTGAAAATTCTCCAAAGACTCAGGTGAAGTGTGCGGGGGAGCAGATTCCCCAGACAGGTCAAAGTGTTTTGATTTATGGCCTGTTGCCCTTTCCCTTTGAGTACAAACCAGAGCCCATGCACAGGATGGTTTTGTTCAGGCTTGTGAACTTATAGGAATAATGCTGTGTGCCTGAAATCTCTAGTTTATAGCATTAGAGTTTGTGAGAGTGGGAAGGGAACCCTCCTCACCTTGTAACCATGTGTAACATTTATTAGGCACCAGCTGTATGCCAGCCCCCAGCTAAGCCTTTATTCACATTGTCTCCAATCCTCATACAACTCTGCAAGATGAATGGGTCTGCGTGTTACAGACAGGGCCTCCAAAGCTCTGAGCAGCCACACAGCTCCAGGACAGAAGAGCTGGGACCATGGCCAGGCTCTGAGAGCACATTTTCCAACTCTTCTGAAAGGAAGCCAAAGTTGCAAAGGCAGCTTCAGCCAGGATCCTCTGCAGGCAAGGTCACACTTTGGGGGTTCCTGGGTTTGTTCATCTTGTACGAGCAGAGACTTGGCAGCCTAGGAATGTGGGGTCACAGGGCAGGCAGGTGGGGGGCTGGCCTGGACCCCACTTTGGCTGAGTGGTCTGGCCATAACAGGTCCTGGGGGGGGTCGCTCAACACCCCATAATCCTCCCTCAAGGAGGTTGGGTAGGTCCCGGCATGTGGACTGACAGCCTTAGCCCACCTTGGGAAGCACAGGCTCCTTAGAGGGGAAGGAGGCTTGGACAGCTCCTCAGCATTTAGTCAGTATTTACCGTTAACTGTGTCTCCAGCAGGCATCCCTCCACATATGTCAGTGCATCTATCACACCGCTATGCTGATTGGTATTGCTGCTGCTGTTGCTGATATTATTATTATTACTATGCTAGTTGTTTTCCTATTGAGGTGGGAGATTGTGGCTCATTTGTTTTGTACCCACAATTCCTGGAAAGCAGGAGTGCAGAATAGATGGATAGATGGGTAGATGGATGGATGGATGGATAGGTGGATGAGTGGGTGGGTGGGTGGATAGATGGTGGATGGGTAGATGGGTGAGTGGATGGATGAGAAAGTTGAGGGAGGAGTTTTGCCTCCATTTGCCCAGTCAGCTGCCACATGGGCTGACAGCACCCCAGTCCTCCTCGCCCTAAGTTCCTCATCTTCCTTTTTGTCCCTTTTGGTCTCTCCTCCCATACTGAGGCCACTTGACTTGGCTAGCCTTTGGGCCCTGGCATCAGGCATTGGTCGGTGTGATGGGGCCAGTATCTGGCACTGGTCACCAGAGGTAGAGATTGTGGTGAGGGAAGAAGCAGGAGCACTGAAAGGGACCCACAAGTGGAAGTTTGTAGACTCTAGTCCTTCACCCCTCTGGGCAGTGTTGCCAAGAGAACTTTCTTCCATGACTGTTCTATGTCTGTGCTGTCCAGTATGGTAGGCACTAGCTCCAATGTGGCTATCAAACACTTAAAATGTTAAAATGCTAGTGTGACAGAGGAGCTGACTTTTACCTTTTTGTTGTTATTTATTTTTATTGAGATATAATTGACACATAACTGTTAACTTTGGGTGTACAAAGTAATGATTCGATATTTGTATATATTGTGAAACGATCACCACAATAAGTGTAGTTAACATCCTTTACTACATATAGTTACACATTTTGTTTTCTTGCGATGAGAACTTCTAAGATCTATTCTCCTAGCGACTTTCAAGTATATACAGCACAGTATTATGAACTATAGTCACCATGCTGTACATTACAGCCCCAGGACTTATTTATTTTATAGCTGTGGGTTTCTACCTTTTGACCGCCTTCATCCTTTGTGCCCACCCCCAATCCCCTCCCCTCTGGCAAGTACCAATCTGTTCTGTTCTATGAGTTTAATATTTTGTTTTGTTTTTTAGATTCCACATATAAGATCATATAATATTTGTCTTTCTTTCTCTGACTTATTTCACTTAGCATAATGCCCTTATGTTCCATCAATATTGTTGCAAATGACAAGATTTCCTTAATATCCATTGTATATATACACCACATTTTTAAAAAATACATTCATTCATCAGTGGACACTTAGGTTGCTTCCATGTCTTGGCCATTGTAAATAATCCTGAAGTGAACATGGCGGGGTGTGCAGATAACTTTTCAAGTCAGTATACACACACACACACACACACACACACACACACTAAGATATATACTCAGAAGTGGAATTGTTGGAACATATGGTAGTTCTATTTTTTAATTCTTTTTTTGCGGTACACGGGCCTCTCACTGTCACAGCCTCCCCTGTTGCAGAGCACAGGCTCTGGACGCGCAGGCTCAGAGGTCATGGCTCACGGGCCCAGCCGCTCTGTGGCATGTGGGATCTTCCCGGACTGGGGCACGAACCCATGTCCCCTGCTTCGGCAGGCGGACTCTCAACCACTGCGCCACCAGGGAAGCCCTATCTCTTTCTTTTTGATGATAGCCAAAACAGAACCATGAGATGATATCTCATTGGGGTTTTGACTTGCATTTCCCTGATGATTAGTGATGTTAAGCACCAAATAATAATTTTATTAATTTAAATTTATATTTCAACAGCCACAGATGAGTATTGGATGACTGTTTGGAGCAGCACTGCTCTGGCAGGCTGGGCCAGCTGTTATTTGTTCTGACCAAAGGGCAGAAATGCAGCAAATGGGAAATAACTTGAAGACAGGTCTGCAGGACGGCCTTTGCCCTCCTTCCCCCTTCCTCCATCCTGCTGCATGAAGCATGGATATGATGGCTAAAGCTTCATCTCTAGTCCTGAGGACCAAGAACACCCCAGGGACAGTGGAGGGGAAAGCTGGAGGTGGCCTGGGCACCACGTTTAAGCATAACTATCTCACCTGCCATGGTGAGAAACCCTGGTGAAAGAGGCTTACATAACTCTGTCCTCTCCTGGACTCCATCAGGCTCTGGTGTTCTTCCATGCTTGCACGGTCTTGGTCAGGGCTGAGGCCACGCCCACCCCCTCTCCCCACCGCTCACCGTCCGGAACACCCTCCATTTCCTCGAGTGGAGCACTGGTTCTACACACATCGTTTTTTTTACCCTGCTGTCTATTGTCCTCTGGGCCTTTGAGGACCAAAACCAAAACACAAAACCAAAACTTTCTCTTTTGAAGAACCTGGCTCTTGCAATGTGAAGCCTTGGTTCCTACCATCCTTCTCTTCCCTTAGTCTCAGCAGCCTGCATTGGAAGTCAAAATCCTGCATGTGTGTGCTCTGTTCCCTGCTGGGTGACCCCACCCTGAGGTCAGCCATTCTAAAATAACCCCCCGTCTGAATGGACTACGTGATGGGACTGCAAAAAGTACAAAAAAAAACCCAGACAGAAATACCTCAATATGTTGAAGTACTATTCTGCTACAAACAGAAATAGCTCCCTGTGTATTGAAAACAACCCTTTTCCTTATTTTGTTAATGAGGTAGAAACTTCTTGGTCAAAAGATATTTGGATCCCATGGGGCACAGGTGGGAAGGGCAGAGGGAGCAGTGAGGTGAACACAGCTCAAAGGTGGTAGTCCCTTTGATGTCTTTTAGGGTCTACTCCTCAAAACAGAAGCCAGCTTGAGCCAGACCCCCACTCCCACCCCCATGCACTCTCCACCTACTGCCATTCGTGGTTGGCTTGATGTTTTCACTCACTCCCTTTCAACTCTGTCAAAGAATAACATTTCCATTTGTCCCTTGTTGGGCCCTGGAGGCTATGGGAGTTACAAGAGAAAGGGGAACACATAGATTTCTTAATTGACCATCATGAGTTCAATGTATTGTGGCCATAAAAGCTGGGGTTCTGTATGTAGCTGCAGGAGCCCCCTGGAGGTCTTGGAGGGTGCAGGAAGTGATGTATTTTTTCCCTAGAGCAGTGGATATGCAGGGGGCTGGGGTTGCCAGACTGTGACACACATTTGTGAGGTAGTGCCCAGACCTAGACAGTCCCCAAAGTCTGTGTAGATCCTTCCTCATTCAGAGTGGCCCCTCCCTCCAACCTCAGAGTCCAGGCACTTCAGGGCTATGTCTGTTAGTGGAATCTGTCTTGGGAACACCTGAACCCTTTAAGTGAACTCCTCAGGGAACTAGTTCTTAGCTATCTAAGAGATCTAAATCTTGACATATTGGAATGAATGGTGGAATTTTAGGCATCACTAGTGGGTGGGCAGCTAAGGACGCTGACAAGGCCTCCCTTGGACAAACCATGGGCTTCAGGACATACACCTAGAAATGACCTACGTGGAAACCTCCCCCACTCCAAAGAGCCTAAGCAGAGAGCTGGGAGTCTTGGAGTTCAGTCTCCATTCTGCCACAGGTGCCTAGGGGACCTGACTGATCCCCAGCCACTCTCTGGTCAGATCTTTCTTCTCCACAATGTAGTGGATCACCTCTGTGGCAGTAAACACCCTGAGAGCCAGATCCTGAGTTCTAAATCCCATTCCCATGCCAAGGACCCATGGTTTTCTGGGAGACTGACTGGTCCTAGGTCTGGGGCAGGAACAGAATAAGGTGGGCCTGGGACATCTTGTGCCAGAAAGAAAGAAGTGCTCAAAGATTTCTGGGACAACTGGAGCATTAAAGAGCGTAATGATGGGCTTCCCTGGTGGCGCAGTGGTTGAGAGTCTGCTTGCCAATGCAGGAGACACGGGTTCGTGCCCCGGTCCAGGAAGACCCCACATACTGCGGAGCGGCTGGGCCCGTGAGCCATGGCCACTAAGCCTGCGTGTCCGGAGCCTGTGCTCCACAACGGGAGAGGCCACAACAGTGAGGGGCCTGCGTATTGCAAAAAAAAAAAAATAAAATAAAAGAAAGAGTATAATGACTATAATTGAGTGCAAAGAACAATACATACAAATCCGTGGCTCATTGTGATCATCAAAAAAAGAAAACAAAAAGACAAAGAATGAAAAAAAGGAAAGAAAGGAAGAAAGAAAGAGAAGGAGAGAGAGAGAAGCCCATTTCCCACCATTGTAGGTAAGCATGACACCTTTTTAGAAGTACTTGTTCATCCCAGGGGGTGAGGGAAGTTCTTCTTCACAGAAGAATGTCAATGTGGAAAGAAGGAGAGAATCAGAAGCCACTGATCTGCAGCCCTCAGTGAGGGACTGATTCAGGCCAGGACCATCATGGAGGATAAAACCCCAGGTTCCTGGGGACTGGGATATTCACAGGGCATGAAGCATCACCCTTCGGATAACTTGGCAATTGCAAGAGTTACAAAAGCCCTTTGGGGAGAGATCTAGCACTCTTTCTGCCCCAGCCTTCCAGGCCCCTCTCTTGGTCTCAGGAGTGGAGGGCAGTGAGTCTGGTCACTCATGTGGCTGGGGGTGGGCGGGGGACAGGAGCAATCCAGGTCATTGGGACCGGATCCCTGAGAGACACCTTCCTCTGAGCAGAGACGCTTCTCTCGAGGGCACTGGGCAGGTCCCTGGCAGTCTGACTCTCTCCTTGGGGTCGGGTTGGGGGGTGGCCTTGGGGCAGCCTCTGGGCCTCTCGGTCTCCTCACCTGGAACAACATCCCTGTCAACTCTGGAGAGGTTATGAAGGAAACACACTTCAGAAATCTGTCTCTATTGTTCCCCAGCATTTCTTTGTCTTGAGTGAGGTCCAAGACAACCCAAACACCGCTTAGCAGCTGGTGGCTCTGTGACATTCAGCACTGCCCACGGAAGACTTTATGATGGTCGGTGGGAGTGAGGTCCCCCCAAGTCCTGGTGCTAAGTGACAAAAACAAGTTGGATAAGCACATGTGCTAAGAAACCATTCACACACACACACAAACACACACCCCACTCTGGGTGCTAAGCATTTGTATGCTAAGCATAGAAGAACCGGAAGGATGAAGCCTACTCAGCTACTGCTGGTGGGGAGGGAGCAGGGGTTGGTGGTGTGGTGGTGGTGGTGGTGGTGGTTGTGTGTGTGTGTGCTTGCCTGTTTTGGTCTGTGCTCCTATGTTACTTGTCAAATTAGAAACATAAAAAGGGAGGTCTGGCCTTCTGGTGTGGCAGGTGGGGAGGCATATGAAGACACCAGGATGTCAGATGTCTGTCCTGATCAGGCCCCATCACATTCCCGTTCAGGAAGCCATGGAGCTGGCTCGGTGCTGCTGTGTCCCCTACCACACCCACTAGTGCAATTGTGATGACGTGGTTTACACAGCCCCTCATACCCCTGGGCCACTTGACCCCCAGCTCTCCTCAGTCGCAGGCAGGCTTGTTATTATCAGCTCAACTCACAGAGGAGAAAAATGAGGCTCAGAGAGCCCTGGGCACTGGTCTAAGGTACAATGGCCGAGAGCCACTTCTCCTGAACCCACATTCCTTCCACACCTTGATCCCTTTGCCCAGCCCCTGCACTGCTGCCCAGATCCCTGATCACATCACCTCTCGCTCTTGACCTTCAACGCCTCTCCACTGGCCCAGTGTGAACTCAGGTTGTCCGGGCAGCGCAGCCCTTCCCACTCCATCTCCTCTCTCCTGAGAGCATTCCTATTCTCTCTGCCTGCTGCCAGCCAAGACAGCTGCTCCCTGCTCTCCAGATGCCCAGGCCTTGGTCTCTGCCCTCACAATCATTGCCCACAGTCACTGTTCAGGAGATGTTGGCCCTAGGGGTTCAGAGGAATGAGAGTGAGAGTGAGCTCTTCCTGGAAGAGGTGAACAGGTGACTTTACCTCAATAAATCGATTAAGAAATAATTCAACCTGAAGGGCACAGCTTGCCATTTGATCACCTGTCAGGCTGTGCCAGTCGATAACCATCTTTTGTACAGATACCGCGGATTGAGGAGGCCACAGGTGAGAGCAAGGAAGGAAAGAATTACACTCACCAAGGAGCCCAGGTTAAATGCTGAGCCCCTGGGCCTGGTTCTACCTCCCAGCCTCCTGGGAAATTACCTTGTCATCTTGATTTGCTTAAAGGAACCCCAAGAAAGTCCATCTCTGAGGAAAAATTCCGTCGGGACCTTCAAGGCCAGATTCCAGAAACATCCAGGCTAGAGCGTCCCCTTTCAGCCTGGCCCCCCTGGCAACTCCCTGCTCTCTGTGCGTCTCTGACACCTTGGCATCTGGAGGTCCCAGGGAAGGCCAGGCCTGAGTGGGCAGCCCCTTCCCATGCCCATCAAGGCTGCCTGGGATCCTAGTTCGCCCAGCATGAGCTGCCCTCTCCCACCTCTCAGCCTGAGCATCAGGGAATTAGAAACACACAGCTGAGGGGCCCTGGCAGAAAGCGGGGGTGTCAGAGGTGGCCAGCAGCTGTGGCCGGGTCAGATACAGGCCCTGGGATGCTGGGGTCCTGCCAAGCTCTGAACCCTAATGCAGGAGCTTGGGACTGGGGAAGAGGAGGGTCAGAGGTCAGGGAGAGAAATGTCAATGAGCACAGAGACTTTTTCAAGAGTAAATGGAGATCGTTTCATGAATAAATGAAGAATTGCTGCTGGCCAACCACGGCTTGCCCTGGTGCTGGAGAGGGACAGGCAGGGGTGGGCTGGCCTGGCCTGCTTCCATAATTGGGCCCAGGAGGGCCAGCCAAGGGCATCTACATACACATTTCAAAGAGAACCTGCCCACCCCTCGTTGTTAAGCCACCTATTTCTTTGAACAAGTCTTTAGGTTTGCATGTTTTAATCACAGGAAGCAGCTGTGATAGCCTCTCCCAGCCAGAGCTCGACCTGAGGAAATAGCCCTGGGCAGCATTTACAAGTCTCTCTGTGTAGCCCATGCCACTCACACCACAGGCCATGTCCCCTCCAGTCCCCACAGCACCACTCAGAGTGGACCAGGCCTGTCTCTCAGGTCAAGGTTAGATGTGGGCAGGGTAATGAGGGATGGGCCAGGACGCAGGCCAGGCAGGGGTTCCAGAACCCACATTTGCCACCATTCTTATTGACCACTGGTACCACTGGCCCGATTGTCCTCCTTCACATTGAGCATGGAAGTGGCCTTCTTGTGGATGCCTGGGGTCAGGGTTTAACAGATGTGTCTGGTTTGGGGTCTGATCTGGGCTAGATAGCAATGAATCCCTGAATGAACCCCTGCCCCACATAGGAAAAGAACTCATCTCACACCTGGTTTGTGTAGACAAGCATAGGTGATGTCTGTCTCCCAGGAAGGGCGGTCTTTTAAGAAGACACTGAGGCCACAGGGGTGAGTGACATGCCCAAGGTCAGACCAGGGCCCCAACCCCCTGTGTGCCCTGAAGTCCAGGGTTAGCTCCTGCCGGAAAGCAGGCACTTAAGGCGGTGTTCTGATTCCTCCAGCCCAATCCTTGCTTTTCCAGGGCCAAGCACCACATTCCCATGAACAGTGTAGTATTATTCCTGCAAACATTTTTTTTAATTAAACATTTTAAAATTGCCACCAGTCGCACACTGGTACGAAATTCAGAATGTGCAAAAAGGCATATGGTGAAAATCTTTCCCATCCCTGCTTCCAGCTACTCTTCTCTGAAGACTACTATCTTTCTAGAGATAGCTTTATTTAGTTGAGCAAATACATCTATAAAGATTCCTTTGATCATTTTTAGCCTGAAGAGCAGCATACTATATATAGAGATTTGTACCTTCTTTTTTTTCATTTAACATACTATGGAGGTTATTCCTTGTGCTTATTTGAGCTACCTCTTTCGTTTTAATGGTTGCACTGCATTTCGTGGTAGGAGTCCGCATTGCTGTTTACATAACTCCGGGGTACCTCTCATGTGGTATTTGATGTGGCCGTGAATAGTTATACTATAATTTATTTAACCAGTTAACACTATTAAGGGACATGTAGCTTGTGCAGTCAGCTCAGGCTGCCATAACAAAATGCCACAGACTGGGTGGCTTAAACAACAGACACTTATTTTCTCACAGTTCTGGAGGCTAAAAGCCTGAGATCAAGGTGCCCTCAGGGTTGGTTTCTTATGAGAGCTATCTTCCTGGCTTACAGACAGCTGCCTTCTTGCTGGGTTTTCTTCACATGGCAGAGAGAGTAAGCAAGCTCTAAATCTCTTTCTCCTTTTTTTTTTTTTAACATCTTTATTAGAGTATAATTGTTTTACAATGGTGTGTCAGTTTCTGCTTTATAACAAAGTGAATCAGTTATACATATACATATGTCCCCACATCTCTTCCCTCTTGCATCTCCCTCCCTCCCACCCTCCCTATCCCACCCCTCTAGGTGGTCACAAAACACCGAGTTGATCTCCCTGTGCTATGCGGCTCCTTCCCACTATCTATTTTATGTTTGATAGTGTATATATGTCCATGCCACTCTCTCACTTTGTCCCAGTTTACCCTTCTCCCTCCCCGTATCCTCAAGTCCATTCTCTAGTAGGTCTGCATCTTTATTCCCGTCTTGCCACTAGGTTCTTCTGACCATTTTCTTTCTTTCTTTTTTTTTTAAATTCCATATATCTGTGTTAGCATACAGTATTTGTTTTTCTCTTTCTGACTTACTTCACTCTGTATGACAGTCTCTATGTCCATCCACCTCACTACAAATAACTCAGTTTCATTCCTTTTTATGGCTGAGTAATAATCCATTGTATATATGTGTCACATCTTCTTTATCCTTTCATCTGTCGATGGACACTTAGGTTGCTTCCATGTCCTGGCTATTGTAAATAGAGCTGCAATGAACATTGTGGTACATGACTCTTTTTGAATTATGGTTTTCTCAGGGCATATGCCCAGTAGTGGGATTGCTGGGTCGTATGGTAGTTCTATTTTTAGTTGTAAGGAACCTCCATACTGTTCTCCATAGTGGCTGTATCAATTTACATTCCCACCAACAGTGCAAGAGCGTTCCCTTTCCTCCACAGCCCCTCCAGCATTTATTGTTTGTAGATTTTTTTGATGTTGGCCATTCTGACCGGTATGAGATAATATCTCATTGTAGTTTTGATTTGCATTTCTCTAATGATTAATGATGTTGAGCATTCTTTCATGTGTTTGTTGGCGATCTGTATATCTTCTTTGGAGAAATGTCTATTTAGGTCCTCTGCCCATTTTTGGATTGGGTTGTATGTTTTTCTGATATTGAGCTGCATAAGTTGCTTGTAAATTTTGGACATTAATCCTTTGTCAGTTGCTTCATTTGCAAATATTTTCTCCCATTCTGAGCATTGTCTTTTGTCTTGTTTATGGTTTCCTTTGCTGTGCAAAAGCTTTTAAGTTCCATTAGGTCCCATTTGTTTATTTTTGTTTTTATTGCTATTTCTCTAGGAGGTGGGTCGAAAATGATCTTGCTGTCATTTATGTCATAGACTGTTCTGCCTATGTTTTCCTCTAAGAGTTTGATGGTGTCTGGTCTTACAATTAGGTCTTTAATCCATTTTGAGTTTATTTTTGTGCGTGATGTTAGGGAGTGTTCTAATTTCATTCTTTTACATGTAGCTCTCCAGTTTTCCCAGCACCACTTTTTGAAGAGGGTGTCTTTTCTCCACTGTATATTCTTGCCTCCTTTATCAAAGATAATGTGACCATGTGTGCGTGGGTTTATCTCTGGGCTTTCTATCCTGTTCCATTGATCTATCTTTCTGTTTTTGTGCCAGTACCATACTGTCTTGATTACTGTAGCTTTGTAGTATAGTCTGAAGTCAGGGAGCCTGAATCCTCCAGCTCCGTTTTTCTTTCTCAAGATTGCTTTGGCTATTCAGGGTCTTTTGTGTTTCCATACAAATTGTGAAATTTTTTGTTTTGTTCTGTGAAAAATGCCAGTGGAAGTTTGATAGGGATTGCATTGAATCTGTAGATTTCTTTGGCTAGTAGAATCATTTTCACAATGTTGATTTCCAACATTTTCCAATCCAAGAACATGATATATCTCTCCATCTATTTGTATCATCTTTAATTTCTTTCATCAGTGTCTTATAATTTTCTGCATACAGGTCTTTTGTCTCCTTAGGTAGGTTTATTCCTAGATATTTTATTCTTTCTGTTGCGATGGTAAATGGGAGTGTTTTCTTAATTTCACTATCAGATTTTTCATCATTACTGTATAGGAATGCAAGAGATTTCTGTGCATTAATTTTGTATCCTGCTACTTTACCAAATTCATTGATTAACTCTAGTAGTTTTCTGGTAGCATCTTTAGGATTCTCTATGTATAGTATCATGTCATCTGCAAACAGTGACAACTTTACTTCTTCTTTTCCAATTTGGATTCCTTTTATTTCTTTTTCTTCTCTGATTGCTGTGGCTAAAACTTCCAAAATTATGTTGAATAATAGTGGTGAGAGTGGGCAACCTTGTCTTGTTCCTGATCTTAGTGGAAATGCTTTCAGTTTTTCACCATTGAGGACAATGTTGGCTGTGGTTTTGTCATATATGGCCTTTATTATGTTGAGGAAAGTTCCCTCTATGCCTACTTTCTGGAGGGTTTTTATCATAAATGGGTGTTGAATTTTGTCGAAAATTTCTCTGCATCTACTGAGATGATCATATGGTTTTTCTCCTTCAGTTTGTTAATATGGTGTATCACGTTGATTGATTTGCATATATTGAAGAATCCTTGCATTCCTGAGATAAACCTCACTTGATCATAATGTATGATCCTTTTAATTGTGCTGTTGGATTCTGTTTGCTAGTATTTTATTGAGGATTTTTGCATCTATGTTCATCAGTGATATTGGCCTGTAGTTTTATTTCTCTGTGACATTTTGTTTGGTTTTGGTATCAGAGTGATTGTGGCCTCATAGAATGAGTTTGTCTTTCTCTTCTTAAAAGGACACTAGTCCTATGATGAGGGTCTCACCCTTATGACCTCGTTTAACCATAATTACTCCCTTAAAGGCCCCATCTCCTCATACAGTCACAATGGGGGTTAGAATTTTAACATACGAATTTTGGGGGGAACACAATTCATTATGTAACACCTCATTTCCATTTTTGCCTATTGTTAAATAAAAAACAAAGTGAAGGATTTGGTGATCAAGGATTTAGCACCTTTCAACCAGAAGTTCATTCTGGCTATGGAGACAAAGCAGGACCTGGTTGCTTGGCTCTCTGATCTGAACTTCACTTGACACACTTGCTGCCTTGGGGCTCACTGGCCCTTGTCCAGCTCTGCTGGGACATCAAACAGTGTAACTTTGTATGTCTAATTAATAGCCACAGATGTAGCATGTCTTGGATGTGTTTCTTGTTATTTCTGCGGAACAGTTGTCCTCCAAGACTTTTGTGCCTAAAAACTCATTTGTTGCGACGGAAACAGAAATGATGTTTTAATGATAATGGTAAATGAAACCGTAATCTTGACCTTATTATCAGCCTCTTTTTTTAATGAGCTGCTTATGCAAGCATTCTTTCCCTGCTGTAGATACATATCAACAACTTCCAAACCCTCTTTGAACCAATATACTATTTTGTCACCTTGCCAGTTCTCTTGCTGGAGAGTTAATAAACATCAACATAAGCTCAAGAGAAACTTGTGTTAAGAAATTTTGCTTCAACACAATTACTAATAACCCTACAACATCATCAATCATACATCATTTCACACAAATGTAAATTTACTGTAGGATACATTCCCAGAAGTGTGTGTAATTTTTGGTGGTTTGGCATCTAGCATTCTTTTCACCTTCCTTTTAGTGTTCCTTCAAAGACTGGAAAGTGAACAAATAAATTTCCTGCTTCCCTTGCAGCTAGAGTTCTAGATGTGAACTGGGTTCTGCCCAGTGTTGTGCTGGTAAATATTTAACAACCAGCTCTACAACTGAAAAAAACTGTGCACCCTGGCTTGTAGTGTCTACTGATTTCCCTGGTATAAGTACTCACACCATGGTCAATTTCAGGCTATTTACATGATGTCACTGAATGTGGAGCTGGAGTGAGCTGGCTCCAGCACATGCCCAGTTCTGCCAGTTAGTTGCATGCCACTATGATTTGAGGTCAAGAGCATCCTTCTGCTGCATTTGGCTGTTCCTGCAGGCAAGCAAAGTTGTGGTAATTGTTTCTCTTGCAGTGGCATTCCAGTGTCCATTCAGTTCCTTTGTGTAGTTGAGAGACAGGTGTAGCGGCAGCAGCAGTGATCCCCTGACCTCCACCTGGCTGGTGGGGCTGAGGCAGCTGATCCCCAGAAATTGTCCTGGGCATCAGTCCAATAGGCCTTGTCCACGTCTTCTCCTCTAGTCCTCTCAGTAAAATTGAATGCTCCTAATTTCCTGTCTAAACTCCTTTTTGCTTAAAATTGTTAGAGTGGTTTCTGTTTCCTGTAACTAAATCCTGGCTGATATAAATTGGAATCCAAACCATTTTTTTCTTAAAGCAGATATACATTTTTCTCAGGCCTGTTCCCTAATCTGTCTGTGCAGAAGGACTTTAATGAGTTGTGAGGTCCTGGAGGGCAAAAATGATTACATTGACCCTTATTAAGCTTGGTAAATCCAATAACTCTGGAGGGAAGCATCTGAATACACTAAGGACAAGACCCACTTCTAGGGTTTGTGAGATTCTGCCCTCTCACAGCATCTTCTCCCAAGCCCTGCTGAGGCTGTCTGCACTCCTGAGGCAGAGGCTAAGCTGTTGGATGCAGTACCACTTGGGGACAAGCTAGATTTTCTTAGCTTCTTATAATCAGACACAAGTCAAGAGAATGAGTAATTTAATTGTTACTCTAAATGCACTTTGAGGCTGATCTGACTTTGGGGTCTCTCTCTTGATTCACCCTCAGGCAGAATTCATCTTTGGGGAGCAAACTACTCCTGAGGTGATGTGGAGAAAGAGGGAGGTATGTACAGATGATCCTGGCAGCCTAATGAGGAGCCCTGATGCAAATACCTCTTGAGAAAGGGACCTGTGTCAGCTCTGGGCACCTTAGTGTGCATGAATTTCCAGGTTTTTTCTAGGCTGACAGTAGACACTGGGCTGAGGACAGTTTCCTGGGAGCATGGCTGGGGTGAACCTGTCAGCAGGAAGGTGGTAGGGGGTCGACCCATGGCACTATTAAGAGAGGCCAGTGTGGATGGAGTCCCATGGGTGGGGAGCTGGGCCCCGAAACAAAGTAGCTGAGAACTGAGGTCTAGCAGACCTGGCTTTTAGGCTCTGTCCCCTCTGACTAGCCCTTTGACAAGCCACTCACCTCTCTGGACTGCTTTCCTCATTTGTAAAATAAGCATTATAGTCTCTAACTTCATAAGATTCTCCTGAGAACTGACTAAAATAAAAACTACAAAGCATTAGGGGAACAGAAAGTATAGGTGGTGAACCAAGGACAGGGTATTGGGAGCCGTCTTCCTGGGTTTGGGCAATAAAAGGGTGCAGTCTGTAGAGAAATGAACAATAGTGAAAGCTGCCAAGTCAGACTGCTGTTTTGTGTTGTTTTTTTTTAATCACTTTGTGTGATAAAATACTCTACTCTTCTTGGGAAAATATTTTGTTGGTCTAAATTCTAAACAGTTGCTAGGGTTACTGTGAGTATATATATATATATATATATATATATATATGCTACAAATTAGCATGATTTTATTTCTTATCCTTTAATAAACTTTGTATTCTACATGAAAGTTAATTTGGAGGATTCCCATGTATACAGTTGGCCCAGAAATGTGCTGTCCCAAGTAAGTTGTCAGAGATCAGAAGTCATTTGGGGCATGACTCTAACCCTGGGGTACTGTGAATTCCTTCATTTAAGCTGCAGATATAACAAAATGACAACAGTACAGTGATTGGAGAGATGAAGATCCAGAATTTTATTTACTTCAATTCTGCCATTCTATGTGACCACTGAAGTTTTTATTTGTTTTTAAAATTTAAAGCAGTATAACAGGGCTTCCCTGGTGGCGCAGTGGTTGAGAATCTGCCTGCCAATGCAGGGAACACGGATTCGAGCCCTGGTCTGGGAAGATCCCACATGCCACGGAGCATCTAGGCCCGTGAGCCACAACTCCTGAGCCTGCGCTTCTGGAGCCTGTGCTCTGCAACAAGAGAAGGCCGTGACAGTGAGAGGCCCGCGCATCGCGATGAAGAGTGGCCCCTGCTCGCCGCAACTAGAGAAAGCCCTCGCACAGAAATGAAGACCCAACACAGCCAAAATTAATAAATAAATTAAAAAAAAAAAGCAGTATAACAGCACAAACTGCAAGGTGAGTGAAATTTTTAGTTCATATACAAAATATTTTACTAAATTCGAATAATATCTTTAATATTGGTACATATTCTTTTAAAATTATTAATTGAAAACTAATAGGGTTCCACAAGTCAGGAGTTTGGAAGTTGCCACTCTGTCCTAACAAGTAAAAAGCTGAGCAAACTGAAAAGTCAACAACTCTTCTTGGATTTGTAAGAGAGGGGAAGACATAAGGCCAACTGCTGCCCCCAACATTGGAGAGACAGAGGAGAACACATGGAGCCACAGCTTCCCGGGGCAGAGACTCACGGCCAGAAACCACCATGTCCAGTGCCAGGGTAGAAAATCTGAGCTGTAACTGATGAACTGCTGGAGGCCCAGTGTGGATAAGTCTGAGAATTAATAACTCCAGCAGACCCATCATACAGGGGCCCCCATGGTACCGAGATTGACCTCCAGGAGTTGACCAGGTTTTCACAGTAAGTATCAGAGGAAAAAAACCCCCACATACTTCTGACAGGGGGAGAGGGAAAGGAACCATTTTGAAATATGCCCAGAGCATTGTGTTCTTCTTAACAAAACCTGCCCTCAGGGGAAACTAGTTAACCAGAGCCTAGCCTGCTGGGGGTATTATCATAGCCTAACTGACCCAGGGGAAGGGAAACACCCAACTCCAGGCCACTTCAGCCATCCTGTCCCACCAAAAGGGGGAGAAAAAAACCTGAGAAACACTTGTGAAGTTCATAGTTCAGAGGCGCAGGCTCACTAAAAAGCCGAGACTTGATCATAGGACTTAGAACACTTCCCCTCCCCCCACACCTCACCACCACATTACTAAGGCCTGTTTACAGTAGTTTCTTTTATGCAATACATCACGCCCAGCTATCAAGAAAAATTACAAGGCATACTAAAAGACAAGAAATACAATTTGGAGAGACAGAGCAAACATCAGAACCAGACATAATAGGGGTGTTGGAATAATCAGACAAGGAATTTAAAACAACTATGAATAATATGCTAAGAGCTCTAATGGATAAAATAGACAGTATGCAAAAACAAATGAGCAATGTAAGCAGAGGGATGGAAATACTAAGGAAAGACCAAAAGGAAGTGCTGGAGATAAAAAACACTATAGCAGACTGCCTTTGATGGGCTTACTAGTAGACTGCATGACTGAGGGAAGAATCTCTGAACTCAAGAATATATCAATAGAAACCTTGAAACCTGAAAAGCAAAGAGAATAAAAAGACTTTAAAAAAATGAAAACAGAATATCCAAACACTGTGGGACAGCTACATAAGATGTAACATACATGTGATGAGAATACCAGAAGGAGAAACAAGAGAGAAAGGAAAGGAAGAAATATTTGAAATAATAATCACTGAGAATTTCCCCAAATGAATGTCAGACATCAAACCACAGATCCAGGAAGTTCAGAGAACACCAAGCAAGATAAATGCCAAAAAACACAGCTAACCAAACAAAAGAACTACACCTAAAGCATATCATTTTCAAACTACAGAAAATCAAAGATAAAGAATAAAATTCTAAAAGAAGTCAGAGGAAAAAAAAACCCATCATACTTATAGAGGAACAAAGATAAGAATTATATCCAACTTCTCCTCAGAAACCATGTAAGTAAGAAGAGAGTGAGTGAAATATTTAACGTATTCAGGAGAAAATATTCTACAGCCTAGAATTCTGTACTCTGCATAATGATCCTTCAAAACTGAAGGATAAATAAGGAGTGAAGGAGAATGTTTGACTTTCTTAGATAAACAAAATTTGAGGGAATTTGTTGCCAGTAGACCAGCCTTGTAAGAAATGTCTAAGCATTTCTTTAAGAGAAGAAAAATTATATAGATTAGACACTCAGAGCTACATAAAGCAGGGAAAAGCATTGAAGAAGGAGTAAGTGAAGGTAAAATAAAAATTTTTATTTTTCTTATTTTTAATTGATTTAACAGATAACAGTTTGTTCAAGATAATAATACCAACAATGTGTTCGATTATGTATACTTGGGTGTGTTATATATTTTTATTATAAATATAAAAATTATTAATTTTTCATTTAAAAATTATAAAAATATATTTATTTATGTAAGCTTATACGTAAGATCAATGAATGACAGCAATGATACAAGGGACAGGAAAAAGGAACTAAGATTGTTATTAGGAGGTACTGACTACATGTGAAGTGGTATAGTGTTATTTTAAAATGGACTTGGGATAGCTGTAAATGTATATTGCAAATTTAGGGTAACCACTTTAAAAAGCAAAAAAAGAAGAAAACAAATATAACTGATAAATAAAATAAAATCATATAAAATATTCAGTTAAAACCACAAAAGGCAGAAAAAGAGTTACAACCACAAAAGGCAGACAAAAATACAAACAGGGCTTCCCTGGTGGCGCAGTTGCTGAGAGTCCATCTGTCGATTCAGGGGACACGGGTTCGTGCTCTGGTCCAGGAAGATCTCACATGCCATGGAGCGGCTGGGCCCGTGACCCATGGCCACTGAGCCTGCGCGTCCGGAGCCTGTGCTCCGCAATGGGAGAGGCCACAACAGTGAGAGGCCCACGTACCACAAAAACAAACAAACAAACAAAGAATAAGGACTACAAACTTATGTAACAAATATGGTAGATATTTATCCAACTTTATCAATAATCACCTTGAATATCAATGGTCTAAATGTACCAATTAAAAGACAGAGATTGTAAGAGTGGATCAAAAAACAAGACCCAATTTTATGCTGTCTAAAGAAGGCCACTTTAAATGTAAAAACTCTTATAGGTTAAAAGTAAATGAATGGGAAAAATACACCATGCTAACACTAATCAAAAGATAGCAGGAGTAGTTATATTAATTAGAGACAGAGAAAACTTCAAATGAAGGAAAATTATTAGGAAGAAAGAAGGGCATTACATAATAATAAAGGGATCAGTTCTCCAAGAAAACAACAGTTCTTGATGTGTATGCTCCTAACCATAGAGCATCAAACCATGTGAGACAAAAACTAATAGCACTGCAAGGAGAAATAGATGATTCCACTGTGGTAGTTGGAATATCCCTCTATCAGATATGGACAGATCCAGCAGGCAGAAAATCAGGAAGGACATAGTTGAACTCAGCAACCAACTGAATATAATCAACCAACTGAATATAATCAACCATCAATCAACTGAATATAATCAATGTCTGTATGCTCACTTTGTCCAACAACAACAGAATACACATTCTTCTCAAGTTTACATGGAATATTCACCAAGACAGACCACATTCTGGGCAATAAAACACATCAACACATTTGAAAGTAGAAATCAGGCAATGTCTTCTCTTAGACTACAATTGAATTAAACTAGAAATCAATAACTGAAAAATAACTGGAAACTCCTAAAATATTTGAAGATTAAATGATATACTCCTAAATATCACATGGGTCAGAAAAGAAATCTCAAGAGAAATTTAAAAATTATTTTGAACTAAATGAAAATGAAAACAGAACTTATCAAAATTTGTGGGATACAGCAAAAGCAGTGTTCAGAGGGAAATTTATAGCATTGAATGCTTATACAAGAAAAGAAGAAAGATCTAAAATCAATAGTCTAAGTTTTCATCTTAAGAAATTAGGAAGAGTAAACTAAATTTAATCAGAAGAAAAGAAATAATAAGAACTAGAGCAGAAATCAATGAAATTGAAAACAGGAAATTAATAGAAAAATTAAATGGAATCAAAATCTGGTTCTTTGAAAAGATCAATAAAATTGATGTGTCTAGCCAGGTTAATTAAGAAAAAAAGAGAGGGGACTACTAATAAATGAAAGAGTGGACATCACTACAAGTCCTATGGACATTAAAAGGATAATAAAGGAATACTTTGAACAACTCTATGCCTGTAAATTTGATAACTTGGATGAAATGGACCAATTTCTTGAAAGACATAATTTGCCAAAACTCACACAAGAAGAAATAGATAAGCTGAATAGGCATAGGCATACCTATTAGAGAAAATGAATCAATAATTAATAATCTTCTAAAGCAGAAAGCAATTGGCCTGAGTTCACTGGTGAAGTCAACCAAACATGTAAGGAAGAAATTACATCAATTCTCTATAGTCTCTTTCAGAGGATAGAAGCAGAGGGAATACTTCCTAATTCATTCTATGAGGTCATCATTACCCTAAAACCAAGCCCATCAAACACAAGAAAGAAAAGTATAGACCAATATGTCTCATGAATAGAGATACAAAAATCTTCAACAAAATATTAGCAAATTAAACCCAACAATGTATAAAAAGAATTATACAGCATGACCAAGTGGGATTTATCCCAGGTATTAAAGGCTGGTTCAATATAAAAAAATTAATTAACGTAATCATGCCAACAGGTTAAAAAGGAAAATTACTTGATCATATCCGTAATTGCAGAAAAAGCATTTGATAAAATTTCCATTCATGATAAAAACTCTCAGTAAACATGAATAGAAGGGAACTTCCTCAACTTGATAAAAAAAAATCTACAAAAACTCCACAGTAACATTATACTTAATGGTGAGAAACTAGAATCTTTCCCGCTAAGATCAGGAATGAGGCAAGGAAGTCCCCTCCCATCACACTTTTCCTTTTTTAAAAATAAATTTTATTGAAATATAGTTGATTTACAATATTGTGTTATTTCTGCTGTACAGCAAAGTGATTCAGATGTGTATATATATATATATATATATTCTTCATTTTTAAATATTCTTTTCCATTATGGTTTATCACAGAATATTGAATATAGTTTCCTATGCTATATAGCAGGACCTTGTTGTTTATCCATTTTATCAATATAAATAGTTTGCATCTGCTAACCCCAAATTCACACTACATCCCTCTCCCAACCCAATCCCACTTGGCAACCACAAGTCTGTTCTCTATGTCTGTGAGTCTGTTTCTGTTTCATAAAAGTTCATTTGTGTCATATTTTAGATTTCACATATAAGTTATATCATATGGTATTTGTCTTTCTCTTTCTGACTTATTTCACTTAGTATGATAATCTCTAGGTCCATCCATGTTGCCACAAATGGCATTATTTTGTTCTTTTTTATGGTTGAGTATTATTCCATTGTATATATATAACATATCTTCTTTATCTATTCATCTGTCTATGGACATTTAGGTTGCTTCCATGCCTTGACTATTGTGAATAGTACTGCTATGAACATTGGGGTGCATGTATCATTTTAAATCATATTTTTGTCCAGGTATATGCCCAGGAGTGGGATTGCTAGATCATATGGCAACTCTATTTTTAGCTTTCTGAGGAATCTCCGTGCTTTTCTCCCACAGAGGCTGCACCAACTTACATTCCCACCAACAGCATAGGAGGGTTTCCTTTTCTTCACATCCTCTCCAGCATTTGTTATTTGTAGACTTCTTAATCATGGCCATTCTGACTGGTGTGAGGTGGTACCTCACTGTAGTTTTGATTTGTATTTCTCTAATAATTAGTGATGTTGAGTATCTTTTCATGTGCCTGTTGCCCATCTGTATGTCTTCTTTGGAGAATGTCTATTTAGTTCTTCTGCCCATTTTTCAATTAGGTTGTTTGTTTTTTTGTCATTGAGTTGCAAGAGCTGTTTGTATACTTTGGAAGTTAAGCGCTTGTCGGTCACATCATTTGCAAATATTTTCTCCCAGTCTGTAGGTTGTCTTTTAGTTTTGTTTATGGTTTCCTTTGCTGCTGCAAAAGCTTGTAACTTGATTAGACCTCAG
The DNA here is from genome assembly GCF_039906515.1 of Pseudorca crassidens. Taxonomy (NCBI): domain Eukaryota; kingdom Metazoa; phylum Chordata; class Mammalia; order Artiodactyla; family Delphinidae; genus Pseudorca; species Pseudorca crassidens. The sequence continues at coordinate 130,901,958 of NC_090296.1, forward strand.
TTTTGTTTATTTTTGCTTTTGTTTCTATTGCCTTGGGAGACTGACCTAAGAAAACATTGGTACAATTTATGTCAGAGAATGTTTTGCCTATGTTCTCTTCTAGGAGTTTTATGGTGTCATGTCTTACGTTTAAGTCTTTAATCCATTTTGAGTTTATTTTTGTGTATGGTGTGAGGGTGTGTTCCAACTTCATCGATTTACATGTGGCTGTCCAACTTTCCCAACACCCTTTGCTGAAGAGACTGTCTTTTTCCCATTGTATATTTTTGCCTCCTTTGTCGAAGATTAATTGATTGTAGGTGTGTTCACCACACTTTTTCAACATCATATAGGAAGTACCAGCTAATGCAATAAGACAAGAAAAGGAAATAAAATGTATACAGTTTGGGAAGGAAGAAATAAAACCAAAGAACAAATCAAGAAAATTAAATATTACAGAAATTTTAGTAGTTGCCTAAGTTTTATCTTTTTCAGACGTTTTGGGTTTTTTAACTCACATACCGTAAAGTTCACCATTTAAAAAAAATAAATTTATTTATTTTTGGCTGCATTGTGTCTTTGTTGCTGCACACAGGCTTTCTCTAGTTGCTGTGAGTGGGGGTCAGTCTTCATTGTGGTACACAGGCTTCTCATTGTGGTGGCTTCTCTTGTTGCAGAGCATGGCCTCTAGGTGCGTGGGCTTCAGTAGTTGTGGCTCGCAGGCTCTAGAGTGCAGGCTCAGTAGTTGTGGCACATGGACTTAGTTGCTCCGCATGATGTGGGATCTTCCCAGACCAGGGCTCAAACCTGTGTCCCCTGCATTGACAGGCAGATTCTTAACCACTGCACCACCAGGGAAGCCCAAGTTCAGCATTTTGAAGTATAAAATTCAGTGATAGTATATTGACAAGTTTGTATAACCATCACTGTTATCTAATTCTAGAACATTTTTATTACTGGAAAAATAAACTGCATATCATTAGCAGTCACTTCTCATTTCTCCACTCTCCCAAGTCCCTGAAAACTATTAATCTAGGTGTCTATGGTTTTGCCTATTTGGGGCATTTTATATAAAAAGAATCATATATGACTTTTTGTGTCTGACTTCTTTCACTTACCAAAATATATTCAAGATCTATCCATGTTGTAGCATTTAACAGTATTTTCCTCCTTTTTATGGCTGAATAATTTTCCACCTATAGGTATACCACACTTTGTTTATCCATTCATTAATTGGTGGATATTTAGATTGTTTCTACCTTTTGGCTATTATGAATAATGCTGCTACAAAGATTCATGCACAAGATTTTGTATGAACATATGTTTTTAATTCTTAGATATATACCTAGGAGTGGGATTTCTGGATCATATGGTAACTTTATGTTTAACTTACTGAGGAACCACCAAACAGTTTTCCAAAGTGGTTAAATATTTTTACATTCCCACCAGCAGTGTATAACTGTTCCCATTTTTTCACATCATTGTCAATACTTATTGTCTGCCTTTTAAAAATTATTATAGTAATTCTACTGTTTATGAAGTGGAATCTCATTGTGGTTTTAATTTGCATTTCCCTAATGACTAATCATGTTTAGCATCTTTTTGTACATCTTTTCATACAAATGTTCATTGGTCATCTTCTTTGGAGAAATGTCTATTAAATACTTTGCCCATTTCAAAATCAAGTTATTTGCATTATTACTGAGTTTTTAGAATTCTTTATATATTTTAAAAGTGAATCTCTTATCAGACATATGATTTGCAAATATTTTTCCCATTCTTCGTGCTGTCTTTTCGCTTTCTTTTGAAACACAAAAGTGTTTAATTTTTATGATGACCAATTGATTTAGTTTTTCTTTTATTGCTTGTGGTATCATATCTAAGAAATCACTGCCTAATGCAAGATCAAGAAGATTTATGCCTATGTTTGCTTCTAAGAATATTTCAGTTATATCTTTCACATTTGGGTCTTTGATCCATTTTGAGTTAATTTTTTTAAATGGTGGGAGTTAGGGGTCCAATTTCATTCTTCTGTTGGTGCATATTCAGTTGTTCCAACATCATTTTTTTGAAAAGACTATCCTTTCCCCTATTGACTTCTCTTGGCAAACTTGGTGAAAATCAATTGACCAGAGATGTAGCTATCTGATATTTTATTTCTGTTTGTCCTTCCTTTCTTATTTTGAAAAATTTTAAAATAATTTCTTATTTCAAAAAATTTAAGTTGCAAACCTTGACTCTTCCCTCTTGTTTTAGTTAGATATTCCTAACAAGCCACCAGGTGGTCTCACTCACTACCTCTGGTGGGGCTATTGGTCTGGCACCTTGGTTCTCCTCCATATGCCTCTTCAGCAGACTGGCTTGGGTTTCCTCACAGGCACCTGTGTTCCAAAGGAATGAGAGCAGAAGCTGCAAGGTCTCTTGAGTTCTAGCTTTGAGTCAGACGGCATCACTGTACCACACTGTATTGGTCAAAGCAAGTCACAAGTTGGCCCAGAGCAGAAGGGTGAGGAAATAGATTATAACTTTTGTTGGAAGAACTGCAAAGAATCTTTAAAAATCTGCCGTTTTTAATTCACAACAATCTCTTAACACACCAGTGTATCTCTTAAGAAAAAGAAAATTCTCCTGGATTACACAAGATTGTGAAGTAAGTCTTTACAGAGGAGGGAAGATTTGATAGAGACCTGAATGAAGTGAAGGGATGCAGCATGGGGAAGAATATTTAAAGCAGGAAGAAGAGCATGTGAAAAGGCCTGGGGCAGAAAAGTGGTGTGTTTGAAGAACAGCACAGACAAAAGTGTGATGGGAGAGAAGGTGGGGCTGTTGTGAATGTCAGGTGGGATAAAATATGTCAATATGTCATATTACGGGATGAAAACAAGGTGAACGATTATTTTTCATCACTGTGATTCCTTCAAGGTGTTTCTAGAGGGTGGGAGAAGACAAAAAAAGAAACCCCTTCAGTAATAACACCCAGCTAAGTCAGGGGCAGAGACAAGCCTTAGGGATGCCACATCCCCACTAAGTCTCACGACTACAAACACCTGCTGCCCAAAGTTGGTGCTGCCTTGGGAACCTGAGCCAGTCCTCCCAGGTGGGCTGAGCCCATTCTTCCTGGCTGCTCAGCCCCAGGTAGGTGGCCCTCCCAAGTGCCATAGCCACCTAGCTCCCCCAGGTCACCCTGGTTTTCAGGGTCTTAGTTGCAATGACTCCTAAGGGGCAAGAGGATTTGAGGGTCTGAGAATTGAGGGGTGCAGGACTTGCCCCCGAGGCTGCTCTTGGTCCTGAGGAACGCTGTCATGCTCTGAGCCCGAGCACTTACAGAGCTATACTAGTCCATGAGGTGACCTCAGGTGGGCAATTCCTGGCCACTTTATTTTTTGAGCCTTTAAATATATGAGAAAAATAAAAAAGAAAAAGTAAAAGAAAAGAAAAGAAAAGAAATAGGAGACAGACAAAACATGATTGCAAGTATTGAGATGTATTTTCAGTGTATTCACAAAGTGATAGTGATTTAATTACCAAGAATACAGTGGAAATAATTTGTGCTATTTACAACACGGACCTACTAAAAACCTATTTCATGGTGCAACCCAAGGTTACAGGTACCTGGCAAGCAGAAGCTTCTTTCCATCCCACCACCTAGGTCCAACTTCATTTGGAGAGAAGGTCCCCCAGCAAGCCCTACTGAGCACTGTCAGCCAAGGGAAGTGGGGCTTTGGTAGCTCTGTTCCCTCATGGGCCGGGGTTGAGGGGAGCCCATCCTGCAGGAGGGCAGCTCCGGAGCCCAGTGGGTTACCTTGCTCTGCTCCCCGGCTACCCTCATCCCATTTGAGAGAAATCAGAGAGTTCTCCTCTCTCTCATCTCTTTCTACCTCTGTCTCTCTTTCTCCTCTCTGTGTTTTTCTTCATCTCCCTTCTCTCTCTCTGTTTCTCTCCTGATTCTCTCTATTACTCCAGATGCTAAAATGGGACCTTTCCACCCCCACTTCCTGAACTCCTAGCAGTAAAGCTGCAATTTGAACATCTCAGGGCTGGGAAAAAAGCAGAAGGTCACTGGCGGGGTGGGGACTTTCTTCTCTCCAGGCTGGTTCTCTCCCATCTGGAGGGCCCAGCAGTCCCTGCCCCAGGACCACCTGCCATGTGTGGTTTCTGGCCTTGAGCTGCAGCCAGGGCGGTAGTATCCGGTGTCCTGGTGGGACCTGCATGGCTGGAGCAAACCCAGGACACTGTGGAAGGTCAGGGTGTTTCTTGGGGGCTGCTCACATCCCAGTGTGGGGAGAATGCTCTGGAGAGGGTCTCCCTTTCTTGGTCTCCTTCTGACCTTCTCTAACCAGTTACTGTTCTCCCAGACACTGGGGAATATGGATGTGTATGGACATCACAGAATTTGTCTTCCTACTGGGCCAGTACTGGAGGCACGAGGGTGTCATTGGGCCTGGGCAACTGAGGGAGATGGCGTGTCTCTGAGGCGTGACCTAGCTCAGCTGCACAAAGGTGGTATTTAAATATTTATTTTTAGTGGCCACTGGTTAAACAGAGGGCTTCATTTTGGTGGGGGCAACCCTGAAAAGTAAAAATAATCAGATCCTGGCCTTGTCATTCAAGCTTACCAGCCCCTGCAGGGTGGACCCTGGACGCAGGGCCCCAAATGTCCAGGGTGAGCAGCAAGGCCAGTGAACTGGTGGGCCCTGAAGGGAGCCAGTCTGGTGGGTGACCACAGGTCCTCACTGAGAAGACTGCAGCCCATCTACCCTGGCCTCCGGGACCCGGCCCAGCTCACCTGCTGCAAGCTGGGCCCTTCAGAGGCTGGCAGGCTGTTGGCCAAGACTGGGGGCCTTGAGATTTGAGAGAGCCGGGCGGTGGGATCCTTGCCCCACAGCAGAGGGCAGCTGGCCCTGCTAGCTCTTAGAGGCCACTTCCCCTCAGGTCTCAGCCAAACCCTTTCCTATCCTGCATGTCAGTGGCCTGGCATTCCCACTGAAGAAGGGCTTTTCTTGGCTGAAGGTTCTTCTGCATGGGAGTCTGAGTACAGGAGGCCCATCTTGGGAAGGATGATGATGCCCGGAGGAGAGAAACCTACTAACCATTACTGGGCTTCTGCCTTTCCAATGTGAAAACTGGCTCAGAGACTCTAAGACCCTTTCCCCAGGTCTGAGCTCATAAAGGAATGTGGGTTCAAATCCAGACTGTCTCTGAGTTTTTGACCCTCTTCCGGGCTACCTCTTTCTTAAGTCATTTATTGGCTATTTAACACCTCAGAGAGGATTGATTATTTTATCATAGTGTTTCTTAAATACCCATTTGGGAGGGAAAAATTGTCTTGATTCTCTAGTATTGACAATTTATTTTCATTATAATGTTACTTAAGTACATAAAAACATGAAAGTAAGCATAATCCCCTATGTTTATAGCTGTTACAGAACCATACCACCAAGACCATTCACAAATTACAAATAAAACAAGAAGAAAGAGATTCCAATGAACAGCCTTAACCTTGTGAGGAGGGTGACACAGTTTTGCTGATGTGAGTCTCCCTTGCTCTAAGAGTGTGACTGCTTCAGAGCCCACTGGGGTTGCAGGATCTACCTACTGTCTTTACCTGTTTGGGTCTTTGCGCCTGTTTGGTGCATGTCACACAGTGGTGTCATTTGGGCCCCCACACACTGAGGACATGAAAGTATTCACCCACCCTGACCCAATCCACAGGATGGAACACTGGGGTGAAGTCAGGGCCTGTGTCCTGGTTGCTAAGCAGAGCCCCAAAGGCATAGCGTGCTGGTCAGGGAGGTGTGGGGGCAGCACTGGAGCAGGGGTTGGTGCCCGAGTGGAATGGGGAGTCCTGGGCTTGGAGCAGGAGAGAAACCAGGAAATACTTTGCCCAGAATGAAGGTGACAGGAAAATCTCATGGCCTCTAACCTGCAGCCACATATGAGTGGGTGAAGTCAGAATGACACCCCTATCCTTTGTCCCAGGGAAGAGCAGCACTCAAGCCTGCTCTGCAGGTCCCCCATGGGCATTGCCTGGTCTGAACCCCTGGGAGTGGGTGAGCCATGCCACTGGCTGCTACCAGCCTTGTAGGTCCTGCTAGGCCCTCAGTGTCCCTGACCAGCCCCTGGGCCTCTGAGAATGAAGGTCAGGACAGCAGGGTTCCAGGCTCTAAGAAAGGACTGCCAGACAGCGAAGGGCTTCCCAGCCCCAACCCAAGAATGACTGACAGGTTAGGATGCTAACTTTCAGGGATGAGCCCCACACCAAGGGATTGAACTTGCTCAGTCTCTGTTCTTTGTTGCCATGTCCAGCCTCCTCTCAGACTGAAAGGGGCTGCTAGGAAGTGTGAGACCCTTTTCTCTCGGGCCTTCTATTCACAGTCTCTCCATTTACTAGCTGATTGTCTTTGGGTTTGTCAATTGACCTCTCGGGGAACTATTTCCTAATCTGTGAAATGTGTCCTTGTGTGGATTCCATGAGATGAAATGGATCCTCTGCATTAGATTCTAGCCCACTTTCATGGATCTGTCATATATATGTATATGCATATACACATGTGTGTATGGATGTAAATATAATTTTATGAGCAAGCTGAAAACAACAGCAACAATAATAACCACGAGCTTCTCTCCAGGTGCCTGGGGCACCAGGACTTGCCTCACCAGAAGACCGGAGTATGTGACCCCAGTAGGAAGTGCGCTGGAGAGCACAGTCATGGGCAGAAAGCCTGGCAGAGCACAGCCGCGCTTTCATTCCATGTGCTCTGGTTTCATCCGGGAGCACTGAGAGCAAAGCTGCTCTTGGACTTTAGGAGGTGTCTCCTGATCAGGGGACGGTGCAGCTCAGTCAGGAGGTCCCACTTGTTGGTGGCCCTCAACCAGTCACTCCACTTCTCCTGGTCTCAGTGTCTCACAGAAGGTACCCAGTGGAAGCTATGGCTACACGAAAGCTGTTTGGAAGGCCAAAGTAAGACCAAAGTTACACTGTGGCCTCAGGTCTCTTTTGGAAGTAAATGATGTGTCAATTATTAATAAAAGAGATGCAAAATATTCTACTAGTCTTTTCATGCCCAGCGTCATCCTGGGCAACACAGTGAGCTGTGGGGTACAGTATCCCATGTCTCCTGAACCTGAACCTTCAGATCTCTGCTTTACAGGAGTTGCCAGAGCTTTTACTTTCTGAGGAAAGTGCCTGTCTTCAGACCCCCTGTGGTTGATGGGAACAGAGCATTTATTTTGCCAAGCCATGAGGACAGAGGGTCTGTCCTTCTAGGAGGTTGCTAAGTTGAGATGTATATTTCTATCTCCCCTCATAATGGGGAGGCCTGCCTGTGATAAGGCAGAGATGGAGAGATGAATACAAAGACCCTGGGTCAAGCTCTGCCTGAAGCCATCCACCCAGACATCTCAGTTACATGAACCTTGCTTCCCACTAGAACCAACCCCTCATTTTTCTTACAGAAGGTGGTTTCCAGCTGAAAGCATCTTAACCACTCTAAGTACCATTATGGATTAAGAAGCATGTGGACATGCTCATCCATCCATTCACAGGCTACGGCTGTGTCAGGCCTGGGACTGGCGCTGGGGGCACCAGGATAAATTACATTCTCTGTTAGGGCCTCAGCCAACTGAGGGGGCAGACTTGAGACAAATCCATGCTGCCCTGTGCTGAGTATTAGGAGAAGTTTGATTAGGGGAGCAACTAACTCAGAGAAGGCTTCCCAGAGGAGGTGGCATGTGCCTTGAACTTGAGGGAAGGACAGGGGTTTGTTTGAGAGTGAAGAGAGCATGTGGGCACAGGCCAAGCAGCTGACAGAATATGGAGTGTGTGAAGAAACCGCAAGCAAGGAGCTGGCAGCCCGGCCTTCCCTGTGCAGGGGGAGGGCGAGAGTGGCTGGGAGACAGCTGCAGCCCCGACCCAGGCCCCTGCAGGGGCCCCAGGGCTAGACCTTCTCACTCTGTCCCTGCCTGGAGTGTTGGCAGGCAGACTGCAGGGAAACTTGGGAAGACACACATGGTTGAGAGCAGCGGGGAAAGGAGGGGATAAAGCCATTTTCTTTCCAGCTCCAAACGGTAAAGAAATGACTTTCCTCCTGCACAAGCTGGACTTCCTGCAGCTGGAAAAAAATACATTAATGCCATGTTGTATGATGCCTGGGCTGAGCAGGGACAGGCTGACCTGGCTGCCCTTGATAGTACAGCGACTGCCCCACTGGTCAGCCCTGGGCCCCGGGCCTCCATGTCCAGGCTGGAGAAAATTGGCTCCACTGTAGCTTTCCAAATAAAGTGGTTTTTATTTCATATTCACCAGAGAGGTTACAAAGTATAATTGGGATTGCTGCTTCTCATATTATTTATGCAATTCTCCCCCATCTCCCTTCCCAAAAGCAACTCACAAAGGGGTCTTTGTTCTCTGCAAGTTCAAAGTGAGTCCTCCAACGGGAAATGAATTGGCGATTACAAGAAGGAAGGCTGAGTTTTACTGGCTGTCAGACCAGAAACATGGGATGCATCAAGGTTCCAGTAGGAGCCAGGGAGAGTGCGGTCTGCAGGCTGCAGAAGTGGGTGAGCCGGAGAGTGGGGGGTAGACAGTGGGGAGACAGCCTATGTCTGCCTCTCTGCTGAGCAGCCTCGCCACATACTCTGCCTCTGTGGCCTCAGTTTCATCACTTGTAGGGCCGGGCACCTGTATTCCGGACTAAAACTAAATCAGAGGATTTCCTTCCCTTCCTCAGACCTCTGGGACTCTGCTGAGGGTGAAGGTCTCAGAACAGGATGGGCAGGGCTTGGGGCACCAAGTCCACTCTTGCCCTTCCGAATGTTTGACTGATTGATTCAATGTGCAGGTCAGATTTTGTTTAAGGAAAAAGTATTTTCAGTGAAAGTTTGTAAAAGGCTGACCTGGATGAACTTGAAGGCCTGGGACCCAGGAGATGGTGGGGGCTCAGAGCCTGGGATCCTGTGCAGCTATCAGGGTGGTTAGCTTTTGTGGGCTTCTTATGTCCCTCTGGGAAGTAGAAGACAGCTGCCTGAGAGGCTCTGAGCAGAGGGCTGGGGGACCACGTGCTTAGAGGTGCAGAGCCTCTGACTGCCTCACGGGAAGACTACCTGGCCTTGAATGGGTCGGAGAGTTTGTGTGCAGTGCCCCACCCCTGTGGCATGGCCCATGACCCTCACTGACAGCAGGACTGGTAGGGGTTCAGCACCTTGGGCCCAGGTCTGTGACTCTGGCTCTTACCCTAGGGAACGCTGCAATGGGGGACCCATTCTCAGCATCCTGGAGGAAACACGGAGCAGGCAGCACCTCCAGAACCTCGGCTCAGTGGGGCCTCCCTTTGCCATGATGGCCTCCATGGGGGGCAACCCACAGGGACCTTGGTTGCCAGCCTTGCTGGGGGCTGAGTGCACAGCAGGCCAGCAGAGGCCCTTGGCCCAGCTTCCTTGGCCACAAAGCTGTTTCAGGATTCGTGCCTGGTTGGTAGTCCTCAAGCCTATGGCCCTTGGCCTCGGCTGCCCCCCCAGACCCACACCCTGGTGTCTGGCCTCTTCTTCCTTCCCCAGTGGAGCCCCGCATGCCTGGCCACCAGACCTCAGGGCCCCAACCTTCCAGCTTTCATTCTAGCAATGAGATAACTTAGGCATTTGGGGGTTGGGTAGGGGAAGAGGTGTGTCTCAGCCACCTATTCCCACAATGGGGCTCTTCTCCATCCTGGGGAGGGGGCAGTTGGAGTGAGACTGAGGGACACCTGTCCTCCCCTTTGCAAGGAGCCAGAGCCTCATTTGGGAAGTCTATGATGTGTTTGTGCAGCTCTAGGGCCCTGGGCAGGGCAGGGCAGGTCACTGAGGGTGGGAGTAGGAGGCGCTTTGGAAGAGTGCAACCTGCCACTCTCCCTCCGGCCCTCCAAAGACAGGAGGCTCTTCCTGTGAGATGCTCTGTGAGTAGAGAGAACATATGGAGAGGAGAGGACCCCTGTGTGAGCTTTGTGCAAACTAGGAGAGGACGAGTCTATCAGAGGTCCTCCCCACCGGACTCCAGGATTCCAGGTCTCTCTAGAGCACTGATCTTGGAGTGTTGCAGGCAGAGCAGAAGCCAGGCCGCCATGGAGGCTGACATGGACGCCCCCCAGGGTTGAGGGCTTTTCAGAAACATTACTTCCTGTGGTTGCCAGACTGCTTCCCTCGGTCACCTCACCGTCGCTGCTGCTGCTGGCTGTTGAGTTCACTGATAAACATTGGCTCTGGGAGTTGAGACATCAGGACCCTGGAGAAATTCAGGCTAGAGGCACTCTGCTAAAATCATGTCTTGGGGTGGCCTCTGCACTCACACCGTTGGGCAGGAAAGTGCTATTTCTGCAATAACGGCTTTCTTGTCAACGAAAAGACCACCAGTGGGGTTGCAGGTTTTCTCTGCAACTGTGGGGCCCTACCCAGCCCCAGACTCAAAACACTGTGGGAGGCAGGCCCGGTCTGGGGGGTGCTCTGATCCACCACAGAGATTAGATCATGCATCTCCTCATTTTACAGACAGGGAAACCGAGCTTCCCAAAACCAGGAGGGGTTAGGAGTTGGGCTGCAGGTCACGCCAGTGTCTGCTGGCTCCAATCCTGGGCTGTCTTTACTGTGTGATAAGGTGTGAAACACATTTCACATTGCATCGCAGGGAGCAGGCACTATGCCAGGCATTTTACCTACATTATCTCATTCAATCCTGGAGACAAGTCTGGACCAAGTCTCCACCCATTCATTTTACAGATAAGAAACTGAGGGTCACAAAGGTTGAGTTAACTTGTGCTGAGTGAGCCAGGATTACAACTCAGGCCTATTTGACCCCAAGGCCTCGCCCACTCCCTTCCTGCAGGGCTCTGCAGCCTTCATGTGCTGTCTCCCCTAAAACTTTCCTTAGCTTTTCCTATGTGTCTCCTGGGCCTTCCTTGGGCAGCCTTGACCTACCCAGGAGAGCAGGCCCACCCTTGGACACCCTGAAAGTAGGGAGTCTGGCCTAGCTAAGTCTTGGCCTCCTTGGATAGTCCTCCTTGGATCTGGGGCATCTGCTCCAGGTAAAATCCCAACTTTTCCAGTAAACATGCTGGGTTTATTCCACTTCCTCCAGTCTCCTGACCACCCAGTCGACGTCAGTTGCTTCCAGGCACCCCTGTGTCCTGCAGCCCTGTGCTCTTGCCACCAAGTGTCATGACCCACATGTTTATTTGTTTTTTTCTTTAACATCTTTACTGGAGTATAATTGCTTTAAAATGTTGTGTTAATTTCTGCTGTACAACAATGTGAATCAGCTATATGTATACATATAACCCCATATACCCTCCCTCTTGAGCCTCCCTCCCACCCTCCCTACCCCACCCCTCTAGGTGGTCACAAAGCCCCGAGCTATCTCCCTGTGCACTGCAGCTGCTTCCCACTAGCCATCTATTTTACATTTGGTAGTGTATATATGTCAATGATACTCTCTCATTTTGTCCCAGCTTACCCTTCCCCCTCCCTGTGTCTTCAAGCCCATTCTCTACGTCTGTGTCTTTATTCCTGTCCTGCCACTAGGTTCATCAGGACCATTTTGTTTTGTTTTGTTTTGCTTTAGATTCCATATATCTGTGTTAGCATATGGTATTTGTTTTTCTCTTTCTGACTTACTTCACACTGTATGACAGACTCTAGGTCCATCCACCTCACTACAAATAACTCAATTTCATTTCTTTTTATGGCTAATATTCCATTATATATATGTGCCACATCTTCTTTACCCATTCATCTGTTGATGGACACTTAGTTTGCTTCCATGTCCTGGATATTGTAAATAGAGCTGCAATGAACATTGTGGTACATGACTCTTTTTGAATTATGGTTTTCTTAGGGTATATGCCCAGGAGTGGGATTGCTGGGTTGTATGGTAGTTCTATTTTTAGTTTTTTAAGGAACCTCCATACTGTTCTCCATAGTGGCTGTATCAACTTACATTCCCACCAGCACAGCAAGAGGGTTCCCTTTTCTCCACACCCTCTCCAGCATTTCTTGTTTGTAGATTTTTTGATGATGGCCATTCTGACTGGTGTGAGGTGATGCCTCATTGTAGTTTTGATTTGCATTTCTCAGATGATTAGTGATGTTGAGCATCCTTTCATGTGTTTTTTGGCAATGTGTTTGTTTCTTTGGAGAAATATCTATTTAGGTCTTCTGTCCATTTTTGGATTGGGTTGTTTGTTTTTGATATTGAACTGCATGAGCTGCTTGTATATTTTGGAGCAGAGAAGTTTCAACAAAATTCAACACCCATTTATGATAAAAACTCTCCTGAAAGTAGGCATAGAGGGAACCTACCTCAACATAATAAAGTCCATATATGACAAACCCACAGCCAACATTGTTCTCAATGGTGAAAAACTGAAACCATTTCCTCTAAGATCAGGAACAAGACAAGGTTGCCCACTCTCACCGTTATTATTCAACATAGTTTTGGAAGTTTTAGCCACAGCAACTAGAGAAGAAAAAGAAATAAAAGGAATCCAAATCAGAAAAGAAGACCCACATGGTCTTGCTCATTTTCTTCTGTGCTTATTGATGTCAAGTCTCCTCAGGAGGGTAGAGCCTTGGCTGTCTTGTCCATTATGGTGTCCCTGGGCCTGGCACAGAGCCTGGCCCAAGGAGGGTGCTTGGCATAAGTGTGAGGAACAAATGGATGAATGAGGGGAGAGGGACCCATCCATCAGCATGTGGGTGTCCTGTCGGGTCGGACCCCAGGGACTGAGCCAGTCCTAAGAAACTCTCGGCTCACAGGCTGAACAGGAAAACACAGGAAGACAAGTCTTCCTGCAGGAGAGGGATGCTGCCTCCTCCCCAGAAGACCTCTCCCTGGTCTCTGGTGACTCTAGAACTAACCCAGGTACTCTGAAAGCCTGGGTCCCTGCTCAGAGTGGGGAGGGGCTGGCAGGCTCCAGACTAGTGCCTAGGCTGGTTTCCCTGAGGGCCTGGGTAAAGGTTCTGTTGAGCACAACCCTTAGTGAAATTAAAATAGCCAACCTGAACATCAAATGCTTTGTGCTTTAAATTGTGCGCCTGAAGGAGGGTGTCCAAGATGCCCTAGTTCCCAGCACAGCCATGGCTGGGCCATTAGGAGTGGGCAGCCAGGCCCCCAGATAGCTTTTGCCAGAAAAGTAACCAGGGCTCTCCTGACCATGGCCATGGTCAGGTGGGCTCACCAGGGCCTAAACTAACTCCCCTTCCCCTCTCATTCTCCCCAGAAGGTGTCGGGCTGGCTGGGAAGAGCCTCTGTCTCTGGCCTTCAGCCACGCTCCCTGAACCCATGCATTAGAGCTACTGTGAGCTCTTCAGGTCCCAGTACCCATGTCTCCACAAGCTCTGTCAGGCCCTGCAGGTGAGACTTGGCTTGGGTGGCTGCACAGGGAATGGGCTTTCCCCGAGTACCTGAGATGCTCTCAGTTCTGCCTTTTTGGCTGTCGGCACATCTTCATGCTAATCATTATGGGTGTGATTCATTCTGCTAGTGGTTAGCAAGCTGTGCAACTTCTAGGACATTTTGATGATCCATGGGGATACCATGATGGAGTTTTTGAAATCAGGGTATCTGCAGAGGGTTGGAGTATCTAGTGACCCTCTGATAAACCTAAGTGCCATGAGTAAGAAGAAGGTAGGAATGACCCCAAAGACGGCTGAGATGGGCTTGGGGACGTCATGATAGGGGATGAGATTGAGCTGAGATGGAAGGTAAGTATGTTTTGGAAGTGAGTGGACTGCATTCTAGGCAGGTGCAACAGGATCCTGAAAGTGTAGAAGTCAGAGGCGTATGGTGTGTCCCAGAAGAATCCCTGGGGAGGCAGGACATGTTGAGAAAGGCTTTGGATGCCACATTAGGGAGATGGAATTTTAGGCTGCAGGTAAAGGATAACAGGAGAGATTACATCCCTCTGTGGTTAGGGCCAAGGAAATGACCCAGGTGCAACCCAAGGGTTAGAAGAGGCCTATAGTTGGCTGGTTTTTATAAACAGGTCATCTCCTTCAGCATCCTGTGGGGTGATTTGGGTCCAAGGCTGGATGCATTCCAAAGCACCCAAGGGTGATACTAGGGGCATTGGTGCAGCTGTTGCTGAGCCTGGAGCCTACCCTCACAGCTGTGGATATTCCTAAGATATTCCTGATGGCACTGGCTATTGTTCAGAGATCTCATCCTGTACCAAAGACAACCAGCCATCATATGTGTGTCCCTGGGGTCATAGAATCTGGCTAGCCTGGACCACATGGTGATGGATCTTTGACCTTTATTCCAGGGACCTGGCACCTGGTCGAGGAGGAGCCAGCACCTCGAAGTCCACACTGAGATGCTGTTTCATGAATCATGCATGGGGCAATTTAGAGTGAAGAATTCCCTAGGTACCACTTGGTATAGATAAGGCCCTTGAATACTAGGGTCTTATTTATAACTTTTAAAAATATTTTGTGATGTAGTGGATTTTTTAACATCTTTATTGGAGTATAATTGCTTTACAATGTTGTGTTATATTTTGCTATACAACAACATGAATCAGTTATATATATACGTATAACCCCATATCCCCTCCCTCTTGCATCTCCCTCCCAACCTCCCTATGCCACCCCTCTAGGTGTTCACAAAACACTGAGCTGATCTCCCTGTGCTATGCTGCTGCTTCTCACTAGTTATCTATTTAACATTTGGTAGTGTATATATGTCAGTGCTACTCTTTCACTTCATCCCAGGTAACCCCTCCCCTTCCCCATGTCCTTAAGTCCATTCTCTACTTCTGCACCTTTATTCCTGTCCTGCCACTAGGTTCATCAGAATCTTTTTTTTTCTTAGATTTCATATATATGTGTTAGCATACGGCATTTGTTTTTCTCTTTCTGACTTACTTCACTCTGTATGACAGTCTCTAAGTTCATCCACCTCACTACAAATAACTCAATTTTGTTTCTTTCTATGTGTGAGTAATATTCCATTGTATATATGTGCCACATCTTCTTTACCCATTCATCTGTTGATGGACACTTAGGTTGCTTCCATGTCCTGGCTATTGTAAATAGAGCTGCAATGAACATTGTGGTACATGACTCTTTTTGAATTATGGTTTTCTCAGGGTATATGCCCAGGAGTGGGATTGCTGGGTTGTATGGTAGTTCTATTTTTAGTTTTTTAAGGAACCTCCATCCTGTTCTCCATAGTGACTGTATCAACTTACATTCCCACCAGCACAGCAAGAGGGTTCCCTTTTCTCCACACCCTCTCCCACATTTATTGTTTGTAGATTTTTTGATGATGGCCATTGTGACTGGTGTGAGGTAATACCTCATGTGGTTTTGATTTGCATTTCCCTAATGATTAGTGATGTTGAGCATCCTTTCATGTGCTTGTTGGCAATCTGTATGTCTTCTCTGGTGAAATGTCTATTTAGGTCTTCTGCCCATTTTTGGATTGGGTTGTTTGTTTTTTTGATATTGAGCTGCATGAGCCACTTGTATATATTGGAGATTAATCCTTTGTCAGTTGCTTCATTTGCAAATATTTCCTCCCATTCTGAGGGTTGTCTTTTTTGTCTTGTTTATGGTTTCCTTTGCTGTGCAAAAGCTTTTAAGTTTCATTGTTTATTTTTGGTTTTATTTTCATTTCTCTAGGAGGTGGGTCAAAAAGGATCTTGCTGTGATTTGTGTCATAGCTTGTTCTGCCTATGTTTTCCTCTAAGAGTTTTATAGTGTTTGGCATTACATTTAGGTATTTAATCCATTTTGAGTTTTTTTTTGTGTATGGTGTTACGGAGTGTTCTAATTTCATTCTTTTACATGTAGCTGTCCAGTTTTTCCAGCACCACTTATTAAAGGGGCTGTCTTTTCCCCACTGTATACTCTTGCCTCCTTTGTCATAGATTAGGTGACCATAGGTGTGTGGATTTATCTCTGGGCTTTCTCTCCTGTCCCATTGATCTATATTTCCATTTTCGTGACAGTACCATACTGTCTTGATTACTGTAGCTTTGTAGTATAGTCTGAAGTCAGGGAGGCTGATTCCTCCAGCTCTGTTTTTCTTTCTCAAGATTGCTTTGGCTATTCAGAGTCTTTTGTATTTCCATACAAATTGTGAAATTTTTTGTTCTAATTCTGTGAAAAATGCCGTGGGTAGTTTGTTAGGGATTGCACTGAACCTGTAGATGGCTTTGGGTAGTATAGTCATTTTCACAATGTTGATTCTTCCAATCCATGAACATGGTATATCTCTCCATCTGTTTGTATCATCTTTAATTTCTTTCATCAGTGTCTTATAATTTTCTGCATAGAGGTCTTTTGTCTCCTTAGGTAGGTTTATTCCTAGGTATTTTATTCTTTTTGTTGCAGTGGTAAAAGGGAGTGTTTCCTTAATTTCTCTTTCAGATTTTTCATTGTTAGTGTATAGGTATGCAAGAGATTTCTGTGCATTAATTTTGTATCCTGTTTTTACCAAATTCATTGATTAGCTCTAGTAGTTTTCTGGTAGCATCTTTAGGAATCTCTATGTATAGTATCATGTCATCTGCAAACAGTTACAGTTTTACTTCTTCTTTTCCAATTTGGATTCCTTTTATTTCTTTTTCTTCTCTGATTGCTGTGGCTAAAACTTCCAAAACTAATTGAATAATAGCCATGAGAGTGGGCAACCTTGTCTTGTTCCTGATCTTAGAGGAAATGGTTTCAATTTTTCACCATTGAGAATGATGTTGACCATGAGTTTTGTCATATATGGCCTTTTTATGTTGAGGTAGGTTCCCTCTATGCCCACTTTCTTTAGAGCTTTTATCATAAATGAGTGTTGAATTTTGTCAAAAACTTTTTCTGCATCTATTGAGTTTATCATATGGTTGTTATCCTTCAGTTTGTTAATATGATGTACCACATTGGTTGATTTGTGTATATTGAAGAATACTTGCATTCCTGGGGTAAACTCTAGATGATCATGGTGTATGATACTTTTAATGTGCTATTGGATTCTGTTTGCTAGTATTGTGTTGAGGATTTTTGCCTCTATGTTCATCAGTGATATTGGCCTTTAGTTTTATTTTTTTGTGACACCTTCTTCTTGGATTGATCCCTTGGTCATTATGTAGTGACTTTCCTTATCTCTTATAACAGTCTTTATTTTAAAGTCTATTCTGTCTGATATGAGTATAGCTACTCCAGCTTTTTTTTGATTTCCATTTGCATGGAATATCTTTTTCCATCCCCTCACTTTCAGTCTGTATGTGTCCCTAGGTCTGAAGTGGGTCTCTTGTAGACAGCATATATATGGGTCTTGTTTTTGTATCCACTCAGGTAGTCTGTGTCTTTTGTTTGGAGCATTTAGTCCATTTACATTTAAGGTAATTATCGATATGCATGTTCCTATTACCATTTTCTTAATTGTTTTGGGTTTGTTATTGTAGATCTTTTCCTTCTCTTGTGTTTCCTGCCTAGAGAATTTCCTTTAGCATTTGTTGTAAAGCTGGTTTGGTGGTGCTGAATTCTCTTAACTTTTCCTTGCCTGTAAAGTTTTAATTTCTCCGTTGAACCTGAATGAGATCCTTGCTGAGTAATCTTGGTTGTGGGTTTTTCCCTTTCATTACTTTAAATATGTTCTGCCACTCCCTTCTGGCTTGCAGAGTTTCTGCTGAAAGATCAGCTGTTAACCTTATGGGGTTTCCCTTGTATGTTATTTGTTGCTTTTCCCCTGCTGCTTTTAATATTTTTTCTTTGAATTTAACTTTTGATAGTTTGATTAATATTTGTCTTGACATGTTTCTCCTTGTATTTATCCTGTATGGGACTCTCTGTGCTTCCTGGACTTGATTGATCGACTATTTTCTTTCCCATGTTAGGGAAGTTTTCAACTCTAATCTCTTCAAATATTTTCTCTGTCCCTTTCTTTTTCTCTTCTTCTTCTGGGACCCCTGTAATTCGAATGTTGGTGCGTTTAATGTTGTCCCAGAGGTCTCTGAGACTGTCCTCAATTCTTTTCATTCTTTTCTCTTTATTCTGCTCTGTGGCACTTATTTCCACTATTTTATCTTCCAGGTCACTTATCCGTTCATCTGCCTCAGTTATTCTGCTATTGATTCCTTCTAGAGAATTTTAAATTTCATTTATTGTGTTGTTCATCTTTTTTTGTTTGCTCTTTAGTTCTTCTAGGTCCTTTTTAAGCATTTCTTGTATTTTCTCCATTTTATTTCAAGATTTTGGATGTTTTTTACTATCATTACTTTGAATTCTTTTTCAGGTAGACTGCCTATTTCCTCTTCATTTGTTTGATCTGGTGTGTCCTTACCTTGCTCCTTCATCTGCTGCATATTTCTCTGTCTTCTCATTTTGTTTAACTTGCTGTGTTTGGGGTCTCCTTTTCACAGACTGCAGGTTCATAGTTCCCGTTATTTTTGGTGTCTGGCCCCTGTGGGTGAGGTTGGTGCAGTGGCTTGTGTGGGCTTCCTGGTGGAGGGGTCTGGTGCCTGTGTTCTTGTGGGTGGGGCTGTATCTTGTCCTTTTGGGGGGCAGGGCCATGTCCGGTGGTGTGTTTTGGAGTGTCAGTGAACTTAGTATGTCTTTAAGCAGCCTCTCTGCTAGTGGGTGGGGTTGTGTTCCTGTCTGGCTAGTTGTTTGGCATGGGGCTTCTAGCACTGGAGCTTGCTGGCCGTTGGGTGGAGCTGGGTCTTAGTATTGAGATGGAAATCTCTGGGAGAGCTCTCACTGATTGATATTACGTGGGGCTGGGAGGTCTCTGGTGGTCCAATGTCCTGAATTCAGCTCTCCCACCTCAGAGGCTCAGGACCAACACCCAGCTGGAACACCAAGACCCTGTCAGCCACATGGCTCAGAAGAAAAGGAAGAAAGATTAAGGAAAAAAAAAAAGGAAAGACAAAACTCTAGGACAAATGGTAAAAGTAAACCTATACAGACAATATCACACCAAGAAGCATACACATACACACTTACAAAAAGAGAAAAAGGAAAAATATATATATATATAAAGGAAGAAAGCAACCAAACCAATAAACAAATCCACCAGTGATAATAAGTTCTAAATAATAAACTAAGATAAACATAAAACTAGAAACAAATCAGATGAAGAAAGCAAACCCCAAGTCTACAGTTGCTCCCAAAGTACACTGCCTCAATTTTGGGAACATTCATTGTCTATTCAGGTATTCTTCAGATGCAAAATTTATCAAGTTGATTGTGGGGATTTAATCTGCTGTTCTTGAGGCTGCATGGAGAAATTTCCTTTCTCTTCTTTGTTCACACAGCTCCTGGGTTTCAGCTTTGGTTTTGGCCCTGCCTCTGTGTGTAGGCCGCCCTCAGGAGTATTTTCCCCATCCAGACAGGAGGGGGTTAAAGCAACAGCTGATCAGTGCTCTCTTGCTCACTCAGGCGGGGTGGAAGGAAGGGTACAGTTGTCATAATTGGAATGTGGGCGAGCCTGCAGTGACAGAGGCTGGCGTAACGTTGCAACAGCCTAGGTGTGCCGTGTGTTCTCCCGGGGAAGTTGTCCCTGGATCACAGGATCCTGGCAGTGGCATGCGGTACAGGCTCCTGGGGGGTTGTGGATAGTGACCTGCACTTGCACACAGGATTCTCGGTGGCAGCAGCTGCAGCATTAGCGGTTCATGCCCGCCTCTGGTATCCGAGCTGATAGCTGTGGCTCATGCCTGTCTCTGGAGCTTGCTTGGGTGGTGCTCTGCCTTCTGTGGGCACACTGGAAAGGAATCCCCTCTCCTCACGCACCTCAAAACAAAGATCTCTTGCCTCTCCAGCTGGTCCAGACTTTTTCCTGGACTGTCTCCCGGCTAGCTGTGGCACACTAGCTCCCTTCAGGCTGTGTTCACCCAGCCAACCCCAGTCCTCTCCCTGGGGTCTGACCACTGAAGCCTGAGCCTCAGCTCCCAGCCCCCACCCGTGTCCCGGTGGGTGAGCAGATGAGCATCTCAGGCTGGTGAGTGATGGTTGGCACCAATCCTCTGTGCGGGAATCTCGCTGCTTTCCCCTTTTGCTGCGCTCTCCTTCATGGCTCTGAAGCTTCCCTCCTGCCCACCTTCCTAGTGTGTGGAAACCTTTCCTCCTTCACAGCTCCCTCCCAGAGGTGCGAGTCCCATCCCTATTCTTTTGTCTCTGTTTTTTCTTTTTTCTTTTGCCCTACCCAAGTACATGGGGATTTTCTTGCCTTTTGGGAAGTCTGAGGTATTCTGCTAGTGTTCAGTAGGTGTTCTGTAGGAGTTGTTCCACTTGTAGATGTATTTTTGATGTATTTATGTACTAACTCCCCCAGAGAGGATACTGTCCTTTGTCAGCTCATGCAGGCTCTTGCTGGAGTGGTTCCATTCTTTCAGCACTCACTAGCTGGGACCAACCTCTTTTGGGGGAATGGATGGGAGAGAAGCATTGTGGGTAACAGGAAACCCCACATCAGAATTTAAAATGGAGGCGGGATAACTTACCACACTCATCATGTGTAAATGTGTGTGTGTGTGTGTGTGTGTGTGTGTGTGTGTATGGAGAGAGAGAGAGGAGAAAAGGGATCAAGTTTTCAGAACAAATAAATGACATCCTTATCTGACAAAGTATTTTTTCTGATTTGTGAATTGATATATAAATATGAAAAGTTTCATAAAGGCACCAAATTAAAGTATGGTTTGTTATTCAGTCAACAAAACCACGCAAAGAATAATATGACATGAACAAAAACTGGAAACTTTGCAAGGAATGCAGGGGATATTTGAAAGTTTGAAGTGGGAAACTTACCCCCAGCCCTCACAGCTGGACAGGCTGAAATTCTCTTTTCTTCAGAATTAGAGTGTGGGTCATGGGGATGCTGATGAACTCCTTAATGACAGTCCGTGAGAGGATGGGCTTGGGGAGGGGAAGGATCCCACCATGGGGTGCATACCACTTTTCTCCCTCCATCCTTCCAAGATAGCATTAGGTTGCACACCCCGCAGCTGCCCCAGCAGGATTCATTACTTAGAAGGGAAAATGCCCCAGCGAGTTCACCCAAGTGGGGAATTGCTCCAAATATGGTACGCACATCAGGTGCTGTGCAGGGACCCTAAGGGCCAGAAGCACTTGCTTGTAAAATAGATTAGATTGGGCAATCCACAGGCTTCCAGGGATGTTGTTTAGAATTCTGCAGTCACCTGGGGGTGTCAATCTGGGCCTTAAGCAGGCTATGGCCGAGGTTCCCCTCTGCCTCTTCCCAGAAGACCTGGGAGGCTCCACTTCTTCCACATCTGCCTTGCCAGGGACTCTTGAAGACAGCAGAGTGACTTTTCCAGAGCTGCAGAGGTAGAGGTGGAAGGAAGGGAGGGAAGGTTGGTCTGGGACCCTGCAGCCAGATCAGTGCCTCCTGAATGGACCCAGGCAGGAAGGTGAGGGCCTGGGATCCCAGTCGGGGATGGGGGAAAGGGGAGTAGAGGGCAGCTTGTTGTAAAGTCTTGTTGCCCCCCGCCATGAGGCCCCTTTTCTCCACAGCAGAAGCCCCTGGAGCCACTGCGATAATCCTGTACAAGAGAAGTGTCCCCAGGCCCCCTCCTGCTCTCATTTTCCCCTCCAGGCTCCCTCTCTGCCCAGACCCCTGTGGTCCAGCCTCCTTTCTCTCTGGCCCTCCTTACTGCGCATACGACTTTTGAGCAGATCACCACCTTTTATTTTCCAACTGCCCTTGTCTGGCCTCTACAAACCCACTGTCTCCAGATTCAGCTGACACCCCCACCCTTTCTCTGTAGCCCCCCACCTCTTCCTGGAATGATGGCCAGCCTGCCACTCAGGCCTCCAGCCCTTTGCCTCTCTCTCTACCATCTCACCCCATGGCTCTGAATAAATGACTCTTGAATTTGTTTTATCCCACTGAGTTCTCCCAATAACCTTGAAAATCTCCAGATGACAAACCTGAGCCACAAGAGTGTTGATGACATGCCCACGGTCACCAGAAAAAAGGTGGAGCTGGTTCTGCAGTGAGATGCTTACTCCACATTGCGTCCTCCCCCCGGTGACCTGGGCTCCCCTCCCCTAATATATTTGGACCCCAAGGCAAGGGCACAAAGGGACACCCACAAAAGATATGCAAAAATATTTACAAATTGTAACTTAACGCTATTTCTAATATTTTTTCCCCTCTTATCTTAGTAAATATATTTTTGCAATGACATGAAAAGGCTGGTTCAAATTAAGAATTTTACCGCATTATAAGTTCTGCAGGAGAATGTGGTGGTGAGGAGAGCCCTGCTGCCCAGCTCTAGCCTGTCCTCTCCTTATACCCCAGGTTCCACCTGACACTGTGAGCAGCCCCGAGTCTATAGGATCAGGATCATTCCAGCTCCTGTGTGTGCCCTGAGCATGCACTATCAGTGGTGTGGCCTCCCTAGAGAGGACGGGCCAGCAGAGGCTTGTGCAGACCCTTGAGAGTTGGATGGGGATTCTGGGCCCTGGGGCCTGGGCTTTAGGTGGGCTCCTCCCCTGGGCCCATACACTTTTGTCCCAACTGGAAGAAGGTCTGAGCAGTCCCCACGAACAGGGCACAGTGGGCTTCACTTCCAGGACAGGCCTGGCTGTCCCTACACTGCCTTTAGTCCCTACTGCAGGACACTGATGGTTGGCTGGAGCCTGGAATACAAACAAACATCCCAGGGGCCTCCTCTGAATTGGCTCAGTTCCCTGGAACTCACAGAGACAGGGCACCCACATCCCTTGGGGTATGGTGGGTACTTCCTCACAGGCCTCCTGCTCTGGGGGAAGTGAAGAAGCTTCTTTCAGCTCCCAGTTGTGAAGTCAGAGCCCTGGTGCAGGGTGTATAGCTCCTATACCTGTGGGGGCTGGGAGGGAGGGCAGTGCAACATCTGGTAAGGGTGGGCGTCAGGGTCCACTGGCAGCAGGAGCAGGGAAAGAGGACCGGAGGCTGGTGCTGGACCAGAGGTTGGGAGCAGGCTTTGGGGCCTCCATCTTGGCAGCACAACTGGGGCCCCAGCTTCATCTTTGCTGCTTTCTCTCGGATGGGTCAGATCTGAGGGGATTTCTCTGTGTTCTGAGCCTTTTGTCTATGAGAGGAGAGAGGGATGGGGTTCATCCATGTTGCAGCATGTGTCAGCATTTCCTTCCTTTTTAAGACTGAATAATATTCCATTATATGAATATATTACATTTTTTTATTCTTTCATTTGTCAGTGGACACTTGGATTGTTCTACTTTTTAGCTATTGTGAATAATGTTGCTGTCAACATGGGTGTGCTTCTTTCTTTTAAAAAATTATGTCATGGGACTACCCTGGTGGTCCAGTGTTTAAGACTTCACCTTCCAACGCAAGGGGTGAGGGTTCAGTCTCTGGTCAGGGAGATGGGATCCCACATGCCTGGTGGCCAAAACACCAAAACATAAAACGGAAACAATATTGTAACAAATTCAGTGAAGACTTTAAAAAATTGTCATCAAAAAATCTTTAAAAAAAGTTATGTCATGAATATTGTCCTTCCTAGTGTCAGAGGAGGAGAGGCTTTGAGAAGGCCAGGGAGGAGGTTCCATGCCCAGCCTCCAAGCTATTTCCTCCAGTCATGCTGCCCCAGCAGGGACCCAGCATTTCCAAAGGGGGCAGAGTCAGAAAAGGCAGCACGATAGGCTCATGGCTCCCGAGTCTGGTTCTGGCACAAGTCTGATGTGTATCAAAGGAAGGGAGTTCTGATGTTGAGATGTCATACTGAGTGTCTGCAAATGGACAATGACAATGTCATTTGGCTAATATTGATATTTAGCAAATTAGCCAGCTGGTAATTGAAATTAAGTGATGAGACTGGTCTTGAAAAATAGCCATGTGCTAAAGTGTAGTCAGCCAATCAGAAGACAATACCTTTTGGCCCACGTTGAAGATATGGAGTGAGAGTAAAGCAACACTGGGGAGGGGTTGGGGTGGGGTGAGGGTGGTGGGAGGAGGGGTGGAGGTGGTGGGGGATGGGGCATTGTGGGTACAAGTAATATTAGCCACTTTTTTTTAAACACCTTTATTGGAGTATAATTGCTTTACAATGGTGTGTTAGTTTCTGCTTTATAACAAAATGAATCAGTTATACATATATATATGTCCCCATATCTCTTCCCTCTTGCATCTCCCTCCCTCCCACCCTCCCTAATATTAGCCACTTTTGATCGAGTACTTCTTGAGTGCCCGGAAATGTGTGAATTGCTTCTCACACATGTGGTAATGAAGGGGAGAAATGTTGTCCCCTGTACTGAGTTGAATGGTGGTTCCCCAAATATATGTCTACATCCAAATCCCTAGAAACCTGTGAGTATTGTCTTATTTGGGAAAAAGGTCTTCATAGATGTAATTAAGTTAGGGGTCTTGAGATGAAATCATCCTGGATTACCTGGACGGGCCCTAAATCAATGACAAGTGTCCATATGAGACAGAATAGGAGACCCAGACACACAGAGGAGAAGCTCACATGGTCATGGAGGCAGAGATGGGGGCCATGGAGCCACCAGAACTGGAAGAGGCAAGGAACAAGATCTCCCCTAGAACCTCCAGAGGTGAACATGGCCCTGCAACACCTCAAGGTGGGACTTCTGGCTCCGGAACTGACAGAATAAATTCCTGCTGTTTTAAGCTATCCAGTTTGTAGCAATTATTGTGGCAGCCCCAGGAAATTAATACAGTCCTTGAAAATTGTATTATTAAAATCTGCAAACCAGGTGTGGGTGACTAAATTGATGTGAACTCCAGCTTTGTCTATCAGTTTGAGGTCAGCCATTTCAGCTGGAGGAGGCAATATGGGGAAAGGATGATGAGTTAGGAGGAGGAGTTGAAGGTTTAGTGGAAGGAGCAGCAGCCTGCGAGACATGGTTGCACGTATGAAGATCTGTGAGAGATTTCCCAAATGTTTGACTGGAATTTCATTTATTTCTAGCTATTTGCAAATTGTCCTGAAAACCTCCCACCTCTCTCTCTCTCTTCATCACACACTCACACACATTTATTCAATGTGACCAACTGCTTACACATCAGTGCCCACCAACACATTGACTGTGCTGCTAGGCTAACTTGATTTAGTGTAAACCTTAAAGTAAAACTTTTCCCATCTCTGTGACAAAATTATTAATGTCGATCACCATTTGCAACTGATTGTCTGTGAATCAGAATTTCCTTAATAGTCTATATAACCCCCCCCACCAAAAACCCCTAAAAAACCATCAACCATAGCCTTCAATTTTTAACTGCATCCAGGCCCAAAGCCGTGTCATACTTTAAGAAACACAATGCATTTGGTAATTTCCAGTTTTATTTACATCTTTCCAAAACATTTAAGTATTTGGTCCATAGTGATTTTGCCTCAAATTTCCATAAGCATTCTCACTTGCTAACACTGAGATCCCAGGGAAACTCCTGCTTTCCCAGCTCCTCATGCCCCCACCTCGGTCCCTTCCCCACCTCTCCCCTCACTGTGAACTCCGGCCACATCAATGTCCCCTGACAAGTGGCATCAACTGTGGAGCACATCCTCCCACCCTCATTGCTTTCTTTTTCTTCTATTTTGAAAATCTACCTTCTTGGATTTGGCCCTTGTGTGAGAGTTGGGGAGCATGAAGGTTGTGCAACCCCCGGGGGGGTTAATAATTTTCATCCTGTCTCATCACAGTTATACATCTAAATACATAAAATATATTTATACCTAGAAACCACTGCTTTTGTCTGTTGTATATATTACTGTTACATGTCATATTTTATTTAAGGGGGAGGGTCAGTACCAAACACAAACTTGGAAGGAAGAAGTGGAGGGAGCGAGTACTTGTCTGGATTTATCCATCAGGTCCAAGGGGGTGATGCTTGATTGGGACCCAACCTTCTCAGGGCCCTACCTTTGTCTGGAGGCAGGACCCCTCACGACTCCCCACCCCTGTGCTCACAGCACACATGCACACCAGGCGCCATTCCTATGACTTGGTTTTCTGGGAATTACAGCCAGAAATCCTTCTGGGTAATCAATTAATTTCAACCCCTTGAAAAGAGCACCCCTCAGTGTGAAGGAATCATTTGGCAGTTCTGAATTTAATCATATGAGTTGGCTTCCCCGAGTCGTCCAGCTGTGACATATGATCACAATGCTGGGCCAGCCAAGAACATGGGACATTTCTGTGGAATGCTACTCTAGGGCTTCCTGGTGAAACAGAAAGTGTCCCTGCCCCTTGCTGACTTTCATCAAAGTGGAATCAGATGATAGACAACAAACATTTGTTGGTCAAGAGTGGGATACTTTGGCACAAGCCACCTGGCTTCAGGCAAACCACCAACCAGGCAGCCTCTGGCAGGAGGGTCTGTCAGCTACCCTCAGGGGAGGGGCCCCACCTAGTAAGGGTCAAAGGTGGTGGTAGTTGACTCTTTAGGGGTTTGTGTGGTAAGGGGTGCTCTCCAGGAGATACTCTGCCCATGAGGAAATGTACCTTATCACCCAAGCCCGAATGTCACAGCTCTTCTCTCAGGATGCTTGGTTGCCCCCTGGGGTATCTGTCTGATCTTTGGAGTGGGTCTTAAGGGTTACTTTCTGGTGTATCTGGAGCTTTAAAAGAGTTTCCTCATCTAGACGTCTGAGAACGGGGTGGCAGAGGCCACCTCAGAGGAGGGTTTTTCCCTTTGAAGCTTGGATGCCTGCTGGTCTTATCTCAAACAGGCTCTGGTAGGGAGATGTGTGCCACTCCATCAGGGACTGCTATTTGATTCTGGGTATTGAGGGAGTGAGTCCTGAGCTTGTACACAAGGTTACTCTGCAGGCACAGATTCTGGAAATAAAGCCAGAATACAGATGGATAACCCAGGCCTTCTGGATTATAATAGGAAAAAACTACATGTTTTCAAAAGGTTGGGATATCTGCACATCCTCTTCTACTTTTATGATAACTACAATGTTGGTTTCCTGAAACCTTGAAAGGGAGCCACCCTTGCAAGTACATGTGCTAAGGGGTGGAGTGTTGCCATGTTGCCACTTGCTCACTGGGTTTTGATATTTGTTGGCAACCCCAAAAGGGATTCAAAGTGAAGCTGCCTTTAATTTGGAATTGATTGAGCATGTCTCCTCAGTTCCTATTAGCATGTGGGGCTTTGAAAAGAGCTTAATTCCTTAATGCTGGTCAAGAAATCAATATCCTAATTAGTGTTCAAAGCAGACAGCTATTTCCAAGCAAAACCTCCTGTTCTGGCATAATTGGCCTGGATTTTCAATTTCAAACCTCTTTTGTAAAATAATGGTAGTGCATGCTTTAAATTTATCAGAGGATGTTTCAAATGTTCAAACATAATTTGTGGGGTTGGGGAATATCACTCTGGAGTCCAACTTCTCTGTGTCCTACTGGGGAGAATGTTCTGGGCTTTATGGTTTGAAGATGATGGCTCCAGGAGTTATTAAGTGCCAGGCACTGACATAAGTTCTGGGAATACAATGGTGAAGCAAAAGAGAAAAAGTTCCATCTCTGGTGGAGTTTATAGTCTAAGAGGGGACAGATACAGTGAGAGGCCCACAGGAATAAATGCACAGTGGCACCAGTGGTAGGAGACAGGCATGGTGTTGGACAGCTTATCCTGGAGACTTGGAGGAGTGACAACTGAGTTCTGGAAGATAGGTAGGTGGGGAGGGGGGAGGTGTGTCCAAGACACAGGAAGGTTGGTGTGGCTGGAGCAGAGATGAGCTATCAGTGCAGGCAGTGCTGAGAACTGATGTCTTCACCAAGAAAGAGAAACGCAGCCCCAGGAGTCCAGGAGATGGCCCGGCCCCTGGCGTGTTGGTGGGAGCTGGCCTGTTGCTCCCAGCTTGGTCCAGGTATCCCACAGACACAAAAAACCTCATGGGCACCAACACCAGGTGAGATGTCCCCAAGGCTATGATGAAGTGTAACAGACTGAGGACACTTGAAAATCTTGTCTAAGCATAGACACAAAGTCAAGCTGCAAACCACAGAACAGCACACGTCCTTCTCTCTGGGTTCAAATCAGCGACTTGCTTCCTCACATCCATCTAGGCTGCACCCCTGCACACAGCATTTATCATTTCTCAGACACCTAGTTGCAGAATGTTTCCCGCTTCCTGGAAACCCCCATCTAGAGCAGAGTCCCACTTCTTGGACACCCAAAGCCCTGACACAAGCCAAGCCCTCAGCCCTTTCCACATCCTCTGCCCAGATGTCCTCAGTCGTCCCAGGTGTCTGCCTCTCTCTCTGTGTTGGGTGATGCATCACCTGTTCCTGGTGGTGTTCACAGGAAACCCAGAGCAGAGGAAGGGGTGTCATTGGTGTTTTCTCTCCCCTCCCCCCGAACTTGCTCAGGCCCTAAGTTCCTGGTCCAAGAGCAGAGAGGGAGAAGAGAGCTGGGCCGCCACAAAGATATTGCTTGGACGTACCACCATTGTGATCTCACATGGGCAGCATTTTTTAAAGGAGTCCTTTTTCTGGGCATTGAGTTCTTCAGGGACCCCACCCCACATTCACCAGGGAAGGCTCTGCTGAGGGCTCTTGACCTGGGTGAGCACATTTCCAGAGGGCTGGAACCTCCAGCTTTTCTCTAGCATTTTGGCCCACGGTACTTAACCTTTGGAGTGGCTTTGGAGTGTAGTCTGTGCTCGCCCTGACTCTGCCATCAGAGGAGAGTGCTGGTCCAATCACATGGACACTGACTCTACATTGCAGGGGGACAATAAGAGGATTCTAATGGGTCCTCTCAGGGCTCTGCTCGTGAGATTTGAGGTGAAGGGTGACGCACCCTCTGCTCTTCTTCCCCTCTGGGGAGTAGAGAGAAGACTCAAAGGACATCAGTGGCTCTTTCCAAAATTCTGCTCTGCATCCCAGCTACCCCTGATACTTTACAACCGCAGTGTGGGTGAGTTTAGGTGCCTTCAGAGCTTCAGCTGAAATGTAGAATCTATGTGCTTCAGAGGAAATGTGTGCAATATTCAGTTGGACTGGGCTCTCAGCACTTCAACCAAGAGCTGTTCCAGCTGGAGCAGGCCAGTTCTGGGCAGTCTGGGAGCAGGAGAAGGGGCCCCCAGAACACTTCCTGATCCCACTTTCTGCCCTTGTGCCTCAGCAGTACCCTGCCCTGGAATGAATGAGCTCGCATCCCATAAATACTCATCTCAGGGCAGCTGCCAATTCTGGCCCCACTCCTGAGGACCAGAGAGTTTGCATCTGTCCCACTTCCCTTGGCACTGAGGCCCGTGGCCATTAGGGTGGAGCTGAGCTCCAGAGCCAGCCTTGGTGGTGTGACCCAGCTGAGTCAGGAGCCTTGGTCCATGCCAGACAGCTTCCCCTGGTGAGGAGAGGCTGTGACAGCCACCCACACCCTCGGAGCCTGTGTCAGCCCCAGTGCAAGTCGAGTGGACCCCGGCTGTCCTCTTGAGAAGTGTGACCATTTAGTCTGAGGGGACAGACTAAGAGTGGCTAAGTTTTCCAGCTGCCCAGCTGCTCTCTCTGCCCAGCAGGGGAAGCCATGCCAAGTCCCAGCTGAGGGAGAGTGTGCAGTTTCTGATGACATCCTCTTAGAAAGGGTCTTCATACAGCCAGGGACCCACATGATTGGGAGAAAGAGGCTAGTTTTCTTCTTGGAAGTTCCAGCCAAATCAGGTTTATTGAATCACTTTACTGAATCCCAAGAGAAAGACCCTTTGCCTTCAGCCCTGAATGTAGGATTCCTGTTCTCATGTGGATTCTCTTCCAGCGGAATTTGGAGAGAGGCCTGGACTTGGAGCCTACCACTCCTTGTGTGATCACAGGCAAGCCACCTAACCTCTCTGGGCTTTGGCATTCTTTCTTTCTTTCTTTTTTTTTACTTTCTTTTTTAATTGAAGTATAGTTAATTTACAGTGTTGCGTTAGTTTCAAATGTACAGCAAAGTGATTCAGTTATACATATACATACGCACATATTCTTTTTCAGATTCTTTTACACTATAGGCTCAAGATATTGAGTATATCAAGATATATACTCAAGATATTGAGTATAGTTCCCAGTACATCCTTGTTGTTTACCCCACACCTTTGGTAACCATAAGTTTGTTTTCTATGTCTGTGAGTATATTTGTTTTGTAAATAAGTTCATTTGTATAATTTTTTTAGATTGGACAAATAGATATCATATAATATTTGTCTTTTTCTGTCTGACTTATTTCACTTAATATGATAATCCCTACATCCATCCACATTGCTGCAAATGGCATTATTTCACTCTTTTTTAGGGCTGGGTAGTATTCCATTGTGTGTGTGTGTGTGTGTATATATATATATATATATATATATATATATATATATATACACACACACATACACACACACACACACACACACACCACAGCTTCTTTATCCATTCATCTGTTGATGGACATTTAGGTTGCTTCCATGTCTTGGCTATTGTAAATAGTGATGCTATGAACATTGGGGTGCATGTATCTTTTTGAATTAGAGTTTCCTCTGGATACACGCCCAGGAGTGGGATTGTAGCATCACATGGTAACTCTATTTTTAGTTTTTTAACGAGTATGGAGATACTCTTCTCCATAGTGGCTGCACCAGTTTACATTCTCAGCAACAGTGCATGAGGGTTCCCTTTTTTCCACACCCTTTCCAGCATTTATTATTTGTAGACTTTTTAGTAATTGCCATTCTGACTGGTGTGGGGTGATACCTCATTGTAGTTTTGATTTGTATTTATCTAATAATTAGCGATATTGAGCATCCTTTCATGCACCTGTTGGCCATCTGTATGTATTCTTTGGAGAAATGTATACTTAGGTCTTCTGCCCATTTTTTGACTGGGTTGCTTATTTTTTAATATTAAGCTGAATGAGCTGTTTTTATGTTTTGGAAATTAATTTCTTGTTAGTAGCATCATTTGCAAATATTTTCTCCCAGTCCATAGATTGTGTTTTCGTTTTGTTCATGGTTTCCTTTGCTGTGCAAAAGCTTTTAAGTGTAATCAGGTCCCATTTGTTTATATTTCCATTACTCTAGGAGACAGATTCAGAAAAATATTGCTGCGATTTATGTGACAGAGTGTTCTGTGGGCTTCAGTTTTCTTGTTTGCACAATATGCAACAGGAAGAAATGTGGGGTCTGAGGAAGGCAGTGCAGCCCCCTGAGGGTGGATGAGGGCCTGGGGAGATAGCTGCCTATGCCCAGTGCCACAGTGGGCACTTGGGAGTTAAAAGAAGGTGGTAATCCCTGGTTGGTTTGCCCCATCTAGATGCTCAGGACTAATGAGTGGAAGGAACCTCCGGCCAGGCCTCTGCTGACTTGATTATTTTGAAATAAGGGAGGCTGGAATTCTGCCATAATTATCTCCATTCCTTACAAAGAAGTCTGGAGTCATGTCCCACATAGCTGGATTAGTGCTGCTTTTTGGTCTAATGTAACAATTAATTGAATGTGTGCGACAACATGGAATCATGACAAATGACCCCCTCCATGTTAAGATTTCTAACTTTTCAGAGGAGAACTACGTTGCATCATGGGCAAAAAACCTGATCTTTTAGCTTCATTCCTCCATGAGAGTTGCTGATTGAACAAAATAGACAAATACCCACAGGACGCCTTGGTCTCAGGCAGGGTGTCTGGACAGCTGCCAGGGTTTCTGCCAGAATGCTGTCGACTCTGCCTAGAGCTGCCCCTTCAGGCCCTCTCTAAGTACTGAATCCTGGAGCAGCATTTTAAAAAGCTGATTTGGTTCAGGCTTTTAAAAAATCAAAACAAAACAAACACCGACCCCCACTGTGATGAACAACAACTTTTCTCAGGCTTGGGAGAACTGTGTCCAGGTTGCCCCTGGTGACAACACATTCTGGGTTGGCCGCTCCTCTGGGTCTTTGTTTCCCAGGTGCACAATGGGGTTGGAGAAGGTCAAACTTGCTTCCGGCTGCACTTTCTGGGAGGCCAAACCCATACCTCAGGGCCTCTCTCCTGCCCTTAGCCCCTTGGTGGGCATTGCAGCAGGGAGAATAGAGCAATCTGTGTTGCAGGATTCCCAGGGTCTCTTGCCCGGGAGCAGATCATCTGATGGCAAACGATGGTGGCTGCTGACCGCCCAGGGCCCTGTTTGCTGCTGACCCCTTGGCCCCTGGACCTAGGAGTGCTTGCCCAGGCTGTCCATCCCGCTGCCCAGTCCCACGTCTACAACCACAGGGACCTGCTGTCCTACAATTTCCTGGAAACCTCTGCCCATCCATCCACTCTCAAGCAGTCTGGAGAGGAGAGCCGAGCCTAGGCCAGGAACAAGGGGCAAAGAGAAGGCCTGGGGCTTCCCTGGTGGCGCAGTGGTTGAGAGTCCGCCTGCTGATGCAGGAGACATGGGTTCACGTCCCGGTCTGGGAAGATCCTACATGCCGCGGAGCGGTTGGGCCCGTGAGCCATGGCTGCTGAGCCTGTGCGTCCGGAGCCTGTGCTCCACAACGGGAGAGGCCACAGCAGTGAGAGGCCCGCGTACCGCAAAAAAAAAAAAAAAAAAAAAAAAAGAGAAGGCCTGCTCCCCATCCCACTTCACCTTTCCACAGCAGCAGTGATTTGCTCCCACCCATCCTGAGGACTTGGTTGCTGCAGTAACTCATGACTTGAGCTCCATTCACGCATCAGGCTCAGAAACACTGAGCACAGGCCAGCAAATCCAGTCCTGGAACTCAGCCAGTGTGAACAGCCAGCTCTCAGCCACCAGTGCCTTCCTTGGGCTTGGGAAGATGCAGGCCAGCTCTGCCTGGCAGGGCCTGCTCACTTTGGTTCCCTGGGCCATGGGCGCTCACGATAAAGCTGCCCTGTAGGAGACAGTTCCCATGGCCCTGAGCCTGGGTCATTATCTGCTAAAGAGGGGCCAGCTCTCCAAAGGACTGGTGGCCTCTCAGGTCCTGGCAGCATCTGTGAAAGGGAAAGGGGAGGAGGGGTGGTTGACACAGCTTTCAGGACACTTTCCTTGGCCAACTGTATTGTTTCTATTGTTGCATACCAAGTCACCCCACACTTAGTAGCATACAGCCAGCTTCCTATACTCATAGTTCTATGGTCCAGAATTTGGACAGGGCACAGCAGGCTGGCTTGCCTCCACCCTGTAATGTCTGAGGCCTCAGGTGACGACTGAGGGTGACCAGACAGCTGGAATCATCTGAAGACAACCTCCCTCTTGTTTCCCTCACATGATGCTGATTGTTGACTGGGACCTCAGCTGGGGCTGTTGGTCAGAGAGCATACACATGGCATCTCCGTGGGGCTTGGGCTTCCTTACAACAAGGTGGCCTCGTCATAGACGCTTACCTGGTGGCTTAGGGCTCCAGAGGTGAATGAGCAGCTTCACACTGTGAGATTTGGAGGTCACACAACATCATTCCATTGGTTACAAGCAAGTCACAGGCTCCCCAGATTCAAGGGAGTCGGGCATACCCGCCCCCCACCTTGATAAGAAGAATGTGAAGGCCAATTGCAGTAAAGCACAGAGATGGGAGATACTGTCGATCTTTGGAAAACACAGTGGGACAGACCACTCATTGGCTTTCCTTCCCACTCTGTCCCAGCCACAGTCTAACTGTGCAGACAGCCATGGCCAGGCCTCTCCAGTGCCTTCTTCCTTTCCTCACTTCTGTGGGGCAGGTCCTCACAGGCCCACCAGTGAGCCCGACCACATGGCATGGGGAAGCCCCTGCCCTTCCCACTGTGGCTGGGCTAAAGAGGCGCGTTCAGGGTTAAGTGGAGTTCAGAGGGCCACTTGGTTCTGTGGAGGATCCCTGGCTGCCTGCACCCACCTACCTCTCAGAATCCACAGCAATTCATGTGGCTTTGGGTCTTGTGTTTCTTGGCTCTCAACCTACAGCTCTGGAATGAGGGAAGCCAAGCAGAGCCTGGGGTTCCAAGAGCCCCCAGTGGCCCTGAGATTCCTCGGTGGCTGTCATGTAAGGGGGCAGGCTGTTCTTTATGGAACCGTGTTTGTGGGGGTGAACTGCAGATGTGCTCCCTGCAGCCTTTGGTGGCTGAGAAGCTCTGAGATGTTTGGTTGAGAAGCTCTGAGATATTTAGCTGAGAATAGTACAAGGATTAGTAGGTCCCAGCTGTGAGGGCTGTGGAGACTTCACAGTTCCAGAAGCTGCTTGTATCGAGACACTCTCACAGGAAAAGTTTTTGGGTTTCCAGACTTCCCCTCCACTCTTTGGCCTGCTCCTGATGTGCTGCTGACCCTCACCCCGTGCAAATCCCCAGAGTGGACACAGGGTTCTACTTGGGCCTGCACCTGGGCCACATGCTAGAAATGAAAGCAAAGCATGTGAGCGCACTCACACATACAAACCCACATGACACATACCACACCCCCCACACCACACACACACGTGCACACCACCCCACCCCATGCATACACAGGCACCCACACACATAGCCATACCACACACCAATACACCCCCACACCTACCCACCCACATGCACACACACACATCCCCACATGCACATGCACACTGACACCATACACACCCACACCACACACATACCACCCACACCCACACATACACACACACAGGAAATACTCTTCACAAGCCTGTGGCATACGCAGAAAAGCAAAATTACATTTAAAAATTTTTCTAGAACACAAAGAATGCAAAATTTCGATTAGAAAGTTCCGAGAAGTTCAGAGAAGAAAGTTTGCCCTGACTCCCCTTCAGCTGGCCCCCCAGGCACACCAGGGCTCCTTTGGGCCTCTGTCTGCCCCAGCAGCTTCAGTGTCTGTATTTACATACGTCCACACACAGCCACAAGGATTCCTTCTTCCCCAGATGGGATCATACTTGGGAATACTTGGTAAAGTAAACTCATCAAGCCCACAAACTCTTCTCAGAGGGCCATCCATTTCTCTGCAGGCCATGGAGGCTGGGCCAGGCAGGCAGACGTGCAGGAGGGCAGGGGCTGGGTCTGTTGGAGCAGGGCGCCCTCTGGCCACGGGTCAGGGAACTTCTCCTGCCAGCCTAGTGAAATTGCAGGACACTGGAGAGACCCTCTGCAACTCCCCTCCTTTCCTGGGCTCAGGCAGGGAGAGGAGTTCTTGTATTTTTGGGAAACCGCATGTCTTTTTGGCCAAGCCCCAGGCTGCTGGCTACCATGGTTGGCCAAGTTCTTCCTCCAGTGTGGGAGAGGCAGGGCCCAGCCCTGGGCCTTACCCAAGGGTGCCACCATCTCCATCCGGGGACTAAAGATGGCTGGAGAGGAGTGACTTTCCGAGAGAGATATCTGTACCCCAACCTCCATGTTCCCCTGGCTCAGGGTTCACCCAGCTGTCTCCCCATAACATAGGTCCTCCAAGCCCAGCTGCTGACCTTGATGTAACCCATTCCTGAGGACCAGGAGGGGATGAAGAAGGGAATGTCCTGTCATGATTTTGTATACAGCCTGCCCTGCTTCAAGCGTTTGGAATTCCTCTTTAGGGCCTTGTTGCCTGGAGAACTGGGCGCCTCAGCTCTCATCCCTTATCATGGACAGCCATGGGCAGGAGGTGAAGAGGTGCATGCCTACAGCCATGCCTCTGGGCCCGGTCTCCTCCCTGGCATGAGCAGAAGTGGACAGAAAGACAGACAGGCTCTCCCACCAGGGACTGACACCACCATCGGCCCCAATGGTGCCAACATGAGGAAAGGTGTACAAGCTCATGCGCGAGTGTGTGTGTGTGTGTGTGTGTGTGTGAGAGAGAGAGAGAGAGAGAGAGAGAGAGAGAGAGAGAGAGAGAGAAAGAGATAGGGGTTTTCAGCTATGTTCTGTGGATGTCATCCAAGAAGTATCAATAGGAAAGGCTCAGAAGCCTCCAGCTGGCACCTGGCCTGCGCACTGGGACCAGGGTGGGGCCTGCGGCACCTCCCCTAACCCCATCCTCGAGGGGTGTTGTCTCCTGAGGGTTTTCACACCCATGCTGTTCTCTCCACAGCAGAAGGTCAGCCTATGAACACATCCTTACAATCTGCTGTTCCAGGCCTGTGTGAACACTGCCCAGACACACTCACACACACACAAACACACACACACACACACACACACACACACACACACACACACACTGCTGGGACACAGAGACCTTCCCTTTAACCTACCCCTGTTGTGAGCCTAGAACTAAGTCACTGCCCTCTGTGAAGGAGGACGCAGGACCTAAGAGCCTGAGAAGCCCACCCTGGGCCTTCAGGGCAGTCAGCAGAAGAGGGATTTGAATCTGGGTCTCCCTGCATCTCCAGACCCACCATAGCCACCACACTGGGGAACAGAGATTCCCTTAGTCCTCAGCAACCCTGAAAGGAGGTTTGGGATGAAAGCCCTGGGCATTGGCTTTTGGGGTTTAGAGAGGCCGACCTTAGGGCCAGGCAGAGACCCTGTTCTTGGCGACCCCTGCCCTGTGCTCAGGGGGTGGTCTTTCTGTCCTAAGGACCCCTCTAGCCTCCTCATGCTGGGCTCAGTGTTTTACTGAGCACATGCCATGGGTTCTTTGTTAGTACCGGGGAGGTGGGCAGGATGGAGTGGTTGGAGGTCACAGGAGAGGGGCTGTGGGGGCCACCCTGCCATAAGGTGGTAGAAGGAAAGAAGGCCCGGTTGGTTTTCTGACTCTCGCCCCAGCTGCTGCTTACCACATCGCACTAGTTCAATGTTCTCTCAGTTCCAATCCCTGAAAATGAAAGTGAATGAAAAGGAAATTGCTAGTTCTAAGCTTAAAGGGCAGGAGGTTAGGGGATGGGCAGACTGGCTGCTGGAAGGGGTGTAGCCCCTGGCTCGTGAGATGGCAAAGGCCCTGGGTTCCCACCCAACAGCCTCCTGGGGAGGAACGTCACCCTCACTGAGGAGTAGGTTGAGTTTGAGCCCATTCTCTGCTCTCCAGGCTCCACTGAAGGCAGCAAACACGTAGCGTACGTTGGATCAAATTTAAGCCATTGTTATAAATACAATTCAGATTAAAGGCTAATTTATTTTCACTTTTCCAGCTGCAGTTGGTTTGAAGCTTCAGTGACCTGACCCAGCTATTTCAGAGGTGGAGGTCTTTTCTAGGTCCTTCTGCTACATCTACATCGCCTGTAGAATCTTCCACTCTCCTCTTGCCCCCTTCTCCCTGCTCCCTCCTTCCCTAGTCTCACACCAGCCCTGGACTTGAAGATGAGGATCTGTTCTAGGTGGGTGGGAAAGATGTCACCTTGTTCTGTGTAGCACAAAGGAAGTGAGAAGCTAGCTCCTGGTCCCTGTGTTCCTGTGCAGTGGAAACCAGGCCACCGTGCAGAGTTGTTTAGGATTCTCATAAGGGACCCGTGTGTGCTTGAAGGTCAGAGGCAAGACAAGGCTCTCCAGGGCACTAGGAGAAGCACCTCCTAGATTTGTAACATGCCCTGCCCTGCCACACCCACGTTATTTTTCTTCCCAGCTTTACTGAAGTGGGATTGACAAATAAAAATTGTACATATTTAGGTGTACAACATGATGTTTGGATACATGTGTATATTATGAAATGATTAACACAAGCTAATTAACATAGCCATTACCTCATATAGTTACCACTTTTTTTGGTGTGGTGAGAACACTTAAGATCTCTTAGCAAATTTCAAGCACACAATACATTATTTTTTATTTATTTATTTTTTGCGGTACGCAGGCCTCTCACTGCTGTGGCCTCTCCCGTTGAGCACAGGCTCTGGACGCGCAGGCTCAGCGGCCATGGCTCACGGGCCCAGCCGCTCCGCGGCATGTGGAATCTTCCCGGACTGGGGCACGAACCCGTGTCCCCTGCATCGGCAGGCGGACTCTCAACCACTGCACCACCAGGGAAGCCCGCATGTGTCTTTTTGAATTATGGTTTTCTCTGGGTATATGCCCAGTAGTGGGATTGCTGGGTCATATGGTAGTTCTATTTTTAGTTTTTTAAGGAACCTCCATACTGTTCTCCACAGTGGCTGTATCAACTTACATTCCCACCAACAGTGCAAGAGTGTTCCCTTTTCTTCACATCTTCTCCCGCATTTATTGTTTGTAGATTTTTTGATGATGGCCATTCAGACTGGTGTGAGGTGATACCTCATTGTAGTTCTGATTTGCATTTCTCTGATAATTACTGATGTTGAACATCTTTTAATGTGCCTCTTGGCCACCTGTATGTCTTCTTTGGAGAAATGTCTATTTAGGTCTTCCACCCATTTTTTGATTGGGTTGTTTGTTTTTTTGATATTCAGTTCCATGAGCTGTTTGTATATTTTGCAGATTAATCATTTGTCTGTTGCTTCATTTGCAAATATTTTCTCCCATTCTGAGCATTGTCTTTTTGTCTTGTTTATGGTTTCCTTTGCTGTGCAAAAAGCTTTTAAGTTTAATTAGGTCCCATTTGTTTATTTTTGGTTTTATTTTCATTACTCTAGGAGGTGGGTCAAAAAAGATCTTGCTGTGGTTTATGTCAAAGAGTGTTCTGCCTATGTTTCCTCTAAGAGTTTTATAGTGTCCAGACTTACATTTAGGTCTTTAATCCATTTCGAGTTTATTTTTGTGTATGGTGTTTGGGAGTGTTCTAATTTCATTCTTTTACATGTAGCTGTCCAGTTTTTCCAGCACCGCTTATTGAAGAGGCTGTCTTTTCTCCAAGTATATTTTTGCTTCTTTTGTCATAGATTAGGTGACCATAGGTGTGTAGGTTTATCTGTGGGATTTCTATCCTGTTCCACTGATCTATATTTCTGTCTTTGTGCCAGTATCATACTATCTTGATTACTGAGCTTTTTAGTATAGTCTGAAGTCAGGGAGCCTGATTCCTCCAGCTCCATTTTTCTTTCTCAAGATTGCTTTGGCTAGTCAGGGTCTTTTCTGTTTCCATACAAATTGTAAAATTTTTGTTCTAATTCTGTGAAGAATGCCATTGGTAATTTGATAGTGATTGCACTGAATCTGTAGATTGCTTTGGGTAGTAGAGTCATTTTCACAATGTTGATTCTTCCAATCCAAGAACATGGTATATTTCTCCATCTGTTTGTGTCATCTTTGATTTTTTTCAACAGTGTTTTAAAGTTTTGTGAGTACAGGTCTTTTGCCTCCTTAGGTAGGTTTATTCCTAGATATTTTATTTTTTTGTTGCAATAGTAAATGGGATTGTTTCATTAATTCCTATTTCTGATCTTTCGTTGTTAGTGTATAAGAATGTGAGAGTTTTCTGTGCATTAATTTTGTATCCTGCAACTTTACCAAATTCATTGATTAGCTCTAGTAGTTTTCTGGTGGTATCTTCTTTTCTATGTATAGTATCATGTCATCTGCAAACAGTGACAGTTTTACTTCTTTTCTGATTTGGATTCCTTTCATTTTTTTTTCTTCTCTGATTGCTGTGTCTAGGACTTCCAAAACTATGTTGAACAAGAGTGGCGAGAGTGGACATCCTTGTCTTGTTCCTGATCTTAGAGGAAATGCTTTCAGTTTTTCACCATTGAGAATGATGTTGGCTGTGGGTTTGCCATATATGGCCTTTATTACGTTGAGGTAGGGTCCCTCTATGCCCACTTTCTGGAGAGTTTTTATTGTAAATGGTGTTGAATTTTGTCAAAAGCTTTTTCTGCTTCAATCGATCTGATCATATGGTTTTTATTCTTTAATCTATTAATATGGTGTATCACATTGATTGATTTGCGTATATTGAAGAATCTTTGCATTCCTGGGATAAATCTCACTTGATCATGGTGTATGATCCTTTTAATGTGTTGTTGGATTCTGTTTGCTAATATTTTGTTGAGGATATTTGCCTCTATGTTCATCAGTGATATTGGTCTGTAATTTTCTTTTTTGTGTTATTTGTGTGTGGTTTTGGTATCAGGGTGATGATGACCTCCCTCTGCAATTTTTTGGAAGAGTTTGAGAAGGATAGGTGTTAGCTCTTCTCTAAATGTTTGATAGAATTCACCTGTGAAGCCATCTGGTCCTGGACTTTTGTTGTTGGAAGGTTTTTAATTACAGTTTGAAATTCATTACTTGTGGTTCGTCTGTTTATATTTTCTAATTCTTACTTGTTCAGACTTGGAAGGTTGTACCTTTCCAAGAATTTGTCCATTTCTTCCAGGTTGTCCATTCTACTGGCATGTAGTTGCTTGTAGTAGTCTCTTATGATCCTTTGTATTTCTGCAGTGTCAGTTATAATTTCTCCTTTTTCATTTCTAGTTTTATTGATTTGAGTCCTCTCCCTTTTTTTCTTGATGAGTCTGGCTAAATGTTTATCAATTTTGTTTATCTTCTCAAAGAACCAACTTTTAGTTTTATTGATCTTTGCTCTTGTTTTCATTTCTATTTCATTTATTTCTGCTCTGATATTTATGATTTCTTTCCTTCTGCTAACTTTGGGTTTTCTTTGTTCTTCTTTCTCTAGTTGGTTTAGGTATAAGGTTAGATGTTTACCTGAGATTTTTTTGTTTCTTGAGGTGAGATTGAATTGCTTTAAACTTCCCTCTTAGAACTGCTTTTGCTGCATCCCATAGGTTTTGGGTCATCGTGTTTTCATTGTCATTTGTTTCTATGGATTTTTAAATTTCCTCTTTTATTTGCTCAGTGATCTCTTGGTTATTTAACAACACACTGTTTAACCTCCATGCGTTTGTGTTTTTTACAGTTTTTTTGTTTTTGTAATTGATTTCTAATCTCAGAGTTGTGGTCAGAAAAGATGCTTGATATGATTTCAATTTTCTTAATTTTTCTGAGGCTTGATTCATGATGCTAGATGTGATCTATCCTGAAGAATGTTCCATGTGCACTTGAGAAGAAAGTGTATCCTGCCACTTTGGGTGAAATGTCCTATAAATATCAATTAAATCTATCTGGTCTATTGTGTCATTTAAAACTTGTGTTTTCTTATTTATTTTCTGTCTAGATGATCTGTCCATTGGTGTAAGTGGGTTAACACCCCCCACTAATATTGTGTTACTGTTGAATTCCCCTTTTATGGCTGTTAGCATTTGCCTTATGTATTAAGGTGCTCCTATGTTGGGTGCATAAATATTTATAATTGTTATATCTTCTTTTTGGATTGATCTCTTGATCATTATGTAGTGCCCTTCCTTACCTCTTGTAACAGTCTTTATTTTAAAGTCTATTTTATCTGATATGAGTATTGCTACTCCAACTTTCTTTTGATTTCCACTTTCATGGAGTATCTTTTTCCATCCCCTCACTTTCAGTCTTTATGTGTCCCTAAATCTGAAGTGGGTCTCTTGTAGACAGCATATATATGGGTTTTGTTTTTGTATCCATTCCACCAGTCCATTGGAGCATTTAATCCATTTACATTCAAGGTAATTACCAATATGTATGTTCCTATTACCATTTTGTTAATTGTTTTGGGTTTGTTTCTGTGGGTCTTTTTCTTCTCTTGTGTTTAGCAGTTGTTGTAAAGCTGGTTTGGTGGTGCTGAATTCTCTTAGCTTTTGCTTGTCTGTGAAACTTTTGATTTCTCTGCCAAATCTGAATGAGATCCTTGCTGGGTAGAGTAATCTTGGTTGTAGGTTTTCCTTCTCAATACTTTAAATATATCCTGCCACTCTCTTCTGGTCTGCAAAGTTTCTGCTGAAAAATCTGCTGATAACCTTAGGGGGATTACCTTGAATATTTTTTCCTCTTGCTGCTTTTATTTTTACTTTTTAGAGGTTAATGATTTTTATTTTTTTTGGTTGTGTTGGGTCTTCATTGCTGTGCGTGGGCTTTCTCTAGTTGTGGTGAGCAGGGGTTGTTCTTCGTTGCAGTGTGCAGGTTTCTCATTGGGGTGGCTTCT
Source organism: Pseudorca crassidens (assembly GCF_039906515.1). Taxonomy (NCBI): domain Eukaryota; kingdom Metazoa; phylum Chordata; class Mammalia; order Artiodactyla; family Delphinidae; genus Pseudorca; species Pseudorca crassidens. The sequence continues at coordinate 130,943,685 of NC_090296.1, forward strand.
CTTGTTGTGGAGTGTGGGCTCTAGGCATGTGGGCTTCAGTAGTTGTGGCATGTGGGCTCCGTAATTGTGGCTCACAGGCTCTAGAGCACAGGCTCAGTTGTTGTGGTGCAGGGGCTTAGTTGCTCTGCGACATGTGGGACTTGCCTGGATTGAGCCTGTGTCCCCTGCATTGGCAGGTGGACTCTTAACCACTGAACCACCAAAGAAGTCTCCCTTGCTGCTTTTAATATTTTTTCTTTGAAATTAATTTTTGTTAGTTTTAATAATATGTGTCTTGGTGTGTTTCTCCTAGGGTTTATCCTGTATGGGACTCTCTGTGCTTCCTGGACTTGGGTGGCTATTTCCTTTCTCATGTTAGGGAAGTTTTTGACTACAATCTCTTCAAATATTTTCTCATACCCTTTTTCTTTCTTTTCTTCTTCTGGGACCCCTATAATTCAAATGTTGTGCATTTAATGTTGTCCCAGAAGTCTCTGAGACTGTCCTCAATTCTTTTCATTCTTTTTTTCTTTATTCTGTTCCTCGGCAGTTATTTCCACCCTTCTATCTTCCAGCTCATTTATTCATTCTTCTACCTCAGTTATTCTATTATTGATTCCTTCTAGTGTATGTTTCATTTCAGTTATTGTGTTGTTCATCACTGTTTGTTCTTTAGTTCTTCTAGGTCTTTATTAAACATTTCTTGTATTTTCTTGATCCATGCCTCCATTCTATTTCCGAGATTTTGGATCATCTTTACTATCATTACTCTGAATTCTTTTTCAGGTAGGTTGCCTATTTCCTGTTCATTTATTTGGTCTTGGTAAGTTTTTACCTTGCTCCTTCATCTGTGACATATTTTTTTGTTGTCTCATTTTTTGATGGGTGGGGCTGTGTTCCTGTCTGACTGGTTGTTTGGCCTGAGGCTTACAGCACTGGAGTTTGCAGGCAGTTGGGTAGAGCTGGGTCTTGGTGCTGAGATTAGGACCTCTGGGAGACCTCACTCTGATGAATATTCCTTGGGGTCTGAGGTTCTCTGTTAGTCCAGTGGTTCGGACTCAGTGCTCCCACCACAGGAGTTCAGGCCCGACCCCTGGTCTGGTAGCTTGGGGGTTCCTCCTGTCCCCTTAGGGGTTTGGGGTCCCCCACCAGTGCCTGTTAGGTACCCTAGTTGTGAGGAGATGTGAACTCCATGTCCTCCTACTCCACCATCTTGCGTCCACCCTTGCCTCTGGCTTATTTCATTTAGCATAATGTCCTCCAGTGTTGCAACCTCTAATGTTGCAAATGAAGGATTTCCTTCTTTTTCTAAAAGCTGAATAATATCCCTTTGTATATATATACCATTTGTTTTTTATCCATTCATCTGTTGATAGACACTTAGGTTATTTTCATATCTAGGCTACTAGAAATGATGCTGCAGTGAACATGGTGGTGCAGATATCTCTTCAAGATATCGATTTTATTTTCTTTGGATATATACCCAGAAGTGGGATTGCTGGATTATATGGTAGTTCTCTTTTAAATTCTTTTTTGAGGAAACTCCATACTGTTTTCCATAACAACTGTACCAATTTACATTCCCACCAACAGTATATGTTTCTGTTATCCACAGTCACACCAACACTTGTTATCTCTTGACTTTTTATAATAAAACCATTCTAAGAGGTGTGAGGTGATATCTCATTGTGGTTTTGATTCACATTTCCTTGTGATTAGTGATGTTGAGCATCTTTTCATATACCTGATGGCTATTGTCTGTAGTGGTAGTAGTTGTTGTTTATTTTTGCTTTTGTTGACTATGCTTTTGGTATCAAATCCAAAAATTCATCGCCAAGACCAATGTCAATGAGTTTTCTTCTAGGAGTTTTACAATTTCAGGGCTAACATTTAAGTCCTAAATCCACTTTGAGTTGATTTTTGTGTCCAGTGTAAAACAAGGGGCCAATTTTATTCTTTTGCATATGGATATTCAATTTTCCCAAGATCATTTATTGAAGAGACAATCCTTGCCCATTGTATATTCTTGGTGATTCTGTCAAAGATTAGTTGATCATCATATATGAGTGGGTTTATTTCTGGGCTCTGAATTCTGTCCCACAAGTCTGTCTGGTTTTTTTTTTTTTTTTTTCTGGAATCATACTGTTTTGATTTCTATATTTTTAAAATATAGTTTGATATCAGGAAGTGTAATGCCTCCAGCTTTGTTCTTCTTGCTTGAGATTTCTTTAGCTATTTGGGATCTTGTGGTTCCATATAAAATTAGGACTTTTTTTTCTCTTTCTGTGGAATACACCACTGGAATTTTGATAGGGGTTGCATTGAATCTGTAGATTGCTATGAATATTTTAACAATATTAATTATTCCAATCCAGGAACATTGGATATCCTTCTATTTATTCCTGTCTTTTTCAGTTTCTTTAATCAATGTTCTATAGTTTTCAGTGTACAGATCTTTCATCTCTTTGGTTAAATTTATTTTTAAGTATTTTACTCTTTTAAATGCTATTGAATATGGAAATATTTTCTTAATTTCATTTTTAGATAGTTTGTTTTTGGTGTATAGAAACACAACTAACTTTTATATGTTGATTTTGTATCCTGAAACTTAAATGAACTTGTTTATTAGTTTTAGCAGTTTTGTGTGTGTGTGTGTGTGTGTGTGTTTGTGTGTGTGTGTGTGTAATCTTTAGTGTTTTCTATATATATATAATCATGTTAGTTGCAAATAGAGGTCATCTTACTTCTTCCTTTCCTATTTGGATGCCTCTAATTTCTTTTTCTTGCCTAATTGCTCTGGATAGGACTTCCAGTACTATGTTGAATAGTAGTGGTGATAGTAACATCCTTGTCTTGTTGAGTATGATGTTAGCTGTGGGCTTGTCATATATAACTTTTATTATGTTGACAGCTTTTTTTTTTAATCATGAAATGTTGTTGAATTTTGTCACGTGATTTTCCTGCATCTATTGAGATTACTATATGATATTTATCCTTCATTCTGTTAATGTGGTATATCACATTGATTTGCATATGTTGGACCATCCTTGCAACCCAGGGATAAATCCCATTTGATCATGGTATATGATCTTTTGAATTCGGTTGAATTTGATTTGCCAGTATTTTGTTGAGGATTTTTACATCTATGTTCAGAGATATTGGCCTATAATTTTCTTTTCTTGCAGTGTCCTTATCTGCCTTCAGTATCAGGGTAATGCTGACCTTGTAAAATGAGTCTGGAAGTGTTCTTTTCTTTTCAATTTTTGGGAAAAGTTTGAGAAGGATTGGTATTAATTCATTAAATCTTTGGGAGAATTCACCAGTGAAGCCACCTGGTCCTGGACTTTTCTTTGTTGGGAGATTTTTGAATACTGATTCAATCTTCTTACTTTTTATTGTCTGTTCAGATTTTCTATTTCTTCATGATTCAGTCTTGGTAGATTGCATGTCTCTAGGAATTTATCTATTTCTTCTAGGTTATCCAATTTGTTGGGGGTATAATTGTTCATACTAGTCTCTCATGATCCTTTGTATTTCAGTGGTATCAGTTGTAATGTCTCCTCATTCATTTCTGATTTATTTATTTGAGTCTTCTGTTTTTTTCCTTAGTATAGCTAAGTGTTTGTCAATATTGTTTATTTTTTCAAAAAGCAAGCTCACTTTTGATTTTTCTATGGTTTTTCTAGTCCATTGTTTACCTCTGCTCTGAACTTTGTTATTTTGTTCTTTATGCTAACTTTGGTCTTATTATATTCTTTTTATTCTAGTTCCTTGAGGTGTAAAGTTAGATTATTTGAGATATTTCTTTTTCTTAATGTAGGTGTTTATCAATATAAACTTCCCCCTTAGAGCTGCATTGCATCCCATAAGTTTTGATATGTTGTGTTTCCATTTTTTGTTTGTTTCAAGATATTTTTTTAATTTCTCTTTTGATTTCTTCTTTGACCAGTGGTTGCTCAGGTATGTGTTGTTGAATTTTCACATATCTGTGAATTTTCCAGGTTTCCTTATCTTACTGATGTCTAGTTTCTTACTATTGTGGTTATAAAAAATACTATAATTTCGATCTTTTAAATTTGTTATGACTTGTTTTGTGACCTAACATATGATCTACCCTGGAGAATATTTCATGTGCACTTAAGAATGTGTACTTTGCTGCTGTTGGATGGAATGTTTTGTATTTGTCTGTTAGGCAGATTTGATCTAAAGTGTAGTTCGAGTCCAATGTTTCTTTAATGATTTTCTGTCTGGGTGTTTTACCCATTGTTGCAATGGGGTATTGGAGTCCCCTACTATTATTGTATTTCTGTCTACTCCTTTCAGATCTGTTAATATTTGCTTTATATATTTTGGTGCTCTGATGTTGGGTTCATGTATATTTCCAATTGTTATATCCTCTTAATGAATTCACCCCTTTGTCACTGTATAATGACATTATTTGTCTTTTGTTACAGTCTTTGTCTTAAAGTCTGTTTTGTCTGCTATAAGTAAGTATAGCTACCCCTGTTCTTTTTTGGTTTCTATTGCCTAGAATACCTTTTTCCATCCCTTCACTTTCAGCATATGTGTGCTTTAAAGCTGAAGTGAGTCTCTTGTAAGAGCATATAGTTGGGTCTTATTTTTTATTTATTCAGCCACTCATTGTTTTTTTGATTGGGGAATTATATATATATATATATATATATATATACTATATCTATAATCATATATTTAAAGTATAGTTGATGTACAATATTATATAATTTACAGGTGTACAATATAGTGATTCACAATTTTAAAGGTTATACTCCATTTATAGTTCTTATAAAATATTATATTTCTATTTAAAGTAATTATTGATAGGTAAGGACTATTGCCATCTTTTCCATTATTTTCTAGCTTTTTTGTCGTTCTTTCATTCTTTTTTTTTGTGTGTGTGATACACAGGCCTCTCACTGTTGTGGCCTCTCCTGTTGCAGAGCACAGGCTCTGGACGTGCAGGCCCAGTGGCCATGGCTCACGGGCCCAGCTGCTCCGCAGCATGTGGGATCCTCCTGGACCGGGGCATGAACCTGTGTCCCCTGCATTGGCAGGTGGACTCTCAACCACTGCACCACCAGGGAAGCCCTCATTCTTTCATTCTTTTCTTCCTCTCTTACTGTCTTTCGTTGTGATTTGGTGATTTTTTTTTTTTGGAATGTTATGCTTGGATTTCTTTCTCTTTAACCTTTGTGTTATCTACTACAGGTTTATTCTTTGTAGTTACCAGGAGGCTTACAGAAAACATCTTATAACAACCTATCTTAAGGTGATAAGAACACATATAAAAACTCTACCTACAGTGGGCCATGATGCAGACCATGGGCTCCCATCTGGGTCTCCTTTTTGCAGTCCCCAGGGTGGGGAAGGGAAGTCCTAGAGGTGCATGGCCCATGGGATGGTGTCAGGCCATCCCTGACCTCCCAAATTGCAGCTCTGTGTCACCCCTTGAAGGTTTGCCTTTGCAGAATCACACAGGTGTGCCCAGCAAGGCACCTGTGATGATCTTTCTTCCCACTACTCACTTCTTCTGGGTCCTTTGTGGGTGCAGGGAAGGTGGGGGTGTCTATCCTGGAGTGGGGTGGCTTGGAAATGATGTTGTCATACTCTGGATCTTTCTGGCCCCTAGGTCAGAGAAATGGGGGATTTCCAGCATTTTAAGACAGCAAAACCAAAGCATCTCCATGGCCATCCCTCTGCCTTCATTTAACTCTGGGATTGTGAGCATTTCCTGGGTGTGAGTCTGGGAGCCAGCTATGTGCATGCTGTTGGGCTCACATGTTACTGTCTGTACATTGTTGATGCCCAATTTATCTGGCTCATGAATCTATTAAACATGCAAAAATAACCCATCTCTAAATATTAATACACTTCTTATATATCTAACACATAACACCTGAGTATTGGCAATTTTCCCCAATTAAACATTATTTAAATTTTATTGAATCCTACTTATAAACAATTAAAATCGAAGTCTAAAATACAGACCACCTTCAGTGCTTTGAACATGCTAACAGTCGAGTGCTGTACTCACTATAAAACTGTGATCCAAATGCTACCTACTGCCTTAGATTCACCTTTTTCTTCCTTGTTCTGCACTAACCTTCTTCTTATTCATATTCATCGTTCTTCCTATGGTTTCTGAGCCTTTCTAGGGTTGCAACGTATGAGTTCTGCACTCTAATATGGGAGAAGGGGGTTTCCTTACACCACCAAGTAATTCTCTGACACCAGCTGGAGGTCTTACAATTCAATTCAAATCTGACACTATCTACCAAGAGATAGCATCAGATTCCTAAAAGACTGCCATCCCCTTGCCCCTGACACACATTTCAGATGCCAATTGCAAGTCCAGGTCATCACCTGCGCTTTTAACCGACTGGCTGTAGATTGGAGGTTCCAATGAGCCCCACCTTGGGTTTGACTGATTTGGTAGAGTGGCTCACAAAACTCAGAGAAGCATATTACTTACTAGATTATCAGTTTATTATAAAAGTATGTAACTCAAGAACAGCCAGGTGGAAGAAATGTATAGGGCAAGGCACAGGGAAAGAGTGTGGAGCTTCCATGCCCTCTCTGGGTGCACCCACCCTCCCCAAACTTCCATATGTTCACCAACCCAGAAGCTCTTCAACTCTGTCCTTTTGGGTTTTTATGGAGACTTCATTACAAAGGTATGATTGATTAAATCATGGGTCATTCCTGATTAATTCAAACTGTAGCCCTTCTCCCCTCCCTGTAGGTCAGGAGGTGGGACTGAAAATTCCAACTCTCTAATCACATCGATCACATGGTTGGTTCTCCTGGCAACCAGTCCCTACCCTTAGGTGCATCCAAAGGTCACTCATTAACATAAAAAAAGACACCTTTATCCCTCTTATCACATAGGAAATTCCAAGGGTTTTAGGAACTCTGTGCCAGAAACTGAGACAAAGATTAAATACACATTTCTTATTATAAATCACATCACAGGATGCTATTTCCAGACCCCAGTGAGAAAAGATCTCAGATGCTGATAATGGAGGACCTGGGCTGTGGATAATTCCCTTGGGCAGGGCTTCTGGCAGCTCCTCCCAAGGTGACTGCACAAGCTTCATGAAGCGTTTGCTCACTGAATCTGTAGGACATTTCAAGCTCAAGCTTTTCATGAAGCTTTGTGTTTTTTGTAGTCCACCTCCCAAAGTGAGGCATTCTTTAACTGCCATTTGTCCCACCCACAGGCTATGATGATCTGCTCTGCTAGCATCATGAGAAACACATCTTGTTCACATCTTCCAGAAAGGACAACTTGAGGTTCCTTTCCAGGCAGAAGGGTGAGAGTGCAGGCCCCTCTCCTCTTGGATCTGCCCACCACTCACGGCAGACCCTGTTTCTAGCTGGTCATCAAGGGCAATAGTCATCTCCTTTCAAGATGACTTTTCCTGAGTTTGTGTTTTCCTCTTACACAGATTTAAAAAATGTTTTTTATTATTATTATTTTTTATTTTCAAAAACAACTTTATTCATGACACATATTAAATAAAAAACTCCCACCCCCTGGAAATGAGCTAAAAAAATAAACAAAATCCACCTCCCACCTCCCTGTCCCCACTTCCTCCCATTCCCTCCAAATAAAAGGGAAAAAAAGGTAAAGGAAAACAAAACAAAAAACTGAAAAACAAAAAACACCCCCAAATCCCCCAAAACAAGGTAGTGCATTTCCCCAGGGGAAAGGGGAATTTACACTGGAGCTGCTGGGAGCAGATCAGAGATCTTCCGGCTACAGAAACCTGCAAAGAAAGACACTCAAAACAGAAAAAGAAACACAAAAGGAAACAAAATAGATCACCAGGCAATCTGGAGGGGCAGGGAGCCAGAAAAGAGGGGTGGGGTGGGTGGTAGACCTGGCAGGACAGGAACAGGCAGGAGGGGACTGTGAAAGCTAGGGAGAAGATGGAGGGAAGGTAACAAGCAGAACAGTTTGGTGTCCTTGCAGAGCCCTGGGTAAAAAAACCCCTCCTACCACCCATGCCCACCTACCCTTGAGCAGCCCGCAAGGGAGCAAAGGGGGACAGGGAAACAGGGGGAGCAGCTTGCGCGGTTGAGACGTGTCCATGGCGAATCCCCAGAGTGAATGAGCAGCCCCCTGCCCCACTCCCTGGGCCTTCCCTTACTCCCCAAAGCAGGTCCCTCCTCAGCAGTTAGTTATGGGATGCTCCCCCCTTCCACAGTATATCTTTTTTTTTTTTTTTAATATTTTTTTCCATCAAGGTCATCTTCTGTTTTTTCTTTTCTTTTAATTCTTTTTTTTTTTTCCTCCTTCTTTCCTCTTTTTTTCCTCTCTCTCCTCCTAATACACACTTTTTTTAGTGGGGGGAATACCATGATGTTGCTCTAGCCCGGCCCCTGTAGACACGACCCTGGGGCCTGCTGTTAAAACCAATGTAGAATCGAGAGCGGGAACTGTTGTAGTTGGTGGTCTGGGCACAGTATCGGGCTCGCGGGAAACCTCCAGTCTGTTGTGCTGATGCCTGGTCTGTTGGTTCGTTTTGGGATCACCTTGATTTGTCTTCCTCTAAATAAGGACTCATCTAAGGCCAAGGAAGTCCTCACTGACTCTTTGTCTGAGAACTCTATATATGCAAACCCTTTGGGATGGCCACTAAATTAGTCACATAGTATAGTAACACGGTTGACTGAACCACAGCCATTAAAGTGTGCTTCCAGCTCTTCTGCTGTTGCACCATAGTCCACATTGCCAACATAGATGGAACGGGCATCAGCCTCCATCTTCTCCTCAATGGACATGATCACTGGGCCAGCATTGCCTGGAGGTGGACTCATATTCATCTTCTTCTCTACCTCGTTCTGTAGCTCCTTTAGCTTCTCAGCTTCTTCCTCCCTCTCCCTGACTCCAGCTTTGATCGCTTCCAGCTCCAGGTCCTCAGTGGTGCCGTCCCCCGGGTCACCCTCGACCAGTCCCGGCTCCTCCTCCTCCTCCTCCTGGCTGCCGGGGGCTCCCGAGCCAGGCCCAGGGCCCGGAGCTCCCGGGGCGGGGGGCACAGGGCCGGGCGGCTCCTCTTCAGGCTCGGGCTCTAGCAGCAGCTCCTCAGGCTCCAGTTCCTCAGACTCCAAGCCGTTCCTGCGACCCCCGGGGCCCCCTCCCCGGCCTCCCCACCGGCCCCGGGCACAAGATGGTGCCGCCGCCCCGGCCGGAGCCCCGACCGCCCGCAGACCCCGCTGCTGCGGCCGCCGCTGCCGCTCAAAAAAATGTTTTACAAGCTAATATTCTACACTTACTAGAAGGAGCCAATACCGGTTTATATAATACTTGTCTTTAAAAGTGCTCATAAATTATACTTATCTTTTAAATTACAGCTACAATTTACATGCTGTAAATAACTTCTTTTTTTGGTATTGTAACAGGGAAGAGCTAAATTGGACTCCATGTTGGATCTGTTTCTTTGACTTTAACCTTTGCTTTTCGTTGCTTTTGTTATTATAATCATACGTAATGGCGTGCCTCAGGGAACCCTGCTGCTTCTGGCAGAATGTTAAACTAAAGTGCCTCTCTTCAGCTCACAGGGAGACAATCTGACCCTGCCCACCTGTGAATGGCTGCCAGAAAGAAGAAATTAACACATCCCCTCACTGAGGCTGGTCCTTCAGGGAGATGTTTTGCTAGACTGATGGCCCTTTTTACTTTACTTCCCCACTGCCTCTCCCTCTCTGATTCTGTAAAAGAAACTGGCATCCAGACCCTGATAAGATGGTTTTTGGGGGCCCTAGCCCTCCATCTCTCAGACTGCTGGCTTTCTGAATAAAGTCGTCTTCTTTGCCTCAACACCTTGTCTCTGATTTACTGGCCTGTCGTGCGGCAAGCAGAGCAAGCATGGACTCGGTAACAAATTTGGCTTAGCCAGTCAGGAGCCTTGTGGCTCATGGCTAGCTGGCCCCAGTCAAGGAATATTGGGGCAAGACCCTAGCAGCTGCCAGGTCCATTTGTCCTGAGGATCTTCACTTCAAAGTACCCTGAAGCGACACCAGCTACCCCAGCGCTTGGCAGTTGAAGCAAGGAACCAACAAACTTCTAGGAGTCGTCGGACTCAGTTTGATTTTGGACGGTAAGTCGCTCTGGCGTGCACACTGGGAACATATTCCCCCCTCAATTTGGGCTTTTCCTTTACGGGACAAGCCAGTTTGGTCGGGGTACCCTGTTGGAGAGGGGAATTGTTGTTGGACTCTACCTGATTTTGGGAACTGGTTCACTGGGAACTAGTTCGTCGGTTTTGGTCTTGGTTTTCTTTTGGTTTTGTGTGCATTGATGCTAGAATTTGTTTGTGCTTTTTGTGTTGGAATTTGTCTGCGTCTTTCATGTTTTGGTGTTATCAAACTTATCAAAAAGGGAAATACTCCATCTATCCTGAAGGATAGCCCTTTGGGGCATATATTAGATAAATGGGCAAAACATAGCTATGAGCCTATGACTAAGAAAGACATGATATACTATTGTAATAGGGTATGGACCCAATATATGTTAGGATCAGAAGAACGACGGGCCCCTGAATGGCTCACTCAATTATCATACGATCTGGCAGTTAGAAGTGTTTTGCAAAAGAGCAGGGAAAAGAGGTCAGATTCCATATGTAGAAGCATTTATGCTATTGCATCAGGAAGAAGGAGTCAGAGGACTGCCACCTTATGGTACAACGGTCTGAAAGGAAACCCAAGGGAGAACCTGTTCTACAAGGGGAAGGGGGGGGAAACGAGAGTGGGGACATATTATTCCAGTGCTTAAACACCCGCTGTGGCCCATCCAGCTACCCCACTGGCCGAGCAGGCTGCATGCACTGGCAGTTGTTCCAACTGCCCCACCCTATGGCGCCAACATATTCACCCCTTTCACTACCTCTTGCTTCCCCCACTCATGGGGATTGAATAGCAGTTTCTATGGTAACCCCGGTGGCAGAGGGACCTGGTTTAGTATCACCATCTAAGACCCGACAGGGCACCCAATTTGGACTGAGAGCAACTTCCGCAGCAAGGCAATTTCCCTTGCGCTGATACCCTGTAGGAGTCTGTAATGCAAATGGCCAGCCAGCTGGGCTCCTATGGATGCAGAATCCATTCCCGACTTAGGATTTGCTTAACTGGAAAAACCATAACCCTGCTTACTGAGAGGACCCACTCCATATGGCTGAACTTTTCACCTCAATATTTGCCACTTACCAGCCCACTTGGGCAGACATTCACACTCTTATGAATATAATGACTACTGAGGATGAAAGGAGGATGGTAGAGAGGAAGTGCACCAGCTCCATTTAGTGGGTCCAAATGGAACGCCAGAAGCAAATTTGGCAGTCCCTATTGCTGAGCCTCACTGGGATCCTAATAATGGGGGCATGCCACTTCTAGAACACTACAGGGGATGTGTTTTAGTGGGTCTTCAAAAGGGGGTATCTAGACAAAAGAGCTTAAACAAGATTCAGGAGATAAAACAAAAGCCAAATGAGGATCTATCAGAGTTCCTGGAAAGGATTTATCAAGCTTATAAGCGCTACATGGATGCAGACCCCGAGACCCCTGAGAATGTATGACTTTCATTGGGCAAAGCACCCCAGATATTAGGAAAAAATTACAGAAGTTAGATGGTGTATTTGGAATGAACCCTTCTCAATTAGTAGATGTTGCTTTTAAAGTATTCAACAACAGGGAACAATGACAAAAGCAAGAAGATGCAAAACGGAATGTACCTTTTCTGGCAGCAGCATTGAATTCCCAGAAGGTGAGTAACCTAAAGGAAGGTAAGACACCACTGGGGAAGGAGCAATGTGCTTACTGCAAGGAGGAAGGGCATTGGAAAAGAAAATGCCCTTGATGAAAGAATAATAGAAGACAGGAGCCTCTCATATGGTAGAAAGAGAGGAGCAATCTGATAATGAATGAAGAGGTCCTTGGACCTGAGGCGTCTGATTCTAATTTCCCCACAAGACCCCTGGGTAACATTGACAGTGGGGAACAAGTTGATTGACTTTCTAATAGATATGGGTGTCACATATTCTGTGGTAAACACCAAGGTGGCACAGAAAACATCTCAGTCTATCTTGGTCATGGGAGTTTCTGGAGAAGTAGAGAACCATTTGTTTCTATAAGCTCTAGAATGCCAACTGGGGGACATAGCTTCTTATATATGCCAGAGTGTCCAATTCCCCTTCTGCGACAAGATCTCCTTTGTAAATTAAACACTCAAGTAACCTTTTCGCCAGAACAGCTTGACATCAGGGTCCCACCGGAGCACACTTTAAGCCTACAAATGGTACTCATGGAAACCCCAGAGAAGGAGACAGGGCTTTTTCCCACAGAGGTCTACGAAAAGGTAAGGCTGGAAGTGTGAGCTGATGGCACTCCGGGGAAGGCCAAAAACACCTAATCTAAAACAATATCCTTTGAAACAAAAGGCTCAAAAGGGAATTCAGGGCTTCCCTGGTGGCGCAGTGGTTGGGAGTCTGCCTGCCGATGCAGGGGACACAGGTTCGTGCCCCAGTCCGGGAAGATCCCACATGCTGCGGAGCGGCTAGGCCTGTGAGCCATGGCCGCTGAGCCTGCGCGTCCGGAGCCCGTGCTCCGCAACCTGAGAGGCCACAACAGTGAGAGGCCCGCGTACCGCAAAAAAAAAAAAAAAAGGGAATTCAGCCAATCCTGGAGAAGTTTTTGAAAACAGGACTGATTAGACCTTGCAGGTCCCCATATAACACCCTTATCTTTCCGGTCAAAAAGCCAAACTCAGCAGAGTATCGCTTTGTCCAAGACTTGAGGGCTATTAATGAAGTAGTCCAAGACTTACACCCTGTACTGCCTAATCCATACACTCTGCTCACAACTATTCTGGGAGAATACGGCTGGTTCTCAGTCTTGGACTTGAAAGATGCTTTTTTCTGCATTCTTATTGTAGAAGAATCACAGCAGCTATTTGCTGTTGAATGGCAAGACCCAGAAACGCAGGTAGTCCAACAGTATTGTTGGACAGTCCTGACTCAAGGAGTTAAGAATTCCCCTACCTTGTTTGGGGAGACGTTGTCTAGAGACCTTAGAGACTTAATATTGGACGAAGGACTCTTGCTCCAATATGTGGACGACTTGCACATAGTGAGCCCTACATACGATAAATGTCTACAAAATACTATCAGAACCCTGAACTATTTGGCTAATTGTGGATATAAGGTCTCCCAGAAAAAGGCCCGGATATGCAAACAGCAAGTCACGTATCTGGGCTTTGTCCTCTCTCAAGGACAGCAGGATCTTTTGCCTGACAGAAAGCAGGCAATTGCAGGCTTAGGAGCATCCAAGACCCACAGACAACTGAGAGGCTTTCTGGGAATGGCAGGGTTCTGTCGGATTTGGATCCCAAGCAATGGGCTCATCGTAAAGCCCCTCTATGAGGCACTGAAGGGACATGATCTTGAGCCCCTTACTTGGACTAAAGAGTGCCAAACAGCCTTTGAAACGATAAAAACGAAGTTAGTCTCAGCCCTGGCTTTGGGACTACCAGACTTAAAGAAACCTTTCAAACTGTATGTACATGAGAGACAAGGCATAAGCTTTGGGGTGTTAATTCAAACTCTGAGGAATATCCCCCGACCTGTTGCTTACTTCTCAAAACAACTAGAACAGACTATTAAGGGGTGGCCTCCTGGCCTTCAAGCTGTAGCAGCTACTTGTGACAGATTTCAGGAAGCTGAGAAGTCTACCCTAGGGCAACCCACCACTGTGTATGTTCCTCACCATGTCCTTTCTTTGCTGGAACAGAAAGGGGCCTATTGGCTGACTTTTGGGAGAATGGGAAAGTACCAAGCCGTTCTCCTGGACAATCCCAACGTAAGACTTCAAGTCACTTCAGCCCTAAATCCAGCCACATTGCTCCTGATTGATGCTGCACAATCCCCAGAGCATGACTGCCTACACGTCATTGAGCTAGTGTACTCTAGCAGACCAGACTTAATGGACCTACCCTTGGCTGAGCCAGATATGGAATTGTTCACCGATGGAAGCAGCTTCATGGACAAAGGTAGGCGACATGACGGGTATATAACCACAAGCCAGGTGGTAACACTTAAAAGGATTGTTGAAGCAAAAGCCCTGCCCCCGGGGAGCTCAGCTCAGAAGGCAGAAATCATTGCTCTGACAAGAGCCCTGCTCCTCGCTAAAGGGAAGCGAGTAAATATATACAGACTCTCGCTATGCATTTTCTGTGGTGCATGCTCAGGGGGCGATCTGGAAAGGAAGGAGGCTTCTCACTTCAAACAATAAAGGCACAAAACATGCTTCTGAAATCCTGTCACTATTAGAAGCAGTCCATAATCCCTCACAAGTGGCCGTAATGCACTGCCCAGGCCACCAGAAGGGTGAGACTCACACAATAAAGGGCACCTGGTTAGCTGACCAAGCTGCAAAGAAAGCAGCAAAGAAAGGTAATTATCAAGCCATGATAGGGTCACTTCTTCCGCAGATTGACTTGTCAAAATATCAGCCAGTGTATTCAGAAAAGAACAGGAGAGGGCCAAGGAGTGGGGTTTCACTCTTGACCGTAACTCACCTGGCTGGAAATGTAATGCACTAGGAACTGTTTTGATTCCTGAGGCCCTCTTGGACACTGTGCTGAAGCACATTCATGACAGTACCCATTATGGGAGAGATGCCTCCTGCAATGGATTTAAAATTATATAATGGGAACTCACCTACAAAAGACCATCCAGCGAGTCACTCGGAATTGTATGATTTGTTCTAAAAATAACCCTAAAACTGTTGTCAGACCTCCCCAGATGGGGCCCCAGCACAGAGCGACCTGCCTCACAGAGGACTGGCAAATAGACTTTACTCAAATACCTTAAATTGAGGGAAACTTCAGATACCTGTTGGTGTGTGTGGACACTTTTTCAGGATGGGTGGAAGCATATCCCACCCAGACAGAAAAAGCCTCCCAAGTGGTTAAAGTCCTCCTTAAGGAAATTATTCCCCAGTTTGGACTACCTAACACCCTCCAGAGTGATAATGGACCTGCTTTTGTCTCTAGCATAACCCAATAAGTGGCTAAAGCACTGCAAATTAATAGGAAGTTACATTCATCCTGGAGACCACAATCAACAGGAAAATCTGAGAAAATGAATCATACGTTGAAAAGGAGCATTGCTGACATATGTCAAGAGGCTAATATAACTTAGGATAAGGCATTGCCAGTTACCCTGTTATGGATCAGAGTGGCTTCCAGAAGCAGGGTTAAATTAAGCCCCTATGAAATATTGTATGGTAGGCCATTCTAGGTGTCTGCCCGGGCAGGGGAATCTGTAAATGCTCTGAAAGACATAGCTGTTGCTAATTATGTTAAAGCTTTGGGCACTATACTAACCTCTGTTCATGAGTTTGCTTCCAGCAGATCTGCCTATCCAACTGAGGTAGCTTTGCATCCTTTCTGACCCAGAGATCGAGTCCTCCTTAAAACCTGGAGAGAACAAGGGCCTGAGCACCAGCTGACTGCAAGGTGGACAGGACCACATGTGGTATTACTCACCATGCATTAATCTGTCAAATTGGCTGGGATAAAACCTTGGATTCATCATATTTGGATTAAAGCTGCACCACCATCATCAGAAGACGACCCAACTCCTGAGAGGCTTGGAGAGCAGTGGGTTTGTGAACCCTTAGAAGACTAAAGGTTGCTCTTCAAAAAGGATGTGTTGAGATTGCAATTTCCTTATAGATGGAGAAGGATGGGTCCATCTACTTGTTTAATCCTGTTCTACTGAATAGCACAGCATCAGGTCCAAATAATTGAGAATTGTACTATTTACTAAAAATTCTAAGAATTATCCCCTGCCCAGCGCTGATGAATTCCATTCCACGATCACCCATCACTGCCCCTACACAGCAGGAAGTAGCTAAGAGTGGTCATTGCCCCTTATCCTACAAGATTGTGGAATGGATATTGACAGTGGGGAATTGTAACTGGGAAGAGCTAAATCGGACTCCATGTTGGATCTGTTTCTTTGACTTTAACTTTGCTTTTCGTTGCTTTTGTTATTATAATCATACCCTGCCTCAGGGAAGCCTGCCCCTCTGCCAGAATGTTAAAGTGCCTCTGTTCAGCTCACAGGGAGACAATCTGATCCTGCCCACATGTGAATGGCTGCAAGAAAGAAGAAATTAACACATCCCTTCACTGAGGCTGGTCCCCCCAGGAGATGTTTCGCAAGGCTGATGGCCCTTTTTACTTTACTTCCCCACTGCCTCTCGCTCTCTGATTCTATAAAAGAAACTGGCATCCAGACCCTGATAAGATGGTTTTTGGGGACCCTAGCCCACCATCTTCTTAGTCTGCCAGCTTTCCAAATAAAGTTGTCTTCCTTGCCTCAACAGCTCATCTCCGACTTGTTGGCTTGTCGTGTGGTGAGCAGAGCAAGCTTGGACTTAGTAACAGTATCATTCCAACTTTTTACAACTTGTGTTGCAGGAAGTGGGACCCCTTCCGGGGCCCAAGAGTGGGCTCTTGTCTAACACTCGGAAATGAATTGTCCGAGGAGACATGTGCTGACAAAGCAAAAGACTTTATTGGGAAGGGGTGCCTGGGCAGAGAGCAGCAGGGTAAGGAAACCCAGGAGAACTAATCTGCCATGTGGCTCACAGTCTCAGGTTTTATGGTAATGGGGTTAGTTTCTGGGTTGTCTCTTGCCATTTTGCTTGGCCCACAGTCTGACTCAGGGTTCTTCCTGGTGGCGCTCACATCTCAGCCAAGATGGATTCCAGAAAGAAGGATTCTGGGAGATTGGTAGGACATATGGACTGGTATCTCCTTCCTCCTTTCAGCCCCTCCCATATTCTCCTGGTTTTTGGTGGCAGCACCATGTTCCTTATCAGGACCTCCTGTTGTAAGACAGCTGACGCAAGTGGTTATCACTGTGCCTGGTCAAGGTGGGTGGTTTTGGTCAATGCTTCCCTAACACGTACTATTCAGTTAACTAGTTAACATATCACCACAACTC
The DNA here is from genome assembly GCF_039906515.1 of Pseudorca crassidens. Taxonomy (NCBI): domain Eukaryota; kingdom Metazoa; phylum Chordata; class Mammalia; order Artiodactyla; family Delphinidae; genus Pseudorca; species Pseudorca crassidens. The sequence goes on from NC_090296.1 coordinate 130,960,694, forward strand.
AGCCTGAGTGAGCCCCTCCCTTTAAGGTGGACCCCTTTGTCCTTTGAATACTACCCCTGAAATCCTTGGATATCCAGCTTGCCTCAAGTCCATTCTATTTAAATAGTGTGTGTATGCTTTTGTGTGTGTGTTTGTATGTTCATGTGTTTGTGTGTCTGTGCGTATGTGTGTGAGTGTGTGCAGACATGGAATCAGCTGCCTTCCAAAGAGCCCTGCTTCATTTTGGTGGAGAAGTGCAGTAGGTCCAGATCTAAGAGCTAGAGGCGTATGTGAGAATGGTGATGTATGAAAGGGCTACTATATAAGTCACTTTTAATGACAGAGCTCCAAAATGTTTTTGACGATTTTATATACTAGTTTTGATTTACTTTTTAAATAAGTAACACTCATGATTTAAAAAGCCCATCCTAGCTATCTGACTCACCTCTCAAGGCAACCAAGTGTCCCAACTCTTGGTCTCACAGCTGAAGGCTGTGATATCACATGGATGTTCCCAGTTTCACAAATTATTGTGCTGTTCCCCCATGCCTTACCTTTCTTTTAGGATGAGCCTTTTTTGCCCATTTAGACCTCTCCTGCCTGTCCCTTTTCTCGAGAAGCTCTCAGTCTGGGGAAGACAGCAAGGCAGAGTGGACAGCACCGTGGAGCCTGGTGCCAAGGGCGTGATACCCACGTATGAGTTTGCTGGGGGGGGTGGGCATGGGACGTCGGCATCCTGTATCAAGCAGGATGGCCAGGTGAACTTGGGTAACAAACCACAAGGTTCACTTCTTGCTCTTGCTCTGTGTCCATGGCGGGGTGTTGGGGCACTCTGAGTCACCTCTCCAGGACTCAGGCTGATTGAACAACGACCAACTATAGCTGCAGGTCCTGGAGACAGAGTGGGGAGCACCCTGGAGGGTCTCACACAGATAATGCAGTGCTCTCACACCAGGTGATGGGCACTCCTTCCACTCACCCCATGCCCTGTTTGCCAGAACTAGTCACACGGTCTCTCCTGAAGGCTGGGGGTGCAAGATGCAGCCAGATCACAGGCCCAGAAGATTGGGGAGCATTGGTGATTGCCTTGAGGATGACACAGACCATGGATGGCAAAGTGGAAATTTATTTTATTTTATTTGTGTGCCTATTCATTACTCCTATTTCATTTTTTAAAGTATGTGCTCCCAACAGGACTCCTAAACATTCCTATTGCCTTCTTTTTTTTTTTTTTTTGCGGTACGTGGGCCTCTCAGTGTTGTGGCCTCTCCCGTTGCGGAGCACAGGCTCCGGACGCGCAGGCTCAGCAGCCATGGCTCACGGGCCCAGCCGCTCCGCGGCATGTGGGATCTTCCCGGAGTGGGGCGTGAACCCATGTCCCCTGCATCGGCAGGCGGACTCTCAACCACTGTGCCACCAGGGAAGCCCTCCTATTGCCTTCTTAACATCCATACACCAGCTTTCATCTATTGTGATGTGTGTTACACCTTAACTCAATTCTCAAATAAAGGTGTTAGGAGAAGTCTTCTTGATACTTCAGAAAAAAACAGATTTATTCTTAAAGTTGGGCTGTTTCACAGGAACAGAACCACTTGTGTTTCCCTTAAGCAGTTCGCAGAGAGGACTTTTGTGTCCCCCTGGGTGAGGGTCCTGGGTACCCATCCCAGGTAGGGGACATGGTAATCATGACTGGGGGGCAGGGAGGGAGTCTTGGCCCTAGGTCAGGAGTGGGGCTGGACTGTCACATACTTATCTCTCTTTGTCCCGAACCAAACCTGACGGAGGGTAAGACCTGTCATGGCCATGTCACGGAGTAGGAAACAGAGCCACAGGGGAGGGGTAGCTTGCCTGGGGTAGAAGGTTTAAACTTGCAGGATGCCACAGCCTTAGTTTTGGCGTTTGGACAACTAGGATGAAGCCCCAGACCCACCTCTGTAACTGTGGTTGCTCCAGGGACAAGATCTACAGGCCATACCCAACGCTCACGATGCAGAAGTAAGCTCTCAGGCTTGTCTGGCCACAGAATGTTCCAGTCCCTTGTTGCTCAGGTCCCTCTGCCCAAAGTTGAACAGATGCTTGTTAGGACCAGCTCCAGGTCATTACCTGTTAGGTCTCAGGGCTGTGTTTCGGCTAGTGGAAAATGTACCTGAAAGTTTATGAATTGCATTTGGCTCCTAGTAACAGAGAGCTGGAAAATATTTTCTTAAACAAGAAAGTACTTTCCTTGTCTAGGAGGTGACAAGGAGCCTGAAGGGAGGCAGCCAGGGCTGGCGTGGAGGGCTGCCTCTCTATCACTCTCCCAGGCCCTCCCTGCACCCCCAGGGGAGCCCTGCCCTCTTGCTCCAGCAAGGACCAGGGAGGCAGGGGCAGGGTCAAAGAGGCTCCTGATGAGTCAGCCCTTTGATGGACCTTCCCCAAGCCCTACTCAGACATCTCCACACTGTCCCTGGCTGAGCTCAGTCCCAGGGCCACCGCTCCCTGTAAGGGAGGCTGGGAGCTGATGCACCAACAAAAGCAGGGTCTGTTACTGAGCAGAAGTGGGTGCAGTGAGCAGTTTCTGTGATTCTCCAAGTGCTGTTATAACTAATACACCCCCTCCATTTCCCTTTGACTGCTCCATTCTGCAAAGGGTGGGAAACAGTGTCAGGTACTAAGGGATGCAGAGAACTTGAGGCCCCAGGCCCTGACATGCTGGAAGATGTGGATCCTTCCAGGGCAGGATTTCCATGTTTCCTGGTTTTCCTGAGCCTTGGGGGAGTTTGTGTGTCACCTCGCATCCCCTTTGGGGCTCACTGAATGCTTTTTGCAGGATTCGAGGATGTACTCCCAGCCTCGAAGGCGCTGTGTAGGGAGGTGGGGTCTGGTGTGCTCCCCCCGCCCCCCTGCCACGAGGCAGGGTCCTTGCAGAGACTCTGCAGGTCTGAGCAATCGGTGGTGCTGGAAGGTGGTGGTGGTGCAGCTGGTAACCAGTCATCAGAAAGGCTGCTGCTTCCCAGGTGCAGGGCAGGAAGAGGCTGGGCTGCCCTCCGCTAGGGGAGGAGTCTGACCTGCAACTGGGCTGGATGTGCTCTTGGCAAGAGTGGAATGGGGTCAGAGCCCACTGATCTTGGTCAACTGTCCCCAGCCCATCATGCCTGTCCCTCTGCCCGGCCCTCAGCCCAGAACTCTGCCTGCATCCGCAAGACAGCCAGGGTGAGTTCTGGTTCAGCCATGGCCCCGGGGTCAGAAGGACATGACAGACTGTTGGCCCTGCCCCTGGAACCTGACCCCCTCGATGGGATCAGGTGCCTCCACGGAGGAGAGGGGACATAAGGGGGCTTCCCATTACCTCTTGACACCAAAGCCAAGGTGTGCCCTTCCTGGGTCCAGCCTGGCTTAGCCTTCCTAAGAAGGCTATTTTACAATTCAAACAGTGCCGAGGAAGGTATAAAGTAAAAATAAAGGGCTTACTCCTCAGTTCTCCTCCCCAGGGGCAACAAATGTCTACCTGATTCCTGGGCATCCTCAAGGATATTTTCCCTGTGCATGCACATATAGCTGTACAACTTTTTTTTTTTTTTAATGCAAGTAGTAACTCTATACACACTGTACTTCAAGTTGCTTTTTATAAAAACAACGCATTTATTATACCTCAGAGGACACGTCAGACCAGCACCATTAGCACTGCCCCGTCTCTGAAAGGCTGCAGAGTATGGCACTATTGGAGATACAGGTATTATACAACTTCCCTCCTGATAGAGGTTTAGGCTGTCACTTGTTTGGGACCATTATAAGCAATGTTGCAGTGACATCCTTGTTCTATATCTTGGAACATTTTCACAGAAGTTAAGGATCAAATATTTAGTGGGACTGCTAAGGTAAGGTCTTGGGGTATGTGTGTTTGAAATTTAGGTAGATACAGCCCAAATGCCCTTGAAGGAGCAGCCCCATTGTAGAGTGCCTCCCCTTTAGTCCATCCTCCACTCAGCAGCCAAAGTGATTTTTAAAGACAGTTAGATCAGGGACTTCCCTGGTGGCGCAGTGGCTGAGAATCTGCCTGCCAGTGAAGGGGACACGGGTTCAATCCATGGTCGGGGAAAATCCCATATACCGTGGAGCAACTAAGCCCGTGTGCCACAACTACTGAGCTTGCGCTCTAGGGCCTGTGAGCCACAACTACTGAAGCCCGCGCACCACAACTACTGAAGACTGCATGCCCTAGAGCCTGTGCTCTATGACAAGAGAAGCCACGGCAATGAGAAGCCCGCGGACCGCAACAAAGAGTAAGTAATCCCCGCTTGCTGCAAATAGAGAAAGCTCGCCTGCAGCAAAAAAGACCCAGTGCAGCCAAAAAAATATATATATATATTAATTAATTAATTAAAAAATAAAAATAAAAAAATAGATCATCGAATACCCCTGCTAATACCCCAGTTGCTTCGATGGGTACCCACGCCTCTGATGCTATGCCTTGTCCGCCCTCCCCGCAATCTCCCTTCCCACCAAATGCTCCAGCCACACCCACTTCTCACCTGCCCTCCAGCAGAGCAGCTCATCCCACCACAGGGCCTCTGCGGGTGCTGGTCCTTCTGCCTGGTGCCCTCAGAGCTCCATGTGGATGCCAACATGAGGGCCATAAATAGCATTTTATTTTTGTCTCCATGACTATCATCTTACTGTTGGGTGAGGTTGAGTGTTATATCCTCTACCTGTTTTCCTCTCACGTTTTCTCTTTTTCATTGATAGGTACAAACTCTTCGTTTAAAAGATAAACCAACTATTTGTCTCTCATTTTTGTTACAAATATATTTTTCCTGATTGTCCACCTTTTGAGTTTGTGGTAATTTTTCCACTTAAGTGTCTAAGTTTTAGGTATTCAAGTTCATGGACCATTTCCGTATGGTTTCTAAGTTCGTGAAGAAGCCCCCTCAGCTGGCTCTGAGAGGCCACGAGCTGAGCTCCTGCCCTCACTCACTGCAGCTTGTGCTAGTCCTGGGGCTGGGCGAGTGTGGAAAGGCAGGCTGGGGCCCGATCGTGGGGCCCTGAGTGTCTCAGAGCAGTCTGGCTGCGGGGGATGTGAACCATAGGTTTGGGGCAGAGGAGGCGTAGGACCCAGTTTGCATTTGAGAAGTTAACTAGGCAGCTATCGGGTGCGAAGATGAGAAGAAAGGGGGAGTGGTGACCTCCAAGAAACTGCTGAGGGGCCAATGGCTGTGACATGGGGAGGCTCAGACCCTTAGTCCCCCTGAGGCCACTAAAAGGAAGTGGGGAGACCACAGCCCATCTCTGCCCACAGAAACTGCTTAGGGGCAGCCTTGCCATGGGCCAAGGAGGGGCTGCCCCTTCCACTGGGGCAGTGAGTGGGCCTGGGTGGGAAGAGTCTGCGCTGTTATTACATGTACTCTACAGACAGAAAGCCATGACTTCACTCTTGAGATGAAAGGAATCACATTTGCCCACATACACAAGCAAAATCTTGTTTGATTTTTATAATTTAATTTTAGAAAAAGGTCAACAGCTTGTACTGGAGGATGATCTCACATTCACACTCCTGTTCTGGGTTTAGCAGCCTCAAATGGTTACTCTTGATAACGATGTGAACATTTGTGCATAGGTACGTACATGCAAGTGTGTGCGCAATTTATGAAAGTTCTTGCCATCATACCCATACATCACCCTGTTAACAATTTCACTTTTTTACTCTGCTGTATGTGTTGCGTAGTAAATACATAATTTGATATAAGCCTCATACGATGTGATTTCACAGAGTCCTAACCATTGAGATATGACTTAACTTGTTAAAGTGATAAACAAGATTATTATGTGCAAACAGGGTTTATGCTCCAGCTGCATCCAAATTTATTTCACAAAGCTGTAAACACAGGCCCTTTCTCGAGTCCTGATGATTGAGTCTCTCTGCCTTCTGTCGACAGGAGAGGAATGTAAAGGCTGAGTTGGTGCTCTCGGCCCTGTGTTGGCTCTTGGCTTTCCAGCCCTGTCACTTAAAGAAACTCATTCATTCCCCAGATTGGGCAGTGCTCCTCGCTGGGGTCCTTCTAAGGCTTTTCACACAGAGACTTTCCCAAGCGGGGACATCTGATCTCAGCCTGCCTGAGCGGGGCCCCGGGCCCCGGGGACTCAGGAGCTTGAGAAATGTGCTGAGAGCCTGTGAGCCACCGGGGGAAGGGGCAGGGGTCACAGCCCTCCTCCCTCCCTGCCCCGAACTGCTCCCCAACTGAGAGCCCCTAGTGTAATTCCACCCCAGACCTGGGGGTGAAAGTGGGGAGGCCCATTATGCCAGCAAGGCCCAGCCCCACTTCGTGTGACCCAGCCCAGCCCTGAGAGTGGATGGAAGAGGCAGGTGGACTTTGGCCCAATCAGACCCCACCATCTTCCCTTGGGCTGTAAAACCAGCATTGGGGGGATGGGGGTATCCAGGGAACTCAGCCCTAGGATAGGAGAACCCTCAACCCCCCCAACCTGGGCGGGGTGGGAACTTCTCAGCACTTCTTAGCAGCAAGTGGTTCAGAGGAGAACCCAGTCTGCCTCCTGGGTCTTTAGAGGGCTGCAGGCTGCAGGTGGAGAGGTCAGGCTGCTGGCCCATGCTGTCCAGGTCCGAGAAATGCTCATTTCACAGGAATTACCTTCTCTTCCGCATGCAATTCTCCAGCCGGCCCAGCTCCTCATAGGACTGGTAGAAAATGTCAAACTCCCGGGTGCCCCAGCCCCTCCAGACAGCCAGGCACCACTCCAGCTTTTCGTTCTCAAAGCCGCACACAACTGTGTCCTTTGCCACTACGGCAGCATCCACAAGCACCCTGCAGAGAGAGGGGGTCTGAGAAAACCCACAGGGGTACCCACTTGGTCGGGGCTGTGACCCTCACCCTGCACCTTTTCGGAGGACACAGCCTGGTTAAGGGGGCATCTGTGCACCCCAGCCTGGCACCACCAATGTGCTGGGACACACTGCTTCTCTCTCTGTGGTCCAGCCTGTGGGCAGTCTTTCTAAAGCCTAAAAAGGGGCCTAGGGCATCATTTCAGGTTCACCTCAGAGCAGGTATCCTCCCTAATGCACCTCAGACCCCAAAGAGCCCAGAAAAAATGGTCAGTCCTCTGTGTCCACAGGTTTGGCATCCTCAGATACGGAGGGCTGACTGTACTGTGTCATTTTACATATAAGGACTTGAGCATCCTCGGATTTTTGTATCTGCAGAGGTCCTGGAAACAATCCCCTGCAGATGCTGAGGGAGGACAGAATTATCAATTCTACCTAATAATTCTTGCTCATCAATGGTCCATGACAGATTTTAAGCTTTAACTCAATTTCCTTGCCACCCAGCCCAGGCATGATTCTTCTCCCTTTCTAAGTTTCCACATACTTAAGAAATACAGGGCAATATATTAGGCAAAAAACCTGTACCAACAAGTCCTAACTATGTACGTTTTTTTTGAGCCTGTGGATTGTTTTGCATGATCCGGGCATACACTGCAAGTTTCCTTCTGGGCCTCCGCGGGGCTGTGTGTCCCACCTCCGAGCACACACTGCCGTGTGCCCTGCCTGGCACTGAGGCCAGCATGTAAACTGGAACGTGCAGGGGCCTCCACTTCCTCAGGCCTTGCATGTCTCGGGCACTTGGTAGCTATTTGCCAAGGGAATAAACGTCTCAGGTGCATCTCAAAAAGCTGGCCTCCCTTTTGCTGGCTGCCTGGGCTGCTTACTCCCTACAGTGAGTGTGCCTGGCTCTTGGTAAACCTGTCTTTGGGGGGCAAATAGGAAAAACAACACCAGGAGAAAATTCAGGGGAACTAATGGTGGGCACTCTGAGGTCAACAGACCCGGGCTCTACAGACCTGCCTGCTTCCCTGGAAGCCTGACCTGCGATCTGGGAACTACTGCCGCCCACAAACTCAGCTGGTGCTCAGCAGCAAACCCAGGTCTTGTCTCCAGTATCACTTGCAGGGCAAGGGTCACTGGCCCGGGTGCCATAGACATTTCCTCTGTCATCATCCTACTCTGGGGAAAACAGGCTGAATGCGATTTCTCCAAAAGGGAGATTAACCACGTGGGACTCAGCAAAGTGGGGGGTGCGGACATTGCCAGCTGCCTGACGACTCCAACACTGGCTGGCACCAGCCTCCCATCTCTATATTCAGGCAGACTGTGTCTGGACAGGCTGTCCTGCCCAGCATGACCCTCACAATGGAGTCTGGCCTGCCTCCTGGTGGGACCCCCAGCAGATGGGTACAGCTGAGCCTGGGAATGGGCATGGCGAGGGTAGGCATGGCAAAGGTTGGTGTGGTCTGGCTGTGTGGCTTCACCTGGTGCTGTATGGGAGGAGAGGCACCTCAGGAAGGGCTCTCTTGTTTGGCAGGAGGGACGGGGAATCAACTGGATCCCCATTTCAACTGCAGCTGAGCTTGGAGGCATACCCCAGGCAGGGCAGTTGGTCCACAGGTGCTCTGGGCACCCCAAAAACAGGCATCCATGACCAGTGGGTGATGGCCGGTTCAGCTGGTATTTGCTGATCGCCTAGGAGCTGCCTGTTTGTCCTCCGTCTATGGCCACAGTGGTGGACACCATGTTTATTGGTGGAGGACAGAAGGGTGGTGGCCATCATGCAGGGAGGTGGCAGTGAGACCTCGATTCCCTATGCCACACCCTGGGTTCTCTAGGAGCTGCCCTCAGTCTTACCCGTGCGGAGTCAGCTCTCGGGCTTTCAAGACAGCGATGACTCGGCCCCGCTGGGTTCCTGCATCCTTCTCCAAGCCAATGACGATAACATCTCCACCACGCCTAAGAAACCAAAACCCAGAAGGGGAACCGTTTGTCTAGGGCTGTACTCTCCAAGGGAAACAGAGCTGGTGTGCAGAAAGGCACGGGAACAAACACAGCTTCTGCAAATGGATTGAGTTACCGAGAGGGCCCCGGAGCAGGGCGAGGAGGCCTTTCCCAGTAGGAAACCTGACCGTGGCTCTCCTTTGTGGTGCCCTGAGTTCTCTGGAGGGCTGATGGGCTTTCGTGCAGCCCTTCTTAGATTTGCTAAAGAGATTCCCTCCAGTTCCAGAAGAGAGGGAATAGCTCCTGATGGATCTTGACAGTACCTTAAGGTTCCCCTCACTCTGCCCCCAAAGCAAGAGCAGTGGGTGGTGCAGGATGGTACTCCCTGTTGGGAAACCTACCTGGGGACCCAGATGACATCTTTCACGGCAAGGATCTTCACAGCCTGCAGGTGCTGGCTGAACGCCTCGCCATCCACGGGGCTCAGGTCATGCTCAGACCTGTCAGAGCCCGTGGTGGGCTCGAGCAGCCTGCTGGTGTCCTCGCAGTCAGTGGAGAAAGGCAAGCTGGAAGAGCTTGCGGGGGAGCAGGGTAGGCTTGCAAGGGATGTGGGCACCTGGAGGGGTGGAGACGAGGAGTAGGAGGACATAGAGCAGTAGTCGGTCAGCGAGTCCTGGTGGGTCAGGATCTGCGTGCCCAGCTCCTCACTGTACATGATGCTCATGTCTGCAATGCAGTCCTTCTTGGGCTCCTTCGGGCTGGCTGTGGAGCAGTCCAGGGGCTCCAGGCCCATTGGGTGCACAGGAAACACGTCCCTGAGGGGGCTGGGGTCCCCGCAGAAGTATCGGGCGCACAGCTGGTAGGTGGCGGAGTGGTACATCACCAAGCAGTTGGCCCTGTCGTCCAGGCACCAGACGACCTCCTCCCCATGGCACTCAGAGCCGCACACGACTGACGTGACCACCGAAGGGGCTGAGTAGGGCTCCAGCCGCCTGCTGATCTCCAGGGCCACGCAGTCGATGACCAGCAGGCCCGGCCCGTTGCTATACCAGACCTCGGATCCACTGTTGACCACCTCCATGGCCTTCACGGGGTAGGGATTCTGCCTCGCGTCTTCATCTGGGATGCTGAACTTGGACCTGTTGGCTGTGTGTGAGCACAGGTAGGAGCAGCTGTGGTCTGGGGTGCCGTGCACCATGGGAAACACCGCCACAAGCCCATCAGCCAGGCCTGCCAGCACCAGGTAGGAATTCTGCGGGGAGAAGACAGGGATGCTTGATGCCCTTGCGTCTCGCGCACCCGGGACAGAAACAGTCGGTGCAAGACTCATCTCTGCACGTACTCTAGGTGGGCATGCGCTTTCTACCAGCACTTCCTGGAGAAGCCAGCTCCTAAAAAGGCAGCGGCTGCCAGCGGGAGCTTCTGGGTACGCTCCCAAAGGAGGTGCAGCTCAGGCCCAGAAAAGCCACACCCATCCCCCCTCCTGTGAGCAGCAGGAAAAAGGTCCATGGCACCCAAGCAAGGGGCACATGTTGCCTGGACCACACAGCTTTTCTTCCTGGGTTTCTTTTTTTTTTTTTGCGGTACGCGGGCCTCTCCCGTTGCGGAACACAGGCTCCGGATGCGCAGGCTCAGCGGCTATGGCTCACGGGCCCAGCTACTCTGCGGCATGTGGGATCTTCCCGGACCGGGGCGTGAACCCGCGTCCCCTGCATCGGCAGGTGGACTCTCAACCACTGCGCCACCAGGGAAGCCCAACCTGGGCTTCTTGCAATGCCAGCAGGAGGGAGCTGCCTTCTCCTTCAGGTCACCAGGGCCTCCTTCTGAGGCAGGGTGTGGCGCCCTCCTTCCCCTGAAATCTGCTCCTTAAGGTGACAGCAGTTGTGGACACCCTATGGGTCTGCTCTTGGCCTCCTGCCTGCTGCCCCACAAGCCGGGTGCTCCGTAAGAGCAGGCCTGGGTCTGCGTGCCCACCACTGCCCCCGGCACTGGCCTGCACAGGGAAGGGCTGAGTCCCAGTCACCTCTGTGACTCCCCCCAGTTTTATGCTCAAGTTACAACACATGCTGCTGAACTAATTCTTGAAGAAATCACTTCCAAATTCAACCCTCTTGTGGAGGCACTTTTTGGCCACTATGCCACATTCCCCGCTTACCACATCTACTCTGAAATGCCTGTGGTTTAGGCAATGATGGGGTCTTGGGGTGTCTCCTGCCCCCACAATGAAGCATGTGCTCTTCTACAACCACCAGAGGTCATCAGGCAGAGGCCAAAGTTGCAGAGACTGTGCTGAATGCTGGGCCCAGCCCAGGCCTCCTCGGAGCATCCGTGCGGAGCTGGGAATGGAGAGCAGCTTAGCAGCCTAGATGCCTGGGTGGGGTTGGGGGGTGGCCAGGAAGAGTTCAGGAGAACAAAGCCAGAGCTGGGAGACAGCAGAGACGTGGGCCTTGTGCCAGGGAGGGTGAGCAGCAGAAAGCCCCCTTGTTGGGAGCTGGGAAGTTGGGCTATCCAAGGTGATGAGTGAACCAGCCTCTAGCTTACTGAAATCCACCTTCAGGATTCAAGGAAAGAAAACAGCCAAAGCAAATAGGAGCAAGGTCTCTATCAGTCCCGGCTCTGGGCCCCAGCCAGGCGGTGAGTCCCACATCCCAGATGGGTGTGGATGTGTGCGTGCAAGAATGCAGGGGTCTGTCATCCATGGCCACAGGGCAGCATGGCCTCTGAGGGGCAGACTGGCAGGGAGGCTCTGCACAGAGCCAGCTTTATTCCAGCCGGTCGAGTGGGTGGTGGTGCCCTGGCTTGGGGCTCTGGCCAGCCATGGCTTTAAATAACACTTTGTGTTGAGTTCTGTGCTTCAGTGCAACCAGGTCCCGAGCTCCCCAGTTGCCCGTGGGGCCACAGTCAAAAATGACTCTAAGGTTGATTTCAGTTTCTATTTTTTTAAATAAATAAATTTATTTATTTATTTTTGGCTGTGTTGGGTCTTCGTTGCTGCGTGCGGCTTTCTCTAGTTGTGGCGAGCGGGGGCTACTCTTTGTTGTGGTGTGCGGGCTTCTCATTGCAGTGGCTTCTCTTGTTGCGGAGCATGGGCTCTAGGTGCGGGGGCTTCAGTAGTTGTGGCACACAGGCTCAGTAGTTGTGGCACACAGGCTCAGTAGTTGTGGCATACGGGCTTAGTTGCTCTGTGTGCGGCATGTGGGATCTTCCTGGCCCAGGGATCGAACCTCTGTCCCCTGCATTGGCAGGCAGATTCTAAACCACTGAGCCACCAGGGAAGTCCCTGATCTCAGTTTCTTAAGAAATGAAACTGTAGAGGGGTGGAGAGGAGAGTGCATATATTTCACGATTGTCAGGAAGTAGTAATAATGCTCAAATTTACTCAGTGCGCTGGCCCAGAGATTTGGGTACGTTATGCCCAGAGAGCCTCCTCTCAATCTCTTTTACACCCATTTTGCAGGTGGGAGAACTGGAATCAGATGATAATAGCCGACATGTTTTAACGAAGCCTCACCAATAATGACCCTTCGAGCAGGGAGCTGCACAAACAGGGGCCTCAGGGCCCACAAAGGGGTTCTGGAGGCCAGAGAAGCCTTGGGGACGCCACTGAGGAGCTGGGGCGAGGGTAGGGGCAGCTTCTTGGGGGGGTGGTCATGGCGCTTGATCTTCAGAAATGAAGAGGAAGAGGTGTTGAGCGGCAGGGTCAATTCTGGAGGGAAGGGCCTGCTCAGAGTGCGGTGCTGGGTGGGGAGGGGTGTGAGGGGGCAGCGGGGGGTGAGCCCTGGCCGGCCCTGTGGGCTGGGTCTGATCCTGAGGATCAGCAGCCCTGCCGGGGCCCAGGGCTGGGGAGGGCACCACTCGCAGACTCATTTGAGAAAGGCAGGGGCTAGAAGTTGAGGTGTTGAGTCTTCAGGGCCATGCTGGACAAAGAGGGACTGAGTTCTGGGACTGAGGCTGAGCACTCCAGAGGAGGCAGAGCTGAAGGGGGAGGGGAGCTGGCTGTCTGACAGGGGTGGCAGCCTGCCAGGGCCCGGTGACCAAGTGGCTGTGGGAGGTGCTGGGCCAGGCTCCTGAGGTCCCTGCTCTCAGAAGGGGAAGGGCACACATGCAACTGCTCCTTGACACCAGTTGCACCAGAAAAGCATCTCACCTGAACTGGGGCTGTGGCATATGCATGCAGAATGCAAGCCTTCCACTTAGCCCACTAATGATGGCCCCGATCTCCTGTCTCTCTAAGGCTGACTGTGACCTAGGCTTGGTGATCCAGAAGAGCATGGCTCTGCTCCCTCCCCACCCGCCCAATGGAATGGGGAAGGGAGAATCAGAGACCTAGGCACCACCTCCCCCTTACCTCACCTTTTTTATAACAGGCACCGCCAAGAAGCAGGTGACAATGGCTGGGGTGTCCAAAGCCCGTTGGGGCGTGTTCAAGGGACACATGCCCTTGAGGCTGTAGATGTAGATCTTCTGGTCCTGCGGAGGAGACAGTCAACATGAGAGCCGGGGGACTTCCCTGGCGGTCCAGTGGTTAAGACTTTGCCTTCCAACGCAGGGGGTGTGGATTCGATCCCTGGTCAGGGAGCTAAGATCCCACATGCCTCACGGCCAAAAAACCAAAACATAAAACAGAAGCAATATTGTAACAAATTCAATAAAGACTTAATAAACCAAAGAAAACCAAACAAAAAAAACATGAGAGCTGGGCTGCAACAGGCCTGCCGGTTCCTAGGGTGCACTCCGTCTCAGAAGGCCCTTTACGCCTTGGAAAGTAACTTATTGAGGCTTTCTGGTTGGTTGTTTTCATATTTCTGTTCTTTGTAAAAACTTGGAAAACTACAGAATATACTGAAGAAAAACAATATCGCCCATACTCCAATACCCAGAGAAAGCCACTTTTGGGATTTGGGGCCCAGACTTTCAGTTTTCCGTGGGTATTGGTGTGTGTGCGTGTTCCCAACAGTGGGACCACACTTCTATGCTGTTTCCACACTTTTCTTCTCCCAGGATGATCAGTGCAGGCAGAGGCCCTGTCCACCTGGTCTGTGAGGGTATGATGCATGTCTATCGCTCAGAATTTGGCTCATCTGTTGTCAGATGTTTATTCTGTTCAAGTCTTTACTACTATGAATTATACTGGAATGAGCATTCTTATACACCTATCTAGTCTGAGTGTGTGTGCGTGTCTTGGTTTTTTCCTTAGAACAAACTCTTAAAGCTAAAATTGCAGAGGCTTACATGGTACAAATATTTTTGAGATTTCTGATGCATATTTGAACCATACTTGCCATCTGGAAAGCCTGCACCAGTTCATACACCCCCACCCAGTAGCTTCAGAGCATTTGTTTTGGGGCACTCCTCTCTGGAGTTCTCAGAAGACAGTTCCTTGCGCCTTCTGCTGACCTTTTTACATGAAGGCACGAGGCCTCAGAGCTGAGTGGATTTGCTGTGTAGACAGGTAATGTTATAAGAAACCCAGTCACTTCGCCAACCTGCTGGGGTTCTCCTCTTGCCGGGATTCTGCACTTGACACTTAGCTGAATCCCAGATATGCTGCTTGTTCACAGGGCTGCTGGCATTGCTCTGGGGTCTCACAGTTGTGGGCTGGGGTTAAATCTGAAATTCAAATGTACCTGGGTGTCCTGCATATTTAGTTGCTAAATGGGACCCCCCAGGGGCTGGTGTCGCCCACCTCAATGAGAGCCCTGCAGGGGGGTGGTTACCTCAGTGGCCGTCCACAGAGAGTTCTGGACCTTGAGCTGGCAGCTCAGCTTCATGCCCGCACAGCTCACGCGCTGCACTTCCAGGAGGCCCTTCTCCGCGTTCACCACCGTGTAGTTCCTACAATCAGCAACAACTGTGCAGTCAGCTCAGGCCTCCCTCTCCCTGGCCTGGCCTGTAGCAGCCTTGGAGGAGGACATCAGCTGTGGGCCTTGTCCACCCCTTCCAGCCCAGGGTCCAATTTCGCATGTTTTAAGAGACTCAAGGACTGTTCATGTCTGGGGAAGAGCCTGGTTCTGCCTGCCTGGTAATGCTTGAACATTTGGGCAGAGAAAGGCCATTCCCAAGCAGAAGAAAGACCCTCCTCTTTCTGTGACTTTTGAGGGCTCAAAAAGTTGCCCACAGCATGAAGGGACACCAGGGGGCTGTACCTGCACTAAGGCCGCTCCCTGCCCTCCCACTGGCCATGTCTCCCCCCCTGCGCCCCCGCCACACACACACAGCAGAGTACCTCAGGTCAACCAGAGACAGATGGGGGAACTTCAGAGTAGACTGGGGGTCTCAAAACGGGCCCCCAACATAAGTGCTCTGAGAACTAACAAGCTGTTGTTTATGAGAGTGGCCCTTCACTCACCCGCCCCACCATGTTCCCCAGCATCGCCATCTCCCCACCATCCTTGATAGGCATCCAGCATGCTCACTGCCTGGAGGGAAGACTGCAGCTGGGGCAGGGGTCGATTATTCACCCAGGCCACACAGATCTTTTCCCCAGTCCAAGGGAATAAGTCAAGTGAGTGGATAGCAGTTCTTAATGTAACATTTTTCTGCCATCAAAGTTTGGAAACCCTTGCCATTGTTGACTGATAACGTGTATTCGCAGATGATGAGAGATGAGTGAAAAATCTGCAAATGAAAACTTTCTTCAAAGTTATATTCCCCCCTTTTTCTCCAGTCTTTTTTCTATGCATTGAAAAAATAAAACTAGGATATTATAAATAACTTTACATTTAACTTGGAAAAAATTAAAAATATAGAGAAACTTAAAGGATAACACACCCCTATTCCATCCAACAAGAATTTTGTTATGTGTATCCTGTTTTCTGCATGTCCCCGCTTTCTTCTCACCCACTTCCCTTCCTTAATTCAGAATGGTCTCGGTCTCATTTCCCTCTCCACTCTCACTTCCCAGGCTCACAGCCCTTTGTGCTTCTGGCCATAATTTCTTCCCCTCACCCTCCAGTGAGCTTGCCCCTTCTTCAGGCTGGGGGTGAGCTTTTAAAACCCTCCCAAGTCACAGAGAGAGGCTTCCCCTTCCCTCTGGAGATAAGCTTTTACAGCTCTGAGCAGTATTGTCTCCAATAACCTGGGTGAGTCTGTAAGACTGAGAAGGTGAAGAAAGTATTGCTGGGCGGTGGGGTGGAGCAGGGTCCATGCCAGAAGCAGCACTGAGCACCCCAACATCCCTGCAACCTTGGGAAAGGTTCCTAGACTGGCAATTACTAGGTCAAAGGGTATAAGTATCTCGAAGCCATTTAAGACATACTGACAAATTGGTTTTCAGACAGATGTGCAAATTTAGATGCTCACCAGTAAGGTATGACCCACCCTCAGTAGCATCCATTATTATCTTTGAAAAAAAAGTTAGCCAACATGATGAGCAAGAAAAAAAAGTTATCTTGCAGATTGAATTTATATTTCTTTGATTACCAGTAAGTTCAATTGTTAAAAAATATGTTCATTGTTCTCTGTGTACCTTTTTCAAAGGATACTTATGTTCCTTGCCTATTTACTATTGGATTTTAGTATTTTTTCCCACTGATTTGTAAAAATCCCTGAAATAAAAAGATTAATAGTTTAAAAATTTCTCTATTTGTTTAAAAGATTTTACAGAGTCTGTTGAGGAAATAAATATTGACGGGAAAATTGGGTTTATTTTTATATACACTGGTGAGCATTTCAATTTATTTTATGTGTACATTTATACTCTTTAATAGTAAGAGGGCTTTATTTTCATGATAGGCAATATGCCTATATTTCCTGGTCTTCTGAGATTGTGACATTCCACCAAAAGCATTGTGATATCGGGATGCTGTGCCCATAAAGGAGTTTGAAAACCATGTGCTGTCATTCAAACCAGAGGGCCCAGGCCCCACCTATCAATCTCTCCCTCATTTCTTCTTTTTCACAGTGTGCATATCACAGACCATGTGCCCATCACCCAGCTTCAGTAATTATCACCGTATGGCCATGTCAGTTCATCTCTGCCCCCATCCATTTTTTTTCTCTCCCCAGATTCTTATGAAGCAAATCCCCCAAATCATCTTTTATGTATAATGTTTCTGCATTTATCTCTAAAGGATGATTAGAAAAAAAAGATGATTAGAAACCTAACCACAATGCATGACCCCACCTTAAGAGAAAATAATTCCTTAATATGAATATCCAGTATTCAAACTTCCCCAACTCTCTCATTATTGTTTTCAGTTTGCTTGAATCAGCAGTGAAAGAAAGCCCACATTTCCACTGATTTTTATGTCTCAGTCTTTTGATAGGTTTTCCTTCCCTCTTTCTCTTTCTCCCCTAGCAGGTCATGTGATGAAGACACTGGGAGGTGTCCTGTGGAGTTCCTGCATCCCAGGGTTTCATCTACCTCATTCCCCTGTCCCCGATCTGGAGTCTTGATTAGATTACATCTGAATTTTTAGGCAAGAATACTTCCTCATTGGGGTTGTGTATTTCTATTGAGAGGCACACAATGTCTGGTTCTCGCTCCTTTTGTGATCATTAATGATAACTGCCTACATCCATTATTTCAATAGAGATTACAAAATGCTGACATTCTAATTCTAGCATTTCTTCTTCATTTATTAGCTTCATTTACTCTAAAAAGAAAAACTTCCTCCTATCATCTCTTTTGCTAGCTACCATGGGGCACAGTTCACATAGGAAAGGCAGAATAAAACCTTGATTCTTTCTGTATAGACTAGTTTTCAAAATAATAGGTTTGTTCCCTAGGAGCCTCCAATGATGATCAATGAAGAGTTTTATAAGTTAAAAAAATTTTAAATTATTATTTTTTATTAAGTGGCATTAGAAACTAATGAATTTAAACAGTTTGATGTGTCTCAATTCATTGCAGATATTTATTCTTACTGATCCTTGGTTGCCCTTTGGCCAGTGGGAACCTATTCACATTGGCTCCTGAGTCCCTTTGATCCACCCTCACAAGTCTCTGATGGCATCCTTGTTTCCAGTGTGTCAGATGTTTCAGGTCCACTTCCTGCCCCAAATCTGGAGTCAGCCACTTGTCCAATAAGCCTTGGTTCCCCTTGGCACTAAGAGACTACCATCTGCATCCTAGTGGTGCTCACTAGTATTTGGTTGGTCATTGTTTCTAGGCCCTTTCAATGGGCAGAGCTATGAAATATAAGTTCATTTTTCTTAAAGCTAAAATACTCACATATCCATCCAATTTAAATTCAGAACTACAGTATTTTCATTTAACCTATCTTTTATATTTTGCATGCTGAGTATCACAATTTGCAATGCATGGCACCAACATAATTACTCATTAACTTTACCCTACAATTATAAGCAATGCCTTAAAATAGCAACACTACCACCGACATTATAATTACTGTGTGTATATGTATATACACACCTACATATATATGTATTTTTTACATATATGTGGACATATATGTATACACTTTTTATATATTTTTTTATTTTTATTTTTTAGGACATTTTTGTTTTTCTTAGAGCACGTCTTATGTCAGAACACTCAGTCCCAGTGACATAAAACCTGATGAAAACCTTACCAATAGTGACCTAGGGAAATGGCAAAGTCCCTTCCATTTATCTCATTGCATCTTAAGCTTTGCTTTACCTAAGCCTTATCAGATTTGAGCACCTGCAAATGTTGCACTAGGCTTCCTAGAAGACTATTTGTGCCATGAAATGCTCTCTTGCTTCTGAAGATGTCACTCTAGGTAGGTGGGAGAGGCCACACCCCTGGCCAGGACTGAAGGGTCTCACACAGGATGGTGATTTTCTGCTAAGTCTCTGATGCTATCTTTCCAAGTCCCTGGCCTCTCTGTCATTCTCCTCGAATACGCAAAGCCTCTCCCCAAAGTCCCTGTCCTTCCTGCCACATCACTAAGAAAAAGAGATGCACCTGGAAGGTGGGGGGGGGCATGAATTCTTATTTAAGGGCATCCCTCTTGCTTGTTCCTGGGACCCCTTCCCTTCACTCTACTCAGCAACTCCACTCCAGTACCTTCCTCTCTTCCTGACCCCCAGCATCATTTACTTCCTCTACCATCAAGCTGCAAATAACTCCCATCTTAAAACAAAACCCTCCTTTGACCCCCACCCACCATGTCCCTGGCAGACATCACATGTTCTCTGCTTCTCTTATCCACAAACCCACATGTGCATGTCTATGGACTGTTTTCTCTCTCAAGCAGACTTCATCAGGCTTTCAACACATTGTCCACTAAACATCTCTCACCATGGTCATCCATGACTGCTCCCCAAGTCCACGGTCACCCCCCCGCATTCTGATACCAGCAGGGCACGGTAGGCCTCAGACGTTACCTGGACTCCTCTTTCCCATCCCAGAACACCACCATGTACTCCTGGCCCTGGGACGAGAAGAAGGCCGTCTGCTTCCCGCAGGGCAGCTGGTACATGAAGGTTGCAAAGGTTGGGTCCTTCATCTGGCTCACCACTGCCAGGGCCAGTGGTCGCTGAGGGAGAGAGGCCAGCAGGGTCATAAGCAAGGGTCACTTACAACCAGATGGATGCCCGTTCTTTCCTTGAAACTAAGAGTCTTGAACCAGGAAGGAAGAAGTGGAATCTGCTTATTCAGCACCCAATCAAAACAAGAGGCCCAAACAACTTCAGATACCAGAAACAAACCCTTCCAGGGTCTGGGTCACCATTATCCATGGCAACTCAAAGTCAGGTGGTCAGGTTAGCCTAAACTCTGATATTCCAACCCCCATGCCCAGGGACACAAAATCTGGAAAATATTTTTTCTCAGACCTCATTTACTCTCCATACATTAAACTAGCATCATCTAATTTGATAAATGAGTTTTAACCTTGAAACCATTGGTCTCTTCCCAAAACAACTAGCTTCAAAATGATAATATGGCTCCTGCTTCTCATGAGCAAACTTTCTTCCCATACTTTAAAAAGAGATACGTACATTCTCTCTGCTCTTGGATGGGGGCTGTATCACTATAAAGGTTTGCTTTATTCGCATGATGATGTAACACAAAAGTTGGGGAGGAAAAGAAACTTCATTTTTCCTGAGAGTGACACCCACTCAAAGAAAATGAACTGGATGTATTAGAAGTAATACATATCTCTTTGTAGAAGAGATGAGCAGAAAAGGGTTGCCCAATTTGTTCTAGACCCTCAGTGAAGGGTGGGCAGGCAGCCATACATGTGCACTCTGGAGACCCATAGCCTCCACCAGCTGGCAGGAGCTGCCAGGCCCCCAGGCTCTGTGCCCCCAGGTACCTTCTCAGGCTTTGTGTCCCAGCACTCCATCATAAGCGCCTGGAGTCGATGGAACTGCACTTCTTCCAGCTGCCCCAGAACCGGGCGGATGCCCTTGGACAGCTTCTTGGCAATCTGAAGCTGGTGCTGGCCCAGCGCAGGCCGCTGTCCTGACAGCAACTCGTAGAGCACCATCCCATAGGAAAACATGTCTACCTAGGCAGAGAGGCAAGCCAAGTCAGACCCCCTTCCTGGGCCCAGCAGATCTTGCAAGCTGGCCCTGAGAGAGAGAGGGAGTGTGGAGACACGTTAGATGAGGAAAACGTGGGCCCTATCCAAAGGAAGACAATCATCAATTTCACCAATCCATCCACCTCTCTCTACCTGTCCAAGCATCCCACCAACCATCTGACCAACCATCATTCTGTCCCTTTATCCATCTATCTTCCAGTTCTTCCTTTTTTTCCTTCCTCCCTCCCTCCCTTCTTTCTATCCATCCATCTATCCAGCCAGCCACCCACCTGATCACCTGTCCTTCTGGACATTTATCTATGCATCTTCCTTTGTACCCATATATGCATCCATCTGACTGTCCTTCTGTCCATTTACCCATCCATCCCCCCATACTTCCTTCCTTCCATCCACTCATCCATCCATCCATCCATCCATCCATCCATCCACTAAACACATAATGAGAGCTTGCTGTCAGGCACTGGATAAGGGCTCGAAGGATGCCATGGTCCTTTCCCTTAAGTATAAAAACAAGGCAGGAAAATGCAAACTCTTGGTTTAACATGCTTGGTAGTAGGAGTACATGCAAATCATAAAGAGGGGAAAGTCTCCCAGATCACAACATCTTGATTCCTCTAAATGTCATGAAAATGTGCCTAAAGGAGAGAGTTACACAGGTCTCCATGAGGGTCAAGAAATAACCTTTTAGCAGGAGAATGGCTAAGGTAGACCTGAGAGTTTTCAATGTGAAGGTTCTGTTATAAATTTAGTTACGAGGTGCCTTGTCACCTGTTACTAAGAAGCTTATTTTTGTCACTCTGGTTTGTCTTTTCTATCTTGGTTAATAGCTACAGATGCCAACTTAACCCACATATGCTTGGGTCATTCTTGAAGCGATTAGTCAATGACCCATCTGCAAATCACCAAATAATGAGAAATTACAGACCAGGGGAGTTTCACTGCTGGCTGATTAATTAACCAGGGCTGGCACGAGATGCAAGGCGAGCACTGTAAGATGCTTTTAAGTTGTCTGTGTGCCTGCATCTACCAAACAGCCCTCAGGGAAGAAGGCAAGCATTTAGCCTTTGTCTCAGCCAAGGTTGGCCATGCGGCCACCTGGGAGGCCATGCTTAACCTGCCAGAATTCACTCTCTTCTCTTGGCTTTGGTGATGCTGCCTTTTGATTTGACCAGGAGCCTCCTTATCTGTCTGTTCCTCACAAGCCACTGTGAGGCTGGTCCTCTGTCTCCATTTTGCACATTTAAATGGCAGAGTTGGGACACAAATCCGGACCCATCTCTGTCTTGGACTTTTTGTCCACTGTGCACAGCCTTCACTATGTTCCTGAACTGAGGTTTGAGTATTCTGAGGCTAGGTCACTGCTCTGAAGCTAAGGTGAAGTCACCCGTGACATTACTAGGTAGATACAGGCCTCTGTGCCCTTGTGGTTCAAGCCAGTGCCTGTGGTTGAGCACGGGAGAGGGAGAAATGTGTGCTTGGGGGCATGTGGAGCCCAGAAGCTGCAGGTGCCTCCAGGACTATGCAGTCCTGGGCCAGGGGACAGCAGTGGGCTAGGGTCTGTACCTTCTCATCGTACACGATGCGAGGCCTGATCTCTGGGGCCTGGTAGCCAGGAGTGCCCTCCACGCCAAGGGCGCCCTCATGAAATGACTGCCGGGATATGCCGTAGTCTGACAGCTTGATGTTGATGTGCTCCTTGACGTCCAGAGACCAGACCAGGATGTTGTCTGATTTCAGGTCACAGAAGATGATGTTTTTCTTGTGCAGGTAGGCCAGGCCGGAGGCTATCTGGTAGGCTATTTTTTGGGTGAGCATGTGTCCCAGGGGCATAAAGGAAGAATCTTTGCAAAGAAAAAATTATCAAACTATCATCATAACAACTCTTTTCTTACCTCTGTCTCCCCAAATACTTTATATTCTACTGACACGTTCTCATTGCTCTCCAGGCTGGATGCCAGAAGAGACAGAGAACAACCTTCTAAAGATTATTTAGGTTAGAAATGCTTGTTGTTACCGCTTCATGGCATCTCATGAATTGCATCTCTGCAATTGTTGGTGTTTTTACTAAAAAGAGCAAGGATTCAAAATTCCTAGAGTTCATCTCAGGCCAAGATTGCTATAATGTCAAGGGGTGAGTTGCAGGTATAAGAACTCCATTAAAAAAAATCTCTTCCACTGGGGGAGGAATAATTGATTTTAACTGCATTTCCTCTTGCTGAGTTAAAAGACATCTACCTCTTTCCCTCTGTCAGCTGTTTGGAATTTAGTTACCCATTTCTCAGGGCAAATATTTAAAACTTCTGTTAAAAAATAATATAGGATAAAACTGACCCCAGGGTCTCAGATTTTTAACAATCGTGGACAGATGTGGTGAGCTATGGGCAAAGGAGAGATTTATGTGGCTACTGGGCTCACCAGGCTGCTGCTGATCAGGCCTCCCTGGGCTGCCTCTTTTGATGCTCTCACTGCCCTCCAAGTGGGGCTATTATCATCTCATCCTCCTTTTATGGATGAGTAAATTAAGCAACTTCCTGGATTATGGCAGACAGCCTGGACTTGGAACATGGCTCTGTCTGACTCCTAACTGTGAGCTCCTGCAGCCTCGCCAACACCATTGCCCAGCACTTAGGCCTGGAGAAGCCCTTTTATCACCCACTGGGAGTGGCACATGAGTCACAGGTGGCTGTGCCCGGCCACAGATGGCTCCCCAGGACCTGAGCTGCCCACCATGGGCTCTCTGGCCTCCCACAGGCTGGACTGGGCCGGGGCGGGCACTTCCCAGCACTCTGTGGAAGATTCTGGGCATGGTGGGTACCTTTGGCATTCTCGGACAGCACGGTGTTGAGGCTGCCAAGCGGGGCGAGCTCCAGGGCGAAGCAGAGCGGGTGGACACTGATGCCGATGAGGGACACGATGCAGGGGTGCTGCAGGGCGTGCAGCATGCTGGCCTCCTGCCGGAACTCCGAGAAGTTCCTCATGGCGTCTGTGGACCGAAGGTGCCTCAGCATGGTGTCTGCAGGGAGAGAACAGCTGTCACGACTGCCTGGGGAGCCTGTGTAGGGCGACTCTGCGTGGGGGCCCTGTCACACTCAGAGCTGCCTCACAGGGACTCGAGGGGCTGGGCAGGGCCAGGATTTACATTTTAAGTCACTCAACATAACTGGGGTTGCAATATCGTCACCCAATTTTGGCACCAAATGTAGGCATTCCTGAGGCATCCGGGCTGGTATCAAGCCCCCTCCCCAGGTCTACACTTGTCCTGTCTCACTCGGCATTCCTATCCCCTTGGTGCACACGCTCCCACCCTTGTCACCCACTCTCTTAGCCCTCACCCCACCCCGCTGCTGGCTGCCTGAGGGTCTCAACTGGATCTTATTCCAATCCTGCATACCCGAGTGTAACCCAGAGTTCAGGCAACATGTCTGGCATGTAACCAAGTTCCGCTGCTCATCTGCAGGGATGCTGGGGGCTTGGTCGCTGCTGCTCACCTTACTCCCTGCCAGGAACCAGGACAATGAAGGGCAGAAAGAACTACTGCCCTCTTGTCAGCCAGAGAGAAAACCATGGGGCAGCCATGAGCCTGTGACACGTCATCTCAGCCCAGAGGAGAAAGGTCTATGGGCAGTGGTGGGCTGTGCTGGGACCTTCTCCCAATGTCCTTGAAATGCATCCCACATGTAAGGCATTTGCCTGAGTCCCCCTGAGGGGCCTTTCCCACCAACTGGTCACCCACCAGGCTGTTGCCAGCCCTGAGGTCACTGAGCAGTGTCCACCAGGTCCTGCTTGTCTTCTTGTGTCCTGATCTGTCCCTCCCTTATGTTCAGATTTTAAAATCAGGAATCATTGGACATGGAAGTTTAAACAGCCTGAAGAAAATCTTGGCAGTTAAAATGTATCAACTGTGCCAGATCTATGTGTGTGCCAGACAAACTTGTTTTTTAAGTGTAAAAGTCTTAGTTTTCACATTGGGTCTTTAGACCATTAAGAATGTTTCTGACTATGGTCGAAGGCTGACCCAAGTCTGCCCCAGTTTAGCGAATAGTCAGCCTTTCCCACTGACTCCTGATGTTACCTCTGCCATGTGCCAGCCTCGCCTCCCACACACATGCAGCCTCTCTCCGTTCCCTTGACAGGCCCAGCCGTGCCCCAGGAAAACACTGCCTTAATGCCTGGAGACTTATAAGTCAGTCGTTTGCTGGGCAAGCCTCTCTCCTTTGTCTTCTGTTGTGGGATTTTCTTGGCTGTTCTTGGGTTTTTGTCACTTCCTATGCATTTTATTTTCATTATTTTAAACATTTTTATGTATTTATTTGGCTACACTGCGCGGCATGAGGGATCTTAGTTTCCCAAACAGGGATCGAACCCGTGCACCCTGCAGTGGAAGCATGGAGTCTTAACCACTGGACCACCAGAGAAGTCCCCACATGCATTTTAGAATCAGTCAGATTTAACACACACACACACCCTGCTGGAATTTAGATGAGAACTAAATTGAATGATAAATATTAATTATTCCTCAATATTTTATGGTTTAATTGCTGCCATGGAAGGCATTTTCTAATGGGTCATTGTTGCCAAATTTGATGCTGAGCTCACGTCTAACAATTTTATCAAACTCTTATTGGCTATGGTGTTTGTCAATAAAGTCTCTTAGATTTACATTCTCTGCATGTAACTATGGTTTTGTTTCTTCCTTTCTTTTTTTAAAAAATTTATTTTATTAATTTTATTTTTGGCTGCATTGGGTCTTCGTTGCTAGGTGCGGGCTTTCTCTAGTTGTGGCGAGCGGGGGCTACTCTTTGGTGTGGTGTGCGGGCTTCTCATTGTGGTGGCTTCTCTTGTTGCAGAGCATGGGCTCTAGGCGAGTGGGCTCAGTAGTTGTGGCTTAGTTGCTCTGCAGCTTGTGGGATCTTCCTGGACCAGGGTTCGAACCCATGTCCCCTGAATTGGCAGGGGGATTCCCAACCACTGTGCCACCAGGGAAGCCCCATGTCTCTTTCTTTCTGATCTGTTTCTTTATATTGCTCTATAATTCTAATTTTTCTACCAAGAGTGTAAATTCCTCTTGTGATCATGAAGATAACCATGCTAAGCCAGGGACAGTGAGAAATGTGCTATCCAGCCGGCTGGAAGGGAGGAAGCCTCCTAGCACTTGCCCTAGCTGGGCATTAAGTGGTGACGTGTTGCTCTAGAACATCTCTGAGCTGCACATGATGTGTGGACCTGAGCATGCCAAGGCAAGAGGGTGTGCCCTCCTTCAGGTGGAGGGGGTAAGGGAGAAGCCACCCATGCTGGCTTTCCAATTCATCCATCTGGAGTGCCCACCGTCCTCCCTTTAGTGGCTGGGTGGGGTGGCCCAGGGTGAGAGGTCCACCTGAGGTCTGACTGTGTGCCCACCACGTGTCAGGCCTGTGCTGGACACGGAGCGGATGGAAATTGTAAGGATGGCCCGTGCTCTTGGGGGCTCAGGTCCAGACAAGAAAGTAATCTCCAAAAGCAATTTCTAGGCCTTGCTCAGCCTGATTCTCAGGCCTGGCCCACCTCTTGCCAGGCATAAAGCGGGGCTACCCCTGGGGCCCACATCGGCTTTTCTCACCCTCCTCCCCTGCCTGTGTGGCCTCAGGGGTCTCTAAGGTGGTGCAAGTTTGGACCAAGGGAAAACACATATGAAAAGAAACGATACAGGGCCCTGTTTACCTTCAGGGGCATTAGCAAAGTTCTTGAATTTTTTGATCTGGAATCGCTTCACAGCCACGGGCTGGCCTTGGTACCGGGCCCGGTAAACGATGGTGCCACTCCCACCTTGGCCCAGGACAGTGCTCTCATCCTCGCTGTGCTCCAGCTTGCTGTTCTCCAGGAAGAGCCTGCCGGAAACACAGTATGTGGGGGGTTTAGAACAGACCTCCTTACCCGCCCCCTATAACCTGGAGAGGCCTGCTGAGGTGGGAGGCGGGTCCTGGGCTGGGCGGGTACAAGAATGTGCTTGGCCATTAGTTCCCACTGAGGAGAGTCAGGGTTCAAAGCCACCAGGAGGTCACACAGATCTGGGATAAACCCCAGCCCTGGGCAGGTCACTCAGCCCTAACAAGCCTTGGTATCCTCTATAAAATGGGCTCATAACAGGAATGGCCTCAGAGGTGTGGATGGTGAGTGAAGCCTCTGAAGGTGGCAGACACAGAAAAAGAATTCCTTTGGACATTTTCCTTCAAAAGGTTCTATGCTTTGAGAGCTAGTATCCATCAGACAAACTGCATTTATTTACTGCTAGGTTAGTTGTTTCCTCATTTCTTTTTATTAAGCCAATAATTATATAAATGGCCATGCAGAGCTTCTGATCGGCATGGCCAGTGTCCCCACAATTGATGGCTAGGATTTTACCCAAAGGCAGGGAGTTTAGATCTTCTCACCTGTCTGTGTGTTCTAATCCTAGGTAAAAGGGGGACTTCTGTTGGGCTTTTGGAAATATTGCAAGTCACTCCTGGAAGGAAGGGAAAGAGGGAGAGATGCAGGAAGGGAGAGAAAGAGGGAGGGAGGGTGGGCAAGGCAGCCGCATGCCCTCCCATTTCCGGGCTTCCCCCTGCTTTGCTGAGGTCCCCCAGTGTTCCTCTTCAGCTACCTCTGCCGGGTGCCTCCCCTGGAGCTCTCCTGGCCCAATAGACCAATGCCCCTCTCCCACCCCGCAACCATGCAGTTGTTGCCCATGTCTTCCAGGAACAGATTTTGCAGCTGCTCAGACTCTGCACAGCTCAACCACATCACGCTCCTGGCAGATGCAACGGTACCCATTGTAGACCTTGGTGATGTAGTTGAAGATGAACTGGGCTGTTCTCCAAGTGCCCACCCCAAAACCACCGCTCGGGAAGTGTGGGCACTTGGAAGCCTCATGAGACAGGGAACAGTGGCTATGCTGAAGATCCCTTGGGGCTTTCTGTTAGGACTCCTGTAATTTGGGGACACAGGACAAGGCTCCGTGGATGCCAGATTGCCCCTGCCCCCACCTGCCTAAACTCCCAGTCAGGGAGTGTGATGCTTTGGGGCATGGTTGGGCCATAGCTAAAGTTTCCAGAGAGTCTCTGCTGGATTGTGAATTCTGTTCAGATTCTTGGGCATTTCAACTCCCAGCCGAGTACCATGCTATAGCCTGCAATTAGATCCAAACCAACAGGGACAACCAATCTGGCTTTGCTTTCCAGATTCCATACAGTAGACTCAATAGCCCAGATTCAGTGGGGGCATAAAACATAACAAGGTTCAGCAAATAAATGAAAATTCTAAAAGTTGGAGCTGCCTAATTGGGCACCCCACCATGAAATCTGATTCGCACATATATAAATCTCTGCATATGGTCTCCAAGAGGTGACAACCCTCATGTTAAAGATCTAGAGATAAAGGTAAGTCACTTTTCAGAAGAGTGGTATTTAATTGTCATTTCTACCAATGAGGTAATGGGAATATTAAAAAGATCTATGGGGGAAATTTTTCCAATGTAGGAAGTGATTTCTTAATTTAATAGACCCATCCAGAAGCATGTTTTGGAACCACAATCCTGCAATATCTCAGAGTACTCCATATCCATTTTCTTGGGGTGGGGGAGCAATTTGGAAAAATGACAACACAAATATTTTCGCCGCCCCCAAGCGTTTCTTTAAAGAAACCAAATAGCAATCCTTTGAATAAGAAAACAACAGGATTTCACAACTCCAAAAACACTGCTAACCACCAATGTCAAATTATCTCCAGGGAGACCAAATCATGGCTTCTGGTTTCCATGACTACAGAAGATTCCATCTTTTACCAAGCACTTGGATTCTGTGACTGTTTCCTATAGGGTGGGACCACAAAACGTTTTCTCTTTTCTCCAGCATTCTCTCCCCAGTTATTATCTTAGATTAATATAGGTAGACTCATCTCCAGGAACAGATTTAGGGGATCTAAATGCTCAGCTGCAGGGTAGCAGTGAGGAGTCAGCATTTGCCAAGAAAGGAAAATGAGGCGGTACATCTGGGAGTGCCCCCTTTTTGGACACCAATGGATATTTGTCTTCTATTCCTTGATCCAGCAGCAAAGTAGGAATCAGAGACGAGGGCCAGCTCAGTGGAAAAGAGCACCAGCTAATGTGAGGGAGAAATGGTGTGGGGTCCCAGGATGACTTCAACTTCTAAGTGCTCTGCCTATTGGCTGGGCCTGTGTGGCTTCAAAAAGAAAGCTGACAGCCTGTTTCCCTTCCGGCAGCCTAGGCCGGGAACCTAAAAGTCACCTGGGGTTGGGTCCTGTGCATCGGCGCTGTGGCATACCTGGCCGGGAAGTCGGTCATGAACAGCTCAGGGACCAGCTCCTGAAGAGGCACGGGGAGGTCGGGGTGTCTGGGGCAGGAGATGAAGTCCTGCTCGATGGCTGTCAACACGCAGTCTTCCATGTCAAAGTACTGCACATCCTCCAATCTCTCACTTGGGTCGGCGTGCTGAGCCCAGGAGGTCTCGCACACTGGGCAGGGCACATACTGCTCCATCAGTGGGGTCCCATCACTTTCCGTGGCCGTCAGGGCTAAATGGGGACACAGCAGGAGTCAGCTTACAAAAAGGCGGCTGCAGGCGGGTCCCTGAACAGCATCTGTACCCCCAGGCTGGGTGAGCCTTTCACAGGAGGGTGTCTGTCTGCCCTGGCCTGGACCCCTGGGAGTGGCTGAAACATGACTGCCGCACTTGGGTTCCTTTTTGGGGAGCACCATCCTCGATCCTAAAATACACTTGCAGGGAGGAGCCAGGGATGCACTGGACAGTCGCCAGGGCGTCTAGACCCAGGGGTAGCTGGCCTAGGAGGTGCTGAGAGTTTGGGGATCCCTCCTGCACAGTTGGGCACTGGAAGGACATTGGAGGCTGTGTGAGCTATGCCACACTCCAATGACCAAACCACAACCAGTAAGGAGCCGTTCTTAAAATTAGAAACATAAGGCTTGCAATTACTATGATCTTTTCTAGAAGAGCAATGCAGGAGGAGAAATGAGTACAAATTATAATAGAAAAAATCTAGTCATTTTACTTGTGTTCCCCTGGGCAGGAGACACAGCTTTTCTGCACACCCCTGAAAGGAGGTACAAAGAAACACCCTCTAAATTGTCCCGTGGAGATGCCAGAAGGGTGAGCTGATGTCCTGCTTTGTGCAGGGTGGACGTGTGGAATTTTCTGGGCACATGTGTGTAACACATCCTGCCAGCTGGCTGGTGGTGCTGTGTCTAGGCAGCCCTGTCTCAGGCCCTCAGCTCAGTCCTTCCTGTCTTATAGGCCCTAGTCAAATCCCCAGCAGCACCTGTTGTGGGGAGATCACAAAGGGCTCGTAGGGTTCAAATGGTCTAGAGGCCCCCATTGTACGGCCAAGCACCGCCCAATTGCCCAACCCACACACTAAACTACCTTCCCTTAGGCTCCTTTAAGTTTTTTTCCTTGTATGTCACCTTTCCCATCAACACCCAAAGGACCCCAGACCCGGGTGTCCAGAGTATGATCTGGAGCACGCCCAGCCACTGTTTCTTAAGCATTTCTTTTGATGCTCTCCCAGGATGCAGGGATGGTGTACGGGTGAGAAAGCCAGCTCAGGAGGCCAGAGGACTGGACTAGCAGGCCAGAGGCGGCACTAGGATCCCAAACTCGCTTTCTGCTCTCTTGGTCTCCAGGCTTCCGGAGTTGAGGGCTCACAGGGAAGAGGCTGCCTGGTTTTGACTGGATAGCCTCCTCCCTGCAGGATGCCCCGCAGTGGGTTTGTCTCCACTTCAGTAGCAAAACAAACAGAGGACCTCAAGAGCTTCACTTCAAAAAGTATTTTCTTTGGGTGGACTGTCAATGAAGAAACTGATCAAAGGGGCTGGAAAGGGCTACGTGGGTGGCTGATCACCGCTGGGATTCAGGGGTTTGGGGTAGGCAGGGAAGGAAAATGGGGGCCCTTGGCAGGTGTGGTGCCTTCCCTCCCACCCCTGCACAAGGGATGAATCTCCAGCTGCAGGCTCCCCCCTGGATTTCAGCAGCCCTGTCCTCACCATGTAAACAAAAACACGTGAGGCTCACATCGAGGGTCTTCCTAGACCATGTGCGGTACCCGGGGCATTCTTCTTCCCCCACGCTGTGGGCAGCCAGAGGCCAAATCCCTCCCAGGACCTGTGGGTCTGGGCCCACTTCTTCCTCATAGCACCTCCACCCATGCCCACAGCTGGACTCCCCCCGGGGCTTAAGACTCTGCCAAAGGTCTGTTAGGACCCCTCTGGTCCCCTTGGGCTGAACCACAGTGGGATTTCTGTTCTCCAAATAAGGAGCCCCACCCCGATTTATAAAGAAATATTAACATGAGCCAAGACCTGGTTCAAAAACATTTTCTTACCAGGAAACCACTGATCGATCAAGGAGTTGACATGGTCTGTGATAAAAGCCATTGCCGAGAAGTCCCTTATTTCCGATTGGCAAATGATTTTTATTCCTCCACTTTTTTTCTTTTTCCAGTTCACATCCGAGGATTCCACACTGCAACCCAGAAACAAAAAGGGGTCCATTATTATCGGCTGTGAAGGGCCCTGGTTTAATCTCCTTGCCTTCAGGGTGAGGGTGCAACCCCCAGGGATCACCCCCTCTGCAGGGGCCCAGGCAGGACTGTCAGAGGAGGCTCCTGCGTTTGTGTACTTCCATGCATGGCCCTGCCTTGTCCCCCCGCTGTCCCCAAAATGGTGAAGCGGACACAATGAGGACTGCAGGAAGGGATGCTCAGGCTGGGATCCGACCCTTAGGTGTGACCCTGGGGAAGGTTTTTCCATCTGAACCACAGGCTTCTCATCTGCCAAGTGGCAACTGTGAGCTTTAAGTGGGAACATCTATATGAAAGCACCAGGCACCAAGAGTGGCCCAAAGCAGGCCCTCAAAAAAGTTATTTTCCCCTTTCCCCCCTCCTTCTCACAGAGCTGAAAAAAATATTTTGAAAAATTAATTGTAAGTATGAAATAATCTTGTATGTACTAAACTAAACCTGATTAAAAATCAATTACTAACTTGTTGAGCTGACTTTATCTCTCTCTCTCAAAAAAAAAAAAAAAGAGAGAGAACAGGAAAAAGGAGCTAAGGTAGGTACTGTGGGGTACAGGCTGGGGAACCAGTGTCATCATCTGGGGCATCATCTCTTAGGACAAGGGGGTTATGCTGGATGGCTGCAAGGCCCCTGTAGGTCCCACCTAAGTGACTAGGGGGTGCTAGATAATCTCACCCCTGAGCTCAGTGGCCACCCACTTCCCTCCAGTGCTGGGCTGTGGTCACCACACCCTCCCTTGCCTTTCCTGTTCTGTAAGGGGAGAGAGGAAGGGGTGAGAAGGTGGGGAAGCTCTGGGACATTTGCTGGGAGTTTCCTACTTCTAGCAAGCTTCCATGATGACCTGCCCTTGGGAACAGAACTCTGGACATCAAGTGGACAGTCTCCCGGCGGAGGCTGCCCTGGGGCCCATTTCTGTAGCACCGTGGTGACCCAGTCAGGTGAGCTCCCAAATGTTCCTACCTGAGGTAGCCCCCATCAAAAGTGACCAGGAGCCCTTCCTGCCAATAGATGGTCTGATTTCTTTTCACTCTGAACGTGCTGCAGCGATTTCTCTGGTTTCCTGTAAAACTGTAAATGGTGACTTTCCTGTGCCTGCTTTTAGTATTCTTCTTGTTTTCAAAAAGCTGAAAGACAGAGAAAAGACCCTACTTAAGTAGACCGGGCTCCTCACTGGCCCTGGGCAGAGCTGTGAAGAGGCTGTCCTGGCCCCATCGTGATAAGGGACCACCATCCATCTTCCCACCCCCTCCCTCCTGCACTGCTCATCCTGCTGCCAAATGAAATGCTGCATTATCTGAGGGGGTCTCCAGGATACTCTGGGAACACATGTTCCCTAAAAGATTGAAAACAGGATTTTCTTTTTCAAATCTTTTCCCTCCCTGATTTTACAAGCAAAAAGTTACCTTAGAAAATATGGAAAATACAGAAAAATATAAGAGAGAAAATAAAATACCAATTTAATACATAGATCATGAAAATTTTGGTATATTTTATTCCAGGTTTTTTTCCTATCTACCTGTATGTTTATAAAACAGCTGAGGTCATATTTTGTAATTTTTTATTTCTAAATGTCTAATTGTGTATACTTTAAAAAACTTTGCTTTTCCTATGTTGTTAAAAACTCATAAAATTCATTTTTCTAAAGCTCAATATTTTATTAAGTATAGTAATTTGCTGAATCATTCTCTTCTTTGGACTTTAAGTTGGTTCCAATCTTTTGCTCTTTCAGATAGCCCAGATGAACATGAAAAACCACAGAGCTTTCTCTGATTTCAAATGATTTCTGTAGTTCAGATTTATAGCAGTAGTATTATTGGGTCAAAGGGTTTGAACATTTTCAGGCTCTGGATGCCTAGTGAGGAATCGCTTTCAAGGTGAATAGGCTGTATATTCACTGACCATGGTGTGTGAACTTTCCTGATTCTGGGGCTGGCTGTTAGCTCTCTGCTAATTTGATAGGTGCCAAGTGGTATCTTATCAATGCTTGAATTTGCATGCCTTTGATACTTCTGAGACTGAACTCCTTTTCCTCATCTGAACTTCAACAGGACTTCTTTCCTAATTCTGAGTGAGGGATGCTGCCAGGAAGGGCGCCTGCTTCCACACCCGGCTGGGCCCACACCCCGCCAGCCACGGAGCCCACTTGGAAGCTCAGGCCTCACACGATGCTGGTGCTTGGTGACCTTCCACTTAGAACGTGGCAGGAGGAAGAGTTCAAAGGGAGGGAAGAGTGACCCATGCGCCCACTCTTTCCATCTGTCAGTGCACCCAACTGTGTTGCTAACAAGTCTCCCTCCTGTTAACATGAGCTGTGAGAGAAGATGCCAAAGCATTTTCAGGCTCTACCATTTACTTTTGAACATTTCAGTAAAATGGGAAGATCAAAGAATATCTTTACTTAATACAAGAAGTTTAATTCCATAAGGGCCTTATAAATAGAACATGGCAAAAGCAAACTCATACTGAGTTTAATGTCAATTATTCAACAGTCCTGGCTTATGTCAGGGGTTCTCACACTGTAAAGTAAGTTACAATTTGCTGGAAGGTTTGTGAAAAACAGAGCCCTGGGCTCCATCCTGGAGTTTCTGATGCAGCAGTTCTGGGGCAGGCCCGAGAATTTGCACTTCTAACAAGTTCCCAGGTGAGGCTGATTCTGCTGGCCCAGGAACCCCACTTTGAGAACCACCACTCTAGCCAACCACTATTTCCATGTTATTGTCTTGCATGAAATGAATGTTGACTGACAGCTGGGACTTCCTTCAACACAACACCAGGTGAACCCACAGAAAAGAACTCCTTGGGTTAGGTCTTCACTGCTCCCAGACCAAGTTAACGTTCTATGCCAGTGGTTCTCAAGCTTGACTGGACAGTGGAGTCACCTGGAGAGCTTTAAAAAATACTGATCCCTGGCTACCACACCCACAGATTCTGACTTAGTGGTCTGTGTCTGTGTCTGGTCTGTGTCTGTTAGAGCTCCCTAGGGGAGTCTAGTCACAGCCTGAATGGTAAAGCCATGATTCTGAGGCCATGGTTCTCGAGGTGTGGTCCCTGACCAGCAGCATCACCTGGGGCAGTGGTTGGATAAGCAGACTCTTGAGTCCCAGTCCATAGCCACGGAGCCAGAACCCAAGTGGGGCCTAACTGTCTGTGTTCTAACAAGCCCTCCAGGGGATGTTGATGTTGGTTAGATTAGAACCCTGATGGGATATTCTGTCCAAGCCAGCTAGGCACTGATTTGGTATTCACAGAATGATTCAAATGGGTCTGTGGCTTAGAGGAGAGAAGGCAGCCATGCTGTACTGGCCTCCGGGCCCTAAGTCAGCAGATTTGCTGCAGGAGAAGGGTCTTCAGCCAGGCTCCTCCAGCAAACGGCATCTCCCTCCCTCCCTTCCTCCCTCCCTCCCTCCCACCAGGGCACAGTTGCAAGTGCCTCGCATGCAAGCAAAAACTGCCCCATGCAGAAAATGCAACTACCTGAAGGTCCATCTCGGCCAAGCTGATCAGCATCCGTGCTATAAACCTTTGCCAGAAGCCAACTGGAACGAAGCTCATCTTAAACACCCTCTGAATGGTGTTGGCTGTGGGATGCCGCATGCCGTGGGTGTCCAGGCCAGGTTTGGATGGAAGAAGATGTGGCAGGAGATAGCTGAAACACACCAAAGGGGGCTGGTGAACCAGGGGCCTGAGCTCTGCTGCAGGGCCCTGACCCCAGCAGATGGACTGGCCTGGGGCAGGCTCTGCTGAAACAGCTCAGGCTGCTGGGTGCCTTCCTTCCAGGGCCTTGGAATCTTATTTTTAGATAGAGGGGGTAGTTTATATGCTTCGAATAAATGCTCCAAGAGAAAATGAAGATAGGCACAGTGAATTTGTTTATTGACGTTTCTAAGATAGAGACTAGAATACGGCTAAGGGAAGACGTGGAAACATCTGTGGTCATAAACAGAGCAAATAGTAGTTAATTCTCTGTAAACTGGGTTGCGACTGGGGAGTCACTTAAAATTAACTTTGGATGGTGAAGGAAAAACAAATACAGCTGCACAGTTCTAAGGACAATGTAGATATTGGGGTCAGAGAAATGTTTTTGGCCTTAGAAGCTATTTATTGTTCTTGACCAGTTGAAACAACACAGTTGCCTTAAAAGTTCGAATGAGGCTGTTTGTGCAAAAGAGCGATGTTTTATGAGAGCACTCTTACTCATAAAAGCGCTGAATCACAGTGTCAGTGAGCCATTCATGACTGATCATTTGGAAACAGCTGAAACGGGGGAGGTCCCTCTAAGATTTCCCTGACAACCAGCATCTTCTGTGTGCCCTGGAGCTAAGGCGGCCTTGGGCAGAGCCTTGGATGTGCCCTTTTCTTAAAGGTTTGCCTTCAGCTCTCCTAATCCTTTAAAAATACATCAGTTTAGGTCCTATAAAACGTCTTTAGAACTTTCTGAAAGGAAGCGCTGAAAGTATTGTAGAAGGAAAATTCAGTGACAGCCTGGTGGGCAGAGCACCCAGGGATCGATCCTGGCTCTGTCTTCAGCACACAGCTTAAGCTCATTGCGATTCTGCTTCCCTGACATGGGAAGAGAATGGATACTGACCTCAAAGGGTTAGAGAAGGATGGACAGGGGGCAGATGGTGAAGTTTTTGGTCCTTTTCAGCCATTACAGGTCTTGGGTGAAAGGACCTTCTCAACTACCCCAGCTAGAGTGCCTCTCTCCACAGCCAGGTGATGTCCAACAGATGCCCTGATTTAGTCCTTTAAGTTCTGAGAAGTCCTTCTTTATCTCTCTGACCTCCCCAAATAGGCAGTTCTCGTCAGTGCCCAGTGTGATTTATCCTGCTTCTTCTGCCTGCATCATGCTCAGCTTGGATCTCACAGGAGCCCCTACACTGCCTGTGTGCTGCAGCTTCCTGCTTCTTTCTACCTGGCAGGTGTCCCCTGGGCAAGGGGAGGGAGCACGCTCTGCACCCAGGTGCCCCAGTACGCAGCACACAGAGCAGGTGCTCAATATTTTTGAAGGCAGAGGAGACTTAGAAGCCAGCATGGCAAGTGAAGAGATTTAAACTGACTGGCAATGGAAGCCCTGCTCAAGGTGAGCGGAGCCCTGGGAGACCACTGGCACCTCCTTAAAAGTGATCACTGGTAGGGCAAGGCTGTCCCAGGGGAAGAGCCTGGGGAATTAAGAGGTGAGTTCTTCATGTGCCTGTTGAACATTAAGTCTGTGAAGACCTGGGCACTGCGGAGCCGGCTCACAGTATGTCCCTGAGGTTGTCTCAGCAGTCGGGCAGGAGCCTTCCCTGAGTGCTGAGAGCCAGCGAGTCCCCCCTGGAAGGTACACAAACACTCAGAAGTGTAGGGAGGTTCAGAAATACCCTGAAGGTTTTCCCAGGGACTGGAAGCTTTCAGGGCTGCAGTTGAAAACTATGCTCTAAAAGGAGCAGCAAATGCCTTTGTTTTTGTTGATAGTGTCTTTGACCATATAAAACCTTATGGTGCGAGGAGCTGGAACTCCTTGTCCCTGGGGCACAAGGGAACGATTATACCTGTGCTAAGATGGAAAATGCTTGGACACTCCTGACTTTAGATGGAACCAGACACCATTGGCTATGAGCACTTAACACAAAGATGGAAACAATAACAGTACTGATAATCCTTGATGTCCTTGAAGCTCACAGGTGCAGGAGACACTTCTCATAGTTTACATGTATTATCAAATTTAATCCTCACAATGACTATAATACTAGTAGATAAGAGTATTATTCCCATTTTACAGATGAGAAAAGAAAGGAGGTTGGGACTTGCTTTTACATAGTGCTAATATCTCCTCATTCCTCTAATCTGTTGATAAAATAACCAGAAAATTGTCAGCTTCTGGCAGTGTTGTAAACTCACAGGCTGCTTCACTGTGTGCTTTTTCATGGGCCAAAGTCAAGGATACACCGGGGCCATGGTGTGAGGGATCATGTGGGTTTTGAATTCCTCTTTGGGGTTTCTCTTTTTAGGACTCAATCTTGGCCGTCACGAAGCTGGAACAGGAAGAACTGAGGCCCCCTCCCATAGTCATAAGACCAAGTGGAAATCTCAGAGAGAGATGGCCCAGGGCTGGCTCCCAGGAGACCCAGTCTGTGCTGATGGAATTGCTGGGCTGGCCACACAGGGTCCAGGGCAGCTCCCTGGGAGTCTCCTGTGGGCATCCCCCCAGAGCTCTGGGGTTGAGGGGCAGGGTGGTGACAAGTTCTATGACAGATGAATGGAAAAGGTCTGTGGATTTGGCATCCTGGCTACTGCCTCAGGGCCAACATCAGCATCAGACCCAGGAAATGGCTGAAACTGAAAATAGGGCAAGGAGGCCCTGAGAACCAAGCTGGTTTAGGTCAGAGCATCATCAGATTTAACCCACATGCCCCTCCAGCCCCTGCCCTCCCTGCATTTTGAAGCTGGTCTGTATAATTAGCACACACATCTTTGTTACTTACTCCATTTTTATTCATCAAATAACCAAGCAATCAACCTCCCAAAGCGTGAACTTCCCAAAGTTACCTTTAATGCCATTGCTATTTTTGCATGTTTTCCTACACCTTTTCAATAAATGGATTTCTTTGAACCCCCTGAAAAGGGACATCCAAGGCACAGGAAGGAGCAGCAAGCCGGGGGACCGGCCAAGCCCACACCCTGCTGCCCCAGCCCAGGCAGGCAGGTCATTATCATGGCCCATCCCTGGAAATCTTGCTCGAGCCACCAGTGGTCCCAGCCCTAATTCCTTCCTCTAGGGAGCAACCGGCACAGCCCAGTCCGTGGCCTCACCTGTCGTTGGCGACGGGCAGGGCTATCTCAAATTTCGCCAGGAACTGGAAATATTGCTCTTCTGTCTGCTTCGTGAAGCCGGTCCCAACCAGCAGCATCCTGAGGTCCTCCGCCCTGATCACCCCATTCTTGGCCACCGACCTGGAGCCCTTGATGTTGAAGATCCTCTGCAGACATTCAGACAACCAAATGGGGTCGAGGAAGTAGAGGTTCCTCAGGCCGTGGCTGGTGTCCGGGAAGTGGAGCAGGGTGCCGGTTTCAATGAGGAAGCTGATGGCTGCTCAGGGGAGGGGATGAGGGAACAGTGTCAAACAAAGGGCAAAAGGGACTCTGGATGACCTCCTCCTAAGGGGGCCAGCTTACAGATTCTTCTTAGGAAGCA
Source organism: Pseudorca crassidens (assembly GCF_039906515.1). NCBI lineage: Eukaryota > Metazoa > Chordata > Mammalia > Artiodactyla > Delphinidae > Pseudorca > Pseudorca crassidens. The sequence goes on from NC_090296.1 coordinate 130,998,648, forward strand.
ACCAACACTCCCAACACATGGGGCCCTTCACATGTTCTCAAGAGGCATCTTGTAACTATTGCCAATGTGCTGATCTCCATTATTCATGGATTCCATCTTTGCAAATTCACTTACTCGTTAAAATTGATTTGTAACCCGAAATTGATACCTGAAGTGTCTTTGCAGTCATTTGCAGACATGCGCAGAGTGGTAAAAAATTTGAGTGCCCCTCCCCAGGGCCCTGTGCCTGTGCCTGCTGGTACCCACCTGATCCCCTCTCCCTGCCCACCCTCTCAGCCCACCCACCGGACTGTAGGTCCTCGTAGTCCTTGATGTCATTGCCAGGTATCTGCTCTACCAGCTGCTCCAGCTGCCTGTCCGTCAGGTACTGCACATCATCGCTCAGGCCGCGGCGCTGCTGCTCTGCCAGCACGGCCTCCTGGAGGCTCAGGTAGCTCCTGGGTATCTGGGACAGGTGGGAAAGGCTGGGCCCTCAGGTGTGCCCAGCCAGCCTGGTTCGCCTGCCACCCTCCAGAAGACGGAGTAGGTGGAATGCTTCCTGTCACTGTCCCACCCCTCTCTTCCCCCAAGAAACTGCTCACATGGGGACCACACACTATATACAGCACATGTGTTTTACAGTAGAAAGAGAGAGGGAGGTACAGTTCCCCTGACACATGGGAAGCAGGCCCCTCTGGCTTCAAGGGGATGAGAGGTACCCACCAGCCTCCCCGCGAGTCGCTGGCAACCAATGGTGCTGCCCACGTCTTTCATGCTGCACGTGACGTGGAAAATGAGCTGCCGCAGCCCTTCCTGACCTTCCAGGCTCTTACAGGAAAGTTCGCTGTGAGTGCAAAAAAGAACCGTGCTTATTCATCGTACCTCCCCTCTCTGACAAGTACTGCAGTGCCTCTGTTTTCCTAAGTGTTTCGTCCCAAACACTGGCAAGTTGAGAAAACTCATGAGAGATAGACACAGAAATTTAATGAGGCCTTACTTGATGCAAAGCATGGTGCTGGGGGCACCACAATGTGCTGCTTTAGTCTGTCTTCCCAACGTGCCCACTTTACAGAGGAGGAAAGTGAGGCATGCAGGCACAAGGTGACTCCCAAGGACACAAGCTGGAAAGGAGCAGGCTTGGGTGGGACTCAGGTTTCTGACCCAGAGCCAGCACTCCTATCATCGCAGGCCCCAGGGGGCATTCTCAAGGGCACTCGAGGAATTCCTGAAAGCCCCATCCTGTACTCTGAGCCACATGGCATGTCTCCAGGCTGACCCATGCAGCAATGCCCATGGCACTTCACCCAGAGCGAGGGAACCCAAGAGCCACCAGGGTAGCAGTCAGAGAACACTTACTAGCTGAGCCTCAGTTTCATAATCTTCAAAGTGGGCACAACAGTCTCCATAACCTGCAGAGCTGTCGTGAGAATCCAAGGACAGGAGTGGGAGAATCAACATGCCCAGGACACTGGTCCCACCAGCACTGGCCCATCCTGAATCCCACCCTGTGGCCCTCCCCCATCTCAGCCCCTCTGGACCACTCAGATACACTGGGAGGACCAGGACCACACCTGGGGTCTGTTCTTGATCAATGATCAACAAATGTGATGGGTGGTATTTGAATTTCTATCTCGTGGTCCCACTGGGGCCGTGCACGCTCAGCATTGGCCCTGGGGGTGGGGAGGCTTGGACAGGAAGCACAGAGAGTGTCTCCAGGCCCTGCCCTGCAGATCCTCTGGCAGCTCCTCACCCTCCCTAGGGCTGCATCTGCTCTGGGGGCCCAGCTGCCACCCTTCACCCTGGACAGGGCAACAGAGGAGCACAGCCCCTGCCTCAGGAGCCCTCTGCAGGCAGAGCAGGCGTCCCCAGGGAGATGGACAAGTGAGGGGCCAGTAGCCACAGCCCCGCGACAGGTGGGGACGAGCAGGATGCCATGGGACACTCACTGTAGGTGTTTGAAGGTGATGTCCGGGAAGCCGGTGGCCCTGGACCCGGAGGGTGAGCGGCAGAGCGCCAGCACATAGGCGCGCAGCGTGGCGATTCTCTCCACGCGGAATTTGGTTTCGATTAAGTCCAGGTGTGTTCCCACCACCAGCACCACGGCATTTGGGGCCTTGGCCTGTGAGAGAGAGTCTGGCTGGGGACGGGAACAATTCCCTAGGTGGTGGATGTGCCAACCCTGTACGGCCTGGCCCTCAACCATCACCCCGCTGCACCCCGCACTCCTCTCTGAGAACCTCGAGGGCCTGCCACGCACTAGGGGGTGTGTGAGGGCCTGTGACACTCCCTGGGGCCTCCATCTCTGATCCCTTCAGACAGCGCCCCAGCTTCTGGCCCACGTCACCTTTCCACTGGAAGAGGGGAGCCCCGTTCCCCTCCTGGGTCCACGATGTGGGGCTCTTAAATTTAAGGAAGCAGAAAAGTACAAGAGCACCATCAACCATGTGGCCCAGGAGGGTTTTAAGTACTTCACAGTGACCTGTGATTCTGGGGCCTCGTGACAGCCCAGCAAAGTGCAAAGCATTTCTCCCTAACCATTTCCTTTTTTCCTTTTTCCCCCTGAGAAGCGGCGGGGCCCCTGCAATGTCCTGAGGACTGAGAGCTGAAGGGCTGGCACCCCCTCACCTCGATGTTGAGAAGCCAGAACTGAAGGTTGGCCACAGCCTCCTCCCCCAGTGCCAGGTTCCAAACCACCACATACAGGGCCTTGTCTGTGAAGAAGCACTGGTTGACCGTGGCCATGCTGGCGGGGCCACCGATGTCCCAGACGTTGAACTCCACAGACTCAACCTACTTGAGCAACAAGGCAGCAACAGGGAGACATTTTAGCAACCAGGGTTTTAGTCAATCAAATTGAGATAACTGATCACTCTGAACGTTGTACATGGGGGCCTGGTAAAGGCACAGCCGTGGAAAAGCACAGCCTGTCCTGCTGTTTTTCTCAGGAACCAGCCATCTGAGGGAGGGAAGGGGGCCCAGCGGTTTGGAGGTGGGCTTCTAGGGGCTTCCATCTACTGCTATGGGAGCAGGGGGTCCTGGAAGCCTGGGTCCCGTGGGCAGAGGCGTCTGCAGAACGTCGGAGGGCACTGTCTGCCTCCATCTCAGCTGCAGACTGTTAGGAGACATCCTGCCAGAAGAAGCCAGGGGCTGACGGCAGTGCTCACACCAAGGCTTAACCTCCATCCGAGTGAGGGCAAGGCCAAGCAGACAGGCCTCTGAACTGTGCAGGTCAGAGGGCAGTGCCCACCAAGGATGATGGGAAATGGCCCTGATGTGGGAATCTAACAAAAGATTAGTTGTTGGGCTCTGGGGAAAGGCTGTGTAAATGGTGGTTTCTCTATCGTTTTATGAGGTCAGGGTCTGGCCCAAGTAGCTAAGGCTGCACTTTTCTGTGGCAAAGAATCGTTCACACCATGCTGCAGTTTGGACTCCAAGACACAGCGTGCTGACCTGCTTTTTTGGTGTAAAGATGAAAATGGACAGCTGTTCTAAACTGGCTGAAGGCCCAGCCACACAGAGAATTACGGAATTCAGTGTTCACAAGATCAGGTGGTTGTCCTTCAATGAAAGGGGTGGGGAGAAACTTGAATGATGGCAGAAAGGAAGTGGGGGCAGCCGAAGGTCAGGAAAAGTGGAAATACTAATTCACCCCTCAGACCTCGGACAGCTATTTGCTTAAGAACTGCTGGAAGAAAGTGACGTGGAATAATTGCTTAAAAAAGCAGGAGAGAATCCAGATTCTGGTTACTTTCGAGAACCTTTGGACATGCGTTAGCTAGGTTCACTCCTGGGGTGTTCTGGGGAAGGGGGCAGGGCTGGTGTTAATTATCTGGCCCTAATGGGCAGATCTCCATTCTCTAGAGAACTAGTTTCTGAGTCCATATTAAAATATACATTCAGCTTAAATGTTTCATGACTCAAATTGGATTTCCCTGACTTCAAGTGATTTTGTGTGAAAGACTCTGCAATAAAACTGATCTCTAGCTCGCCCTGTGCTGGGGGCTGTGGGGAAAATCGTGCAGCCTCTGGCCTCAAGTTCGCTGAGTTTTCCACAAATAGCCTCCTTGCACCTGTATCGCTGTGTGGCTACGTATACCCACAAATACAGCAACAGGTAAGGGAGGCATCATTGGCATGTATTCACCCCCTGTGCCGGGAGAAATAGCTCAGACCTGTGCTATAGTCCATCCCACCAATATTCCACAGGCTCTTTTCTCTGATTCAAGTGCAAGACAATTTTCATTTGTCTAATACTGAATGAAAAACAGGATGATTAATAGGTTCGTTGAAGGACTCATTTTAATTAGGGCTTAGAAACTAGACCTTTCAGAACTTGGGGTGAAAGCAGGTTTTGAGGAGGACAGTGCATTCATGCCGGGGCTGCCTTCTCAGCCTTCCTGTTAGGGGCAGGTATTAGTATATCTCACTCCTACAGCAGTAGTTCATTCTCAGCTCTGGGGAGGGGCCCCGTCCCAGGCCATCTGAATCACAGTCTTTGGGGCCTGGGCACTGCTGTCTTTAAAAGCTCATCAAAGCAGTCTAACCGTCAGCCAGGGTTGGCCTGGAACCTCAGCTTAGCTATAACAGAAAAACTACAAGGACACGTTAAGAAATTATTCACTGCCCTTGGCAGGAGCTGGTTTGAAACACACACAGTGACCCCTGCAAATATCCTGGGCCTCAGATACCAGGCTGAGAAACTCCTGGGCTCTCTGGAGAGGAGAGATAAGGGGCCCTGGAAGCTCCCTCCCTCCCACAGGGACTCTGCACGCCAACCATCCTTGACCTTGGCTCTCGAGCCAGCCGGCCTCTGGAGCTCCCACTTGGTGGTCCTGATGGTGGCCTCGCTGTGCACCACCTGGGGGGCCCTCCCCGTCTGTAAGATCTCCAGGAGGGTGGACTTGCCCTGACGCGGAGGACCCACGATGATCATCTTCATCTGCTTACACTTCTCCGCTTTCCGCAGCTGAGCACGCAGATAAGACAGCACTGCTTTGGGGCCTGTGCAAAATCACAGTTGGGGAGGGTGGATGCTGCTGCTGCCATATAGGTGGGAACATGCTCATATCTCTTGAGAAACAAAGTCCTATCTGGAGAGAACACTTTCTGTGTGTTCTAACTGGGTGAGTTGAGAAGACTATTGGGTCTATGGAGGGAAGGCGTGATATGAATCACCCCAGAAGTGAAGTCTAAAAGTCAAGGATCTAAAGACAGCATCCTTGCTGCTACAGGTCATAGCTGGTTTGATCACATGGTCAATTGCAATACAACGGTCCAGAGCAACCATTGAGTTCTGGATAACTTTACAGCATCTTCCCAAACACGGGAGCCAGAGGTGGGCTCCACAGGTTCCCGAGCTGTTTCCACCCCAGGTCCTTAACAACTGGACTTGAGTGCCTTTTCGAGGGGGTGACGCTGAGGAAGCCCTACCTTCTTTTCTAATCTCTGCAGGCACATTGCTGACGTTCAGGTCTTCAATGTCCAACTGCCAGAGGTTGCCCAGTTGCCCCAGCTCAGGAGGGAGCTCTCGGAGGCCAGGATTGCTGAGGGCACACACACACCATGGAAGAACACACACACAGCAGCCCATCAGCCTCTGGGGCCTGTGGGGGCCACTGACAGTCTATACCCCAAGCCCAACATCTTGGGCCCTGATTTCAAGTGTTCCATTTAAATACTAATTCCAAAGCCTTTCTCCCTGGGAAGCCAGTGGTACAAATGGCAGCTTTGTCTTCTGCAAATCCCCATGGCTTAGAACGGGGTCCCCTCCCCCAACTTTCCCATCTTTTCTATCATTTACACTATCCTAAGGATGATCACTGCCTCTTCTTGACAAGGCAATGTAACCTGAATTATTTTATATTTTCATCAAGTTTTGCACACTGTCTGAATCCCCCAGCAGTGCTTGGCAGTAGGAACTTAGTAAATGAAAGGATGGACGATTGAGGAGTCCTTCTCATTATAAATGAGTGAAATAGCAAAGAAGGCATCATTGTATCACTACCTCTGCCTTCCCTTCCCTCGCCTCTTTGACTAAGCCTGGCTCTGAAAATCCAACTGCTGCTTCTTGGTACATAGGTGGATTATTTCTCCCTGGCTTCCGTGTCCTCAGGTGGTTTACACAAGGACATTCTGCTTCCCTGGGCCAGAAGAGCCAGTGCAACTGCTCTGGCTGTGTACTTACTTTCCCAAGTAGAGTTCTGATAAGCTCTTCAGTAGGCAAACCGAGGGTGGGACTGCATCCAGGTGGTTGTCATTCAGACAAAGGACTTCCAAAGACTCACTTAGGAAGGCAGGAAATTCCAGTACACATGCTGCAAAGAAATGGCAAAGCAGACTGTACATTTGAAAAATAATTCTGGACCATCACAGTGTTGGAGGTGTATAAACTGGTACAACCTCTGGAGGGCACTTTTGACAAGTCTATCAGAATAAGGTGCTCATCTCATGGACCCAGGGATTCTAATTCCAGGAAACAGTCCTACAGACATCCTGGCACGTATGGCAAAGATGTGAGAACAAGCACACTCAGTGGCACACTTTGTAACAGTAAAGGTAGAAGACAGCTTATATGTCCACCCACAGGGAGTTGGTTAAATGAGTAATGGGATTATATACAACTATTACAAAGCACAGGGCAGGTCTACATGTATGGGTATGAAGAGATACTCAAGAGCTATTGGTAAATCAAAAAAGCAAGGTGTGGAATTAGGTATCTAGAAGGCTTAACTTGTGTACCACAAAACATATGCAAACATGAGATCAAACACCCTCCCATGAATTTAGGTATGTTATATGCATGTGTGCACACACCTTACAATGCACATATGCATGCTATATGATGTTGTGTGCATGTGCACACACCACACATGCACACACGCATGCATGTGTTACACGAAGTTACGTGCACATACACATATGTGCACATATGTATGCTATATGATGTTACGTGCACACACCACAATGCACACAAGCATGCATATGAAGTTATGTGCATGCACATATGTTATAAGGTGTTATAGGCATGCGTACACATACCACACATGCACAACCATATGTATACATTGCATGCTGTTATAGGCATGTGTATACATACCACAAATACACATATGTGGTGTATATGTTATAATGTATGTCAGACACAAACACAGTTGCTACCACGGACACATGAACTTCCATAGTTTGCTCTGGAGAAGGGAATTACTAGTGTAATGGAGCAGGACCCTATGGGGCCTTCCCAGAACAGACCCTCCCAACCCCATGTCCTCCTCCTGCCCCTTGTCGGTAGAAAAATTGTAGCCTCTTAGGCTTCCCCAAGTTCTAAAGAGTACATTTCATCAGAGAAGTTGAGAAAATGCAGAAAGAAAGGAAAACAGTCAAGCAAGACAAAATAATAGTTTAGCTATTAGACAAAGTCAAGGATCTTTAGTTCCTCCTCAAGAGCTATAGATAATATTCTGAGCCATGTCCTTTGAGCTGTTTTGCAGATACTGAATCCCGCACCAGGTGGAAGAAGTTAACTGTATGCTGCCCACAAGCACACAGTCCCCAGACCGGTTGGAACCAGAAGGTTGATGAGATTGACTCCCGATTACCTCACCACCAACCAATCAAGAGAATGTCCACGAGCTGATCACACACCCCATAATCCCCCTCCCTCACCCTGTCTTTAGAAACCTTTCCCTGAAAGCCTTTGGGGAGTTCAGGCCTTTTGAGCACTAGCTGCCTGGACTCCTTGCTTGGTGCCTGCAATAAACACTGCACTTTTCCTTCACTAAAACCCGGTGTCAGTAGATTGGCTTTACTGCATGTGGGCGAGTGGACCTGAGTTTGTTTTGGTAACACTAGGAGACTGAATATTCACTCCATGCCTTTGGTGCAGTTCAGAAATTTTGTTTACCATATACATGTATTACTTGATCAATTAAAAAAGCTAGTTAACTGAAAAATAATAATGTGAGCTTGGTTTTTATGCTTCCTAGGATGGCATTCTCTGAAAAACAAGTCAACTCTAGTATATTTAAGTGATTTCATTAATTAGGCTAATTATGAGATTACTATTAAAATCACATCAAATTTGCTGTTTCCACAGCACCAGAGTGTGTGAGTTGAGAAAGAATGTGGGGAGGGCTTGGAAACCGATGGGAATCAGAGGGTTGGATTGCAGCAGAATCTCTGAAGTTCCTTTTCCTTTCTCCTAAGGCAGGGAGAGCACACCCCTGAGGGTCCCTTTCAGCTCAAATTCAAGGTAAAACAACTGCCTCAAAGCCCTCTCAGCCGGTTCTCTGCCAGACACATGAGATAGAGAAGCTAGAATTCTTTTGCAGGGCTGAAACGACGTTCCTCTGCCCTTGATCACAGCTCCTCCCTTAACTCTGGCTTTTCTCCACACATGTAGCTGCAGTCTCAATGGTAATGGGGTAACCTGGTATCAGAGAATGTTCTGGGAGAGACGATAACGGAATACAGATATTGGCGCCTGGAAAATTTGCCCAGCTAGTGCCACGTGAATGGCCCCTATGGAAATAAATGTGTAACAGACTTTTAAAGACAGCTTTGTACTAGTCCTTGTTCTACAAGAAAAATGTTCAAAAAGAGTTTTTTTTTTTTTCCAATGAAAAAGAATGATCAACTTCAGCCCTAATTCCCATGGAAAGAACATCAAGAATAAGAAAGGCTCACTTTCTTCCCAGAACACACGTTCTGAACACATGGCTTCTGTGCTTTCCAATTTTAAAGTTTCACCTTGGCGTTTATGAAGCCTCTTTAAGTAACGGATGGATGGAATAAAGGATTTATACTGCAAACAGAGGCAACACCTGACACAGACCTCCTGGCCCAGAATGGAAACTCTGGAAACTGGGCTGGGCAGAGCACAGCTCAAGGTATTTATGAGCCGTAATTATTTATTCATAAGCTATTTATGACTCAGCTGGTCTGAATTTTACTGTAAAAATGGCTGTCCAAATTATTTTTGGACAAGGCCACTGTGCCAACATGACTACTTGAATGTACATAAATCTACCTGGAGTTTTACTATCCATCTGCAAACAAGTATAGATAATCCCTTACCCGAGGTCAACAGCCTGAGAGAATAACCCTGCTGAGGAAAAGGGTTTGCAGCGGGTCTCTCCTTTTCACCAGGTGTGGGCCTCAACTTTCTACTCGAAATTGAAAAAATCAAGAGGCTTTTGTCATGTGCCAACAGCACAGCACCATCCATCTCTGCCAGGGAAACTCCCAGAGGTGTGGCCCCTCCCTTAGCTCCAGACACATTCCTGCGGGCCACCAGCAGGGTCTCCAGAACACAGGTACATGTTTCTGTCCCACTTTTCACTGTGTGCCTCTGGCCTTGCACTCTGGCAGTTTCAATAGAAAGTGGCTGTTCCTGCAGGGTGCTGGGTGCACCTCCTTGTGCACATCTCTATGCTCTGCATTTCTAGACTGGAGACACCTTTCTAGTCAACGGCAACCCCTGAGGCTTGACCCACAGCGATGGAAGTGTGGCCGAGATCCACACTAGCAGCTCTTTTCGTGCCTACCCTCCTGTTTGGGCATCCATGAGAAAAAAGTGTTTGCTTCTCCTTCCTTCCAAGTGAAATCCCTGTGTCTGGACTCAATTTACAAAGTCTTAAGGCCCTTTGTTTTGAAAAGGATCAGTTATGAAATTCCAGATTGCATTTCCCTAGTAGCAAGGTTAAGGGCCTTTCCTTTCTTTCTGGGCCATCTGGACTTCCTTTTCTGTGAACTGTTGATATCCATTGCCCAGTTTCTGCCTATTGGGTTTGACTTTAAAAAAAAAAATCAATTTGTAAGCCATCTTTGTGTATTAGGGGCTGAAGCCAATTTATGTTGTAACAATTTTTGTTGCAAATATTTCCTCTCAGTCTGTTTGTGTTATGACTTTGTTTATGATGCCTTTTACTGAACAAAGTTTTTCCATTTTTACAACACCCAAGATTTTGCTCTTTTTTTAATGACTTCTGGATTTCCCACCTAGCTTTTAAAGGTTTTCCCATATTATACATTTATTCTCTTAAATGTTATTTTTCTTTTATGCTTCAAGCTAACATCCACATGGGGATGTTTGTAACTGATGTAAGGTAGGGCATCTAGTGCTGTGCTTTCCCCCCTTTCAGCTGGACAAGCAGTTATACCAGCACTATTTATTGAAACAATAAAACATTCTCTTCCCCACTAAATTGAAATGCCACATTTATCATATATTAAATTCCTATATTAGGTCTATTTTTGGACTCTGTTCCACTGATGATGTGTTACTTTTTCAATCCTATGTAAAAACACTCTTACATGACTGATATATGCATATCATATGTATACAGTAGTTCATCAAAAAAGGGCATCAGGTAAGCAGACTACTTAGTTCACCTCCTGCAAATGTGTCTTGGCCTCTGTGGCAATTCTTATCCCCATCTCACACCATCTATACTCAAAGAGCACTTGTCAATATAGATTGATCAAGCTGAAGAAAAAAGTTATATTACACTTAAAACAACCTAAATATTTGTTCCAGTTCTATGGGACAGTATCCAGAGGGATATATCTGTGAGTGTTGTTGGCTTTAGAACTCCTGGTTTTCAGGTTGAAAAAGAGGGCTGGTGACTGAACTTGAGGGACAGGTCCACACCTCCCCCTGCACCTTACAGAAGATAACGAACAAAAAGAACTGTTTTCCTAGAAACATTCTCTGCTGAACTGGCCTTGTTGTGTGACCATACAAACACCCTAGGAAAAGTTGTGTTTCTAATGAGTTTGGAGGAAGACCTCCAGAATCTCAGCCCAGCCAGGACAGCCTGCAGGGCCAAGGGTGGCTGTGTCCCCATGTGGACCTCACAAGATGCCATAGTGTGGCAGTTAAGGACTTCATAGTACTGCCCCCGGGCCCCAGTGCTGGATTCCACAGTGCTGGCTGAGACCTGGCTTTTGCACTCAGTAGCCATGTGACCACATCAGTCAACCGTTGTGCTACAGACTGAATTGTGTCCCCTCAAGTCCATATGTGGAAGCCCTGACACCCAATGTGATAGTATTAGGAGATGGAGTCTTTGGGAGGTGGTCAGGTTTAGACAAGGTCATGAGGGTGGGGCCTCCATGATGGGGTTAGTGTCCTTATAAGAAGAGATACTAGAGGGCTCTTTATCTCTCTCTCTCTCTGCCACATGAGAACACAGCAAGAAGGCAGCTGTCTGCAAGCCAGAAAGAGGGCCCTCACCAGAAACTGACACACGCTGATCGTGGACTTCCAGCCTCCAGAAAAGTGAGAAAATATATTTCTGTTGTTTAAGCTACCCAGTCAGTGGTACTTTGCTAGGGAAGCCTGAATTGAAGACACTCTGGAGGCTTAGTTTTCTCATCTACAAAATGGAAAACCACAACCCATACGTCATGTGATGGTTAAAGAAAGACTGACACATGTAAGGTATCTAGGGCAGTTCTCACACCCAGCAGGCCATCCACACACAGTAGCTACTAGTCTTGCTGGCTGCAAACAGGAAAGGGGGTTTCAGGACACCTGCAGGCCATCCGTGTGACATGAACCATGGGCACAGGCACTCCCAGGGTTCTGAGTCAAGCATGGGCATCTCTGGCATTCCCACAGGGCACTGCAGGGGAAGGCCCAACAGGAGGGCCATCCCCCTGTAGGGGAGCAGGGGCAGGTCCCCGCCCAGCTGTCTCATCTCCCAGCAGCAACACACACACCTGCCTCTGTCCCGGAACGCTGGCGGCCTCTGGTGGTGAAAAAGGAAATTCGCTTTGTTTTAAGTACATCTTCATTTCTGTAGGGTGAAAAAAGTCAAAATTTGAGGAAAGCATGGCAAAGACATTTCTATTTTGGCTGTGACTGTACAATGCCACACATAGAGAAGGGAGAAAATTCCATCGGCAGGGTGTTTGGGCTCCTGCAGCTGACGTGTAAGCATGGACAGCACCAGTTGTGCTCAGAAGTCTTTCCGGAAAAGAACAAGCTGGCAGGACTGGTGGTTTCCACTCCTGAGCTTTTCCATCTCAGGCAGGTGCTAGCATTTCTGTACCTGGCAGGAATGCCCATATCAGAGGCTGTTACTTCACGCTGTTCACTGAGGGAGTTCTCTTAGGAGCATAAGTTCCACTGAGATGTTGCAGAAGTGGCCTTCAGCAAGTGAACCAGGAAGGCTGGTCTTCAGGGCCCCAAGGACCAGCACGGCTCATCCCCAGATTTTCCCCTTTTATTAAAAGACCTTTGAGGGTACTTTTTATTCAATCTCTATACACATTGGTTAGTGACTGGCAAAAACTTTTGAACAGAATGATAGGTGAGGCTAAAATGAGGAGATTCTCCAGGATCCTTTAAAAATTAGAAATGGGAGGACACTGTTTTGGGCTGAATTGTGTTACCCCCATTCATATGTTGAAGTCCTAACCCCCAGCACCTCAGAATGTGACTGTATCTGGAGATAGGCCTTTAAAGAGGTGATCAAGTTAAAATGAGGTCATGAGAATGGGCCCTGATCCAATCTGACAGGTGTCCTTATAAGAAGAGGAGATCAGGACACAGACAGGCACAGAGGGAGACTGTGTGAGGACACAGGGAGAAGGCAGCTGTCCCCATACCAAGGAGAGAGGCCGCAGGAGACACCAACCCCACCGCCACCTCCATCTCAGACTTCCAGCCTCCAGAACTGTGAGAAATAAATGCCTGTTGTTTAAGCTGCCCAGCCTATGGCACTTTTTCATGGCTGTTCAGCAAGCTGGTAGAGACACCATCCCATGCGTCTGTTGGCTGGGGCTACACACACATTTGAGAACTTGCTGGGGACAGAGACCCCTGCTTACCTGCCAAATTGATTTCTGGAGAGATCTAGGGTTTTGAGTTGTCTGCAGGTCCACTTCTCTTGAGGTGGCAGTGCCATCAGCTGATTTCCCTGTAACTTCAAGAACATGAGGGCCTGGGACAGAGGGAGAGAGAAGCAAAGACGATGTCAAATACCAAAGGGGCAGAAGACCTGAAGGGAAAGTCAGTTCCCTGGCAAAGAGAAGCCAAATGATTATAACCGATTCACTGTCACAAAGATTCCAACAGTGTGGGGTTTCACAGTGTCTTAAAACTCATAAAATTATAGCGAACAAAGCAGATGGGATAATTAATAGAAGATCCTTTCCTTCAGATCAATGGGATGCAATTATTCAAGAAAGAACTGAATCTAAGTACTTCTCAGAATTGAGGTTTCTTAAGAGTGACAATTATTTGTGGACCTGTCCTGGGAATAGTGGATGAGTCTGAAGGTCCTGGAGGCCACTGTGTTACCACAGGAGGGGAGTGGGCACAGCATGATGCCTCCTTGGGCTGGCCCAGGTGATGCCTTGGACAGGGGTCAGGTGGCATCAGTGACACCGAAGGTGACCCACCCCAGTCGTGCACCCTCTGCTGGCTTGACACTGATGCCTTCAGAGTAATGCAGAATTTCCCACCTGGGGCTGGCCCTGGGCACCAAGTGGTGAATAGGATCCATGCTCTGCTTTCAAAGGTTCTCAGTGGAGTGGGAAAAACAGACGGATGTGTGAACAAGCTAAAGGTAGAAGGCAGCCCCGTGCTGGGACACACACACACACACACACACACACACACACACACACACACACACACACACACACACACACACGGCTCTGGTAAAAGGCACTTCCTGAATTCACATCCGGGAATTCCAGTTCTGCCACTTCCAGAGAGGGAGGCAGGGACAAGAAGGCCCTGCCCTGTGGTGCTGCCAGGGCTTCACACACCAGAATGCCTGGTGGGCTCACCCTGGAGCCGGGAAGGAACAGAGCCAGAGGTCAGTCCGAGGGGCTGCTGGGCTGTGCCTTCAACTGTCAACACTGAAGAAAATTCTGGAGGATAAAAGTTCATCATCCCGCCACCCTCCCAGAGCTGTTTCATTTTGCACATTTCCTCTCAGTCTCTTTGCACACAACCATGCGTGACTTTGACAGTTAAACTTTTCTTTCAACTTTTTTTGTCTTGAAAGCTCAGAAGAAGCATACAGGTTTCACTGCAATGTGGAGTGATTTTCTTACAAAAGCTGAAAAGGAGAAATAAGGTGCTATTAGACTTACATCAAGCTGGAAAAGTCCCAGGGGAACTTCTCTGAGTGTGTTTTCTGAGAAGTCCACATCCTTAAGGTGGTTCTTCCAAAACACAGCCATTTTGTCTGGTAGAGACTCCAAGGCATTTTTGGATGCTTTGCAGCATTTCTAGGAATTTGATGAGAAAGAGAATTAATTAGCTTTCTAAATGCCGTGGTGTCTATGATAAAGACTGTTTCCAAATTTAATGTTAAAAACAAGACCATTACAGTAAGGCTCTGTAATAAATACAATTCAGCTAATTAAGAGGCTACAGACTATCCTTGCCCCATTTTCCTGTCCTTGCTCCAAGGAAGGGATGGGAATGGTTTCCTGGGGAGACCAAGGTGGCTCATGGTCCTTTCCCTTCCCTCAAGAACATCTGGCCCATTGTCCTTGGAAATAATGGGACAATTCAGGACAGTGCTCTGAAGAGGAGCCCATGTCCCACACAAATATGCTTAAACTAGAAATGTTAATGTTAGAGACGGAGAAGTTCCATATTTGCTATTGAAAACAGCAATAAAACACAAATATTCTTTATGCTGTTCCATCTGTTTTAACAAGCAAACTTCCCAAGAGAAAATACCATGATTTAATGGGCAGCACTATGGATGCAGACTATTCTTCTCTTCTTTATTCTTATTTTACAGCTGTCCTAAAGGAACGACCCCACCTTTTGGACAGAACTCATCCTGGGCCAGAAGTTCAGGCTGTAGTTGTGGAAAGTCCTGTGGGTGTTACGGTGCGAATCTCAAACCCAGAGCCAGGTGCGCTGGCTCTCGGGTGAGTTACCTGCCTGAGACCCTCAGCTGCTGGATGCTGAGTAACATGTTTGTCTATAACACAGGACACCACTGCGTGGCCGCCAAGGGGACGCGGTATGCACCGCACCCACAGCTCTGTGAGGCTGGCATGGATGTGGACTGACAGCTCCTTTCATGATCTTCGGCAAGTTACTAACCAAAGGGCAGGCCCAGGCATTTGGAAACACCTTCACGTTATTTCTGGAGACATTCAGACAATTGAGTGACTTGAAAGAATGAAGGAAAAGTGCAGGGAGTTCTGTCAATTTATTGTCAGAAATATCGAGTTCCTGTAGCTTCCGCAAACCAATCCAGTTCGTGGCTAGGGGAAAATAAAAGAGGATGAATTGTAAAAACAGCCCAATCAAGAAGAAAATGACAAAGTAAGTCAGGTTATTGATGCTAAAACATACCATTTTCTTCTTCAAACAATTTTTCCAAATAATTTTTTGAAGCTGTCAGTTTTTGAAGTTTTGAGAGATGCAGGAATCCCGGTGGGAGGTGGGACAACTTGTTGCTGGAAATATCAATTTCGAGTAGCCTGTAGTTGGGGGAGAAGGAAGTCAAGGCATCAGAAGAAAGAGGTAAAGCATCACGGGTACATATTTCTCTGTAAACATGTTTCTTTTTCTCCTTGCACAAGGATAAAGAATGTGCATTGAAATACAGCAATATGATTTTTATTCATTGCATTACTGTCACTATGTCATGTGTAGACAAAGAAAACCAAATCTCTCTTTGGTGGATCCTGGTCTCATTGACCAAGGGATGTAACCTTTCTCACATATGTGATAACAGAACAAGCTGGTGCCCTGGAAGTTACTGGAAGTCCAGAGAGCACTGCTTTTAACCTTTTGGACCCTCAAGTCTGTCCAGGTTAAAGACCCCCACTCCGTGGCACTTGTTTAATTTTTTGTGCAGGTTTCTTTCCCATGAGTTACTGCTGACCCTAAGCTCTTTCCAACATTCTTTTTTACTTAACTTAGAGCCTTAGCTTTTGAAATCAGCTCAAATCCCATATGGAATGAGGCCTTGCAGGTATGATTATCAATACATCAGTGAAGGTAAGGTCTTTCCTCTCCCCATGCAGCCTCAGCAGGAGGCTTGGGCCTCTTCCCAAGGCCTCCCAGAAAAGGAGACAGGAGCTGCCTACACCATCAGGCTGCTGCCAGAGTCCTGGGAAGTTAACTGTTTCTCTGAGGCCCTGCCCACTTTCCTTGGGAGGTGGACCAAAAGCTGGGTTGTCTGGGTGCCACTGTTTCCACCAGCCCCTTTCCTCTGACTCCTGTGTGCAGGAACAAGACTGGGCACCTCGGACAAGCAGGCCTGCGTGGCTGCCAGCGAGTGGTGGAAACGTGGGCCAGACAAGCCACCCTACTAGACAGATCTTTCTGCACTCACGTGGAAAGGAGGTGGGACCTTGTGCCCAAGAGCTTGCATAATGGCAGGCAGAACTTCCTTCTCTTATTTTAGCTGAAAATCTGTTTTCAAAAGCAACAACTACGATCAGGGAGCATGACTGCAGGAAGAGGACAGTGCAGGAGGAGGGTGGTGGTGGCAGCCGGGGCTCAGATGGCCAGGGCTCACCCCAGGGGCTGCAGGGCAGGAGCCCACCTGGAACAGATGATTTCGTCTGATGACTTCACGCTGGGCAGCTCCCCCAGGTGGTTGTCTGAGAGATTCAGCTTCCTGAGGTTGATGAGTCCCCAGGGGATGATGGAGGGGAGGGATGCCAGGCAGTTGGCAGAAAGGTCCAGCTCTGTGATCTGGCAGGAGATGTCAATGAGCCAGTCCAGATCCACCCAGGGCAGCTTGAGGTGGGACCATTTCACACGAAGAGCCTGGATATTGGAGCAAGGGGAAAGCACACACCAGCGATGAGCCCAGGGCTCGTGCAGACTTGAAATAAAGCAATGATTTATTCAAGTGTGAATCTGTCTGTTCATCTCAGCAGAGTCCCGAGAGGTTGGGACCACGTTGCCCCTGAGAAGGTACTTAAGCCCTCCTGCACCTACAACCTGAAGGTAATCTCCGCACAGCTACAGCTACTCACTCTCTAGCCTCTAGAGGGAGCATGTGGGCTTAGCATCACCTCTTAGAGAGCTATCACCCTCGGGGGGAAACACAACAGGAATGGCCCCTGCTCTGTACAGAGGAGCCCACCCAAGCTTGGAGCAGCCTCCCTAGACTGCAGAAGAAGGCTTAGACCCAAACCTGGGTCTTCTCACTTCCCTTCACGGCACTCTTCCCTGTGATTAGAGGAGTTGCCGCCTGCAGCTGCTTACACCACGCTGGGTGCTTTGTGGATGAGCTGCTTCCAGAGTGAGAGACTGAATATACAGACAATGGCCAGACCATATATAAAAAAGAGAACTTTGACCCACAACCTGCAGCAACCTACCAGGAAACTAACCCCCTTATCTATAATAAAGAGTCCAGGAAGCCAAATTTGCCAGAAGCCATACTGCAATGTCTAGTAACAATCCAGGAAGCTAAACAATAACTTCTGTAACAACTGGCCCCAAATGTCCAGGACTTGACTGATAAGTGACAACTTCCCTAATTTTGTCCCTGCTTCCAACTTAGACTAACCAGGGAAAGGCAAATATGCCCCCTAACCCATCATGTAGGATGCCCCCCTTCTAGTTAGCTGCCTCCAGCTTCCCCGTCAACAGCCTCTAGTCAGGGCACACCTGAAGCCTTCCCTTTATCCACCATAAAGCTTCCCCACTCCTCTGACAAAATGCAAGTGACAGTGGCTGACTCACTTGCCACCAAAAGCTCTGAATAAATCTCCTTTGCTTTTCTCATTTGATTGGGTCAGAAAGGCCAGCAGTTTTCTGGCATATGGTGGTAAAAGAGATCTGGTTAAATGTGTATGCAGGGCTTTCTCTTTCTTCTTGATCATCAAAGAATTTAGGGCTCAGTGAGGTTTCTGGGGAAAGGAAATTGGCTTTTTGGCTTTTTTCTCTAAAGCAGCTGGAAATCCATATCAGAAAATTAGAGAAACAAAGATTAGTTCTTCACTAATGGGAAAAGGTAACAACTGGAAAAGACACCAGAAACATGGGGTAAGTTTGCTTTCAAAATTGGCAGCAGCAGACAGACTTCCTTATCTGGCCACAAGGTGGCGATATGTGCCTTATCTTTGTCGCCCCCTTAGCTAACTTGCCAGGATTGGAAAGGCTGGGTCTACTAACACCCTCTAAAAGCTCTGGTCTTCGAACCAAGCAGATGAGGCTCTGTCTCTGTCTGCCTGTCTCTCCATTCACCTGGATGAAGAGAGACAGTCGATGGTATACTGGATTTTGGGTCAAGAGAATGGAGTTTAGTCTCAGTTTTTTGTTCTGTTTTGTTTTTTGGGTTTTTTTTAGACTTGACATTTAGGCCTGTTTTTGTTGTCATTATTGTTTTCCCCCATAATTTTCTATTTTGAAAAATTTCAGAACTGCAGAGAAGTTGAACTAGGACACACGATTACCCATTCATACACCCTGCACTGTAGACTCACCAATTGTTAATATGTTGCCACATCTGCTTTCTCTTCTTTTTCTCTACACACACATACAAGCACACATACTTTTCATTTATCTGCTGAGTCATTTGAAAGTAAATTATAGCTATCATGGCACTTTACACCAACATGTATCTCTGAAGAACAAGAATATTTTCCGGGCTTCCCTGGTGGCGCAGTGGTTGGGAGTCTGCCTGCTGATGCAGGCGACACGGGTTCCTGCCCCGGTGCGGGAAGATCCCACATGCTGCGGAGTGGCTGGGCCTGTGAGACATGGCCGCTGAGCCTGCCCGTCCAGAGCCTGTGCTCCGCAGCAGGAGAGGCCACAACAGTGAGAGGCCCGCGTACCACAAGAATATTTTCCTACGTGACAACCATATATTTATCATTTTCAAGAAATGAAATCAATACATTATCAAATCCACAATCCATGTTCAAATATTCCCAAATACCCCAGAAATGTCTTTTATAACTATTTTGTATCTTGATCCAGGATCCCATCAAGAATCACACATTGCATTTAGTTGACATGTCTCTATTTTCTTTAATCTAGAAGAATCCTCATGCCTTTTAATGTCTTTTCCAACTTTGGCATTGTAAGTTTTCAAGTCATTCTAGTTGTCTTCTAGAATATTCCATAATCTGAATTTACTGAGTTGTTTCCTAATGTTTAGATTCAAGTTAAGCATTTTTGGCAAAAATCTCAGACAATGTTTAGTCCTACCAATTGAACTCCACCAGAGGGCACCTGATGTCAGGTTATTTCACTAATGGTCTGATCCCTTGGGTTAAGTTCTATTTTACTCTTTGTGATTAATCAGCAATCTGTGGGGTGATATTCTGAGACTATCTGTGAATATTTTATGTTCCTACATCAGTTTACCCAATGATTTCAGCATCCATTGTTGATCAGGGCCTTACTCACTTAGTACATTGGTGGTTACAAGGTGGTAATTTTTCTAAAACTTCCATTCTGTCTACATTTGTTACGTGTCATTCTTCTGTACAGAAGTATGTCCCTCCCCACCTGTTTAAATATTACTATAGACTCACAGATCCTTTTTAAATTCAAAGTATTATAATTCATTATTATCATCATTTCTTCCAATGCTCAGGTAGTCCCCAGTTTGACCACTGGGAGTCCCATCAAGGGGACTCCTGTGTTCCTCTGACATATCCCTATCAGTTTTGGGCACTCCCTTACTTCCTGATAAAATAAGATGTTCAAGTTTCCTCTGGTCCTTTCCAAGTACCATCCCTGATTCCCTTTAACAGAAAATGGTATTTAGAAACCAAGATCTAGGTGTTGGGTATGCTCATTGCTATTGGGTTGTCACTGATTCTTGGCCCATTGATCCAACACAACCCTATATTTAACATGAGTGCATTCTGATGCCTCCAACTTGAATCCAGTCACATCGGCTTCTTCCTAATCTTTCCATAAAAATTCATAGTTGTGTCACCCTTCACCTTATTATTGTTGGTTTTAATCTGCTAAATGATCAGCTTGGACCAGATGGTATCTAGGTCGCTTCTGGACCCAGGATTCTTTCTGGCTTATACTCTTGAGAAGGACAATGGCTTCCCACAGAGAGCCTTGGAGTAATCATGACAGCCAATCTAGGAGCCATGCCAGTCTTTGCGATGCCAAGTCAAAGAAGGCTCTCTAAGGGTCTGGCTGCCTCCCTTTCCTGGGTTCTCAAAGACACATCCAGGCCCCAGGTCCAGGGCCAGACAGCTGGACATAAATCCAAGGTGTCCGGATTGCAGTCTAACTTTCTCTACTCACCCTGTGTGGCCATTCTGGTCATTCAATATCAAATAGTTTGGACCTGAACTGAAATGGCAGTCAAATGCAAGATGAAAAGGAGGCTGGTTTTGGTTTTAAATAACAAACCTTAGGTGTCTATAAATAAAACTCTCTAAGGGCCATCAAAAATAAATAAAACAACAGGAAAGATTCAGGTTGTTATTGTGACGTAAACTAGTTGCAGCACATCTTTGGAGGATCAGCTGAGATGTTCTGTCCTGACAATGGCAATCTTCCTCCTGCATTTCCTTCTTGTCCTCTGACCCTGGAGCTGCAGCCTAGAACTACATAAGGAGCAGAGGCTCAGCCTTGGGAGACTGGAGCCCTGTGTTTGCTTAACTAACCCCATGTGGGGCCTTGGGCCAGTCGAGGTGGAGGTGGGTACTTTCACAGGCGCTATCAGGCTCAACTCCCCTTATAGGAACCTGCCTGCAGATTCTGTGCTGCACTAAGTCAGCCCAAGGGTCATCTCTGTCTCCACTGCCCCAGCAGGCAGTGTGGCCATCCAGAACCCGACTGCATGCATGTCCAGTGCTGCACCTTGTCTGACTGCGTGTGAAGCTCAGCACCGTGCCTAGCATGCAGCAGGCACTCAGTAAATGTTTGTGTGCTGAAAAGAATCAAGCCACTGGGACCAGCAATCCATCTATTAACACCTCTAACCAGAACGATCACCCTAAAATACCAAGGTCTACTCAAACCCCTCAGCCTTCCTGCACCCCAGCCCGCCTGCAGCAGAACACCTGAACTCCCTCCCCAGAAAGCCCCACACCTCCACAATCTGCCCCAATCACTTCCCAAATTTCTGTCTCACTGTCTCCTCCACGACCTCTGCCCACCCTCTGTGCTCCTGTTGGCAGATGGCTGGTGGGGTTAATAATTTGTTCTAGGTAGAAGAAACTGGGGAATGGGCCTACTCCTAGAGCAGAGGATTCAAGACCAAAGGGAAATTGCCAACTAAAGTACAGAAACTGCCTGTCATAAATGACCCATAGGGTTCAGAAAGTGGACTGGAATTCATAGGAAGGCTGTGGGGGCCTGACAGTGAGCTTACTGTCAGTACCTGAGTGGCCAATGTGCCACAGGGCTGCCAGGGTGCTCTGGGGCTGCAGGAGACACAAGGTTGGTGGGACTGGAGCTAAGAGAGTTTTGCAAGTTTTCACCAGAGAGCTGGTCTCCTTTTGATCGTGGGTGTCATGAGGTCACTCAGGGATCCCAGATTCTGCAGGCGGGCTGGCCTCCGCCTTTGCACTCTGTCCTGCTACCACGACAAAGGCAAAAGGGTGCTCCCTGCTCTGCCTTCTCTTCCCTGGAGTTCACAGACCTCTTCCCTCCTATCTAAATCCTACTAATCCTGAAAGCCCTGGGGCAAGGACCACCTTCTTCACACCCAGTAAGTGTCTGCATTACAGCCCCCAGTTAGGTAACAAGGATGCCATCTTGCTTCACAGTCAGCAGCATTTACTTGAGCACTGCCAAGTGCAGGCCCGCCTGTCAGGCACTGGGGTTGAGGATATGGATGCTGCAGACGGAACCGGCTCAGGGAGTTTATGTCTCGAAGGGAAGAGCTGTGTGTGTATTGAACGTGCATCTAGTCACCTTTCAAGGACTAAGAGTATGTGATGTTGACCAGAAAGCCAGGAAAGAACACCTGCAGGGAAGCCTCCTGTGCTTCTTTGGGAGGTACTATTTATCAGAAGTAAATCGTCAATAACAGGCGAGTGGCTGTGTGTGGCACTGAATTCTCTAGACATGAGGAAAAGGAGGAAGCAGATGCTGCCAGTTCCTAAAACTGAGCTCTTTCTAGGTCTTACATCCACCAGAGTTTCTGCAGTGTTGAAATTTGTGAAACTCAAGCCCAGGGAGAGGTAGCAAAAAGCAAGAAGTCAGAAAACATGATGACACACTCAGAATTCAGACATGTTTGTGAAAAGACTTCTGGGCTGGATGGTGGTTAGAAAAACATGTAGGATTTCTACCTGGTCTTGGGTTAGTCTGAAAACTTTCACATATACAAGTTACTTTCCTTTTGGTGCACAAACATTATAGGGTGCACAAGTGTTTCCAAAGTGGCAGAGAGGAAGAAGGAAGGAGGAAGGGTGCACAGTACACCTGACATGGAAATGTAGCTGGGAAATGTAGCCCTCATTACTTATTTATGTTTAGTCTGGGCAGGATCACAATAAACCAGGTTCTGAGGTGGTGAAGCCAGCAACTGTATAATTAAATCCATGCACACTGAACTGCAAAATCAAAGACAGCTCACTGTGGAGATCCCCAAAGTTCAACAATGCCATGGTTAAGGCACACCTCTCTGGAGGAAACAGAGAATATGCTCATGCTGGTCCTTAAGCATGAGCCCTTTCAATCTTGGGCCAAAGAGACACTGTATGATGACTTAAGAAACTTGCTTTCCAAGGCAGTGGTGGTGACCAGGACCAGTTCAAGAAGGACTAGGGCACTTGGCTCATTACAGAAAGTGATGTTTGGGGTTACCTCTGCACAAGAAGGTCTCCTTGTTCTGTGATGGAAGCTGTGGTCCAGGAGGGCAATTACCTGCCTTTATATAATGCTGCCTGAAGCTTCCATACAAAAATAACACAGTGAATGAGCCAGTGGACTACAATGACATCTCTCATGCTTTTATGTCAGTGCAACCCTTATGGTTGAAGAATATAATTGTTCATGAAGGGCTGAAATTGACAATGTTTTTAGGCTGGCTTTAACCTTGAGAGATGTGGGGCTGGGAACTGGGCCCTGAGCAGACACAGAGAAGGGTTCTCTGCCCCAATGCTGGGGGAGGGGTGTGCCTCTGCAATTTTGAGAACCCACAAGAGCAAGTTCCAACACTGCCTCCTTACTAGGTCTCTACTGAGCCCACAAAGCAGAATCTGCATCTCTTCTCCCTGTGTTCCCATCTCACTGTCCCTTGAGGGGACAGACGAGAGCTCAATGACAGCACAGCATGACACAAAAAAGGCAGTCAGTAGAATTAGTCTTTCCAGTCAAGACACACGTGTTAAAACGGGGGAGAAATACATAGAATGTTCTAAAATGTATTAATGAACCCTTGGCCTACATAAAACCCAAAACTTTCTTTTTGTGGGTAAGCAGATTCCTGGGTGGTGGTTCCTTGTTGAACCAGCCAGGAAGACAAGAGCCACCTTCTGACATGTGAAGGAACATTCAGGGCACCAGACATCCGGAGGAGTGCAAAACCAACAGGTCTAATCTGAAAGGAGCAGACTCACTAAAAGGTCTGAAGAACAAGCCAAAAGAAACTCTAAAAATGAAGGTGCTCAGAGCAGCAGAGCCAGTCACAGAATCTGAAGACACATCCCAGGCCACCTGAGTGATGTCAGTGCTTGTGCAGAAGGGGATCTGTGCACGAATGCCAACAAGTTGGGGTAAATTTCAAGCCTACAAGTGTCTTTCGGGAGCCCAGACTGTCAGAGGAGGCTCTAAGTGAGGTGGAGTCAGCTGGACAGGGGATCAGCACGCTGGAGACAGCAACTCTGGTCCAGTCTCCCTGTGCTGGTGAGGGCCATGGCAAACGGGGACTATGCCCCACATCCTCGGCCCTGGAGAACCCTCCATGCAAGGCTTCCAAACGCCTACTGCTCAAGTCCCTGCACCCTGGCAGGGATAGGCTCTCAGGAGGGAGGGGGCATTGAAAGTGAACGGATGAGAAGGAGCCTGGACCTTGACTGGCCATCTGCCTGTGCACGTGAGGTGGCCACGGCGGGCAACCAGGCCAAGGGCAATGGAGCAACAGCCATAAGGATGGTGTCATGGGCTGAACTGTGTCCCTGAAAAAGATATGTTGAATCCCTAGTACCTGAGAAAAAGCTTATTTGAGCTTATTTGGAAACAGGGTCTTTATAGAGGTAATCAAGTTAAAATGAGGTCATTAGGGTGGGCCCTCATCCAGTATGACTGGTGTCCTTATGGAAAGGGGAGATTAGACACAGAGGCAGACATGTGCAGAGGGAAGATGATGAGAAGACATGGGGAGGATGGCATGTGGCTGGAGTGATGGGTCTACAAACCAAGGAACACTGAGGACTGCCAGCAGCCACCAGACACTAGGAAGCGGCAGGGAGGGGTCATCCACTGGAACTGTGACAGGGAGCACGGCCCTGCCAACACCCTGATGTCAGATTCCAGCCTCCAGAACTCGAGGCAATACATTCCGGTTATTTTAAGCCAAGCAGTGTTTGGTACTTTGTTATGGTGGCACTGATACAAATGGTAACAAGTCAAATGACAATTGGAGAAGTCAAGACCTGAGAATCCGGAACATTCCATCAACAGAAGCCCACAGATTAAGAAAGGAAATGAAAGAAGCAGAGATTCTTGAAAGCCAGAAGGATGTCTCTTAAGATAAGCAGATTAGAAACATAATAAAAAGGTGGGAAAAGGACAGTAAAACCAGTCATTAATTTAGGGAAAAGCCTGGGAGGACTCTAGGGTACAAAAGGAGAATTTCGAAAATGACCTGAGAATACTAAAGGGAGTAAGAGAAGGGAGAGGAAAAGAGAAAGGGGAGGACAGCCTTCCTTCTAAACTCAGAAGGAAGATAAATTAAATGACTCACTTAAACAACTTAAATTAAATTAAATTAAACGACTTAGTGAAAGGAAAAAAATGAAATCAGTTCTGACAAAAGCCTGCCTGCTAAAAATATTATAAATGTCAGAATTAGTAGTGGTTAGCTACCAATATAATTTCAAACAAACAAACAAAAAGGGAAACATAACCAAGGAAGCCAGATCAATGAGAAATGTAAGTACAAAAATAACTTACAAGCAAACCTACAATGGCATTTTAAATAGTCAACACGGAACAGTCTGTTGCCTCCAAGGGCACACTCAAACCTGAACCCTGTAGGGGAATCTTCTGGAAGTTGAGCTGTGATCACATGATAATACCTTCCTGGTGACTCTTTGCAATGCATGCACAGAACTTTTTCAAATGACCCTCACAGTAACCCTGTAAGCACAATTTGCACATAAAGAGCCTCAGTGAGGTGACCTGTTTGAAGGTAACAGAACCAGGATCACGATTCAAGTGCCTAATGTTCTGTCTGGTCCCTTCCTACCAGGCACCATGTTCATTCACATGGCCATGGAATAGCTGACATGATTTCAAAGGCATTAGGAGAGATAACCAAGGTGACTCAATAATGATAAAGACACTTAACCACAACCCCTAAAATACAACTATGCTAAATCTTTGTGTTCCAACACAGGTCAAATTTGTAAAAAACAAACCCATGAAAATTCAAGAAAAATATTAGCAGGATATGATAGGTCAAATATGCAAAAAATGAATGGAGGACACTACAATAAGAATGGGAGATGACCAAATACTAGGGGACAGGAGAACGAATTCTGTTTTCAAATCAGTATGAACTTGCACATAAATTGATTACATTCTGTGTAAGAAGCAAAAGTAAAAGGAGAAAAAGGGGGAAAAAGGGCAAGCCTCCTACATATCTTATGCCTGGACAAAGGCAAAGTAAAGGTAGAGACCAATGACGAAAGCAGAATTAAAAGGTGTCCAATTATTTGGCCATTAAAAATGCCCTTTCAAATAATGCTTGGGTAGGAGAGAAAACCAATTCACAACAGTAGAATACATTTTTAGAACAACAGAAACGTCACAAGTAATGGGGAAAAAAAAAACAACTCTGATCACAGTTACAAAAAGGACAAAGTGAAGCATGATAAACTAGCTCTGCCCTGCTTAGAATGGAAAGCTAAAAGAAAGCAGGGAAATGAAAACAAAATTAGACTAAAAATAGAAAAACCAAAATGAAGTAAAAACAAGGAAGTTGGTAAATAAAACCAATTCTAGAGTTGTTGGAAAATAATAAAATTGATAATCAATTGACTAAAAATAAAAGTACCTTAATAATCTAAGAATGAAAATGACAATCTAACAACAGCTGAAAAATAATGTTTAAGTTGTGGGAGATGTCCTCAGCCAGAGCTAACAAACCAAATAATGATGTTGAAATGCAAAATTTAATTCCAAAATAAAAAATTCTCAAAGTGACACAATAAGAGAAAAAACAAAATAATGTATATGAGACAAACAAATAAGGAAACTAAAGAATCACTCTCCAAAGGCTCCTAATTCAATATAATTCTTTTTCAATCCAATCTTCAAAGAACAAATAGTCTCTGTGTTACATACATGGTTACTTAACAGAAGACTCACTTTATTTTATGAGTAAAACCAATTACTTTGCAAGAGCCATTAAAATTCTAGCCAACTGCATGCAAACATATGGATGCAAAAACTGTAACAAAATCTTCTCTAATGGAAATCAACAAATGAACTCAAAGGTTTCAGTTCTGCAACCAAGGAGGATCTATACCAAGAAAATAGCACTGCTGGTAGTAACTTATGGAAAACCATCAGCACATTTTGTTAAAGAAAAGTGGCCCTCTTTTAATCATCTGAATGCCAAAACATAGTTAATAAAATTTATCACTTTTTCTTCGCTAAAATTCTTAAAAATAGATAAACAAGGTTTGTTTTAAATCAACATTGTGCTTTTTTCCATGTAGTATTTCAGTCATTCCTTTGAAAAATAGGAAACTTACCAAAAAAATCTCCCTTCCAACTCAAGAATTTTGCCAATAGCAATATGCAAGAGAGAGAAAAAAACAAGAAATAAAAATACTATCTCTGCAGTTACTAAGCTATTCAACTTACTGTTGAGAGAACCCTGTTTCCTCAACTTTTAAATAAAGACAAAAATTTCTACCTCACAGACTTGTATAGAAGATTAAAGTAGAATATTTGGCAAAGTACTTTGTTAGCCATGAAGTCCTATGTAAATGGAAGTTTACTACATATATAAAATTTTATCCATCCATCTATTCACCTATTCATCCATGCATCCATCCAGGTATCCATCCATCTGTCCACCCACCCACCCATTTTCCATCCATCCATCCATCCATCCATCCATCCATCCATCCATCCATCCATCCAAGCAACCAACTCCTCATCCTGTTCCAGGCCCTACAATGAGGGGCAAACACAGGGTGAGCAAAGCTGGACAAATCCCTGCTTTCGCGAAGCTTCCAGTCAAATGGGGGAATTGACATTAAACAAGAATGTCACCAGAACAGACAAGCCCAAACTTTGTTAAGTGCTCTGAATAAAACGGCAGGAAGCTCTAAGAGATGGAAGGGGGGATGTGACCTGGCCTGTGGGCTGGGGCAGGCTTTCCTGCGGACGTGGCGTACGGCTGAGGTGTGGAGGTAGAGCTGGTGTCCGGGAGCAGCGCTGTGCTGAGCATGAGGAGACAGGCACGCTTGTCCCTGTTGTGTGGTGTCCACCCTGTGGGTAATCATGGCCAGTAGAGTTCCCCCTGCTGCTGGACATTTGGGTTTTGTCCTCCTAGTTTCTCTTATAGATAGCAGTGCTTTGAGCAGTACAGTTGTGGCAATTACGTTTTTTTTTCTTTTGAGTTACATCCTAGAGGTATCTTTCAGAAAGGAAATACCAAATTCAGAGCTGTTCTCTGGGAGAAAAGAGTTTTATAGCTTTTGTCACATGACGCCAATTACTTTCCACACATACGGAACCAATTTATAGTGCCAGCAGCAAGGCTTTGGTGTCCCTTTCTCTTTGACGCTGCCAAGTGCCTAACTCAGCATTTATATTTATTTTTGCGAGTTTAATAGGTATGTGATGGTACTTTCAAGTCATTTTAATTTGAATTTCTGTAATTGCCAATAAGATTGTATATGTTTCCATGCCATGAATTACTATCTGTGTTTTCTCATGTGTAAATTAACTGTTCGTTTCTCCTAACTTCTTACCCAAGGGCATTTGTGAGCAATGTGACAGCAAGGGCCGTGGCTCTGGCTTGGGCACTGCTGAGTCCCAAGCAACTAGTAGGTGATATATAAACACTGACTGAATTAAACTCAATTATCAACTGACATACAATTGAGTCAATGGTGTTTTTTGGATTTCAGTTTCTGTCAATTCTTTTTTCTCAAGTATCTGCTAATGTTTTTCTTTTTTAAATTTCTTTAAAAATATAATTTTACTATATTAGTATACTATAGTAAAATTATATTTTACTATAAATAAGTTTAATATATATATATCGTTTATCTTATTTGTGACTATATGTCTTTATACATCTTCATATATCTTTAAAATTTTGAAATGGAATCATTTTCTTCTATAACTGGAATAAATGTGCTTTTTCAAAGTATATTCTGATGAATTTCCAGTGCTTAACTTTTACCTGTCTGGAATTTATTCATATCATTATGAATGTACTTGTCTATGCTGATATCCAATAGTTCCAATGACATTTGATAATGTTTTCTTATTCTGTCCTTATTGTGTTTTCTAGTTTGTCACATAAGTTCAAATAATAGTTTTAGTATTTCTGCATCTCTATGAATCATTTTCTCATTGTAAACTAAATGTAAGTGGTTTGTATAACTGCTGTTTTGTATTATGTTTGATGATCTAGTGGGACAGGCCACCAGGAACACCTACCTGAACGGTTACACAGTGCACCTGCTCAGCTGTTCTACCCTGTGACCCTCACTATCTGCTCTCAAGTTCTAGGAAGCACTCACCATGTGGACAACATCACAGTGTTGAGTCTATTCCACAGAGAAAGCGTATGAATGGGGCATGCGAGTGGGGAAAGATTTGGTATTTGGAAACTAGAGAAAACAGTAGGATAATTGGCTAAATTTCAGGGCACAGGAAAAGTGGAGCTGATGGAAGAGGCCCATAATAATAATTCTGAGTTTGATCTCATAACTCTCAGACGGCAGGTGAAGGCTCTTCCCTTCACACAAGCCAGCAGTGAAAAGGCCGAACCACAGGCAATCAGGCTGCTCCCAGTCTGCCTCTCACCTGCCGGGGCCCTACTGCCCCAGAGACTTACATCTGCTCTGTGAGACAGTACCACCTGCTGTGAGGAGGACGTGAGGAGCTGAGAAGGTGCAAGGTGCAGATGTAGAAATGCTCTGGAAAGTATAAAATTCTTGAATAAGACTCTTGTACCAAACACTAGGCCTAACCTTGGGCAAGGATGTTCCCCAGAAACCTTAGTGCTCACAATGTCAGTAGCCCTTGGTCAGCTGCTCATGAAGGCCCCAGCAAAGGCTGAGAAACCACACTTGCTGCAGCCTGCCCTTTCTGAGTATCCCATGTATGCAAATCCTCAGACCCACCAGATCACTCTGATGGAGAAGGGCTGCTTCAGCTCCCAGAATGTGCAGCCAGGATGTTTGTGCTTGGGCACAGATACAGGCATCTGAATGGCCAGTCACTAGGAATGTTTAACGTACATCATAAGCCAGAGCTGATCCAAAAATGACAAGAGTAGTAGTAGTAGTAGTAATAAGTGATCCTCTCTAGGTTTGCTGCCAGATTTGAAATCATTAGGGACTTGTAAAGAAAATTAATAATTCCCCAACTGTGTAGTTTCAGAATCAATTTCAGCTCTTGTGGACTTAACTCCTATACTCAGAACAGCCCAGCGTGCCCTCCGGCCCAGCCCTCTAACTGCTGAATGGGACAAACACCGTGGTTAGTTCAGGCCCTGCTTAGGCCTCTCCTGGCATTTCTGTTTTCCTGCTCCTTCCCGGGTGTGCCAGCATCAAAGCGTTGTTTCTCATGGCAACAAAGCAAACATTGACAGGACAGTCACCAGGAACACAGGCCAACTCATTAAACATTCAGGCAAAGGTCTGGCGGTTTTCCAGAAGGGCACCCATGAGCCAGAGCCAGGAACAGCTTTAGCCAGGTCTGACTTGGCTTTGGTTTTGCTCTTTTAAAAGTGTCCAGACCATGTGGTGTGGGCTCTCAGACTTTCCTTTCCAAACACCATCAAAACCTAACTGAGCAGCCCGCCCGCTGCCAGTGGAAAATCAACGTGGGCTTCTCGGCCATTCCCCGTTTGCCAGCAGAGGCAGGTTCTGGCAGCCTGAGAACTAGGCTGTGCCTGACACAGAGGCGTGGTGAACCTCGACTGGCCGTGGCTTCCACAGAGGCAGCAATTACATTAAAAAATATCAACTAGCTAGTCGGGGAGGCAGAACACAAATACAGAAAAAAACAAGACGACTGCTTCAGCAAGATCACTGCCATGAATGCCAGCAGGCAAGGGAGTTTTCAGGCTGTGTACACATGGCAGCAAAGCACCCTTTCAGTGCCTGCCCTTGTCTAATATTCTGAACAAAAAATGCCAGTTCAATTCCACTGCACACCTGGGAAGGTCGAAGCACTTACCTCTGGTTTCTGAGTCATCGTTCCTGACACTGGACCCCTCCGCGCTAACCCCCTCTCTTCTGCTGGCAGCACAGAAGGAAAGTGTTGTCACAGGTTAGAGATCATGGCAGCCAGACACACTGGCTGCACACACTGCACACACTGCACACACTGGCTGCACACACTGCAAGGCCCTTGAGTCTGAAATTCACTTGAATAAAAAAAAAAAATACCACCTGCTTTCGGGAAGCCCAAGGAGTCTTTATGACTCAGACTGCACTGTAATTTCATTTTCTCTTCCAATTCTACCCAAAAGGGCAAAGGAGAAGAAAAGCAACATTGTCTTTTCTTTGTCTTCTCCTTTGCAGAATGCAATAATCACTTCCATGCTCTATCCCTATCTTGGCAAATTAGCAGGAGTTACCCGTAGAAAAGATCACAGACACAGATGTCAACCATTTCTGCTTTTAACCTTAAGCCAAGAAAATGCAAGTCACTGGGTACACATTAGAATCATCTGGGGAGTTTTTAAAACTACTGATTTGGGTCCCATCCCAGAGATTCAGATTTAGTTAGCGTACGGTATGGCCTGTGCATCAGGATTTTTAAAAAGCCCCCAGGAATTCCAATTACAGAAAAGTGTGAGAACCACTGATCTACATGAAAGACCTGGGAGGTACAGTTCAGGAATCATGAAATGAGAAAATCCCCAAGTTAAGAAGGCTCAGATTCTGGTCTGAGTATCACTGTTTAATATTTTCTGTTCTTGGACAAGTAACAGAATATCTGTAAACCTCAATACTTTCATCTGGTAAACAGATTATATTTCTTGCAATTCTTACTAAAGTGTTGTATGGATCAAATATGAAAAGAAAGTGCTGGGAAAAACACTGAACACTACACACATGTAAGGGTTAGATGATCACTATTTATTTCCTTTTGCAACATGAAGCTGATGTTTGATGTTTATTGAGCTCTTATTATGTTCCAGGCCTTGTGCTAAGTGCACACCTGGCCTCCAAGGTAGATACAATGATTAACTCTGTTTATAACTGAGACCAGCCAAGGCACAGACAGCTAACAAGTTATGGAAAATAGAATATCAGTGTTCTCTAGAAACTAGGAAACCAGCAATGATAAGAAAAAAGGAAATAGCAATACATATAATCAAAAAAATGGGAGGAATAAACCAATATGACAGGTCCCACACAAATGTGAGTTGGGTGGGTTCCTCTTTCAAAAGACACAGTCTCGAATGGGATTAAAAACTCAATACTGTTTACAAAAAATACACCTAAGACAAAATAAAAACTGAAAGTAAAGGCTGGGGAAACTTAAACAAGGTTGATGCAAAGAAAAAAGAGCAGTGTGGCCATGTGAAGAGCAGACAAACCCAATTTTAAGGATAGAAGCATCGACAGGATTAAGGCAGATATTTGATATAATGAAATATGTTAAAATGGGTCATAAAGCCATAAACCAGGTGTATGAAGCAAAAACTTCTAGAATTATATGAAGAACTAGATAAAAATCAGTAGATGAGGAAACCAAGCCCCAGAGATGTAAGTAACCAGATGGAGGTCCTAGAGCAGTGAAGCCTGGAGCCCAGATTAGAGCCAGGAAGTCTCCTGCCAGAGCCTCACCTTGACCACAACACCATCAACCAAACACTCAGAGAAGATATCAAGAAGGTTTCAGTACAGATAAAAGCCAAAATGAATGAAGGAACAAACAAAATAAATCGTAAAAAAATAAAGAAAATCTAGGTCCTTTGTAGGACCACTAGAATATATAAATCCCTGGCTGGTCTGATTAAATTCAAAAGAGAAAAAGTAAAACTGTTCAACATCATAAATCAACAGCATAAATGGGAATATAATAACTACTAATATAGAAGAAAAGAATTACCAAAAAAGGTAAATGTAACACACTATGATGGCAAATTAAAAAATCTAAAGGAAATGGATGATTTTCTACCAAAATATAACCTCCTGAACTGCACATAAGCAAAAGCAGACAACCTGAATTGATCAATGACTTCAAAAGAAGTCCCAAAACAAAGACCTGCTTTATCTAATCAATCTTTAACAATAAATAATTCCTATGAAACTTCCCCAGATTGTAATAAAATGGGAAGTTCCCTAAGTCATTCTGTAAAGCTAACATAGTCTTATACCAAAATCTCATAAAGATAATAAAAATAGAAAATTATAGATCAATTCA